>NC_059110.1:127032937-127655210 GCF_020740685.1 Jaculus jaculus
TCATGCTCAGTACTATATTAGTGTGGACTCATGCTCAGTACTATATTAATTAGTGTGGACTCATGCTCAGTACTATATTAGTGTGGACTCAAGCTGAGTACTATATTAGTGTGGACTCATGCTCAGTACTATATTAGTGTGGACTCATGTTCAGTACTATATTAGTGTGGACTCATGCTGAGTACTATATTAGTGTGGACTCATGCTGAGTACTATATTAATTAGTGTGGACTCATGCTCAGTACTATATTAGTGTGGACTCATGCTCAGTACTATATTAGTGTGGACTCATGCTGAGTACTATATTAATTAGTGTGGACTCATGCTCAGTACTATATTAGTGTGGACTCATGCTCAGTACTATATTAATTAGTGTGGACTCATGCTGAGTACTATATTAGTGTGGACTCATGCTGAGTACTATATTAATTAGTGTGTACTCATGCTCAGTACTATATTAGTGTGTACTCATGCTCAGTACTATATTAATTAGTGTGGACTCATGCTCAGTACTATATTAATTAGTGTGTACTCATGCTCAGTACTATATTAGTGTGGACTCATGCTCAGTACTATATTAGTGTGGACTCATGCTCAGTACTATATTAGTGTGGACTCATGCTCAGTACTATATTAGTGTGGACTCATGCTCAGTACTATATTAGTGTGGACTCATGTTCAGTACTATATTAGTGTGGACTCATGCTGAGTACTATATTAGTGTGGACTCATGCTGAGTACTATATTAATTAGTGTGGACTCATGCTCAGTACTATATTAGTGTGTACTCATGCTCAGTACTATATTAGTGTGGACTCATGCTGAGTACTATATTAATTAGTGTGGACTCATGCTCAGTACTATATTAATTAGTGTGGACTCATGCTCAGTAGTATATTAATTAGTGTGGACTCATGCTGAGTACTATATTAGTGTGGACTCATGCTGAGTACTATATTAATTAGTGTGGACTCATGCTGAGTACTATATTAGTGTGGACTCATGCTGAGTACTATATTAATTAGTGTGGACTCATGCTCAGTACTATATTAGTGTGGACTCATGCTCAGTACTATATTAGTGTGGACTCATGCTGAGTACTATATTAGTGTGGACTCATGCTGAGTACTATATTAATTAGTGTGGACTCATGCTCAGTACTATATTAGTGTGGACTCATGCTGAGTACTATATTAGTGTGGACTCATGCTCAGTACTATGAAGAGTGTGCCTCACCTCCTTCCTCAAGTTCTTCAGTGCAAGACTAAAGAAGGGGATGGTTATGTCCACCTTAGGAAAGGCACCAGTGCTCTTCTAACTCTTGCAGCTTAATGCTTCCACGGCTTGACAAAAATCTGAAACCAACTCAAAATATAAATGATAAAATTGTTCCCTTACATTTTATTATTCCTCAGACGGGATCTTTTAGAAACTGTTGTATGAGTATGAAAACTTTTGCATATCTTAATGATTCTTTAAAACTTTACCTTGGAGGATGAGAGGATGGTTTAGTGTGTAAGGCGCTTGCTGCAAAAAGCACGAGGCCCTCTGTTCAGATCGCTGTCCCCCAGGTAAGAGCCCAGCATGGCGGCACATGCCTGTAATCCTAGGGCTGGGGTGGTGGAGACAGGAGACTACCTGAGGCTTGGCGGCTAGCTATTCTAGCTGAATTTTCGAGTTATAGGTTTAGTAAGATATCCTGTCTCAAAAAATAAGGTGAAGAGAGATTGAGGCAGACACCAACAGTGGCCTCTGGTCTACATGCCCGCATGCACCCATATACATGTGCACTCACATTTACACATAGGTATCTACCTACACACACGCAAATAATAAAATTTTAAACCTTATCTTTTTACAAAAAACAATAAATAAAAAAATCATGAAAGTGATCAATTCTGCTTGCTTTCCTCCAGCACAGCTTGCGGGTGTCGCTTTCGCAGCTGAAGGAGCGTGAGGGAGGGAGTCATCTGAGGCACTCGGCTGACCATTGCCTGGCTCCTTCCTGAAATGTGGCTGGGATTTATTTACTCTGAACATATCTGGAAAAGAATAGTGAAGGGTAGTAAAAACAAATGTAATTTGTGAGACATGTTGTTTCATTACTTTCAATTACTTATAAAAACCTGGAGTAGAACAATAGGAAATTAGTAGTAATGGATCCTGCCCTCTTACCGATTTTAAGTAATGGAAAAATAGATAATAATACTGTCCATGAGAGTATTGTGGGGTAGGTAATTTAAAGAATCTGGATTACATATTTTATATGTGTAATTGATTTAGGAAACTTCTTTGTGATTCTTTCATTAGTGTGGACACAAAATAATGAAGTGGTTCATTAGCAGACCTTAAGGACAGTTGGTCAGAAATAGAATTTGCGTAAGTTTTCTCAAGGGTGATCATTCTGCTTTTAGTATTGTCTTTACAAATAGCCAAACTTCTTCAAACTACCCATAAATAACAATAAGAAAAAGAACAACACTTGCCTTCCAAAAACTGCTTGTTTTGATGAGGTATGATGTAAAAATGCCAGCTGAAATTTGAAATTCAGACTTGAATATAAGAAGCAGCTGAGAGGATGCACCTGGGTCCTCTCTTCAGGTATGAAAGATGAACCCAATGTCTAAAGAGTCCTCTGCAACTGTAGGAAAATGTTTCTCAACTGTGGGGATAGGAGGTTCTGTCTGGACTACAGAAAGCGCTTTCTTATCATGAGGGTTGTGAGTCTTGGGAACTGGAAGTATTAAGGCAGGGGCTATCAGACTTCCTGTGAGGGGAATTTCATAATAAGAGCCAGGCTGGTGTCATTTCACATAAGACCCTGCCCGGAGGTAGGGGAATGGATAAAATGACCTTTTCTGCCTCCTCCAAGGGCTATGGCTTGTCTTTAATGAAAACCTGGTACTAAGGATTGGTGTGGTATGGAATGATGCTTTTAAGGCCAAAGTGTAATTTCATAACAGAAATAGGATACTATAGATAGATGGATTTCACTCTACTGAAATGGATAAAATGACCTGGCCCCCACAGCTCATCCCAGGGGGCACTTTAAGGAATATGCTATGGAAACAGTGTCCTGTACTGGCAAAGGCATTACTTGACTTCAAGGACCCTTCCCACTTGGAAATCTTATGATGTATTAGTGTTAGCACTGGTGAATGAATGTGGATGGTCTAACATTTTAATATCCATTTGGTAACAGACACCAAGCAAGAGTTTGGCCACAAGACTTAAAATTTTGGTCTGGTTTCATTGTTACACGGTTGTTGAAGAAGGCAACTGTTGTCATTTTATACCCCTCTCCTTTGACTTGGAGTGTGTGCAGTTCTTCTGTGCTGTTGTTACAACCTGTATATTGAGTTACTCAGTTTCAGCCCACATTGCAAGGAGGTTCAGCCTGTTCTATTGGAAGCTAAAAGTCCCCGGTGACTTTGATCTTGAGTCTATCTAATTTCACAGAGCCATAGATAATGGCCTACTTGCAGATGCCAAATATGAGCAGTTTTGTGCTAAGGTGTGTGTATAGCTGTTTGTCCAGACATCCAACTAGTTTTCTTGTTGCCATTGACTGATTCTTACATGCTGTAACTCTGAAAAGAGATATGAAGGCTACATTGACTATTGAAATGGGCCACTGGGCAGGATTTACCAGGGAAAGGCAGAACAAGGAGACTCTCTGGCCCCCTTTTTGTAAGTGTTCATGTTGAATGCCAGCTACTTTGACTTCTTTTCTATTGCTACTGAAACAGAGGAAGGTAACACACAATAGGAATGGTGGCAAGGGAGGGGCCACATGTTGCTCCCCTGACAGGTGCAGGTAACATGGCCGCCCCTTTCCCACACATATCAGTCAGTCTCAGGTGGCCTGGTGAGCTCTGCAAATGAAATAGCCTTGGGGATCAGGTAACTGCCAATTAGAAGTTGGAAAGGAGAGAGCACTGGTGGCAAGGGGTGGGTGCCCTGTGTGCGGCTGGGAGGGGAAGCCAGAGAGGTTGTTTGTATCCCTACGTCTTTGTCGTGCCCATACTCAAAGCTCGGATGTGAAACCCTAGCTGGGTTATTTGACTTCCAATAATCGTGCTCCGCTGAGATTCTGAGATGGTATCTGGGAGATGGACACAGAGAGACCTTCCATTGTTCCTCCTTTCATGAGAGCTGAGTTGATGCTCCTGTGAAATCACCAGGTGGGGCTGGATGGATCCCAGGGAGGCAGACACTCCACCAAACCTGGAGCAAGGCTCTCACTGCAGTCTCTCCTGGGCTGACACCTCCGCCCTCTACCTCATAGATCATATGTAATGGACTGGTGGTGCCTGTCATAGACTCAAACCTGACCTGAAATTGTAATACTCACTCAGAGCAATTTGAGATCAGACAAGTAGAGGACATGTTTGTGGTTAAGGAATTATTTTCAGGGGCCTGTCAAAGTGTTTCCATATGAGGCTAATGCCATTTCTGTAAGAGGCACAGGCAAGAGACACAGTAAATATTATTTCCTTTCCTTTGGTGCATTAAAAAAATGATTCTGACTGTGGAAAGAAAGCATTCATGGGGAGATTTGTTTTTCAAGAGTAAGTGAAGTGTACTTTGGGGTGTGTGTGTGTGTGTGTGTGTGTGTGTGTGTGTGTAGGGGGGTGTCTTTTTTCAGCCAGAAGGATTGAGTAGGAATCTCTAAATGATTTCTGTTTCAATTCAATCTCATGTTCATTGTCTGATGGCGGGGAGGGGACACATTGTAGAGATTCTTTATTTAAATGTACCTGTTTGATCTGTATAACACAGCTCACTTCAGATCTATCTAACTTGACCTGCTCATCATATATCAAGAGATATTTTTATGACATCTTCATGTCAAATACTCTGTACATGGTGTTCTTTCTCCCTGTTCCTCTATTTTTTTGACTGCTAAGTTTCCTGGCTTGGGCTCTTCTGATGCTAACCCTTCTCTAACCTCCTCAGGCATAATGGAAATGCTGGGTGTTCTCCGTGACAAATGGAAGGCATGAGTGCATGGCTTTTCTATGTGATGGCGACCCAAGCAGCTGCTCCCTGGGGGATAGGTCTGTGTGAAGCAGGGGACTCCTGTCCTTCTTCCCACTTCTCAGTCTGATGTGGTGTTCCATAAATATTGATGGATGATTCCATGAATGAATGGGGCTTTCAAAGTAAGGTGAACCCAACAGAAAGATAGGATTCTCAATCCCTTTAATAATTTGCCACGGATGAACACTGGAGCTGAGAGTGTGTGTGTGTGGCAGAGGGGTGGGGTGTAGACAGTTCTCAGATGTATCTTTCTTAGTAATAAGTAGATTAAATCATAAATAAGTTTGACGTCTAGTTTATTGTCCACAGTCAGTGGATATAGCTCAGTTGATAAAGTGCTTGTTCAGAATGCACAAAGCTCTGGGGTTGATCCTCAGTGCTCCATAAACCAGGTTTGTCACACTTGCCTTTAATTCTAGCACTCAGGAGGTGTAGGTAGGCAGATTAGAAATTCAAGGTTAGCCTTAGCTATATAGTGAGCTTGGAGCCAGCCTAAGTTACATGAGATCTTGTCTTTAAAAATAAATAAATAAAATAGGTCTATGGTCAGACTTCTTTATATATGATTGCTTGCATATAAATAATGGCAATGATGTTGGTAATGATGAGCAAAGAACAATGTTAGTAGCTAACACTTATCAAGTGTAAACATTTGTCAGACACTGGTGTCTTTATATGAATAGCATCATTGAACACTATGAGATGTATAACATCATCCTTATCTCTGCATAAGAATTCTGACATCAAAAGGGGTGAAGTAGCCAGGCGTGGTGGCGCACGCCTTTAATCCCAGCACTTGGGAGGCAGAGGTAGGAGGATCGTTGTAAGTTCAAGGCCACCCTGAGACTACATAGTGAATTCCAGGTCAGCCTGGACTAGTGTGAGACCCTGCCTTGAAAAACCAAAATAAATAAATAATAAATAAATAAATAAGTGGTGAAGTGACTCACTCAGGATCCTATTATGTGTAACTAGTAAAGTCTGGACATGAACTTGGAGCCTTGCTTCAGAGTATGCACACCAGTTGATGAGTACCAAATAAAGGTCATGGGAAATAGCCAAGGCTGTGTCAAGCAGGTGAGACGATCAGCTTACATTTCCTTGCCTTACCATAACTTCAAAGGCAGTGAACACTTCTGATTTCCGTATTATTTATAAATGGTCTTTGATTTCTCAGAGACCAAGAGAATGTGGAATGTACATCCTGGACCAATTCGGGCCTGCCATCTGAAGGAAAGTAGACAGCTGGGATTTTAGTTGTTTCTCGACTCAGAAGAAATTTGTGGGATTAAGTGGTTTTGTGGAAAATGTTGGTCAAAAACCACATTCACCCCAAATTGCCATATGAACGAAACACATGTGTGTGTGTGTGTGTGTGTGTGTGTATGTGTGTGTGTGTGTCTGTGTGTTGAATAATTCCAGAAGTGGCCTCAAGTTTCTATTTCTCTATATTTGTGTGGAGTCAACCAAAATAGCTTTGTAAAAACAACAAAAAGTATGAAAAAAGTACATGCACCTTGTCATTGCTTTGCCAGTTGGAAATCCTCTTAGGAAGCATGGACAATAACAAAATCCTGTGAGTCTGGTATTGCCTAACTTTAAGAAATGCTAAAGAGAGTGTATCCCAGGGTGTCTGCCTTGTATTTGATTGCTTTCAGTGTTTGTATATTTTCAGCATTACAAGTTTCTACTTCTCAGATAGAAGACATTTATTTATATTCATCAAAGAAATTATTAATAAATCATAATATAATAAATAATATATATTTTATTATATATATCTATTTGTATGCTATGCTACAATATACAAACATTACATAGCTATAAATATATAATATAAATATATAACATGGCTCCATACAGTTTTATGCAAACTCAAGAAGTATGTGCCAATTTGTGCATTTGGCTTTATGTGAGTACTGGGGAATCAAACCCCATCTGTTAAAGATTGAAAGCCAGTGCCTTTAACCACTGAACCATCTCTCCAGCCCCTTATTGGGAAATTTTTTAATAAGTTTCTTTGTCTTATTTATTAAGAGGTGAGAAATATTTAAAGGTTTATAGAAATGTTGAATAGGAAGGTTGAGTTTACCTTCTCTAAACCTCAGCAAAACTCACTCAACAATGAAAAACAGACAGATCCAGAGAACTCAGTATTTAGGGATTTATCAGATAGCTCCTATTAATTCCCTTGGACTTCCATGACAAAATTTCATTAACTGGACTTCTTAGGACAGACATTTTTTTTTTCCTGATACAGGTATATCCAAGCCCAAGGGACAGGCACTCTGATGTCAGGTGAAAGAGGCCCTTCTTCCTGGTATGTGGAAGGCCATCTTCTAATGTCTTCACATGTTGGAGAGGAGGAAGAAGAAAAGAGAAGAGAGAGAGAGAGAGAGAGAGAGAAAGACAGACAGACAGAGAGAGAGAGAGAGAGAGAGAGAGAGAGAGAGAGGAGATCCCATGTGACCCCTCCCCATTTAAAGGGTATTTATCTATACCTTTTGTGGATGTCAATATCATTACCTAGTTATCTCCCAAACTTTTCACCTCTGACCCTCATGTTGAAATTTTAGGCTCCAGTAAATTCATTCTGGGGGAACAAACATTTTGTCTGTGAAAATAATCATGTCGCCCCAGCCTGCCCACCTCTGCATGGCCAGATGACCACAGCTCCAACTCACCCAGACCAGGTGACCTGTAGCTCCTTGAGTACTAAGTAAGAAGGACTCTTGTTTTAAGGCATCTGATTTTGCTGGATAGCACACTGTAGCAGTAGAGCACTGATACCACCCATCAGTAAAGATAGGATGACAGCGATGGCTAGCTGGCCTCTCATGTCCAGTTTTACTCAGACACAGCCCAGTTCTCACTTCTGGTTATTATTTAGTGAATGCTCCTATGATTAGGGTATCTACGTGATTATCATTTCCCATAATTCCTACAGAAGATGAATTGAAATCGAGCATGGAAGTTGTTAAATCACGTCCATTAACTTTGTAGGAAAGGAATCAAACTCAGCTGAGCTGGAAAACATGTCCACGGCCACTCTTCCCGCAGTCTTCACGCTGGATGTCTTCACGCTGTTTTTAGAAATGTATTCTAAAAAAATAGTACATCAATACTCTATTTTGTAGAGACTATAACTAGTGGCACTGTATCTTTTAAAATAAAAATTTCTATACCCTATGCTTTTAATTACATTTTCCTAGGAGCAAATTCACCTAATCTAGTAGCAAATTCACCTGATACCAAAATGTTTTTGCTATCAAGACATCTACCATATTACAATCAACACAGGATGTCTACTGGCATAGCATGAGTGTAGGAAGCAATGAGGACTATTAAAATTCGGATAAAATAAACATATGTAAAAAAATTCTGGGCCTTACTTGCCTTCTCAGACAACTTACCTTGTGACGTTCCCTGTCAGCCTTATTTCTTGCATTATTTGGGAGCTGCAAATGTATATTGAGTCTCTATGGTGCCTATGAAACATGGCTCCAAGCAGTTTTCTATGGGGAGTAAACTGTCATTTTTCACCACATTAAATTTTATAAGTTTCAAGCGAATGGAAAATGGATTTTATTATTTTCTCTCTCTCTTTCTCTCTCTCTTTGCCATGAATGTTTTATGGCTGCGAAAACAGAATTTGTGGTTTCAACTGTTCAAGTCTGATGCAGAAAGCTATGGAACCTCTTATGTAACCTGATGGCCTGAATAATTATCAAAATATTTTGCTTTCCACCCTCTCTAAGCTTTAGCAGCAGAAAAGAAAATAGTGTATGCAACCTCTTGACCACAAAATAATAATAATGAGAAAGGCCCTTTTACAAGGTCTGCTTCTATACCTATGGTAAAGATGCTTTATCTAGGGGATGGCCAGTGCTCAGGGATCCTGAGACAGTGCCCTGCTTTAATGGGAAAGTTTCCTTGGCTGGGAAGCCAACAGTATATGGGAAGAGAAACCAGGCTGAGCTGTAGGGGGAAGAAAGAGAATGGAGGCCAGTTGGTAGGAATTTAGAGTCATACAGTCCTGTACTCTTTCTGAATTCAGAAATCACATTGTATACATCTGAAAAATAATGGAGTGAGAAAGGTGTGTGTGTTTCTTTTGGCTGACACAAGACATTATGTTTCAATGGCTACTGAAAATAGAATGTCCTTTTAGAGTATTCATTATGGAGTTACTCCAGGCATTTCTTTTCTTTTGCAACACTGGAGAATAAACTGAGGGCCTCATGCGTGTGGGAGGCAAGCACTCCACCACTGAGCAATGTTCCCAGCTCTGATTTTCAACTTTGATTTCGAGACAAGGTCTCACGAAGTATCCTGAGCTGGTCTTGGACTAAGTACGTAGGCCAGGCAGTCCTTGAAGTTGATATTCCTGCCTCAGCCTCCCAAATAACTGGGGTTACAGATGCGTACCACCAGACTCAGAGCATTTTTTTCAATATAGTCAAATTTTGATTTATAAAATATATATCCTAAACATTGTGCTTGTGAACCGCTTTTCTGTAACCAATTCTGTATCCCTCACATACCCTCTTATCATCTACCTATCCACAATTTATCCAGAATTTATCAACTTACCTACATATCTATCTATTCTCCATCTGTGTCATCAGCCATATACCTAGAATCTGCCATCTCTCTCCATCGTCATTTACATCTATCTATCTATCTATCTATCTATCTATCTATCTATCTATCTATCTATCTACCGATGGTGGTTTGATCAGAGGTCCCGCATACACTTATGTTTTCTGAAGGCTCAGTGCCCAGCTGGTGGCAGTTTGGGAGGTTAGGACTTGCTGGAGGAGGTGTGTCAGTTTGTCACTGCCAGATTGGCTCACTTCCCTGCTGCTGTTTTCTACCCGCTGTGGCAGAGGTGATGTCCAACCTCTGGTTTTGCTTTCCCCTGCCATCATGAAGCTTTCCCTGAGACTGTTAGCCCAACACACTAACCTTTCCTCCCATCAGCTTCTTTTGGTCAGATGCTTTGTCCCAGCAATGGTAAGGCTGCAACAACACCATCATCTCGTTATCATGTATCTTCCACACTGTCTGCTTTCATCCTCTCTCTACCTACCTAAATACCTATCTATTATCTATCACTTCCATTTACTATTCACCTATCTAAATTAATTAAAATTTGATATTAAATTATCAGATTTTCTTCTGACATTTATGGGCATGTGATGATTTATTATCAAATTTGAATTAATTTTCTTGGTGACATCCAGTTATTTATACGTGCCTTTATTGTTATGGCGTCCTTCGTAGGGAAACACGCAATCTTGCAGATTCTGGTTGTGTCTAGAAGACACCAACTACCTACTGTCAAATCCAGTTACCCACTGGCCTGATGCGTCATATGTGAGAGTGGCATTGATGCTGTCCGCAGATGCTCTTGCTTCACGTATCAGGACTGTGTCATTAAGGGCATTTTCTTTCCTGTCCTGAGATGCTCTGTCCTACTACCGCGCCAGAAGGCAAACATGCTTGCTGAATGATTGTACCAACTCAAGAAGTCCTGTTTCTAAGAAGTTGCATAAATCAGTAAAAATGGCTCATTTACTACGGCTGAAAGGTGGGAACAACAATGAAGTGCCTTGCATGAAATGTGCCTCATGGGATTGGTGGGAGGGGGTGCCTCAGTGGATCAAGTGCTTGCCACCCAAATGTGACAACCTGAGTCCAGATCCCAGCACCCAGGAAAATGCCAGGTGGGCTCGGCAGCTACTTGTCTTCCCAGCTCTCAACTCGGAAGTAAAGCCAGGGAATGCCCAGGGCAAGCTGGCTAGTTGACTAGCTGGACTTAGAGATGCTGTTTCAGTACAGTGAAGAGAAGAGTAAGTGAGAAAAATAAATGCCCAATGCCAATCTCTGGCCTCTGTGTGCATGCATGCTCATGCGCGCGCACACGTGCACACACACAGGCATACATACCCCACACAAACACAAACAAAAGAATCTGTTAAGTATGGCGTTATTGAGTTTCAGTAGCAGGGATAGCATTACACCAAAGATCTTATTATACATTATCTAAATTCTGGAAGTGTGGTTCCTAGTAAGGTGGACACCTATTTCATGATATGACTTCTGACAGAGAGTGTTAAGGGACAGCTGTACAGGAGCCGCAGAGGAAATGCAATACTATGGTGGAAGTCAAGAATAAATTTAGACCTAATTTTACTATTTTTGAGACAGTGTCTTACTCTGTAACCTAAGCTGGACTTCAACTTTATAGTCTTGTTGGCCTTGAACTCATGGCAAATGCCAATCTCAGTCTCTCAAGTACTAGGAATGTAGGGACAAGTTATCATGCCTACTTATGTTTTAAATCTGAGCTATTAGAAGATCATTGATGAGGCTAGAATTTATCAATGCCACCACTGACTTTAGCTAGCCATCACCCAAGACTTTATACTAGTAGCTCTCAGCAAAAGATTAGAAAGATTATAATGGCTCTATTCAGGATGTTGAATCGGATAGAGTTAGAATGGGATTGAAGCTTCATTAATTTGTGAGAAATCTAAACTTGAATGAACTAACTAATATCTCTATGCTCACAATTCCTCACCTGCAAGGTGATGGGAGTGTCTCTTCTTTGGAATGAATGAACATCTTGTGGTTTGAATGTGAAATGACCCTACAAGCCCATGTGCTTGAACAGTTGGTCTCCAGCTGGTGGCACTGGTTCCTGATGCAGCTCTGTTTCCTGCCTGCTCCCTGGGACGTGATCAGCTACATGAAGCTCCTTCTACCATGGCCTGAGCTACTCCCACTGCTGTGATGGACTGTCTCAGCCATTATAGTCAGAAGAAATCCTTCCTTCTCTAAATTGTTTCTGCCACAACTAGAAAATAGCTGACACATATACAATAGAGTGAGAATGTTTACAAGGTGATTTTAAAATGTAGGTTCTGGGGGTTGGAGATCCAGCTCAGCAGTTAAAAACACTTGCTTGCAAGGCCTACTGGCCCAGGTTCAATTCCCCATCACCCACATAAAACCAGTTGCAAAAAATAATGCACATCTATGGAGTTGGTTTGCACGAGCCCTGGCATGCCCCCCCCCCACATGTGCACGCCAGTGCATGTGCGCGTGCATGCATGCAAACACAAAAGTAATAGTAGAAGTGGCTACTACTACTAAATGGATTCAGACCAGTTGGTTTCATATGATAATTGTATTCCTTGATAGTTGGGTAAATATGATCGAGCTCCCTAACTTGTCAGTGCCTCTGTAAATGAGTAGATGATATTTAGAATTTCCTGCAACATAGCCCCTTTTGGACAATGACAGCATAGTTATCCACATACTCACAGTTCATCAGGGACATACTTAACACCTCTTCAAAGCCATTCAGAAGGGGCAAAGCATTAAAATGAGGGGGGAAAATACCTTTTATTTTGCTTTTATAGAGTTTGCCTGTCATGCTTGAACGCTTCCTCGAATGAGGGATCTGACTTAATTTCATGAGTTCCATAAGGGGAAGCTGCTTCCATGATGGGCACAGTAGGATCAGGGAGATGAAAAGAAATACATGCTCCACACAGGTAGATTCCACTTGCTTCTATTGGACTAATCCCCCGTCTGTCAAACACAAGTTCTAGTTATTAGCCCTCTCTGATGCTTTGTTAATAACAACCCTTCTTATATTTTGGGGCTTATGAAGTTTCTTATTCACATCAAGTCTTTTGTAAAGCCTTCCAAATGAAACTGGGTTCCTAAGGTCAGAGAACAAGGCAAGCTAATAAGATACCAGCTGGAGACAGACAGAGAGAGAGAGAGAGAGAGAGAGAGAGAGAGGGAAAGAGAGAGAGGGAGGGAGGGAGAGAGAGAGAGGGAGAGAAAGAGAGGGAGAGAGAGAGACAGAGAGAGAGAGAAGCTAACAGAGCATATCTCATCTCATTCTGGAGAAAATTAACCTTCCAATTTTGCTCAGTAATTGATTCCATCTGACCGAGAAGCTTCAGTCTCCACTGTGACTGTCATCTGGATAGCTGGGAAGCAAAACCCCGTAATTACAGTCACACAACCCTGTTATCAAAGCCTCTCCTCCTACCCTGGGTGATCACAGGTGAGCCTGACTAGGGGAGAGAGGGAGGAGCCCGGCAGGCAGAAGTAAGCTGGCCCTGGGAGAGAGCCCCGAGGCAACCCTGGCCAAGGAGAAAAGGTCAGAAGTCACAGGAGTGCTCTTAAGTTTTTTATGACATGAGCATGGAAGGGAATAGAGCTTCCTGCTCATTGTGAATTCTCTCTAGAGAGTGGCTTTGCCTGGATATAGCTAAAACACAGAACTCAGGGGACTCTTTCCATGAAGAGAGAGATGGGAAATCATATCAAGTCCTCTATAATATGTCATTAGAAGCTGCATAAGTGAGTTTGCTGTGTCCAGCTATGACTTGTGGACTCACTGCATGAGCCCTGAGTTTAACTGAATGTTTTTAATGAGATCAAGCAAAAATTGGACTCCTGCTCATGTGATGCATGTGTGCAGAGCAGCTGTCAGACTCACATGAATCATGTTTGCTGGCATTTTGTCTGAAACAGTAAGTTCTTTTCTGTGTGAAGGTGAAGATGGAAAGTAGAGTGGCCTGCTTTAAAGATGTGTGTCTAGTGGACAGGAGGCAGCATGTTCTTTCTCTAGTGTTTGATTTATATCTTTTGGTATTGCTATGGGGGTCTCAGCAAGGTAGTTGAAATAAAAAAAGATTCAAGTGCCAGAACACATCCTTGTACCTCCACCTCTGTCAAGTGGAGGCTTTTGGAGGTATTATGAGATTAATGTTGCTTTTCACATACCTACAAGTGATCCCAGTGAAGTATGAATTACTGCCACTGATAAGTTCATATAACTAAAGACCCATAGAAAGTAGGCTGTTGTCAAGAGAGGAATAACCTCTGTGATGCCATTATTAACTGCAAGTACAGATGAACATTTGTCATTGTTATTAACAACATTTATGCCTAATGTTTGTGTAATAGTGCACAGTTAACAAGACACACACATCACTGGAGAATTTAAAGGTATTATTGGATTGAAATTGGATAGTGCAATTAACTTAAAATTAACTTCTCTATGACCTACTAGGAGCTGCATGTGTCTTTGGAGATCCCAGTGCAATAGGGGCACACAGCCTTGGTGGGTAACCAATAGCTGTCTAATTGACTAAGAGATCCACTCAGTTTAAAGGAACCCATACCTTGTGTTGGGAACAAGATCAGAATCCTACGGAGACAAAGATTATGCTCTCCAGTGTCAAGCTCTCATTAGTCTTTGGTTAAAAGTGGGGTTACATACACTAAATTGTACCTAAATTCATAATGCTTACACCACTTAAACTATGTTGACTTCACTCTCCACTGGAGAATCTGTTCTTTTTCAGAAAGTAGCAAGACCCAAGGAGATAAACCACCCCTCACACTTCAGCCAAGCCCCAGCTGAATCCTCAGAGGATTGGGGAGATGAGCAAAAGAGCTGCTTTCATGATGTACCTGATAATCAGAGCCAGGGTGAAGGAGGACTCTCAACACCTACCAAAGCAGAGATCCAGAGGCTCCTTAGAGCTCATCACTGAAAAACTCACTCACCGTGGCTCAGGGAATTTTGCAGAAGAGTGGGGTGGAAAAGATTGTAAGAGCCACAGGTTGAGACATCATGCCCAGAGGCATTCTCTCCCCCTCACAAATATAACTGACTGCTGCTCTCATAATGCATCAACCACAACCCCATAGGGAATACCTACAACCCCATTGAGAAATGTCTCCCGTGGAATGGGGGCAGGGACAAGGGAGAAAAGGGTGCCAACTTATGATGTATCCATACAAAATATGTTGTTAATAACAATAAAAGAAAAAATGGAAAATTTTTCATAAAGTATAAATTTATAGTTTGAGTATAACCAGAAGGAATAATGTAAAATGAATTTAAATGCTGTTGTTGACTAGTTTCCTGAAGGAGCCAGATCAAGTTTTATCTTAAGAAAATATAAAAATTGGTTGGTCTTATGAATACTAGTGATATAAGATATGGCCTTCCAATTAAATAAATAGTTTTGTTTTAAATCTTTTCTAGTTATTATTTTTATTTCTACCTATTTTCTTCAGTGTGTTACAGATGAACCCATGTGAAGGATATGGTGAAATGCTGATTAATATGTTCCAGGTAGAAACTTCAGAAGAAATCCAGGTACCTTATCTCTTCTGGGCAGGGCAAGTCATGTGAAGATTGGAAATAAAATAATAAGACATCATCTCTCATCTTTGTTCATTACAGACATGAAACATAATTGTCATTCATCTTATATTTGTGAAGAATAAACAAAATGCTTATAATTACAAGAATATGAAATGATGTGCATGTATGTGCACATTAGCTATTGTGAGTCATGCCACCAATATTTTTGTCATTAACCTAATTTCTTTTTGATGCTCAATATAGCTATTTGTTAAGTAAAAGGAGACATAAAGATACAGCCCTGCAGGGTTCTGAAGGCCATACGTGAGGGTACACATGGGCTGACACACAATAAGTATTTGTTTCACTTCTCTCTCATTTACAAAGTTATTTAAATTTAATATTGGCTTATTTATTCTTTGCATGCATAAGTACATGTATATGTATGTATGCCAGAATTTTCAGCCAGAAACCAAACACTGTTAAGTAATTTCAGAAATATAAATGTGACAAGAAAAGTATAATTCTAAAGGTACACTGATGATATACAATGATATTTTCTACGTTTTCTGTTTTGGCCCTCTCTCGGCACTCAAGTTGCCTTTTCAGAGCTAACTGACATTTGTAGCTTCTTGATATTCCTTCTAGAGATAAATTAAGCATGTATAAACTTAAACATATCTGTACTTTTATCTGTGAATGTATGTGGACAGCACACACACACACGCACACACACACACATATGTGCAAATATGTATTCCATATGCTGTTCTATACCTTTCATCATCATTGTCATTATTATTATTATTATTATTATTATTATTATTAATAGTAGTAGTAGTATTGCATGTGTAGCTGTTAAGGGACACATGAGAATGTGTATGCATGTTTATTTATGTGCAGGTGCTGGGGGCAGGTGTGCATGCACGTGAATGTGTGGACATGTGGATGCGAAGGTTAGCAGTCAATCAATGTCAGGTATCTTCACTTTCTATCTTATTGCTTTAGGCAGAATCCCTCACTGAACCTGCACCTCATTGATTCAGTTAAACTAGCTTGCCGGCAAGTTCCAGGCATTCTCCTGTCTCTGCTTTCTTGGCATTGGTTAGATAGGTGCATGCCACCAAAGCTGGCATCTACATGGGTGCTGGGGATCAGAACTCAGGTCCTTGTGTTTGCATCAACAAGCACTTTATCCATTGAGTCACCTCCACAGTCCCTAAAACTTATTTCATTCCCTCTTAATTGTCTATCCTGGAGGACATTCTATAGCACAATGCATAATATTTCCTCATTTTGTGTTCTGTCTGATGGATATGCCATACTTTAACCAACCAAGGTTTACCATTAGGTTTTAACCAGTTTTATTTTTCCATTTTAAATTATGTTGCATATGTTAACCTGTGCCATCAGCTCTGGACCTGTTTCATCTTTTGAAGACAAAGTCTTTTGGCCATGGAGAGGACCAGGTACCCAGCTCACAGGGCTACTTTCCATTTTCCTAAAGGGAGTTGTAAGGGAAAGTAAGGAGAAAGCCGCAGAGTGGACACCAGGGCGATCTAATTACTGAGGTCAGGCAGCACATTTCTGGGACCGCAGGAAGGCTGAGTGTCTGGAGTATGGAAAAAGCCCAATTAGATGATTAATTTAGGTACTGGGTGTGCTTTTAGCCTATGGCCATGGAGTCAGGAAAAGAAACAATTACCTCTCCAAATTGCCACGCTGGACTGATTAATTTTTAATTGAGTCTTGTTAAAGGCATGGAAAACTGTGACATATATAACCTGGAGAAATAGGCCTGGGCCAGTGGGGGCCACTCTCCTCCCCACAGGAACCCACAGATTTAATGGGGAGGAGAGTGACTCAGATAGAGCCTGGAGGCAGAGTGTGACAGCGATGGGGAGGGGAGGACTCAGCTGCCTAGCAGTGAAAGCCAGACTTCAAAGTGAAGTGTCAAAAGGACAGCCAGTTGGAATTTTGGCTCTAAATAGCCCGGCTGCAGGCTACCCCATGGGGCTGGGGCATTCAGACACCCTGGCCTTGTATCTCTGTGGCTCAAAGTGACAGTTAACTTGCATTTGATGAAGTGTCTTAAATCACATTTTTGCATATAATTTAAGCTATAATTTGAGCCTTTGGCTCTACATAGTACAAAGGAGGAAGGGAAGAGAGGTTATGGTAGAGGAGGAGAAAGGAGAGAGAGAAGGAGAAAGTAGGATGGCAGAGAGGGAGAGGGGGTGGGGGGAGAGTAGGAGAGAGAAGAAGGAAGGGAGGATGTGTCATCTTCAATGGCTGTTCAAATGGAGCCTTGGGGAAGGGGACAGATGTGGCCTGAAGTAGTCTTAAGAGGGACACAGATTTCCTCTAGGATGTCATAAACCTGAAGGAGTCATTTGCAGCTTGAAGCTTTAAAATTTCTAAGGTTTTTTAGATAATGAGATCTTATTGGCAATGACACCAACATGCTAAAACTTTTATTAAGCTTACCTAGTCTTTGGAGCTCTTAAGGATTGCAGAATGGCTGTCAATAGACTCATAAAAACATATTTTGCATGAATGCACCAGAAAACAATTTCATGCTAATAAATTGGCATTATGACCTTATTAGTAATCTCTTTTGAACCACTTTGATTACTTCTTTAGTATCAAAGGACTTTTTTTTTTTTTTTCACTTTTGTCTCCTTTACATCCCACACTAACCAAATGAAGATGATCTCATCCTCCTTCTGTGGAGGGGAAAACAGCAGCTCAGTGAGTTTCAGTAATTCGTCCAAGACTCTATAGTAAAGTAACGCCGGCCCGGGGTGAGAGCCATGTACTGCACCCTGCCGTGTTCTTGTACACTCACGTGGTCTTGTCTTGCTCTTTTGGCTGTCATTTGGCTGTGTCAGTCTTTGACCTCATCTCTGGGCCCTGTGGTGACCTCCAGTTTGGTATTTGGGATGAATTCTAGCCACATTAGGAACTCCTGGTGAATGGTGAACAAATTCTGTAACTATTAAGGTTTTATTTATCTGTTTATTTTTTTTTTTAATCTGTGAAATGAGGATGGTTTCCCCTCCCCCACTTTGAGGATTAAAGGAAACGAAGGCAGATGATAGCTGTCAAGAGCTGAGAACAACATTTCCTAAAACATGCCTACATTTATCTTATGCGAACATTTCCTGGGGAAAAACCGACTTCTATTCATGCCAGATTAGTTCCAATGACACACCAGAGAATAATTCCACTCAAATCTAGCTTGGTAAACTAATAAGTTTTATTAAGGTTAATTACGGGAGCATGGATAACTTCTGAGTGGTTTTACCACTAAAGAAAATCTTTCTCTCCCTCGGTAAAACTATAAACCACCTAGACAGCTTTGTAGAAAGGTGGGACCTTGGAAGCCCCTTCCATAGAAACTCTTTTTTTTTTTAAATATTTTTTTGTTCATTTTTTATTTATTTATTTGAGAGTGACAGACACAGGGAGAAAGACAGATAGAGGGAGAGAGAGAGAATGGGCACGCCAGGGCTTCCAGCCTCTGCAAACGAACTCCAGACGCGTGCGCCCCCTTGTGCATCTGGCTAACGTGGGACCTGGGGAACTGAGCCTCGAACCGGGGTCCTTAGGCTTCACAGGCAAGCGCTTAACCGCTAAGCCATCTCTCCAGCCCCCATAGCAACTCTTAACTGCCTATACATCCTGGGGTGGGACCTTGTACGCCCACTACAGTCTATGCTGGGAAGTTAATTGGTCCAGGTTTATTCCAGTCTCATTCAGATCATCACATTTGCTGAGAGTTCCAGGGGGAAATGGTAACGTCACACCCAAAGGACAATTTTCTCCAACTTACATCACTGCGTACACTTGCATTAGCCTGATTTCTGTCTTCTAAGTGGAGGTCAGCTAAAAGATTAATTTATGTGAGATGAAGTAGACACTGAGACCATGCAGTCATTGCCTAGTGTATGGAAACCATACACCAGTCCTCAGAGATGAACTTCTTGGCTGGGATCATGTTCGTTGCCAAGTAGATGTCACAGAAGCGTATGTGATAGCCACCATAACAAACAGTAGCACATACAAAAGTGCCTGAAATGACAGCATTGCGATTATAATTAAATAGACTATTATTTGAAAGTGCCTACTCCCTTCTCTCACCTGCATGGGATGAGCATACTTACAAGAAAACTGATGCGGAGCGTGGTCACATGACTTCCTGGGTTTTCGGTGAGCAAATTTGGCTTGTCTGCCCTCCATTTGGACTCATTCATTGTCTTGTTTTGAGCCAGAGGGATAGTAAGCTCACGATCATGCAAGCAACCCTGAATAAATTCAGCGGGAGACACGCACACCACCACCACCAGCAGACGAGGCATCAGTGTTAAAGAGGAGCTAGCGCGGAAGAAGCAGTTCTGTCTGAGAGGAGGAAAGAAGATGGTAATTGAAGGTGATTAGGATCAAAACACGTTTCGTAAGTGTTGTGATGGTTAAGTTCTGTTGTCAACTTGGTCAAATTAGGGATCCATAGACACTCCTCTTGGGTGGCTCTCCGAGGTCGCTTCCAGGAAGGATTGACTGAAGGAGGAAGTCCTTTCTCCAGAGAGAGAGGCCTTCTCCCAGCGTGGGAGGCCCTCCCAGAAGGGGGCCTCATGCCGGGAAGCTCTGGGAGTAAAGAGCCATTCCTCCCACCTGGGTACCAGGGCTGCTTGCTGGCGAGTGCCTCACCTGCACACGCATCTGTTCTCTTCAGCTCTCCTCCATCGGTACTGGAATCAAGTTTCCTCAGTTTTCCAACAAGCACTGAAGTCTAGCGGCTGTGCTGAAAGTCTTCAGTACTGGATTAGGACTGCGGGGTGTTCACCCACGTGGACTGAGAAGCTACAGGGTTCATTGACTCTCAGGTCTGCAGACTGCTATTGTTGGACTGCCATAAGATAATCCAATAAATCCCCTCTTAATACAATTCTATCAGTTCTATTCCTCTACAGAACCCTGACTAATATGTGTGTATAAAAATTGTCACTAAAAACAAAAATTAAATCAAAGAAAAGTGGCATGATCAATTTGCATTTCTAAGTCTATGGCACATTCTTGTTTTTCCGTCACTGTCATGAGGAGCTCTGGGTACGTCCTTGACATGTAAGGACTGAGGCATCCGTGGAGCAGATGCAAACTCCATTCTAATCCTGGACTGCTGGGTTGAGTTTGACACTGAACTTACCCTAGTCAACTCCCAGCCTGCATATAGAATGACCAAATATGACCACATGTCACAAAGGTTTCATGGCTGTTTTCCAGGGATGAACAACGGATACACTAATACAAACAGTATTCGTTGTATAGTGGTTGATGCAGTGGAATGAGTGGAAACTATCCCTCATAGGGTCATGAATACTTGGTCCCCAGTGGGTGGCAATTTGGGGAAGCTGCAGAGGCTTTGGGAGATGGTGCCTTGCTGGAGGAAGTGTGTCACTTGAGACCGGCTTTGTGGGCCATATAACCCAAGCCCCCCACTTCCCTAATGAGCTCGTGTTAACTGGCTCTCTCCTGCTGCTTCTTCACATCTAATGTGACAGCATGTGATGCTCATTCTCTGCTGTGCCTTGATGAAAGTTCTCCTCAGAACTCTAAGCCAGGGCTGGAGAAATGGCTCAGCTGTTAAGGCACGCGCCTTTGCCCATGTTTTACTCCAGATCCCATGTAAGCCAGATGTGCAAGGTGACCCAAGTGCACAAGTTTTCACATGCACACAAGGTGGAACTCGCATCTGGAGTTCCATTACAGTGGCTGGAGGCCCTGGTGTGCCAATTATCTCTCTTTGACTCTCTGTCTCTTGCTCTCTCACATTAAAAATTTAAAAAGTTCAATCTGTTGGGCTTGTCTAGAAACAAACAAACAACAAAAAACTCTTAAGTGAAGTAAACCCTTTCCTTTCATAATCTGGTGTTTTGTCCCAGCAACAAGAAGGTAACAGCAAGACCTGAATCAATAAGACAGATTTTCAACACCTACATGGTCTCACCATGGTTTTTCTATGCTTCACACGAAACTTGAGGTTGTCTTGTGTCATTGGATGGTCACCTGGCCCTCTCCAGGTCTTGTGTGATCACCTGGCCCTCTCCAGGTCTTGTGTCATTGGACGATCACCTGGGCCTCTCTAGGTCTTGTGTCATTGGGCGGGTCACCTGGGCCTCTCTAGGTCTGCTGTTCCATTCGAAGAAGAAAGGTATTACTTGCCACCTACCTTTCCCCAGGGGTCATAAATTAACAGTTGAAAAACTCTTTGAGATTCCTCCATGAAAAGTACAATTTAGCATAAGCATGCCTATTATTTATTTTTATTATCCATTTTAAAATTGAATACTTAGAGCAAATAGATTTTCCAGCCACCAGAAAGGAAGTTTCTTCTATGCCCCAACATATTATGTATTGGGCACTCTCCAACTATAGACTATATTTCCCATTTATAGCACTAATTTAGATGTTTATGGGTCTGTAAATGTATTCCATTTCTCCCGGGGCTTCTGAATACCTATAATAGGCTAATATTTTGGAACACTAAATGTGGCCTTGGGCAAAGTATAAATAGGAGGAACAAGAAAAGTGGAGAAAGAATTGAGTACTGGTGCAGGCCCCTTACTAAAAATATAAAACAATACTTTTAGACTCCCTGAATTACCCCACCGTGTAGTCACATTGGTAAGCACTGTCTGCCATTTACCGTTTACCTTTTAAATGAACACTCATCCCAAGCAATTTGAGGAAATGAGACTGACATGCCAAGAGCACAGACATTGAACCCTCTCAAGAAAAATCATCATGATGCTTTGGACTAACTATATGAAGGGAGCTAGCAAAGGGGGCAGCCAAGACTGGCGCAGCCTCTGCTGTTGATCGGTGGCTCATCTGCTTGTCTTGATTTCTGTAATCCTTGTTTCAACACTGATGTAGATCATCAAGATTGGAATCCAGGAACTATCTAAAGTCATCCTTGCTTGATGAGCTGGGATTTTTCTATGTGGTATGGTCCAACAGGTTGATGACCTAACTGCTGCTCTCAGTCATAAAGACGTGCTGCTTGTACTGTGAAAGTCAGCGGGCGTGGTGAGGACCAGGTGGAGGCACTCCCATGACATTTAGAGCCAGAGAGAAAAGCGTGGCTGAGGGAACTTTTTTTAAACTAGGACTCAAGCTCGCATGAGGTCCTGTCTCCTTTTTGTAGGAATGGAAAAAATTCAAGTGGCATATTCTGTTTTAAATTTTCTATTTTTTTTAAAATACGATTTATTTATTTTTGCAAGGAGAGAGAGAAAGAGAGTGAGAGAGAAGGGGTATGCCAGGCCCACTAGCTGTTGCAAACAAACTCCAGATGCATGCACAACTTTGTGCATCTGGCATTAGGTGGGTACTAAGGAGTCGAATCTGGTTCAATAGGCTTTGCAAGCATGTACCTTAACTTCTGAGCCATCTCCAGCCACCCCCTCCCTTTTAAAACACGGACACTAGGGATCCAACTCGGGTCCTCTTGCTTGTGAGACAAGGACTGTGCTGTCTCCCCTTCCCTCAAGTGGCATTAAACAAACAAAGAAAAAAGTCTGCATTGTTGAAATCTCCAGGAGAACTAATGCTTTAACCACACTCATCCATCCTATACATATGAAAGGATGGAAGGTTACGTCTAGGCACAACATGCTAAAATAAACAGGGATGATTGTGACCTTGGCTCCCTTGCCACTATGCCATAGAGGGCCCTTCCATCTGTTCAGAGACTAAGACAAGTCTAGCTAACCAAGAGCAGACTGGGGTGGGACACATTAACTAGATCACAACATTAGGGAGGAAAACAGCCCATCATGTTAACAGGAAAAGCATGGGGCCTGAGACGGGAGATGGCTCAGGGAAAAGAGCACTTGCTGTGCAAACATGAGGACCAGCGTTCAATCTCCAGCACCGGCGTCATAAGGCGGCATGGCCACATGTGTCCATAACCCTATTGCTGAGGTGGGCAGAGACAGCCATACTAACCAAATGATGGCAAACTCTGGATACAGCCAGAGACCCTGTCTCATGGAAATAAGGCCAAAGTGACAGGAGACACTATTGTCTTCCTCTGGCCTCCCAGGCCATGAGCATGGGGTATGCACATGTGCGCATACACACACAGGCATGTACCACATAAACCCACCCCACACATTATACAACACACACACACACACACACACACACATACACACACACACACAGAAAGAGAGAGAGAGAGAGAGAGAGAGAAATAATTTTGAAGATGTACCTGTGCTTTCTTGTCAGGCCCTTGTAGATACCATATTGAAACCATACCATGTACAGAAATAGGAATGTTACACCTCAAGTCCTCAAAAGCAAAATAAGCTGTGTTCCTCTTTATGAGGTGATGCGAGAACGTAGATGGACTAGGAACTTAGTCCTCACTGCTACTTTTTTTTATAGGTGTAGATTTGGGTAAGTTGTTCAACTTCTGTGAGATCCAATTTCCTCAGTTTTATAGCCTAGGTGCAGTAACAGAGAGTGGTTTGTGGGGGATATAATTTACTAACTACATAGGAATTGGATAATGCTATCTATCTGTCTATTTATATCTTTCATCTATCATATCTATCTATCTATCTATCTATCTATCTATCTATCTATCTATCTATCTATCTATCTTTCTATCTATGTATCATCTACCTACCTATCATCTATGTATCTGTTATCTATATCTAACTAGATCTATACCCATCATGTGTCCATCCATCTACCAATGCTAATTACTGACATCTTATCAAAATACACAATGGAAGAAGACTCTCACATCACAGAACATCTTTATTTTTATCATTTCTTCCAGTTCTAAAGGGATACAATGTTCAAGAGCTCTAGAGAGGAGAAAACATTTTTCTACTCTAAGTCTACAGAGTGTTTTGTTTGGTTTACTTTGCCTTTTCATGACCCCCCCTGGTCCCCAGGAAAGGACAGGTTCTATGCAGGTACCCACGTGGAGACAAATGAAACCTGTGTCTTCTTCCCAGAGTCAGATTTTGAATTGAGAGTTGTGGGGCTCACTGCATGACCACCTAATACAAGTACCTTCCCGCCTCTCCCTGGACAACTGTTGGCACTCCACTTCTCGTGAGGTGTGAGTTACCTTCAGGTCCAGCTCCGAGTATCAGAGGCTCTTCAGTGTTTGAGCACACTTCCCTCTCAGACTATGTCTTCCTCCGTACATGTCTCCTCCGCCTCGCGTTCTATGCACACAACAAACTTCATTCCTGCACTAAAGAAAACCCAACAACCCTTAATGAATGGCAAACATGTCCTGAGAAAGAGAATTTTTTTTTTTCTGTAGAAAATAAAAATGCTCCTTACTCAGATCTCTTTACCAGACACCTCAGGAGACACTACCTTTCCAGGGCAGATGGTTCAATCTCCTTGTGAGCACCAGGTTGCCTTGGTGCCACATTGCAACCCACGCTTCACTAAAGTGGGTGATCTGATAGGTTTCTTTCTCAGCTCCAGCCTCACGACAGGGCTATCGGGTGACTTCATGGCCATCAGTATTGCTGACTAATGGCTGTATCAACACCTACTGCTGCCGCCACAGGCTCTTCAGTGATTTTACGTTTAGTTTGATTTCTCCAGACAGAGCTTTTCCACATCATTGGAACTAATTGAGGTAATGGAGAAATTATTCTGGTGCCAGAACACTCTCACTTTTTTTTTTCACCCACTTCCACTTTGGTATTGAAAGACAACAATACTCACAGTCTCCCTGTGATGCTTTATAGTCATGGGGGAGGGTGGCTGAGCGTGGCCTTGTCACCATTGCACCTTGCTGGCCACCAGAGCCTCACCTCCACTCCTCTCCTGAGCTATAGTATGAACCACCCATGTCCCCACTCTGGAGCTGTTTCTCAGTGGGGATTTGGGAATTCCTCCTGTTAGTCCCAACCCTGACCACAAGAAACCTTCCACCATTTTCTGGAACAACTAACAGATGGAAACAAACATTTTTATGAGAACATATTCCACCTTAATTATATGCATTGTCTGCCAATGTTTATAGCGTCTCACTGGGAGTTTGGAGGTAAGACTGAGCAGGCCAAATGTGGTTTTGATTAGAAGGATTTGTATCAAAAGCAGAATGGTGCCTTTTACTGACTTGCATCTCCCCTCTGCCCTGGGCTTCATGCCCCTTACTCATGAAGTTTGAAAGGATCATTCCCTAGAGAGTGTGGCATACTGAGAAGTCACTGGTTTCACCCCATATCAGCAGTGTGGGGACTTGGGGCTTGATGTCGGTAGACCACAATTCATCCTTCCACTTGAGGGTCTTGTATGGATGATATTTATGGGATCACGTGCAGAGTAGGAGGGTGCGCACTATCTTAACAGTTAGCAGACTGACATAGGCAATCGAAAGTAGAGGGAGGGCCTCTAAGGACGAGTAGAAAACATGCATGCTTATTAGAGTTTGGATCAAAGCATCTATAAATTCTACATGATAATGACTTTTACAATATTCATCTTACATATTGCATTGGCATCTTTTTCTTGTGTATCCCTTCAATTGGTCCTGCATTTGTTCATTCCATGCAGGTAGAAAACGTGATATAATTCTGTTTCAAACAACAGATTACAAATCTATCCGAGTCAGAATTGGTCAGATCTGGCCAGTACTGTAGAAGCAGTACCAGTTCGGGCCAGAGCAGAAATGGGTGTTTTGTATTACTTGTGGGCTTTTTTTTTTTTTTCTTCACATGACCTCTGGCCCCTTTTGCAAAGTTAATTGAGGGTTGGCCTTTTTCAAAACGACTGCAGGAAATTGACCTTTGTGTTCACGCTATGTTAGGAAAGGCCCGGATGAAGAGAAAGTCAGGAGGCAGAATGGGAATTAGCTGGCCCTTGCCACCAGGCTGCGTCCACGTGCAGTGATTTCAGAATTCTCATTGCAATCACATAGATGATGCTGTTCGCAGAAATGTTTCCCGATGGAGTCAAACTGTAAGTCAGCATTTGTAATGTACTCTGTTAATTCAAAAATGTAGCAATCTGAAAGTACTTTTCTAAACATAATGTTTAATCTGTATTTTTTTTTTTTTTTAGCTAAAGCTCATTTCCCCATTTTTAGCTACTGTAGAGAGAAATATTCTTGGGGCCACTTATAAAAAATCCCTCTGGTTGTCTAGGAGGTCAGTGTGAGTCTGTTGCTGTGGAAAGATGGAAAAACAGTTAGAAATTACACTCATTTTGACCACAACAATGTTGGATTCAAGTGGATCTCACTATCTGTTCTTTGAGTGGTTTTATGAAAACTATGTAAAGTTTTCACCTCTGAGTGATTCGTCTGTGCGTGAGCTCATTTGAGGGAGGTGACTGCGTGAGGGCGAAGGGGTGTCATGAAGTTTAGGGCCCTGGAGGGCCGTTTCTTCAGTTGTTTAATCTATGTCACGTGCCCTGCGTGAGCACCAGGTCCAGCGGCAAGGAGAGTATTCAAGGACCTCGTGTTTGTGAGGGGAACACTGTTTAATTATCTGGGAGAATATCTTTCACTCTTTCTGGGGACAAGAAAGAATCTAGCTTGAGCCAATAGTGATTGAAATGCAAAAGGAATTAAACTTCTTTTTAATATTTTATTTTTATTTATTTGTTTGAGAGAGAGAGAGAGAGAGAGAGAGAGAGAAAGAGAGAGAGGGAGAATATGAGTGTCAGGAACTCCAGCCACTGCAAAATAACTCCAGATACATGCATCTGGCTTACATGGATTTTGGGGAATCAACCTGGATCTTTTAGCTTTGCAGATAAGTACCTTAACTGCTAATCCATCTCTCCAGCTCTGAATTGTTTTTGAGTAGGTAGCCAGCATGTGAAATGGCTTCTTAGGGCTCGCAATCCAAGTGGGACATCTTATACTGGAGCACACAGAATGTCATGGACACCTGGCATACTTTCCTTCCACATAACAATTTTATATAGTCAAGTGTTGTTTCATGATGCCAATATGTTATCAGGCAATGTTTTCATTATACAACGTTACAGAGCATGCTCACACCAGCCTTGATTGTACAGACCTGTTACTTGACACACCCTTGATATACATAACCCAGCAATACTGTGATTATGAGCAGCTGTAAAAGGCTGCTGCAAGTACTGCATGATGACAGATTGTTTCATAGTAAACATTTTTGGGGGGCGCGTGTGTGTAATGTATAGTGTGTCATGTGATCTATGTGTGGCATATGCATGTGTGTGCAGATGCACACATTTACCCCTTCCACATGTGTACAGAAGCTAGAGGAGATCACTGGCTGTTTTTCTCTATTGCTCATATCCATGCCTCCTTGAGATGCAGTCTGTTAATCAAACCGGAGCTGCCATTTTGGGTTATCAAGCCTCAGTAATTCTCCTGTCTCCACCCCCTTATGCTGCAGGATTTGGGTTAGAGATATATGTGGCCATACCATCCTGTTTATGTGGGTGCTGGACGATAAAACTGGGGTGGTCTCAGGCCCTGTCAGGCCCTTATGCTTATGCAGCAAGTGCTCTTATTTGTGAGCCATCTCCGCAGCCCATAGAGTAAAAACAAAAAAAATAAGGAGGAGTATTCTATCAAGAAATGATAAACTGTACAATGGATATATAGTACATCACTAATATGCATGTATTATAACTGTCAAGTACTACGCATTATGTGCAATTTTATGTTACATGCTTTCATACACCTGGAAGCATGGTGATTTTTTCTTTACACCAACTTCATGCCATGCATGAGTAACATATTGTATGATGGCATTGTGACAGCTACTATGACAGTTCATACTGCTGTCAGCTTGGCAAGGCCTGTAGTAGGTCATCTTGATTAGATTAACAGAGGTGGGGATACTCACCTTAGCTGTGAGAAGCACTGTTTCATGGCCACGTGCTGGAATATATCAGAGCTGGCTGAGCATCAGCATTCATCCCCCTCTGTCTCCTGACTGCTGAATGTGACCAGCTGCCTCGAGCCCTGCTGCCCCGCCTTCCCTGATATGATGACTGCAACCTAAAGTTGTAAGCGGAGCTGGGTGCTTCCTTTCTTATGCTGGTTTTTGTCATGTCTCTTGTCTCAGCCAGGAGAAAGTAACTGATACAACTCCCATGCCATTTTGATCACATGGAAATGCTGTTGTACATGTTGTCCACTGTCTAACATATTGTGTAGAGTCTAACTATTTGGATCTGTCTCCAGGAGCATTATTTTGAAAAAAAAAAACAAAAAGGAAGAGTATTATAAAATATAGTTAGACCCTCCTTTTCATTGTTCTCAAGGTCTCATGTACCCCAGGGTGACTAGGAACTCATTATATATAGCCATGGATTACCTAGAACTGTTTCTCTTCACTTTGAAAAAGTATTTATGGAGCTGGAGAGATGTCTTACTGGTTAAGACATTTTCCTGCAAAGCCAAAGGACCCCAGTTCAATTCCCCATGACACATGTAAGCCAGATGCACAAGGGGGCACATGCATTTAGGGTTCATTTGCAGTGGCTGTAGGCCCTGGTTCTCTCTCTTTCTCTCTTTCTTCCTCTCTCTCAAACAAATAAATACAGCATTTAAAAAGTATGTGTTTATTTGTGTTTTTTTCTCTCTCCCTCTATCTCGCTGTGTATATGCACACTAGGGTATCCTGCTGCCAGATGCGTGCACACTTTTTGTGTCTGCCTTTACATGAGCACTGGAGAATTAAACCTGGGCCAACAGGCTTTGCAAGTGAATGCCTTTAGCTGCTGAGCTCTCTCCCCAGATCCTCCATTTTTTATTGACAACCTTCATAAACATACAAAGGTGCCCTTATCATAATACCCTCCTGCCATCGTGCTTTGCACTGAAACCCTTTTTCTTTCCAACTAGCTCCTCTTCTATCTAGGCATCATTTCTTTTTGCCCTCATATTATGCAAGTTTTGGATAGGTAGCATCAGCCACTTTGAGGTCAGGAATACGCCCACCACTTTGTGTCTGGAAGACCACATTCCAGATCACTCTTCCTTTTCCTTTGGCTCTTGTTTTTCCCTGTCACCTCTTCCACAATGTTCCCTGAGCCTCAGAAGGTATGATGGAGATGTCTCACTTAGTGCTGAACACCCACCCATCTGTCACTTCTCAACATTTGATGAGTTTTGAATCTCTCCAGTAGTCAGTGCCATTTGAAAAGAGAAGCTTCTCTAACCAAAACTAAGAGCAGCATTAATTTACTGACATCTACGTAGATACTTAGAGGACAATCTGATGGAAATAAAATATCCATTTAGCCAATTAGCAGTAGCATCTTCCACCTAGGGCTTATGGTCTTCCCAAACTTAAGTTTCCAATTATTGATTAGGTTTTCAGTTACAGGCATGAATTGAACTTTTGATCCTCTGGACTCTACCTCCTAAGTGCTGGGTATTTATTATTTTTCAATTTACATATTTACTCTTTGTTTGATAAATAGAACAAATGTCATATAAAATTAGCCTTAAAAAAGACAGAGCTTGGGCAGAAGTACTTGGTGAGGATAGAAATTTCCAGAAGCCATAAATTATCGCAGAAAAAATAATCAGTGCCAGGGTCAGGATACCTTCCACCGAGGTGTTGGTCACTGAGACCCTTCAGGTCCCCAAACAACACAGGCTATTGCAAAGGCTCTTAGTATCCCAGCAGAACTAAATGATAAGACCCTATTGCTAAATATGCCACATATTTCTGTTATAGGACACTGAGAAATCAGGTTACAACTGAGCTGGAAGCCTCCCCCCACACACACTGACTAGTCTTAGGGTTAAAAAATGCTATGAGCCTGCTGGGGAAGAAAAGTCATCAGTGGCTTTAGACAGTAGTGGACCCTGAAAGCCAAGACTAACCCCTTAGGCAGGATGTGTCCTGCCTAATGCAGCAGTGAAATGTCTGATATGGGGTGGGGGGCAACCAACAGCTACTAATTCAATTTGAGGCCCACTCCATGGGAGGGAATTCATGGCTTATACCAACACATGTAGTCAAAGGCTTATAGCTGAGCGTGTAATAAACCTGGGGTGGGGAGTCACCACTATTGTTTAGCTACAGGGATGTACATTATGCCCACCAAACTGCCCTCTAATTACTTATGTTTATGCATATATACTAGCACTTCTCTTATTTTTTGTTTGAGAAGTCTCTCTTTTTCAGATAGCAATGACTATTTGAAAGACTCAAAACTCATCAGAGTGCTGAGAAGAACTGACAGTTGAGTGTTCAGCACTTGATGAGCCCTCTCTATCACACTCTCCAGTGGTTTAGGGACCATAGAAGAATAAGGTGCAGAAAGAATATAAGAGCCAAAGGATGGGGAAGAGTACTTTGGAATGCTGCCTCCCAGACCTAAAGTGGTGGTGGTATTTAAGACCCACAGTGGCTATTTTTACCTTTAGAAGACCCACATAATATTGGGTCCATCAACAGTTCATCAGAGATGATGGGAAAAAATAAAAGACACCAATATATAAAAGGAAATAGTAGAGAAAAGTAGGGTTCAGTGGCAGCAGTGGAAAAAGGGACAAGGAGTGTAATGGAAGGGGATTGCATAACTCTTGATTAACATTTTTATTGTATAAAATTATCAAATACACATGAAAAACATTAAGAAAAGCTTTACTAATTTTAAAAAAGAAAACAATTCTCAAATAAATAAATAAAAATTTTAAAAAAAGAAAACAATTTAACCTTAAAGTAAACAAAGTAGCATAGTTATTCAGGATCATAGGAAGTAAAGTGGGCTGGGGGCGGATGGTGAAGGTGGAATCGCAGATATTTCCAGGATCTGTCACTGCTTTAATAGCACTGCAGTTATCACTTGAGAATGGCCCACATTTGGGACCATTTATGGCTAATGGACATGTGTTGAGAGGTGTATGTAGGATGGTTCGTCACATAGGAATGGAAGGTGCAGGTTTGATTTTGCCCGTGCAGAATGTCCACTGAAAGGGAGAGCTGGTGCCAGGACCGTAAGTGCCTCCAGCCACAGCCATCGCCAGTCCTTTGTTCACTTGAGGCGTGTCCACATAGACTGGAAATGTTTCTTTGAAATGAAGTTTGTCTCGGAGGTTAAGAGAATACCTTAAGTCACTCCTCCTCTGACGTGGCCCAGCTTGGGCCTGAGAGAAAAGCCATGGCCTGTGCAGCTTAGCTGTTTAGTCAGCCTTCCTCTAAACGCATTTCTTGATTTGCATTTGCCTAGGATTGTAAAAAAGATCTCTTGTGTCTATAATGGGAACTTTAAATCTAAAATTTCTTTATTTTAGCTGCTGCTCTTGAGCAATATAAATTCTCTGACATGACTTGGTGTTTTGAGTGAGAAAATGTTTGTAACTCAGACTCCTAATGAGGGGGATATGACTTTCTCCCTACTGTCTACGCCACTGATAATAATGATAGGTGATCATCTGTCACTTATTTATTTATTCATTTATTTATTTGCAAGCAGAAAGAGAGGTGGGTGGGGGAGAGAGTATGGACATGCCAGGGCCTCCAGCACTGCAAAGGAACTCCAGATGCAAGCACAACTTTTTGGGCACTGGGGACTTAAACTCTAGTGATCAGGCTTGCCAGACAAGCACTGTAACTGCTGAGCCATCTCTCCAGCCCTTGTCATTTTATTTAGGTACTGGGAGTCAGATTCAGGTATTCATGTTTGCAAGGAAAAGTACTTGACCAATTGAGGTATTCCCCACCCTCTAGCCTCTTTTAACAGATTTTAAAATTGCATACCTGTGACCTGCCAGGTTCTGGTCTATGCACTTAAATTTCTCCCTAAATAAGCACATAGTCCTCTCTTGCTGGAGTATATAGCTAAGGTCAAAGGTGACAGAATTGACAAAGTGGCAGAACCAGATTCCAAACCAGATCTTATTTGTAATATTTGTTTGCAAGTATATGTATGCATGTGTGTATGTGTGTGTGTGTGCAAGCATGTATGGATATGCCAGGTTCTCTTGCCTCTATAAATGAATGCCAGGTGCATGCACCACTTTTCATGTCTGGCTTTCCATGAGTGCTATGGAATTGAATCCATGCCAGCAGACTTTGCAAGTAAATGCCTTTACCTGTAAAGTCATCTTCCCAGTCCTCCAACTAGATCTTCCGTCAAGATAGCATTGCAGACCATGTAGGGTGATGCCCTCAGGTGAGTCTCTGTCTGCCTGACAACCTACCTACCTAGATTCTTGGAGCTTCAGTCACCCAATTCTATGAGCTGCTGGCTTGATGTTGTTTAACTTATTAAAAAAAAACGAATATGGGTGCTAGAAAGATGGCTCAGTGATAAAGTGTGCTTCCTGCATAAACATGAGAGCCTGAGGAGGCCCAAGACTGCTCAAGTTCAAAGCCCTACAAGCCACATAAACAGCTAGGCACATTTTGCTTTCCTGTAATCCCAGTGCTATAGGGGAGCAGAGACCCGAGAATTACTGGGGTTTGTGAATGGCAAGCTCTGGAATCAGTAAGAGAGTCTGTCACAAGGAAAACTAGGGGGTGCATATGATGCAAAGGGACCCATGATGTTGTCAGACTGCCTTCAGGGGAGCCATCAGTACTCCAGGATTTCACATCAGTACCTACGTGTGTGCAAACCACACACACTGCATACATGCAAACATATTATTTTTCTGGTCATCCACTTACCTCCTCCCTTTTCTCTTTATCACCAACACTTCCTTCCTTTTCTACTTATCATGATCATCAGAGGCAAAGTATGAAAGCAGGTAATTAAAACTGAAGGACGGTACAGAGGCAGGTAGCTGAAAACCACAGGTCTTTCACTCGTCTCCAGCCTCAGTGTTGCCCTCTGCTTTAGACTCGTGATTAAGCAGAAGTTCCAAGGTCCGTGACACACTCGACGGGTGGTTATGACTGTCACAGAGTCTGTCCCCGTGGCTGTCGGTCCAGTGTCTTCTTGTGTCTCCATTTCTGGTTTTTGCTTGGGGGATCTCCATTTGCTTTAGGTGAGCCCTCATCACTCATCTCTTCGGGAATTTAGATTGGGGATGACCACGTGCCTTCGTATGGAAAATTGCAAATACCATCCTTTCATTGTTACACCTGTCCCATTTCGATAATCCCAGTGCCAACTAATATGGCAACCCTAGATAATATGTTTCCCTCTGTCAGGGTGACCTAAACCATATATCCCAACCCTCCAATTCCCTGAGCACTCAACCCTTGCCCCATTAAAATTATAACATGTCCTAAAGAGGGAATTAAAAAAGAAACACCCTTAAGCAGTTTGCTCTTCTATTCCTCTCCAAGGATTAGAATGAAAGTATATTCTCTCTCTCTTCTCTCTGTACTTGTGTTGATGTAGCACAGTTTATACACGTTCGTATGGGGCTGGAAGATTGCTCAGTGGTTAAAGACACGTGTTTGCAAAGCCTGTTGGCCTGTGCCCATGGAAAGCCAGAAACACAAAGTGGTCATATGCATGGAGTTTTTTTGTATCTTCAGGAGTTTCTGGTATGCCTCTCTTTCTTTCTCTCTCTCTCTCTGTCTCACATAAATAAATAAAAATATTTTAAAGTCTTATACATGTATTCTTCCTAAGTCTTTTTTTTTTTTGCTGAAAAGTCTATTATTTGTTGTTATCTATATCAAAGAAACAGAAAGAAAAAATGAGAGCCAGTGACTATAAGCACTGTATAGAGCTCCTTAACAGGTTTTGTGAAAGTTAAGAAAAAAACTTGTTAAGATTATTGTGCAAAATTATTTTTCATATGAAATAAGACTGGAGATTTGATTTGTCTCAGTAATTCATGCTAGAATTTGATAATGGTCCACAATATCCAGAGAAAATATTTTAAGACTGTTGGAATACAAACAGAAGGTTGAGCCAAAGTTCTATTCTAGCTGTAAATAACTTGGGTGGATTTATGAGGTCTTGTGTGCATCTAAAGAGATATATAAAGGGACCCTCTTGGAGCAGGGGTGCCTGAGATAGCATAACCATCAACAAGACATCAAACTTAGGTGAACTTGGGTCCTAATTCATTCTATTCTAATTTGGTACACATTTGTGGAGGGACTCCTACAGAGAGGTTGGCAATATACTCAGCATAGGTTTTGATGCTCTGTGTGGTAGCTGAACCTAAAACATTGATACCAGTATCATTTTAATCAGAGTCCACACTGAAGGGATGTTGTCCCTGGGAATTCATCAGATAAGCTGAATTCCAGATGCACATATTCCAAACATGCCAATTATACAAATGTCTGCTCACATAGTAAATTTTGCTAAATTACCAGTTTATAAATGACTTGCTTATAAATCAGCATAAGGGATACTGGGAAAGGATGGTGATTTAGAGTAAGGTTGATGGGGATTGACTAAATCCCTTTAATAGACTTACTATCTTTGTGGACAAAGGACGCTAGAATCCAGGAGAGGACACAGCCCCGTCACAGTTGACAAATGAAAGTTGAGGTCTGAAAGGATATGCCTAGTCAGTGGTCCCAAGCTGGGTTTCTCAACTTGGGCATTGTTGAAATTTGGGACCAGGTACTTTGTGGGCAAGAGCTGGCCTCTCCTGTGCCTAGTAAGCTGTCTGGTACCAGTGGTCTGGGCTGCCAAGTTACCAACATCCTCTTTCTGAGATGTCAACCAAACATGTCCTCAGACATTGCTAAATAGCCTCTGTTGAGATGAGGGGCAGGGGAAGCAAAATTAACCAGTTGAAAATAACTAGTTTAAATGATTTCTGTGTATGCAGAATCAACTATAAAGATAATTGAATCTGACCCTGGGCTATTATATAAAACTTGAATCACTTTTCATATAAATAAGTGACCAGACCCCCATAGCTATGGGGGAGACCTAGTTGGTTTGATTACAGCCAATGATTGTGATGACAGCTGGTTCATAGGTCCGTAGAAGAAATGAACAAATCCCTCCCATCTTGAATTTCTGGTGGTCGTTATGTACCACAAAGAACTAGATAACTGGGACCAAGTGGCCTTGGTCAGTTCCTGGGGCAGGCAGGGGCTGCTGATAAGGTACAGGGTTGATGTGAGGAGCTGGTCAAAGCTACCTGCCAGTAATGTTTAGGCACAAGGGGGAGAGCAAGGAGATGTATGAAAAGCAAGACCTCTCCTAGCCCCTCCTCAGGCAACGCGTCTATCAGTTTGTTATTTAATTTGTCTGCAGATGCCCTGTGCTTTCTTGCAATGGTTCTTTCTAAGTCACTTTTTATTCCCGGGGGGGGGGGGGGCATTCAGTACTCGTACATGTGTGGCATGCATGTGTGTCCCTATGTTATTGCACTGTGTGTATGCCTGTGTGCACATGTCTGTGGAGACCAAAGAACAACTTTGAGCCATTCTGCGCTATTCCTTCTACTTCTTTTGAGACAGGTTCTCTCATTGGCCTGCCTGGAGCTCAGTAATGAGGCTAGGCAACTGGGAATCCTTCTCTCTGCTTCTCCTGCACTGGGATTCCAGACTTGTGCCCATGGCCAGTATGTATAGGGGTCTCCTACGGAATGAACTGAGGTCCTCATGCTTGCCAGGAAATGGTTTACTGCCTGAACCACCTCCCCAGGGCCTCAAGCCTTTATTAACATCATCATCATCATCATCATCATCATTATTATTAAAGCAACTGACCTCTGGAAGGAATGGATTTTTGTTGTTGTTTTCTTTAATTTTATCTCATTTCTGGGTCTCAAGAGAAAATGCAAGGCTGGGACTTGTGACTTCTGTTGACCTGGGAGTCTCTGGGAGACGTTGGGAGGTTTTGTCTAGAGCTCCCTGCTCAACCGGTCCAGATCCATGATCATCATGAACAGAAATTGTGGCGGGGGTTGAGAAAGATGAAAATGCCATCTATCTTGGGCGGACCCAGTTTGCAATTTCCAAAATGCTCAGGAAATTTCTGCAGACCCCTAAGCTAAGTCTGAATTGCTTGGGACTTCCCCAGTGCCCCTGGCTCTTGGGAATCCCATGAGAGCTGTGCATACAGGTCATCACTGGCTTCCTGAAGAGATTTCCCTCTGCCTCCCTCCCCCGCCCCCACACCACCACAGGGACTTCTGTGAAAGTCATTCCCTTTTGCCACATCTCCACCAGGCGGCTCTCAGCCCAGGAAGAAAGCCACTGTCCCCTGCAGTCCCTGGGGGTTTTGCTGTTCTATTGAAGGGAAAATTAACGGTGTAATTGTGTCTATGTGGGATACATAATGAATGAGTCTGATTAATTCAAGACAGGATGTTAGTGAAGAGGATTCAGCCAACACCTGGGCTGGACAAAGATTTCTTTGGCTGGTTCAGGGAGTTGGGAGGGGAATGTGGGGTCTTCATCTCCCCGTATTATGTTCCCAGCTGTGAGCAAGCTAAATGACAGGGGTGAGCTCTTTTCCATTTTTTAAAGACAGCTATGACTGTCTGGGTGTGTGTGCGTGTGTGTGTGTGCGTGTGTGTGTGTGTTTGCATGAGGATGTGTGTGTGTGTGTGTGTGTGTGTGTCTGTGTGTCTGTGTTTGTGTGCTGCCTTTGTGTGTTTCTTTGCCAAATGGAACTCTGAGGACAAATCTGGCACCTTTAGAAAGACACTGGTTTTTGTGTCCCATGATTCAACCTCAGACTTGGGCCAGAGAAAAATATCAAGCCAGCTGAATTCTCCTCTCAGGTTTTATAATAATGGCAGTACAATGGCTCCCTATCAAGTTCAAAGGATGTTTCATCTGGATAGAAGAGCAGTATCTTTGGTGAGGCAGGCCTGGGGACCTGCTGAAATTTTGTTGTTCTAGAACAAAAGGGAAACAGCAAGGTCAGATTCTTGACTCACCTGAAATAACCCCAGAACTGAAGTTATTTGCTGAAGATATGTTTGCAATTGAAAGGTTCTATTTTTTCTAAGGGGATGCAGGATTGATACCTGTCAAGACCTCTATTATTTCCTCCTTTTGTTAAGTCTCAGAAAGTAAGTAACAGGATGAAGAATTAAAATCAGTTCTAAATATAATTGCCAGGACTTTCATAGGAACATCTTGACAGATGTCATAGTGTTTATTCAAAAGAAGAAGTCATGACCAATATAGATCTATGTATTGATAGGCATAAGATGTTTCTACCTTTCCAACTTACATGACCCTCTGTGGTGTTTGAAAGTGAAATGTCCGCCCTTAGCCTCAGGTGTTTTAATAAAGCCTCCCACTCACTCCCCAGCAAGTGGGACCTCTGGGAGGCGGGGCTTTGCTGAAGGAAAGTGTGTTGCTGGGACCCTTCTTTGGACTGTTATAGCACAGCCCGGCTTGTCCCACTCAGTGGGCTCACTATTTCTACTTCCTCCCTGATGATGTGGGGACGTGATGTCCAGCTTTCTGCTCCTGCCATACTTTCCCCATCATGATGAAGTTTACCCTTGCCACTGTAAATTAACCCTTTCCTTCTGTAAGCTGCTTCGGGTCTGACGTTTTGTCCCAGCAATGAGCAACTAACCATTACACCCTCCATACAAGTTCCATCCTTACGAGTTCCCCCGTATAGACTCTATTCTCAACCTTGCTACCTGTAACTTTCAGATAATGATTCTGAGCAGCTTGGTTACCCCAGTAATGAGAAATCGAATGCCTATTCGCAGCACACAGGATTTCAGTGGGGCCCTGGGCTTCCCGGAGATGACCTCCCCAAACCTGTGGCTAACCCCTGGTTTCTGTCACTATGAAGTTCGGTGGAAAGACACAAAGGCTGGTGGAGTGACAAAGCGAGGATTTCAAGAAAAAACTCGCAACACTCAAAACATGTTTGTGTTAATAAAATCTTTTTGCCTGGTTTCAAATGCAAGTTGTCCCAATTCCTGTGGCTTTGGGACACACAGTTTTTATGCAAAAGGAAGGGCTTATCCAGGCAGGCACATTTTGGGAGCAAACCCCTGCATTAGCACACTTCCAGGGCTGTTCTTTCTGTTTCAGTGTGGACCTTTTAGAGGCGGTGTTGAAGAACCAGCAAAGATCATCAAGCCACAGTCACTCATAATTTTTAAAGACAATCTAGAGTAAATAGAGCTCATTGTGACGTTGGACTGAGTACTCAGAGGCCACCCTGCCCTTCGTTCTCATGACCCAATACTGGACATACCCAGAACACTCGTGTCTGATTTTGACTTTTAAATCTCTCATTCTGGCCTTGAGCTGAACATGCGTAGAGATGTGTCTTTTTTGAATGATAAACTGAGAATAATCAAATAAACTACTTTTATGTTTTTCAGTTTTCACTATTTCACTATTTATTTGTGTATGTATACGTGTGCACTTGTGTGGGTATGTGTAAGATGTGTGTGCATGTCATTGCACATGTGCCGACATCACAGGAGTATCTCAAGGTGTTTTTCCTCTCTATCTTTCTTTCCTTCCTTCCTTCATTCATTCATTCATTCTTTCTTTCTTTCTTTCTATTTATTTATTTATTTTTGTGAGAGGGAAATAAAGAGGGAGAGAGAGAGAGAGAGAGAGAGAGAGAGAGAGAATGGGAGTGCTAGGGCCCTCAGCTCCTGCAAATGAACTCCAGAAACGTGCACCCCCCTTGTGTGCATGTGTGACATTGTGTGCTTGTGTCACTGTGCATCTGGTTATGTGGGACATGGAGATTTAAACATAGATTCTTAGGCTTCACAGGTCAGCACCTTAACTGCTAAGCCATCTCTCCAGCCACTCTCCTACTTTCTTGAGACTGAACATCTTCAGAATCTGCTGCCTAAGAGCTGCTAGGTACCCTGACTCCAGCTCTCATTGTTATAAGCACATAGAAATCATAGACACGTGTGCCACTTTGCATCCAAGTTTAAGTGGGCACTGCGGAAGTGAACTTGAGTGAGCAGGCGTGTAGGCGAGTGTCTTTTACCATTAACACCTCTGCTCAGCTCCTCTCACCCACAAATGCACACCTTAAATTGAGAATGCTCAGGACTGTGCCCACCCCAAAACTGCTTTCCCAGGTGATTATACATAGGTTTCCCCCCAAAGCTCAATGCTTCTGTTCCTAGAGGGAGGATGCCACCTTGGAAATAATCCCACTGCTCTCCTTGCTGCTGTAGGCAATAAATATTTTCTCTGCTGGCAGTGATGTTTGGCTTCATGTTCAACCAGAAGTGAAATGATTGTGTTTAGGTAGGCAGGGTTGAGCTAGGGAGCTTCTGGCTTGTCTAGTTTCACAGAAGAGAGTAAAAAGGAAAGGCAGAGGGAGAAATTTGCATATTAAATGTGGGGAGAGATGCCCCGAGAATGCCTTTCAAAGATGCATGGGAAACATTTCTGGACTCTGGTGGTCTTGAACAAGCAGGCAGACAAGCCCAGAGGTAGAGCTGGACACAGGTTGGCACACTGAGCTCTCTCTTTGCCAGTACTCTGCATGCTTGGAGAGTGCTGCTCTTACTTCAATTCCTCAGCCGAGGAGCTCTCTGCTGTCTCCCAGGAGGGAGTGTTTGTGTAAATCAGGGCACAACATCTTGGAGGTTGTAATTAAGCGCCCGCATCCCTGGAAAGAGCATCCACGCTCCAGCATTTTGAAGAGCACACACATGCACACACACGCTTGTACAGGCTAGAGGGCATCATTAGGCACTATTCCTCAAGTTCTACCTGTCTCTCTCTCTCTCTATTTTTCTGCATGGGGTCTCATTCTAATCTATGCTGACCTGTCACTCATTCTGTAGTCCCAGGCTGGCCTTGAACTCACAGTAATTTTACTACCACAACATACTCAGTGCTGGGATTAAGGCATGGGCCACCAGGCCTGGCTCCTATCCATCTTTCTTTGAGACACTGGCCTGGAACTCACAAAGTAGAATAGACTAGGTTGATGAGTTGGGCCCTGGCATCCTCTTGTCTTCTCATCTTCAACGCATTTTCACATGGGTTTGTGGGGTCAAAATCAGTTTCACATGCTCATGAGACAAGCACATTATCAACTGTGCTATCCCCCCAGATCAAACTACATCAATTTTAAAACATGTACATCTATGAGGACCAACTCACCACAAACTTCCTGACACACTCTGACTTGTGGTCCATGCCAATTAAAAAAAAAAAAAGTGACCCATCTCAACCAGCCATAAGCCACAGCACAAGAGGGACATTAGAAGTCAATGAGTTCTTCCTACTCTTGGACATATCATGCAAGTTGAGTCACAGGCTTCGGGGGGTCCTGTCCTGCCTGTCACTTACTGAGTTGGTGGCAAGGCCAGACAGCACCCACATCCACACTGAGCTGGCATTTCCTCATGTGGTCTCCATTTCCCCCATTACACTGTCAATTTAAATGATCTGATTGCCTCCAACTTTAAATAGGTCTTGTGATTTAAAAAACAAAAAGAAAGAAAAATGGGAAAGAAAGGGGGAAAAATCAGAATAACTTTCCATGACTTATTTCTGCAAAATGTTTTGTATCAGTGCAAAATGCACAAGGCAAATAGAGGAGTTGGATCAGGACTGCAGCCAAGATTCTGAACAGGGGAGGGTATGTTCAGGAAAACCTGATAGGGAGAATCAGTTGCAGTCTTTATTTATCTATTTTTCAATAAAGTGATGTTTATAAGTTCCATGCTAAAGAAGAGGAAAAAGTAACACTTCACACAAGCCACACAGTACAAGTGGAGCTCGCTTGTGAGGCAAGGAACCAGAGCCTTGGAAGTGGGAGTGAGGGCGCAAGGAAGGAAAAGCGCTCCTAATGGTGCACTGTTTCCTGAGCTCTGCCAATTAGCAAACATCTCTTATGAAAGAAAGAAAGAGGGAAGGAATTTCATGCACTGAAGTAGCCCCGAGTCAGCTGCAAAAGCTAGGAGGCTTTCATCCCCCTCCCTAAGGCCGGCCATTACATCAGTCCAAGTGCATCCTGGGGGCTATTGTCATGCTGATGAGCCAGCCCCAGAGACTGGATTCTCCCATTGCCCAGAGAGACATTCCCACCACGGATAGGCTCCGGGGCTCATTCAAGCAGTGCTCAATTGCCCTGGAGAATAAAAGGCCCGGCCTTAATTAACCACTGAGCTCAGCTCCCAGTCACAGCTTGATTGTTGGCTGGGCTGTCCTCCCTGCGGAGGAGGAAATGCCAGGGCTCCTGAGGTAGCTGGGCACTGGGAAGCAGGGCTCTCCTTAGGGAGCCGGAGTTAGTTCTGTCTTGTTTTGAAAATAGAATATCGCAGGGTATTATGTCTCTACATCACCAGGGTCCTGCCTTTTGGAAAATAACAAAACAAAACAAAACAAAAACAAACAAACAAACAAATAACAACACACTTCAATGTCAGCTGTGATTTCCTTACCCTGTTGCTGGGATCCACCCTCTGCACACAGTTTCCAACCAGGCTCTTTCTAGGCATTTCATAACTATGGAAGAGACCTTGATTTTATTTCCAGCCCTGTCTTCATTTCATTTAGCATTTCCTGTGGCTATTGATACCACAGGGACAACAAGATACAGTTGCCAAGTGACTTGTGGAAATCAATAATGGCTGAATCATTACAGTCTAACCCTCCCTAACATCGTAGCCTTGGGAGACTGACTTGATGTCTAGTAGATAAACTTCCTTTTTTTCCTCCTCTCTGACTGCTGTAGAAAAAATGAGTGTTCTTCACAATTTATCACACTAATTTGAGTTTACTCTCTTTTTTTCTCGGTGGGGGAAGTGTCCTGGGGATTGCACCCCTGGTCTTGCTCATGCTAGGTGTAAGCCCAGCCAATGAGCTATAGCTTGAGAACCGAGTTTGGAAAGTTAAAAACACTACTGATGTACCTTACAGTCTCAGAGGTTGACAGACATCTGTGATGAAGAAGGAGAGCAGGCTGGCAGGGGCTCCGTTCTCAGGGAGTCTAAGTGCTGCTGACCCAAGTGGACAGCATGGCAGGGTGCCCGTCAGCCAGGCTCTGAGTGTGGGACAACCTTAACCCTCATCCACAGCCTGTTGAGTCCTCTCTTCTCTCCTCTCCGCAATCCTCCCCACCCATTACTTGATTCTCGAGTTAAATTACAGACGGTCTTTGAAGTATGGGAATAGGCCATGATTTCCCTTGACGAATTCTTCTTAAAAATAATGTTAGCATCAAGTGTTGTGCTTAGGAGATCCCTGTGTATTTCTGCCATTTGCTACTTTCTTACAAGAATTGCTTTGCAAGTAAGAGTAAAGGCACCCCTTGTTATCCAACCATCGTAGGACGTGCTGCAACCTGGTGCTCTCTGGTCCTCCTGCAGCCTTCAAAGTTTCTTTGTTACATACTTACGTCATTGCTGGGACAAAGTATTTGATAGACACAACTCGCGGGAAGAGATGGCCCAGAAGTTTAAAGTACTTGCTTGCAAACCCTGTAGGTCCAAGTTTGATCACCTAGTTCCCGTGTAGAGCAATAGGCACAAATTGGCACATGCATCTGGAGTGCATTTGTAGAGGCAGCAGGCGCTGGTCTACCCATTCTTTTTCTGTGCATGTGTGCCTGTGTGTGTGTGTGTGTGTGTGTGTGTGTGTGTGTGTGTGTGTGTGTGTGATAAATATAAAAATTTAAAAACAGATTTGTTTTAGCTCAAGTTTCACGGCGGGAAGGCATGGTGTCTGGGGCTGTGTGCGTAGTGGCAGGAGCACAAGATGCACTGAGGCACAAGGAGGCCCACGCATCTGGGGTTCCTCTGCAGTGGGTAGAGGCTCTGGTACACCCATTTCTCTCTCTCTCTCTCTCACACACACATTCTCTCTCTCTCTCAAATAAATAAATAAAATATTTTAAGAAAATTTAAAAAGATGAGAAATCTTATTCCCAGTTGAAGACTTACATTTTAGTAAAATAACAAAGCATTTAATAAGATACTCAGTACACAATCATTCTTAGTATAGTGAATCACATGCTAATTTTAAATGATACATGATTATACCAAGATTTTTGGAAGTGCTGGATTCACACCTCAGTGGCTAACTCATCTCTAATTAAGCTTGAAATCTCTATTGCTCTACTAAAGCACACCGGTAATACTCACCCAACGTGGTTAAAGCTTGGACTCGGGGGATGGCTGAGTGGCTCAAGTGTTTGCCGTACAGAGGCAGGCCTGAGTTAAGACTCCCAGCCCCCATATGAGTGCTGAGTGTGGTGGTAGTGTGCACTTACCAACCCCGGGCTGCGATTACTTTCCTCATGTTTCGCTCTGCTGTAGTTGTAGACAGGAACTGAAAGCGAGAACGTAAGCCTTATAGCAGACCATTCTTCTTTACGGAACGGGGGCTCCTGTGATTCCCATGGCTATCTTCTTACCCAATCAAATGAGAAGTGACTCTTGCAGCCTAGCCTTTGATTGTGGAGTTTAATGGCTGGAGTGGAATGCCAGAAAATGGTCTAAATCTGTTCATTTTATAATCTTTTACTAATTGAGGATTTTAATAATGAACATACTATAATTTGATCATATCCCCTTGTATCATCTACATTTTCCCTCCCTCCCTCAACCCTATCCCACATTTTCCAAGCAGTCCTTCTCTGACTTGGGGCTCAATTCTTTTTGTCCTCTCATCCTCTGCAGCAAAAGGTTGACGAGCTTCATATTATGTAGTTCTTGTGATGGTAGTGACATTCACTGTGGGGTAATGGATATGCCAGTCAGTTCATGTGAGAGTAAGAACCCCAAAGTGTTCTTCTCCACCATGTGGCTCTTACATTTTTTTCTTCCATTTTCTCTGTGATGTTCCCTGAGCCTCGGAGGGCATGATAGAGATGTCTCACTTAGTGCTGAGCTCTCAATAGCCTATTTTTTTATATTAAAAAATCTCATTTGTTTGTTTTGAGATAGAAGGAGAGAAAGAGGCAGATAGAGAAAATGGGTATGCCAGGGCCTCTAGCCACCACAAATGAACTCCAGACGCATGCACAACCATGTGCATCTGGCTTAAGTGAATAGTGGGGAATTGAACCTGGGTCCATATGCTTCACAGGCAAAGGCTTTAACCACTAAGCCATCTTTCCAACCCTCAGCAGACTCTTTATTTTCCACACCATGATGAGCTCTGAGTCTCTTCAGTGTCTACGTCCATCTCCATAGAGGAGCCTCTGTGGCTAGCTGCAAGAGCAGCACTCCCATTCAGCCACCTCGTTCGCCACGCCCACTGCACCTTGGCGAATGTGCCATAGAGTCTTTCTCCATAACAGGCACTGGACTGTATCTTCTTATCACCTGAGCAAGTCCTGGATTGTTTATTGCTTGTACATTTCAGTTGAGTATTTCTTTGCAACAGTTAAACCTGTGGGCCTAGACTTCAAGAGAAACTTTAAAAACTCACAAACCACTAACTAAATAGAATTCAACCTACTTCAAACTCTATTCCAGGCAGAACTGAATAAGAGGATAGCTCCATTGTCAGAAGTCTGACGTGTTAACATAGTTAGGGTGATTGGTCCTGAACTGTGTCTTTGGATATGCCAATTTTGTTTTGCTTTTGTTTGACACCAGGCCTTGCTTTATAAAAGCCCATAGTGGCCTCAAACTCATGATCCCTACTGCCTCAGCTGCCCAAGTTCTGGGATTACAGGCACATGTCACCATGTCTGGCAATCAGCAGCACTTTATAAGTGAGATGTGTAGGATAGGAAAACTTTTTTTTTCGTATTTCCTCTGGGTTCCTGAATGAGACCACTATAACAAAAGACAAATTGATAGAAAAATCCTATTACATTACTTAACATAAGTTTTATGTGATAAGAAACCCTTTGCAAAAGAAGATACCATGAGACAGGGAAACCTGTGTGTGGCGGGTTTATACTAGTTTGACAAAGACATGGATAGCTGTGAAGAAATGTGATCAGAGCACAGCCAGGATGTTCTCACAGTAAGAGGCTGAGGGAAAGTTACGTGTTCTTTGTTCAGACTGTCCTTAGCATCCCCATGTCTTCAAGGACTCGTCTCTGAGCCCAGGGATGATGCCTCTGAAATGTAGGTCTTAAGACCTACTTCATAGGTCTTAGGACCTGCTTGGGGAGAAAAGGTGTAAGAGGAAGATGAGAGTCACCATTATATTTCCATTGTTTTCTCAAAGGCCACGGTGGCATAGTTTGGGGTAGAACATCCTGAGCTCCATACAATGTTTATAGAACGAGATGGAGATCAGCTGTTCTACCAGAATCAAAGTTCAGTGGATAGAGCCCCAGTTCCTCAATAGGCTGTTGTCTGTTCCATCATAGTTCAGCTGTAATTCATGGGGTGCTTACACAAGAATGCTGAGCTCAGCATAAGAAGTCATAATGCCTTTCCAGCTTAATGCAGAAGGGTAGATAATCTGCTCCTTTCTGACCACCAGGAAGACAGAAAATACTCTACATCTTGGCTATGATGAATATGGCCTTATTAAGGATAAATCAAAGGATGATGTGGTAGATGCTTGTCCAGTATGCACAAAGCCCTGAGTCTTATCCTTAGCACTATATAAAACCATGGTACAGACCTAAAATCTCAGCACTCAGAATGTGGAGGCAAGAGGATTACAAATTAAAGGCCAGCCTGCACTACATAGTAAGGTCCTGTCTTCAAAAATACAAACAAAAATAGATGTGGGGAGAGATTTGCTAAATATATTTTAGATTTAAAAATGTATCTACCTATTCAGTTGAATAGTTGATCAAATTTTGTAGGGTCTTATAGACCCTAGGAAATAAGAAATAAGGCATATTTTTGCCTACTAGTAGATTTAATTGACTTGGATATCTTACTAAACCCAGAACTCACTGTTTTGGTCAATCAGTGAGCATGAAGGATTTCCTATCTCTTCTTCCTTTGAACTATGATCATAGGCATGTGCAACTATGTTAAACCTTTAAATGGGTGCTGGGTATCTGAAATTAGCTTCTCATGCAAACACTTAATCTACTGAGCCATCTCCCCAGTCCTCATGAGTAGGTTTAATCAAAAGCTTATTTATTTATTTTTGTTGTTATGGATATTATTTATTTACTTGTTTTTTTTAAGTTAAGGTCTTGCTCTGGCCTAGTCTTAGGCTGGTCTTGAACTCACTGCAATCCTTCTACCTTTGCCTCCTGAATGTTGGGATTAAAGTTGTGTGCCAACACACCTGGCCATCAGGCCACACTGTAGTATTTATTTATTTATTATTTTGAGGTAGGGTCTCACTCTAGGCCTGGCTGACCTGGAAATCACTATGTAGTCGCAGGGTGGCTTTTGAACTCACAGTGATCCTTCCACCTTTGCTTCCCAAGTGTTGGGATTAAAGGTGTGCGCCCCCATGCCTGACCACACTATTTTTTTCTTTCTTTATTAGATATGTACATATTCAGTGTGAAAACAACACATGTTGGTACCGTCCTTAGCCTCCTCCCTGTCCTCCCCCTCCAAAGGGACCCTCCTCATCAAGGTTACTAGTTGTCCCCATGGGAATTGTGGGCCCTGCATTGTGGGGGTAGCCATCAGTTATGGGGGAGCGGCAATGTCTCTGAGCATAATGTCCCAACTTGTGGCTCTAACAATCTTTCTGCCCCCTCTTTCATGAATTTCCCTGAGACATGTTGGGTTCATTTTAGGTATGTTTCAGTGATGAGGTCTTGAGAGCCTCTATTCTCTCTGGATCTCTGGTTTAGTAGGAGTTGAAAGTTCTCTGTGTCTATCTACTTCACCCTTGTGCTGGTACCAGGTTCACCAAGAAAGTAGCACTTTTGCTCGTTTCCCCAATTACTCTTGGTTTCAGCTGGGGCCCTGGTGAGGTGCAGTGGGCTGATTCTCTCCTCAGGTTCTGCATCCATCTTAAAAAGAGAAGCAAATTCTCCAATAGAGAGTGAAGTCAGCTTCAGATAAATAGGATAACCATCATTAGTTTAGAAAGAATTTAATAGGTAGGCCCCCTTGTAGCCCAACGTTGGTGGGAGCTTGTTATTAGAGAGTGAACTCATTTTTTGGATATGATTCTGACTTGTTTCCCTGTTCCAGCTATGAGTTCTGTTCCACTGTGTGGACCTGTTAGCCAATCTAGGAGCGGTTGGTTACCCACCCTGGCTATGTGGCACTATTGCACTTGGGTGACCATCATGTCTGGTAATTGGCTGCTGAGTAGATTAGACCACGAGTTGCTTGGACAGATGTTGGCCATTTTCCCCCAGTAGCTCATGTAGCACCTTCTGACACTAGACAAGTTAAATGTCTGGGGACTGACTCTCTTCTAATTCAAGCCAGGTCTCTCCATGTTCCATACTAATAGCATATGGTATCTTTGTCAGTAGGGTCTTCCCATTAACCTTTGGTGGGTCATCAAGTGCCCTGATAGAAGTCTGTCTTTTTATGGGAAAACTTGTAGATCTCTCAGATCATCAGCTCATTGTGTATGTTAACTGCATTCTGATACTGGGAGTTATTTTTAAAGATGTTTTAGTTGATGTTGCAGTCCAGTTCGCATTGCTGTTAGAAATCACCCAACTAAGAGTAGCTTCTGGGAAAAAGAGGTTTATTTTAGCTTACAGGCTCGAGGGGAAGCTCCACGATGGCAGGGGAAAACGATAGCATGAGCAGAGGGTGGACATCACCCCCTGGCCAACATAAGATGGACCACAGCAACAGGAGGGTGTGCCAAACACTGGCATGGGGAAACTGGCTATAAAGCCCATAAGCCCACCCCCAACAATACACTCCCTCCAGGAGGCCTTAATTCCCAAATATCCATCAGCTGGGGAGCTAGCATTCAGAACACCTAAGTTTATGGGGGACACCTGAATCAAACCACCACAGTTGATTACTAATATATTTATTTATGTGTTTACTTTGAGAGAAAAAACTGGCATACCAGGCCCTCCTGCCACTGCACAAGGGCCTCCCGCCTCTCTAGATACACTTTTTTTTGGGGGGGGGGTTTCTGGCTTGATGCACGCACAGGGTAATTGTGAACCTAGGCTCATTGGCTTTGCAAGCAAGCATGCTTAACTGCTGAGCCATCTCTCTAGCCCTAATCAAAAGTTTAAATAAGTTTTTTACATTGATCAAGAGGTGTCCATTCTTACTGCAGAGAGGGGTGAACTTCCAATCTCATTGTGCTTGGTGACAGTTAGATATGCTGTAGGCACAGCCTTAGCTATTTGGCCTTTTGAAATATACTGATATGCATGCACTGTTAGGAGTGGTCAGAAAGGTCCACTTGAGTAGGGGTGGAGCTCAGGGAGCGTTTCCAGAGTATAAAGTTGAAGATACCATGGATATCATCAATATGGCCTCCCTCTGGATTCTAAGAACCACATCAAACCCTTCATGATTTTCAGAGAACCAAGCAGACTTTCCATCGCCCCATCAAATCAATCAGTGTAATTGTAATGCTATTTAAAAAGTAAGGATTCTTGCAACATTTGGTTTAGGATGACTCAGACTTTTTTTTTTTTTAAAGTTTTTAACCAAGGAAATAAAAGAGGCAAGTAAAGCCACAAAGGGAGATTAGCTTAGTGGTCAAGGGTCTCAGATTAGAAATGAGGACACTCCCTAGCAGTTCAAGTTACAGCCACATTCATCTGCCCTTTCTCCTGTTTTGAGATCAATTATGTCACACTTGGTTTATGGAGGGAGAGTCTTCTGGATAGGGACTTTAAACACCCAATAATTGTTTGCTTTATATAGGCATCAAAAAGCTCTGGGGGAATTGTTCCTGCTTTTTTTTTTTTTTTTTTTTTTTCTCTACTAGAAAGTGGTTAGCTATAATTTGTTTGGTTCCATATTCTGGTACTTGGCTGAAATGTTGGGAAAATAGAGAACTGGCTTCCCCTATGGTATATTAGACACTTAATAAAATACAGATGACTGGAGAGACCACTTTCTGCTCCCCAGAGGAGTGTTGGAGACGGGGTAGGGAAGTAAAATAAAGGATGGGATGACATATTTCAAAATGATTCTAGAAAAGTAGGATTATTAATATGGCTAGAAAAATCTTTCTTGGAAATTTTTGGACCTATAAGCACCACCACTGGAAAACGTAAGTGTTCATTTCCAGTGTATTTTCATGAAAGAAGTCATCACACCAATATTCCCGTATCTAGGCAAAAGAAACAAACAATGGATAGAGAAGTGATTTCGGGGTTGTTGACAACATAGAATAAATCCTTGTTTTCAAGAGAGAGACACACACATCCATGTACATTGAAAAACATTTGCATTTCAGATTTAAAACATTCTCTAAATGTTGAAACTGAAAATTTAAATTATGTACATAGGAGCAAAACTAGGTCCTTTATTTTTAGAAATACAACACCAGTAATGCTTCAGGCTAAAGGATACTTCTGGATACATTAGGGAGTTTGGATTGGGAATAGGCAATATTTAAATCCTCTATAATAAACCACAGAATTACTCATGAGCAAAACCAGCACATTATCTCAGAAGTGAAATTCTTGATAAATCCTACTTAGAGGGACTCCGGAGATGGCCTGGTTGGTAAAGTGCTTGTCTCCCGGCATGAGCACCTGAGCTGAGATCCCCAGCCAGTCATGCGTAATCCCAGTGCTGGCGAGGCGCGGGCTCCCTAGCCTAGCTGATTCAGTTCCAGTTTCAGTGAAGCACTCTGCCTCAAAAACTAATGTCAAAAGTGATTAAGGTGCACATACAATGTTGAAGTTTGGTCTTCACATGCATGCACACTCAAATGTATGTATACACACTAAAAACATTGATGAAAATTTAGTCCAAAAGCCAGGTGTGGTGGCATACGCCTTTAATCCCAGTACTCGGGAAGCAGAGGTAGGAAGAACATCATTAGTTTGAGGCCACCCTGAGAATACAAAGTGAATTCCAGGTCACCCCCCTCCCCCCCCAAAAAAAGATTTACTCCAAAAATACCAAATATACACAAAATTAATACAAAACAAATGTAATGGGAATTGAAATAGGTATTTTTATTGTCTACTACTACTAAGAATAAAAGTAACTCACATTTTCCTATAATAACCTAGAGCTTAATTATTTTAACTGTGTAACAAAGAAATAGGTCTCCATAAGGCTTATTCATATCAGCTTTACTTTAGGTTAAATCTCCCCTACCCCTTCCTGTCTTTCATCCCTCTTCCCTTACCTCCCTTTAGATCTTTCCACTCTAGTAATCTGTCCCTCTACTTAGATACCTGCTATTCCACCAAAATAGAGGAGGACTGGTTAGTAGAAAAATGGTATTCAGTGGAAGGGGCATGGGGCAAGGGGAGAAGAGAGTGATGGGATCAAATTCTATCATTATTATTAATATTATCATTATTTTGGTTTTTCAAGGTAGGGCCTCATTCTAGCCCAGGCTGACCGGGAATTCATGGCAATCCTTCTACTTCTGCCTCCCAAAGCGCTCGGATTAAAGGTGTGTGCCACTATGCCTGGTTAAATTATATTATTTAGATGTATAAAAATTGTTGGGCTGTAGAGATAGCTTAGTGATTAAGGTGCTTGAGTGCAAGGCCAAGTGACTTGGGTTTGATTTTTTAGTGCCCAAATAAAGCCAGATGCACAAAGTGGCAAATGCATCCAGAATTTGTTTGCAAAGTTAGAGACCTTGGCACACATATTCTGTCTGTCTATCTATCTCTCTTCTCTCTATCTCTTTTGGCTTGCTGATAAATAAATAAAATATTTTTAAAAATTAAAAAAAATCAATAAAGGTTTCAAAATAAAGTAAAAAAGAAGTGTACATGGTGGCTTACATCTTTAATCCCAGCTCTAGTGAGGCTGTGATAGCAGGAACTTGTGAGTTTGAGGCCAGCCTGGGGTGCAGAGCGAGTTCTGGGTTAGCTTGGGCTGCAGTGAAACCCTGCTTCAGGCAACAGTAGCAGCAGCAACAACAGAAGCAAAAAAAAAAAAAAAAAAAAAAAAAAAAAAAAACAACTCAGATCGATTTGTGCTGGAAGATGAATACTGACATGCAGACTCTCCTCTGAAATATTGCCAATTCTCTGTCACTAAAAAAGTTCATGTCTCTTAATATGCATCTTATACGTAGTGTTGAAATTATTTCTTAAAAAGGAATTAGTCAATTCTTAGTATTTAAACCTACTAATAGATGTCATTCTTATAGAACATGTAGTTAATTTAGTAAGCATATACAATTCATATATATATATGTATATAGGTGTATAAATTATGCAAACACCTAACTGAAGTGCTTGCTTCAGCAGCACATATACTAAAATTGGAGTGATACAGAGATTAGCATGGCCCCTGAGCAAGGATGACACGCAAATTCGTGAAGTGTTCCATATTTTTTTTAAAAAAAGCCCAACTGAATAGATCTCAAATATATGGTATTAACAAATTAGATGTGTTACATGTGTGTGCACATGACTTGGGGATTTATGAAAGCATTCGCACAAGGTCATGCTCACTCTGGGCAGCTCCAAGTTGGTGCCTGGGCACAGAGCGGGAATTCAGTCTGCCCTGGGCGCAGAATGGGGATCCAGTCTGCCCTTTCTGCTCAGCTAAGGTCTCTATTTCTCTAGCTCCCACTGTCTGAGATGCTTTCAGACTTTCTCTGCTGTCTGAGGCTCTTCCTCCCCTGTCTTCCTTCCCCCTTCACTTCTCAGGTGAGAAACCTCATTAGTGTGCTTTTCAGTACTTCATCAATCCTTGTCAGTCTCCTGCACATCTCCGTGCATCCTGACCTCAGCTTCTGGGAAGAATCTGATGTGAAGCCTCTGTGCATATTGGCTTTTGATAAATTGGTGGGTACAAAAAGTAGATGTGCATGAAACTATTACTTTTTTGGATCGTGGGTTCAGAGGTTGGAGAATCTAATAAAATTATCAAAAAGGTGTCAAAATAGGAAGCATGAGACTACATGACAAAGATAACATCAAATATGTTATCAAGGCAATGACGTCCAAAACAAAATCCAGCTACCTGCTCCTCAAACAAGAGTTCCAATGGGCTTTGGGATGGAAACAATGAAAACACTTGTTAGATGATTTAATAAGCACACATGAGAGAGAGAGTGGAACAATCAATTTCAGAACAAGATGACAAGTGATAATTTTACAAGATACTGACAAGAAGTTCTAAAAGAGTACTAGAGATGTCATCAAAAGTTAACACATGATGGAACTGAAATCCTCTCAAATTCCAGAGCACATTCTTTGGTGGTTTAGAAAGGTTGATGTTAGACTCATTTTATGGTGAGCCTTGGGTTAGTGGGTGGGACCCAGGATGACTGCACCCCTCCCAATGCCCCTGTCCCCACCACCACCCTGGCCAGCAGGGCACACACCTGTCTTACAGAACGTGATTTCCTTTGTCTTGGGTGTTCCAGGACCCATCTCTGGGTCAGCATCCATCTTGACTACTCAGTGCTCCTGCTTACCAGTTGTTAAATTTTTTTTTAAACATCTCCCCATGTTGCACTTTACACATACATGTTTCCAGGGAGATATGGAAGGAACAACCACTCTGCTCAAATCAGTTAGGTACACCCATTGTGAAGAAAGCTTTGACTCTCATAGCTGAGAGTCCAATCCCCCTCTTATCTTTATCTTTTATCTTAACCAAACCATGATTATCCACTGATTCCAGGTGCTCAAAGAAGTGAGAGAGGCATTAAAAGACAGATTATTTTAGTATTGGCTAGAAGCGTGATTCTTTTCTAGAGGCGATTCATACTAACTTTTCACCAATAAATTAGACATGGGAGGTTACGCTTGTTCCTGTCCATTTGTCTAATTCTCTGCTGTATTAGAAGGGGTGTGTGATTCATATAGGTAAAGAAATTGTGGGTAGGCTATTGGTAAGTAATGTACAAAGCTATAAAGGAAGAGAGGGCATGGACCCTCAGTCATGGAGCATTTAAACTAACTCAGCTCTCTATTAATTTCTCCCAAACACTCTCTCTCTGTCTCTCTCTGTCATTGGTACAAAGGACTTCAAGAAGGCAGAGCAACCAGGACAGAAGGTAGCCTTGCCCTACCCCACCATCAACAGTGCATTTTTTTGCATATGAGAAATAAGCCTTTTCTGGGCTAAATAACTGATTTTTAGTGGTTATTTTTTCCAGTTTTGTCAATTTACCCTACAGCATGTTTTCAACATTTTCTTAACCTTTCTATAGATACAAATAAATAAAAAGTCAATGTTATTTATTATATTTATTTCTCCTTTTAAACATTTATTTTTTTTAAATGTTTTTTTATTATTATTTATTTATTTGAGAGCGACAGACACAGAGAGAAAGACAGATAGAGGGAGAGAGAGAGAATGGGCGCGCCAGGGCTTCCAGCCTCTGCAAACGAACTCCAGACGCGTGCGCCCCCTTGTGCATCTGGCTAACGTGGGACCTGGGGAACCGAGCCTCGAACCGGGGTCCGTAGGCTTCACAGGCAAGCGCTTAACCGCTACGCCATCTCTCCAGCCCTAAACATTTATTTTTATATATTTATTTGTACATGCGTGTGTATATGCTGGAGGTTGACATTACGTGTCTTCTGCTTTACTGAGACAGGGTCTCTCATTTAATCCCAGAGCTCAGTGATTCAACTAGTCTTAACAGCCAGCTTGACTTGATCAGTACTTCCTGCTGCTTCCCCTCCAATGCACAAGGACTACAGGTGGCCTCTAGGCTCACCCAGCATTTGCAGAGGTACTTGGGATCCAAGTTCCACTCCTCATGCTTATAAGGTGAGCACTCGATTGAGCTTTTTCCTCAGCTCCTAAAATTATTTCTTGTGGATAAAATCATTCTAACTTGATGGTGGTTTTTTAAATACAATTCTCACTATAGAATAACATTATTGGCTCACCAATATGAGAATTCTGAAGTTAAGTTTGTTTCACAAAGATTACCAGGGAAGACTAAATAAATCTTCAGGAGCACAAATGCTTTTTCTCTGGCAAGTGTTTCAGATGAATATAATTTAATTGATAGTCTTAGGCCACTTAACCCTAATTATTCAAAGAAAATAGAGAAATTCAGTGACTGGCATGGGGACATGTGTATATATATATGTATATATATTTGCTCCAAAGTTGATTAACTTAATGTAAGGAAACATTTATAGTATTTGTTAAATCTGTACTTTCTATCAAAATTCTGAGTGATATAGCCAACACTTTCTTTCACTGGTTTCTCTGACAGAGGCCAAACATTTATTAGGGCACAGAAGCCGTTTTGTTTTTGCCCCTTTACTCGGGAAAACATGAGCACACAAAATATGCCAAATCATCATTTTGGAGTTGTTGGCCAGGAATGGATCATTGTTCCCTGAAAGCGACGGTCCAGAACTTGAGAACCAGCACAGAGTGGCCCAGAGAGAGAGCCTAACTTCTTAAGATCCAGGACTTCAAACGATGCACAGGATACCACGCTCTTCCTGTTCAGTGGATTGCTCATCCCAGGCTGTCCCTGCAGCTTGTCTCTAGTTTATGGGTTTTGCTGAGAGACATGCCCATCTCTCGTATCCTCCCCTGAACCTGGTGCTCAGAGCTTCATTGACACCCACATGGAATCATCATGATTGCTTACGTCTCATCTGACTCCACGCGAGAGTAGGTCTTATACGACACTTTGATGAAAGTCAGTTGGGGCATTTCTCTTTCCCACTCTCTCTCTGTCTGTGTTGTATTTACATGATCGTATACTTGCATGCAGGTAGACATGCATGTGTGTCCAAGGTGGTGTGGAGGACACAGGTTGACACTGAGTGTCTTTTCATTCTCCATCTTATTTGCTTGAGCCAGGTCTCTCCCTGAACCTGAAACTCACTTATCCAGCTAGTGAGCCTCAGCGCCCTCCTGCTTCTGCTTCCTCAGCACTGGAGTTACAGGTGTGAACTGCTGGGCTGGGTCTTCTTTGCGGGTGCTGGTGAATCTGAATCCAGGCTCTCATGGTGGCATGGCAAACACTTAACCCACTGAGCCATTTCCTCAGCCCATGATTGTTCATTTAATACACTAAGAAATAAATGATGACTTCGTACACTTTATCTTAGTATGTGCTGTTTGACCATGAGGGAAAATAAAAAGCTATAAAGTCCATTGTTGGTATTCCAAATGAGGTGATGCTTTTTGAGGCTTGCTGGTTGTATGACAGCTACTGGCTAAAGTCAAGGTCATTTCCCTTTTGCCCTCACATGGTGATCAAAACCATGCACTCCTGCCTTTAAAAATAACTCCTTTGGCACTGAAAGGGACAGAAGAGAGAAAAGGGAGCAAGAAAGTAAAGTCATAAGCTTCAGTTCTCCTCTTGCCAATATATACAAACCCACGTCCAGAGCCCATCTCATTTACATGTCTGTTTATTTTGTTTTCATGGCTGTCTGGAAGCTGGGATCATTCTTTTTCTTTCTAAATTGAGACAAAGAGATGTTAAGGTATAGTAAACTCTTGCCCTGCTCGGCTGTGTCTGAGGACCCGTCCTCCAATCACCGCCTGCACAAACAGTCTCTTCATCAAAGGACTCCATGCGTTTGTAGGTGCATCGCTGAAGAAGCGGGGAGCGCTCTGTCAATTCCTTCATTTGTGAAACCTGAGTTGGACTAAACTTTGCTCTATGAGTTACTAATTTTAATTCAGGAGCATTCAAAAATAAATCAAGGGGCCAGCAGACTCAATCCTTTCAAGGAAATGGAAAATTTGAATTTACAAAGATTTTTGAGGAGATTCATATCATATATAACCATGAGCCATGGTTATTGACAGATTTTTGTTAGTATTGTTGTTAAGAAATATTTGTTGTGGTTCTGGCATCGTGGTATGCACTTGATAATCATTACTACATCTAATCATAATAATGAAGCTTTCAAGGTATTGACACTCCCACTTTAAATTTTATTTTGTTCATTTTTATTTATTTATTTGAGAATGACAGAGAGAGAGAGAGAGGAAGAGGCAGACAGAGAGAGAGAGAGAATGGGTGTGCCAGGGTTCCCAGCCACTGCAAATGAACTCCAGATGTGTGCGACCCCTTGTGCATCTGGCTAACGTGGGTCCTGGGGAATTGAGCCTTGAACCAGGGTCCTTAGGCTTCACAGGCAAGCGCTTAACCACTAAGCCATCTCTCCAGCCCAACACTCCCATTTTCGGTAGGAAGAACCAGATGCTCAGGGAACTCAAGACCCTTCTCCAAGGGCAGAGTGTAAGATTCAAATCTAGACACCACAGCTCTCCAGCCGGGTGCTATTCTACAAAGACTTACCCAATCTTTATTGTTCTTTGAAGTGAGTGTCACTTTCTTTTTTTTGGATAAAAAGTGCAACTTAGAATTTTTATTTCATAGATTTCCTTTCTCCTTAACAATGAGTCTTGTCAGCTCTGTAGGCAACTGCTCATTCACTAGTATCAACTCCATATCAGGTTGAGTTATAAAAGTAGAAGATATTAAGAATTTTGATCCTCTGGAAATTAGTTTCCTGGATTTTAGCACTCTGCTTTTTTTTTTTTTCTTTCCTCACTTTCTGATTGCCAAGGTCTGCATTCAGTTTCCATTCCATCTTTGAGAATACACAGAGAATAAATTCTATGTTCTCACAAATTCCTCACTTAAAAATATTTTTTATTTATTTGTGAGAGGGAAGGAACGGGGGGGGGGGGAGAGAAAGAAAGAGAAAGGGCAACTCTAGGGCTTTTAGCCACTGCAAACGAATTCCAGATGCATATGCCACCTTGTCTATCTGGCTTACTTGGGTCCTGGGGAATTCAACCAAGGTCTTTTGGCTTTACAGGCATGCACTTTAACAGCTAAGCCATCTCTCCACCCCTAATTCCCCACTCTTACAAATAAAAATGTTGGTAGAGGAGCAGGCCTTATAAGGAGCAACAGCAGGGAGATTTAGCATGGCTTCCCCAAACGAAGGAAACACTTGGCAGAAAGATTTTATATCCTTCAAGAAGAGTAAGAAATCTCCCCACTAATCTCTGCAAACTTAGCCTGGGCCACAGAGCAGAAGGGAGCTTTGGTATTGGCTGTACACTTATGCATAGCCAACAACCCATGCTGGCAACCACCCATCCCTGAACTGTTAGGCTGAAACGTGGACTCCACAGCAAAATGGATGTTGTGTGCTCGCTAGGGTTCTTGGCCATGCCGCATCCATGCTCTGGAAGAGGAGCAGGTAGAAAAATGGACTTTAGGTTGTAAAATCAACAGTTCCAAATAAAACATGTCTTACCTGTTGAGGTGCATGGTCCTCCGTGTTCATAGGACATCTTGCAACTTGCATGCTCTCATGTCAAGTCAAACCCTCCCAGGCCTCATATTGCCCTTCAGGTAGATTAATCACTGCCCACTGTCTGGGCTCTCATGTTCTAGCCATTGATATGTACCCAATGTCTTCCTTCATGACTTTCCCTTTGACCTATAAGATCCTACTTTAATTTTAACACAAAAGAATTTCCGAAGCCACTGGTGATTCCTTTTTTTTTTTTTCCTCACTATTCTGTCTCTTGACTCATTCTTATTTTAATTAATTTATTTTTGTGTGTGTCTGTATGTGGTCTCGTGTTGCTGTGGGTGCACTCACGCAGCACAGGACAACTTTGCGGTGTTGGTCTTCACCTTTCCACTGCCGTTGAGGTAGGATCTCTTCTCATTCCCGTTTATTACTGTGTTTGCTAAGTTAGCTGGCCCATGGATTTCCAGGACACGCTCCTATCTCAGCCTCCCATCTCACCATCAGTTTGCTGGGATGATAGAGGTCACCCTCAGTTACTGGCTTTTATGTGGGGTCTGGGAGATCCAAAACCTAGGTACACAGGCTTGAGGGACAAGCATTTTACCCACTGACCCATCATCTCAACCTCCTCATTTTTATAGCTACTTCCACTAATCTATCAGCTCCCTTGGGCAGCTCTTCCACCCACCTCCCTGCATGGATCAGCTGCCCTTGAGAACATTTTGTCTCTTGCCAGGTTCATCCCACTGTGGTAACCATTAGTACAAACATTAAATTCCTCAATTCAGGACATCTTCTTCAGAAAGGGGAAAGCTACTAATAATTGGTCTGTAATTACACCCATAAACCAAGACTGTCCAAGGAAAACTTGTCTGTCTTGTTAATATTTCTGGAATTTCCTGTTGAATACATTCTTCCCTTATTGTCTATACTTACTGGAAAAGGGGAACCAGTTCATATTAAACAAAAAAACAAAAACACTAGTTTAGCTTTATTTATTTATTTCAGAAAGAGAGAGAGAGGGGAGGAGGGAGAGAAAGAGGTTAGAGAGCAAGAGAGGCAGGAGAGTGGACATGCCAGGGCCTCCAGCCACTGCAAACAAACTTCGGTTGCATGTGATACTTTGTATATCTGCCTTACATGGGTCCTGGGGAATTGGACCTGGCTCCTTTGGCTTTGCAGGCGAGTGCCTTAACCACTAAGCAATCTCTCCAGGCCCATGTTCATACTTTCTTTTATACTTATTTTCTATTTTAGTTGATCTCATTACCTAGTGCATAAGTGAGCTCACAAACAAACAGTAACAATTTCATAAAACAATAATATAATATTTCCATAAAGATACATAAAAGAAAACTACAAAATAATTTGAGATGTGCCTATAATTTGTCAGGCATTGAGTTAGCTGTTGTAAGTGGGTATGTTGATTTTATAGTTCTCACAGGTGAAGATGTTAAGGAATAGTTTCCATGAAAAGCAAAGATCTCGACAGATGTTAGAAAATGAGTTTGATGGTTAAATTTATATACCAAGTTGACTGGGTCAACTTGGGTTTATCCAGATGGCTGGATAAACACAATTCCTAGGTGTGCCTATGAGGGAGTTTCAGAAGCCAATTAGCATTTGACTAAGTAAGGGGAATGGCCCTCACCCACTAGTCATTTGAGGGCAGTGTGGGCAGGCACCCTCTAGTCATTTGAGGTCCAGAGTAGAGGAAAGAGATTAAGGAAGGGAAGATTCTCTCTTTGGCTGAGTGAGCTAGGAGACCTATCTTCTGCCCTTGTTGCTCTGGTTTCAGCCTAGAACTGGAATCTACAACATTGGGACTTTACCTTTTCCATCAGTAAGCCAATTCATCATCACATCTGCTCATGTTGAAATAAATGACTGCAGATAGGTAGATAGACGATACATAGACGATGACGGATGGAGAATATTTATATGCAGAGGCACGTGAATGGATAGATGAATGGGATGGATGATGATAATTTGTAATCGGGTCTTGTATTTTTTTTTCTGTGACAAATACCAGATAAGAGAAAGTTCTATTTTGACTTACAGTCCAAGTGGATGGCCCCCATTGTGAAAGGGTAGGCATGGCAATGTGGTAGTGTGAGTGGCAGCCAGCGAGTCCCCTTGAATCCACGGTCAGGAAGCAGAGGACTAACAGGACTCAGAACAGCTTAGCAAACTTCAAGGTCTGCCTGCACCTACCCACTTCCTCCCACAACGCTCCACCCCATAAAATAGTCAATATCTTCCCAAACAGTGCCACCAGCTGGCTTCCAAGTACTCAAACAGATGAGCCTATGGGAGACATTTCACATCCAAACCACATTGGTTCTGCCTGGTTGAGAGATCTCAACTAAAATCCATGTGCTTTAGGTATGGTGTTGCTCTTTGTCCACAGTCTCTCACCCTGCGCCCAGGAATCATGCAAACATCGGGTTCCTTTATGGTTTCTCCTTTGATCTCTGCAAGAGACCCAGGTCATTGAGAAAGCTGAGCACTGAACACAAACAAGCCCGTATTCCTCTTCTTTGTCATGTTGAGGGGGACACAGCAAAGAGAAGGAGGCCAGGAATTGGTGACAAGGAGGAAGCCTGTTAAAAGTTTTACAGTCTTAACAAATACACATATAGCAGTTAACACTAAGCACCATCAGAAAGACCTTTACTTCTGCATCCAGTTGAAAAATCTGTTGCTGTGATCTGCTGGACAAGTCCACACAGAGCCAAAATTTCCTTGCCTTCTCTTCTCCAAGGTAAGATGGGCACACTCGGAACATTAAAAAAGCCCTCAGCAGCAGCACTCCTACCTGAATAGCTTCTTTTAAAAAACAACAACAGCAACAACAAAAAAAACCCATATATATATATATATATTTAAGAAGAGAGAGAATTTGCCAGGAGAGAAAGGGAGAGCACAGGAGAGAGAGAGAGAGAGAGAGAGAGAGAGAAACGATGGCTGTACCAGTGCCTAGTACCACTGCAAACTCCAGACACATGCACCACTTTGTGCGTGTGGCTTTATGTGGGAGGATTTGAAACTGGGCCTAAGCTGGGCCTGAAAGCATTTCAAGCAAGTGCCTTGAGCAGATGAGCCCCGCTCCCTGTATAGCTTCTAACTCCAGGTGCTTTCAACATGCAAGGTCTCTATTCTCCATTATCCCTTTCTAATTTGTGTTGAATAATCTATATGCTCTTCTCTTAAGACAAAATCTACCCTCATTTTTTTCCCCCTCATGGGCATTCTATGTATTAGATAGACCATGCTTTTGGTTTTTAGTTTTTTTTTTTCCAGGTAGGGTCTCACTCTAGGCCAGGCTGACCTGGAATTCACTCTGTATTCTCAGGGTGGCCTTGAACTCACAGCAATCCTTTTACCTCTGCTTCCTGAGTGCTGGGATTAAAGGTGTGCACCACCACACCCAGCTGGTATTTAGGTATTTTTTTTGGTTTTTTTTTTTTTTTTTTTTTTTGGTTTTTGGAGGTAGGGTCTCACTCTTCTAGCCCAGGTTAACCTGGAATACATAATTTCATTTCGTTGTAGCACCTGATAACCTGATTGATGGACACTTTGACTTCCTGATGCCAAGAACAGCTAAATACTGCTTAAACTAGTGGCCTGTTATCCATAGCAGACTAAGTTGGAAAGCGTATACAACTGAAATCATAGTCCTTTGAGCCCAAGGGAGGTCTGGGGAGGTTGGCTATGAGGCTGTTGGTGGGGCCCATAGAGATGGCAGTTAGAGAGTGGTGTTGGTAATTGAACATTTGTGTTTTATAGCTTATGAGTCCCTGACTAAGTATGTGAATGCTCATCAATTTCTGCTGAAACACTGGTGTAAAAACTATTGAAGAAGAAAGGACTGATTTGTAAAACTCCATTTCCTAAGGGTGGGAACTTACCTTAGAGTTCACATTACTTTTAAACAATTCTACTAGAAAACCTATTTTAATTATAGTTGGTGACTTAATCACCACTTTGGAAGCAAAGATTCAATTTTAAACCACTAGAGGCTCATATACTAGAGTTAGCTTCCTATTTTTCAAACCAGCTTTCATTTGGTTACAATTTTCACATTTTTGATATTCTAACATTGAATCATGAACCATAAATGCTATTTTTATATTATTTTTTTCTAGGGAAGAAAATTCTGGAACTTTTATGATTATTAGATCAAGATACCTTAAAGAGTAAAGAACTCCTTGGATACTCCTTTTGGCTCTCTAGTTTTGCACAATTTGCACAAGGCTTAATGTCACAAGTTTACCAAAAATTGTTATTTTCAGCATTTCTCATGCCTAAACTTCAAGATATTCAGAGAAATGCAGACATGTTTATATATTGGTGATAATCAATAGTTACAGTCCATTTAAGTGCATTATTATTCGCTTAATTCATTTAAGCATTTCACTGGACAGCTATTCGCAAGAAAAATGAAATGTAATAGATATAAATCACTAATAACACAACCAAGCAATGATGGTTCATCATGTATCAGGTACCGGAAAGATACATATCAAGGATAAATAAAATATTCTATGATTACATGCAAACAGATGTGTGTGTGTGTGTGTGTGTGTGTGTGTGTGTGTGTGTGTGTGTGTGTTTCTCCTGAATTGTGAATAGTTGAAGAAGAAAAAGTGAGGGTTGAGTTGGAACTTCCTCAAGTGGACAATTGCCACAGTTCATGCCATGGAGAAACATGTGCTCTGGACATGAAGGAGCAATGACAAGTAGTCCAGACCAATCACCTGTACAGTGTAGGGGAAAGAAGAGATCTTGGTAAGAGCCCATGTGCCAGGTTTATTAGACTTTTCTCATCACTTTGACAAATATGCCTGACAGAAACAACTTAACAGAGGAAAGGCTTATTTGGGCTCAATTTTTTGTGGTATTTCAGTCCATACTGACAGAGAATAGCTGGTGACAGGAGTGGCCCCATCAGAGCTGCAGGAGGGTGAAGGAGTGACTGTTCACATGGAGCAGGCCAAGAAGCAAAGATCACAGGAGGGGAACCAGAGCCGAGTTGTCACCTTCAAAGGTGCAGCTAGCCCCAGTGCCTCAGTGACCTACTTCTGACAGCCAGGCCCACCTCTTACAATCGGCCCAACCTCGACAACAAACTGAGATTTCAAAACAATGAGTCTGTGGGAAACATTTCAGATTCAAACCTGAACACCAAGGGAATATCCTAAGATCCAGAAGAGTTTGAACTTCGAATGAACCTTCTCTCATAGGTATAACTGGGAAGTGACAAGAAAAATTGTCTGAGCATTAGGCACCTATATGCAAATCTTGACCCTGACATAAAGAAGAAAACATCCTTGTAGGGAAATCCTTCACTTTCCTTGCCCCACTACAAAAACGGGAACCTATTGATTTAATGTACTATGGAAATAGATGCTAAGTAAGAAAAAAAAATGAGTTCTGTGTATTTCACAAACTAGAGTTGTGCTCAATTTCTGTTCTCATGGTAGTCACTTTAGCTTATAAACAGGAACGAATTTATGGGGTGTGGTCAAGCAGAAATTTTGACATATGGACTGATGGTCTGCAAAGACCCTTAGCAAAATAACATAAACGAAGTATGGGAGATCATATTCTCCAAAATCAGAGAAGAAATAATGGCCTGATACAAAAGACAGGGCTTTTTCTAGACTAGACTTTAAAGCCTCCCTAATCTTTGAGAGCATCTGGCCAATGCTGTAGGATCCCTGGGGTGGGGGGTGGTGCAGGGAAGGGCTCTTCAGTTCTTAAGGGCAGGCAAGTGAGCTATGGAACTGTGGGAGAATGAAGAGGAATCTAAGGATGTCCTGACTGTTATCATAGGAAGAAGGGAAGGAGCCATGGGTTTTAGATAAACTGGAAGCTTACGTTGAGAGGTGGTATTGCTTGGTTCTGGCTACTCAGCTATTTACTACACTGTCTATTAGGGAAGGAATATACTGCGCACTGACTCTACCCTGGTGCCATTTTTTTATATTCTATTTTTATTTATTTATTTGAGAGAGAGAGAAAGAAAACGGGGGCACCAGTGCCTCCAGCCACCGCAAACAAACGCCAGATGCATGAACCTCCTTATGCATCTAGTTACATGGGTACTGGAGAGTTGAACCCAGGTCCTTTGGCTTTGCAGACAAATGCCTTAACTGCTAAGCCATCTCTCCACCTGCCCCCTCCCATTCCATTTTATTTGCTCATACATTTACTCCTTAGACTAACTCTGAGAAAGAAGGGAACCAACACTTAGGTTGCATCTATAAGCCTATGCAATGAATTCCCTAGCAAACGAGATCTCATTTAAATCTCAGAGCAACTGTCCAAAGTTAGCACTATATCATTTAAGCGTTTTAATTGTATCCTTTCATTTATGAAAAATGAGGCATCTGAATCTCAGAAAGGATAAAGCTGCCCAGTGGGAAAAGGCTGAATGACTCTAGACATCCTCCATTCCAAAGGCCACACCTTGTCAAAGCACCTAGGAGGGTCATACTGATCATTTTCCCCAGAAGCCAGTCTTCCCATTGCTTATGATCTCCTAGGACAGTTGGCCATCATAAAAATGCTCCGTTTGCATCTGGTCCCACAGGTGGTGGAGACCCAGGCTGTAAGGGCTGACACATGACCAGGGGAAGGGCCTCCATTTTTCTTTCTTTCTTCAGTTAAGGTTCTGAATTGGATCCAGCTGTTCTTTGATGCAGAGGCCAAAAGACCCCAATATCCTGCTCTTTGTTTTTCTGGAAGTTATTGGTTATTTTTTAACTGTGAAAGCTGGGTTGGAACTCCTTAAAGAACTGAAAGTTGGTCAATGACTGGTGGGAGCAAGGTCAAGGAACAACAGAGGTTATGATATTTCAAGGGTGAGCCTCACTTTCAGATTTGACTTGCTTCATGTGTTGACCTCAATGGGAAATAGTCTACAAACAGACCTTTACAAAGATACCTGGACACCTCTCACCTTCACTTAGAATAAGTAACGATGGGGTAATTTTGAATATAAGTCCTCATCTCTTATTAAGCAGTTATTTAAAGGTAACCACTATGCTAAAATGGAAATCCTTGTATCAGTAACAGTTTCATGTCTAACATTCACAGAGCCAATATTATTCACCAGGCTCTCACACTAAGCTGTGTAGTTTTCAGTTTTCTTGAGATAAATGCTAATAGATTCTTATTTTCAAAGAATAAAAGGAAATTGGGCCTTAGGTTAATAAACTTTTCCATTTCACCCTGAGAAGTTAGTGACAAGAGTCATTAAAATAGGTCTGCCTACAACCTCTATGGACCAGGAGTCTGTTGCAATAGATTAAAAGGAAGGGATTGAAGAAAAGTGAAAATGTCCCTACCTCTTTGGCCCTACCCCAATCTCTTGTGTGTCTTTCCTCCATTACTGTCTTTTGTTTTGTACCCAAAGGGTGAAGACCATTTGCACAGGCACAGGTCACTCATGACTTACATAGGGCATCTGTAAAACACTTTCCAAGGCCGAAGGGAGCATTGTGGAAGAGAGGGCTGAGAGAATTTAAGAGCCAAAGGATGGGAAAGAATACGTTAGGGTTCTGTCCTTTTGTTGTGAACAGAAGGTGCATGTTACACCTCCTGCTGATGTCATTACCCCACAAGACCTGCACAGTTCTGAGCCCATCAACATTTTGAAATGGAGGATGTGGGGAGGACAACAAGAAGGAGAGGGTTGGAGAGATGGCTCAGCAGTTAAAGGCTCTTGCTTACAAAGCCTGATGGCTTGGGTTTGATTCCCTAGTACCCACATAAACCCAGATGCACAATGTGGCATGTGCATCTGGAGTTTGTTTGCAGTGGCAAGAGGCCCTGGAACACCCAATTCCCTCCCCCTCAAATAAATAAATAAATAAAAATAAAATATTTTAAAAAGAGTACAGTATCTTAGAGGTTCAGTGGAATAGGGACGAGGAAAGGGATATAAACGAGGGTTGCAGGAGAGGAAAATAAGCAATTACATTAAACTCATGCATTTAAAATTCTCAGTAAAAAGAGATAGGACTCCTCAGTGGTCTACCAAAAAACAATTCTAGTAGACATTTCTATGTATCAGTGTGGCCAGAGTAAGAAATGCACCTAAAAAATTAAAGTTGGAACTTAAAAGGGATTTTATCTTACAAATCTCAGGAGCAGTAGGGAATTGAGGCCTAACTCCCAGGAGAATAATGAGACTCAGCCCACTGGCGCCCAAAACAGTAACACAATGGGCAGATGACCAGGCTGGCCATGTCCCAGATGCAAACAATGGAACACTGGCCAACTTTTGCTACAGAGAGTTTCTGAAGTTATGGTATTGCCGTAGCCAGCCAAAAACACATTACAAGACCATAGCTATCCACAATAGTCTCACTTCATAAAGAAAGGAAGCGCTGGGGAGGGGAAAGTAACGTGAGCTTACGTTCTCTGGTGTAGTTTGAGGAAAAGTGCTCAGAAATTTTGCCTCTTTGCCCTTATGGATGATGGATTGCTTTGGTTTTATGAAATGTTGGAGCTAAATCCTTCAGGGTTGAGACCGCATGAATATTAATTGATCTCCAGTAAGAAGAGTGAGGCTTTGCTCATTGCCCTTCTGGGACAGCAATTGTCACTGGCCCTTGCCATGGTTTTATTTTAAAGCAGCATTTTTATTTTATTTTACTTTTTAGGAGTGGAATCAAGCTTCAGATTTGGGAAAGAGATTTTTTCCCCTTAAGCTTTCTGCGGCCATCTATTATTTTGCTCCTTAAAAATTGCATCATGTTATGAGACTGTAATGACACTGGATTATCAAAACAGATCCTATTTCATATGTCCTGAAATGGATGTAGATAACAGAACCCAGGCTAAAGGCTTTTTACAGTTCCTAGAATTTTGTCTATTTGTATATATTTGTATATTTATGTGGTACTTTTACACGTATTATCTTCCCTCAAGACAAATAAAGCACATATTGTTTTTCCTACCTTACAGGAAAGATGAACGATTAGACATCTTGCCAATGGCAGGTCCCAGGGAGAGGGTGACAGACCTGGGACGGTGAGAGGAGTATCCCGGTTCCAGCTCCCCTTCTCACTCCATTTTCTACCTAGACCCCATCCAGTCCACAAGTGGTACTTCCTGTTCTCTTCCGCTGATGCTATTTATACAGCTAGCTCTGGCTAGGACATCCTTCAGTGCACCTGGGACCATGCAGTTACATTTGCTTTCTTCATGGGTGAACTTATAGACCCATAGCCTTTCTTTGTGAGAAAGGATTTACCCCTAACCTTAACTAAGAGTAGAAATTCTCTCCTGTTACATACATATATAGTTTTCATTTTAATTTTTGGCATGAGCATGGAGAACATGTGTGGTGTAATGTGTATACGTGTGTGTTTGTAGATGCCTGTGCCCTGTGTGCATGTGTGCAGAGGGCAGAAGAGAACTACAGGTGACCTCTTTTGGCTCATCTGCCTGTGTCTTTCACTCCATCCAGGAAGCTCCAGCAATTCGCTGGTCTCTCCCCATCCCAAACCCCTGCCGCAGGTCTGGGATTACAGAGGTCTGTGGCCACTCCCAGACATTTATATGGCTGCTGAAGAATCAAACCCAGGCAGGCTCAGGTCCTCATGTTTATGCAGCAAATGCTTTTATTTTTTTAATTTTTTCTCAAATTTATTAACATTTTCCATGATTATAAAAATATCGCATAGTAATACCCTCACTCCCCCCTTTCCCCTTTGAAATTCCATTCTCCATCATATCCCCTCCCCATCTCAATCATTCTACTTACATATACACAATACCGAGCCATCTACCTCACCAACAAATGTTTGTGGGTGAGTTTTTCTGAGTTTCTGCACACAGCATATGCAAACAGAGAAAAAACAAATATATTTGCCTAGGTGAGATCAAAAACACAAAAACATTTATATTAAAAAGATCACTTCAGGGCTGGAGAGAATGCTTAATGGTTAAGGCACTTGCTAGCAAAGCCAAACGACCTGGGTTCGATTCCCCAGGACCAGATGCACAAGATGGAGCATGCAACTGAAGTTTGTTTGCAGTGGCTAGAGAGCCTGGTGTGCCATTCTATCTCTCTCTGTATCTCTCTCTCTCTCTCTCTGTTTCTCAGCAAATAAATAAAATATTGTAAAAAAAAATCACTTGAACCTTACTAAAGGAGGTTTTTTTCAGAGCTTCTGAAAAATCTATGCACAGTTCCCCCAGGGTATAATTCTGAAAACTAAGAAGAGGTTTGCTAAATTAGAGGAAAATAAAACAGAACTCCCCCTTCAACTTCCAGCAGATTGAAGCCAAGCCCAAGTCCTAGCCCTTGTAGGTTTGGAGTGGGTTCTAAACTTGGCAAAAGGGTCCCGGCCCATCCCTGCTGGATATCTCTCAGGAGAGTTGGTTGCAGCTTTCCAAAACCTTGCAGCCCAAAGATGTTTGGCTCCACATCTGAGCTTTTGTAATATTTGACATCTAATAGAAATTACCAAGCAAGCTTCAGAAACTCAAACACCGAGCTAAACAGTGATGGGTATACAAAATTTACTGGTAGGGTTACCATCTAACTTGAGCAAACACCAAACCTACCCTCAAATGTGTAGATCCTGACTCAAATTTTTTTTTTTTTGGCAAGGATTCAGAGATCTCTGAGATACTAATGAGGAGGCAGGAGAGAGGACTCTCATTTTCTCTTCTAATCCATTGCTTCCTTGAAGCTATTTCTCTGACCTTAGAGGACAGAGGTTCTGAAAGGAGCAGGACAATAGACCCAGTGAAATCAAAGTTCTTTAAAAACAAGGTGATAATTTGTCCTAATCCACATTAGCCTACTGGAACTGGTCAAGGTGTAAAAAAAATAAAAATAAAAATTATTACTTTGAATTCACCAAGAGACTGGGATTTGCTAAAATGGAAAATACCAGGTAGGTTTGCTGAGAAGGACGGTAAAGCATTGACAGATTGGAAAGATACTAAACCAATTTGGAACTATCTAGTGACAGGGAGGAAGTGACCAGTTTGAAGTAGCCTAAAAGCAGAGAGGGCCCTTGGAGATGTTGATTGACATGTCGGCTCCTTGGTCAGGTAGCTTATTTGTTTCTTTCCAGGACCATCTTAGGTAGAAAAATTGCCTATTAAATTTTGCCCCTTATAAACGGTGAGAGTTTTGTAAACCTGTAATTTGCTTGTGAATGTCTGAGGCTCATGGAAACTAAGAAGTCCCATATGCTATATCCATTTGAAGCAACAGGAAGTAGATGGAAAAGGTATGCGTCTGGCCCAAACATCCTGCCACTTAAATAGTAGTGTGACCTTGGGATAAATCACTCCATTTCTTTGAGCCTCAGTTTCTTTGACAGTAAACAGCTAGGATAATATCTTTTTCAGAGTGTCTATGTTAAAGTCAAATGATATAATCTACCACGAAGCCTATCATAAGGGTATGCTTGCAAAAGTTGTCTAAATCTATAAGGAAGTACAAATTCCATCTCTCCTTAACACATTCATTTCTCCCACTTGCTAATATTATTTTAAAGATAAGATAGTTCAAACTGTCTGTAATCTAATTTTATGATAATGAATCCTGACTTCTGTCAACCCAGAAAAAAATAAAATGGGTTAGTATAGGGCTGGAGAGATGGCACAGTCATTAAAGTACTTGCCTTGCAAGCATGAGGACCAGAGTTCCTTTCCTGGAACTCACCTTTAAAAGAGCCAGTCTGCAGAGATGGCTCAATGGTTAAGTGCACTTCCTGTGCAGGCATGCAGGCCTGAGGGGGCCTGAGACTAGGTGAGTTTGAATGTCCAGATCCCCTTAACCCCAGTCCCTAAAAGGGGAGCAGAAACCAGGGAGTTGTCTTGGCTTGTGAAAATTAACAAGTTCCTGCATCAGTAAAAGATTTCAGCTCGAGCAAGAAAGGACAGAAGAGCAATGAAATGGGATACAGGATGCTTGGCTCTGGCCACCTCAGGTGAGTATGTGGAGTACTGCAAACACACATACAAGTGCATAACCACACACTCATGCACGTGTGTGTACATAGGCATGTGCACACACAGTTCACTGTATGTACACACATAAGAAAATTAGCATATGTGGGGCTCATGCTGGAAATCCCAATGCTGGTGTGGAGACAGTGGATCATGGGGGCTCACCAGCCAACCAGGGTAGCCTGCTCGATCAGTTTCAGGCCAATGAGAGACCATGTCTCACAGAAATGTAGATGGTGGCTGAGGAACCAAATGAGGTCATCTTCTGGCCTCCACTTGCATACACACACACACACAGAGTACAAATACATATACAAATGCACGCACATATGTATTTATAAATGCCTGTCATTTAGAATAACTTTTTAATGTCCTTGATTGAAGTATATACAAGATGTTTTGATTTACATGTATGATCCATTGAGATGTAGGCAGGTTTCATATAGCAGCCCACAAACTTCCCTAGAAGTGATAAAAAAATGCAGGGCTGGGTGATGGCTCAGCAGATAAAAATGCTTACCCCACAGGCATAGAGCCAGGGAGGGTCTGAGTTCTATCTTCAGCACTTATGTAAAAAGCTGGGTGTGGTCACATAAGCTCGTAACCCCAGTGCCATGGAGGTAACAGGAGAGTTACTGAGGCTCATGGTCAGAGTTTGACTGAAAACAGCAACTCCGGGTTCAGTGACAGACCGTGTCTCAAGAAAACAAGCAGATAAGTGATAAAGGAAGACATCTGATGTCTCTGGCCTCTGTACACATGTGCACAGGGTGTGTGCATCTGCACATGTGTGCATGCACTGAGTGTACACATACCACAAAGAGATAGAAAGAGATGTCAAAAAAACATTTCTTTACTCTGATGCCTCTCGTCCTGCAAAGAATCAAGTTCTGAATCACCCACAGATTCTGCTGTGCACAGGATACTATTTTCTTTAATTGTTAAGAGTTGTGTGGTTTTGGTGTTCACTGCTGCGTGTGTCAGGCTAGCTTGCCCGCAGGCTCCTGGAGACTCTTCTGTCTCTACCTCCCATCCGACCATGTGGCATCAAGATTACAAACACATGCAACCATTTCCACACAGGTGTATTTTTACAGGTCCCATAGCAATGAGCTGAGCGATCAAAAAGATTACAGTTTTAAGATCCTGATAAACTGCAGTGTTAATTTGTGTTTACAGCAATAGCATGAAAGAGTTCCTAAAAATACTAATGTCTTTTTGTCATGCATTTTTTATTATCAAAGTCATTTGTGATATAACATTAATGTCCTTAGCAAGCTCAGGAAAAATTGTTTTCTTTCTGTCATTATGAGAGATGCTGGAAGGCTGTTTCAGGTATAGTCCATGGGAGGTTGGAAGACAAATCAAGGTGGAGGTTTCTGGACATGTTGGAACTTGGAGCCTGACATCCTCCTTTCCTAGCCTGGCTCTGCTATATGTCACAGTGCGAGATGAGTGAGTTCTACTGACATAAATCTCTTAGCTGTTGGCTTTCTGCTGCCGCCTTCTTTCTGAATTGTGACAGTGAGGAAACACGTGGGTCGTACATTCGTGAGAGGGCTCAGAGCAGTTAAGAGGAAGACTGAGCCAGTATCTAGGAGACTTTCAGACATCTGCCTCCATGGAATGGATAATGGTCTTTCCCACTTTCTTTACTCTTAATTAACATATTCAGCAGTATCTTTCAATATTTACGATGCATCCCTTGTTATTGATATTTGCAGACAACGTGAACAAATTACATGTTGTCTCTATTCCTTAGAGCTGGCGTGATAGGTGGTGGTATAGGCAACAGCAAACAAAGACAGAATGAAGGGAGCATTGTGAACACAGAGAGGGTGTACCAGCAACTTCCTCATTATTGTGAAGAAATACCTGATCAGAAATTATGGTTTATTTTGCCTTATAGTTCCAGGTAATAAACCCATAATGGTGAAGAGAGTGAGACAGGCCTGAATGGGAAAAGAGCTAGTCACATTGCAGGAAAGGAAGCACAGGGTGGACTGCATGTGGGGTTCCTTTAACACCTTAAGGCCCACCACAAGTAACCCACTTCCTCCAGCAAGGCTTCACTGCCTACAGATTCTACAACCTTTCCAAAGGATGCTACTAGCTGGGGACCAGGTATTTACGGGGAGTATTTTCCATTCAAACCACCAAGGGAAGTAATGGTACTTAGCTGAAATATTTTGCAGAGGAGTAAGCCAGGGAACATGTTTCTGATGGAGAAACATTAGAGCAGAGGGAAGTGAAAGAATGAGAAGATTATCATTTCAGGGCGAAGCCTTTGATGGGGAAGAGCCAGCGCAAGGCCCTAGTGGTTCCCATGAAGAAGCCAGGATTTTGAAATAGAGGGGGAAAGGAAGGAATGCATGGAGAATGGAGAGTGTGGAGTCCCAATGACATATGTTGTGAGGAGGCATCTCATGACTTAGGATTTGTTCTGAGAGCGTTGTGAAGTTACTGGGGAACTTTGAGAGAATGATGGACATGATACCAAAATCATTTCTAGAACAATGCCTGGAGTCCATTTGAAACCTGATAGCCAGCACTGAGTCAGAAAGGAAAAATTAGGGGAAGGGGCTGGTAATGAACTGATGGGGACTTTAGCCTTGTGGTTAGCAGTTACAAAAATTCAGGGGCTCAGTGAATAAAGCACTTGCTGAGAGAGTGGAAGTACTTAAATTTGGGTCTGTAGCACTCAGATGAGCTTGAACACTGGAGCTGGCATTCGCAGTCCCAGTTCCCCTATGGTGATAAAAGAGCCAGACGCCGGGAGAATTTCTTAGAAGCACACAAGTCTGCAAGCCTGGTGAATGCAGCAGTGACCGAGCCACTGCCTAAAAGAGCTGGGAAACAAGGACGGACACCCAAGGTATCCTCTGATCTATCGGTGGGCACTGTTGCATGTACACACTCACACACATAAACACACACACACACATAAACACACACACACACACACAGCAAAATGAAATGCTAATCTTTTTTCTAGAAAGACACACCTTTCAGAGTTTCCTTCATCCTTACCGTTTCCTTTTCTCTTCCCATGAGGCCGCCATTCTCCTCCTCTTCATTCTTCTCTTCCCTTTTCCCCTCTTGTTCTCATTGCTTATGAATCATGACTCTTCACATTGATTAAGACAAACCTGCATTTACTTCAGCACAGTTGTGCCTGAAGTTGTGCATGACTCAGCCTCCCTAACACAGTCCTTAGGGCCTGTGAAGAAGTCCTAAAGGAGAATGGAGCAAGTGCTTCCTGAAAGTCAGTGTGCTCTCTGCCCTTTCTCCCGTCTGCTGGTTCTCCTGGTTGAAACACAGAGCACCACATTGTTAAGACAGTTATTTTTCTTGAGTAGGAATGCAGAATCCAGAAACATTGCCTCTGCTACTTAAAAAAAAATCTATTTATTTGTTTATTTATTTATGAGAGAGAGAGAGAGAGATACAGAAATAGGCAGGTAGTGAAAAAAGCAAAGAGGCAACCTACAGAATGGGAAAAAATCTTCGCCAGCTATATATCTGATAGAGGATTAATATCTAGGATATACAAAGAACTCAAAAAGTTAACTAATAAGGAATCAAACAAGCCAATCAAAAAATGGGCTAAGGAGCTAAATAGAGAGTTCTCAAAGGAAGAAATACGAATGGCATATAAGCACCTAAAAAAATGTTCTACGTCACTAGTCATCAGGGAAATGCAGATTAAAACTACATTGAGATTCCATCTCACTCCTGTCAGATTGGCCACCATCATGAAAACAAATGATCATAAATGTTGGCGGGGATGTGGAAAAAAAGGAACCCTTCTGCACTGCTGGTGGGAATGCAATCTGGTCCAGCCATTGTGGAAAACAGTGTGGAGGTTCCTAAAGCAGCTAGAGATTGATCTACCATATGACCCAGCTATAGCACTCCTAGGCATATATCCAAAGGACTCATCTCATTTCCTTAGAAGTACATGCTCAACCATGTTTATTGCTGCTCAATTTATAATAGCTGGGAAATGGAACCAGCCTAGATGTCCCTCAACAGATGAGTGGATAATGAAGATGTGGTACATTTATACAATGGAGTTCTACTCAGCGGTAAAGAAAAATGAAGTTATGAAATTTGCAGAAAAATGGATGGACCTGGAAAGTATTATACTAAGTCAGGTAACCCAGGCCCAGAAAGCCAAGCGCCACATGTTCTCCCTCATATGGGGATCCTAGCTACAGATGACTGGGCTTCTGTGTGAGAATGAAAATACTTAGTAGCAGAGGCCAGTAAGTTGAAAAGGAGACATAAAGGGTGGAGAAAGGAAGGGAGGAGGATACTTAATAGGTTGATATTGTATATATGTAATTACAACGATTGTAATGGGGAGGTAATATGATTGAGAATGGAATTTCAAACGGGAAAGTGTGGGGGTGGGGAGGGAGGGAATTACCATGGGATATAGTTTATAATCATGGAAAATGTTAATAAAAATTAAAAAAAAAAAAAAGAGTGAGAGAATGGGCATGCCACAGCCTCCAGCCACTGCAAACGAGCTCCAGATGGGTGCACCCCCTGATGTATCTGGCTTATGTGGGATGGGGAGTTGAACATCAGTCACTTGGCTTTGCAAGCAAGTGCCTTAACTGCTAAACCATCTTTCCAGCCCCGTCTCTGCTACTTTTGACCAGTGTATCATTTGTCTTCCAAATTCCATCCATTGGCTTTCTCTATCCTGAGGTTCTACATCACAGTCAACCAAGGATCAAAAATATTTGGAGAAACATCATCTGTCCTGAACACTGGCAGACTTTCTTTTTTGCTTTTTTCTTGTCTCTTCTTCTATAAACAGTACAGTATAGCAACTACTTCACAGCCTTTATATTGAATTAGGTATTACAACTAATCTAGAGTTAATGTGAAGAAAAGGGGAGAATGTGTGTTATTTCTATGCAACCTACAGAATTCTGTGTAAAGCTCTTATGTATCCATGGGTATCGGTACCGTGTGCGTCCTGGAAGCAATTGCCACACAACCCAAGGGACCACTGTCATCAGTAATAACACCGACTGGTGACTTGCTGCATGCTAGGCACATGGCTAAGTGCATTGTGTGCAATACAATGATTTCGTCATGCTCAGTGTGTCCTACCTTTGTGTGGTGCATGTGGGTGTTTATGTGTGTGTGAGTACTTGTGCACGTGTGTTCGTTTGTGTGCTTGTATGTGTATGGATGCGTGCATGTGTTCATGTTTGTGTGCAAATGTGTATGTGTGTTGAACTACAGATTGACGTTTGGTGTATTCCTCAGTCACTCTCCACGCTACTTGATGAGCATATGAGAGGATGTGTATGATACGTGTGGATGGACACGCACACTGCAGTATACAAGTAGAAGTCAGAGGACCACCTCAAAGTACTGACTGACTGTCTCCGTTCATCTTCCTGACACAGGGTCTTACTTGCGGGTTTTGACGCTACATGGCGCAAATCTAGATGGCATAGAGCTTCTGGGTTCTCCTAGCTCTACTGCCCACTGATGTAGGCATGTTGGAGTTACAGATGTGTGTGCCCTTTGTGTCTACCTTGACATGGGTGCTGAGGAATGAATTGTGAGCCAGGAGGTTTGCAAGCAAGTGCCCTTTCCCATTGACCTATCTCCCCAGTCTCTAAGTTATTTTTGAGATTGAGTCTCTTGCTGCATGTGGAGCTTGCTGATTCTGCATTTGACTGAACTAGATACTAATAAACCACAGGGTCTGCTCTTCCTCCCCAGTGCTAGGGCTATAAGAATGTGCTGCCACATCCAGCTTTTAGGTGGTTGTTGGGGATCAAAACTCAGGCCCTCATGTTTGAGTGGCAGGCCCTTTACCCACTAAGCCATCTCCCCAGATCTCATCATTTTATTTTGTACGTGGTAAGACAGGGTCTGATATAACGGAATCTAGATAAACATCAATGTATATTTTTCTGGCAGAATATTCTCCCAAGACAATATATTGAGACCAAAATTTCATCTAAGCAATTATTAAAATTATTTGTAATACATTAGCATTTACCTAAATGCCTTGACTATAAGCTCTAAGATTCGGACACAGACTTTTAAAAAGAATTAACTGGTAGTCACAACAGGCATCACGTATATATGTTAATATGTCCCAAATGTGAATCGCTACCTAGGCACATTTCTGATTCAGTGCATACCATGAGCCGGCACAGGGGCCTTTCAGCAACTCCAAGTTGCATCCCACTTGCTTGCCTTGGCCCAGATCAGGAAACCACAGCTCACTGCCTTACTCACCCCACTCAGCAAGAAGACGAAAGGAGCCTGGGTGAGAGAAAACTTTCCCGGCAGCACAGACTCCATTTAGAAAGCTCAGAACAATGAGGCATAATGTGTCTTGACTTCTCACACTATTAACTACCACTCCGCGGACTTTCCTTCCCATTTCTCGCCTTTTCCAAGTAGGAGGGAAATGGGGGAAAAAGGGAAGTTGGGCAGGAAATCCACCTTGCAGAAAGAAAATCCTACTTGAATAAAGGTACCCCATTGAGGAGTCTCATTGCATTTACTTTGGGAACTGGTTAAAACTTGATTAATTCACCCACAGAAACTAACTGACAGAGGATGGATGGGAGGAAGGGTAACTACACATAGTTTGCAAGCTGAGTACAAGAGGGAAAGCCAAAATGAAATAAAATTAGTGTGTGCATCTAACAGAAAAACAAAAAAGGTGTAAATTGGAGTGGACTGTGGAGGTCAGGGGTTTGAAATGGTGCTCAATATCTGGGGCCTGAATTCCAATGCAGACGTCTCTCTTGATATCTCTTGTATCATAAGATGCTTCGAGTGTTCAACACACTGAAGAATCCTGTGCTGTAGCTTCCCTATCCCCCCTTTAGTGAAAAGCAAAGAAGTAGGAAAATAGTTGAAGGTAATTGGAAAGTTAAAAATTCTTACTTCCTAGTTGTGAGACCATTTTTTAATGATGGATAGATATGGTTGTGAGAGGAAGAGAATAAAAATGAAGCTAGAAAATGGAAGATCGGAAACTACACTCCTGGTTGGAAGTTGGGTATCTTCACAGACAATTCACCTGCCACTGGAGAGAGTAAGGGCCAGGTGCATGCCATGCTATGCTGCATTGGATCTAGCTAAAATGAATTGAGTCCCTACTGACACTTTTGTTTCATGAGACTGGGAAACCCAGTGTAAATTGGGTTGAGTGTGTCTGAGGGTCTTTCCGCACTACAGGAATCAACAGATCCTTCTTACTCACCTATCACTTTCTTCTTTGAAATCAGAGAGCCCTCTCCTATCACTCCTCCCATGTAGAAATTTCTTATTAGGTAACCCCCTATAGTACCCAAAGTTTATTCATATACTGTAAAGTATCATCATAAAAAGTTACACTGCCTATGTTGTAAGAGTCTGATTCTTATGTTTGCTAGACAAGTACTCTGCCACTGAGCTCTTCCTCAGCAGGGCTCCTATCTTCTTCTGAGAAAATTTGAAGTACTGGGGTGAACATTCTGTCTAAAGGGCAATTCTCAATTCCCCAAAGTAGTGTCTTAGCAGAATAAATCTATGTGTGCACGTGTGTGTGTGTGTGTGTGTGTGTGTGTGTGTGTATGAGAGATTGACAGAGAGAGAGAGAGAGAGAGAGAGAGAGAGAGAGAGAAAGAAAGACAGATAGAAAGACAGAGAGACAGAGAGAAACAGAGACATAAGGAGATGTTCTCCTAAGAAAACACAGAAGCAGTCTCTGGGTTGGCAAGAGAGGAAAACCAACTCTAATGTTATTTAAAAATAATTCATTTCACAAAACCATCAGTACAATACAGGCACACTTGTATGATGAAAAGGAAGCCTATAGAGAACACATGGGGGAGGGGTAGAAAGAGGGGGATCCGAGAGATCGGGGCATATGCATCTGCCTGTTTGGGTTACTGTCACTAAGCAATTTAGGGAGAAGGGCTGGTCTCCTGGCAGCACTCTGTTATAGTTGACGTGTGGGGAAGTTGAAATCAACAAGGCTAATTAAGTCACATTGAAAGAAATTCACCATGCATTTTTCTCTCGAGTCTTTATGTTCCTAACATGAGAGTATCTGGGACTTGAGTGAAGCTGTATATCTTCCTGGGTTTCACCTGCAACTCACATCCATGATTTATCCATGTAGCACTTTGCAAGTGGAGGTTCTGGCTGGCAGATCACCTCACTGCTCAGCCCAGGTGATGAGTGTAACTCTGTCAGTCTTATTATTTTAAATTGGTGCTTTGTCAAATGGGTGCTTGGCTTCCAAAGGAGTTTCTCTTCTCTGAAATGCTGTAATAATAACATTGACAGCAGTAACATCTGCTGCCGTTTATTGAGCCTTAAATACACACCAGGTGCTATACAAGAAGGCTTAGAATTCAGTAGTCACTGTCCCAGGCTCCGTCAGACTGAGGGATCCCAACTTTGCCATGATTTGCTAGTTGCGGGCCTTATTAGTGACTTTTCTCATCGCCGTGACCAAAGCCCTGTCAAAAGGCACCTAAAGGGAGGGCAAATTTATTCTGGATCACAGCTCAAAAGGATGTTACGGTCCATCACGATGGGAAAACAGGGATCGCCATAGGAGCAGAGGCAGCTGGTTTCATTGCATTCATAGTCAGACACGAACTAAGGCTGGGTGTAAAGCCTCAAGGTCTGCCTACAGTGACCACTTCTCCCCTCGAGCGTATGAGACTATGGGGATGTTTTGCAGTCACAGTACAATACAGGGCAGATTATTTAGATTTGGACTTTTCATGTGTAAAATGGGCATAAGGTATCTCACGAAGATGGAATGCATTGGCTGAGGGAAACAGCTTTGTAGCAAGCCTGCAGCTGGTTTATATTTAATACATTTACCATCATCACTGTAGTAGTTTGAATGTGTTAGTTTAAATGTATGGCCCCATGAACTCAGTCAACTTTTTTTAAAAAAAAAATTTATTTATTTATTTGAGAGCGACAGGCACAGAGAGAAAGACAGATAGAGGGAGAGAGAGAGAATGGGTGCTCCAGGGCTTCCAGCCTCTGCAAACGAACTCCAGACGCATGCACCCCCTTGTGCATCTGGCTAACGTGGGACCTGGGGAACCGAGCCTCGAACCGGGGTCCTTAGGCTTCACAGGCAAGCGCTTAACCGCTAAGCCATCTCTCCAGCCGTTAGTCAACTTTTTTGATTAAACGTTTGTACTTGAGCCTTGAGCACATGGATCCCTGCTGCAAGGGTGCATGTCACTGGGGGTGGATCCTGGGGTCTGGCCCTAAAGTATATTTTGGGGTGATCTTTCCGTCCAGCCCTACCAGGTGTGTTCAGAACAGCTCGAGCTCCGGTGGTTCCTGCTTGCTGGTGCAGCTGCTGTTGGCGCTTGGGTGCTGCAGTGCTTTCTCTGTGCTTGCGTCTATGAAGGGAGCCAGCGTCTTCTGCCCTGGGCGGAGTTTCCCTGGGCTCTCTAAGCCTGGAAGAAACCCCTTCCTCCCATAAGCTGAGTCCAGTTGGATGTTTGTCTCGGTCACAAAGAGCTGATTATGATCACCATTATCATCGTTTTGTTTTGTTTGTTCCAAGTTAGGGTCTCACTCTAACCCAGGTCGACCTAGAATTCACTCTGTAGTCTCAGGTTGGTAGCCTCAAACTCGCAGTGATCCTCCTACTTCTTCTTTCTGAGTGCTGGGATTAAAAGTGTGTGCCGCCACACCTGGTTCATCATAATTATTGTTATTTTTTTAGTCTTGGTGTTCCCTTTAAAAATTTTTTTTCCAAGCCAAACCATATACAGCTTTATTAAAGATAAATTTCATAAACCGTCATGGTATTTCAGGCAGGACATGGGCAGACACTCAGCAACACCATATGCAAGAACTCCCAAGCTCCTTTCTTTTGTGGGCTACCAAAATCGGGAAGCCACTATGAACTTCAATGAAGTCTTCATGTGATGCTCGGAACAGGGAAGTTTAGAGTGGGGGTGACATTTCGCATTGAGTATGTTGTTTCACAAGCCGACCTTGACTTTCAGGAACTGAACTGAAAATTAAAGTATTATTAATCTGAAAAATCCACAATTGTTGAGAAAAGCCACAGCTCTTGGGAGGAATGACATCATCTCAATGACTTCACTGCCAAGCCCGGGTCACCTGACACACTGGCAAAACCAGTGTGAAGGAGTCAGGTCCCCAACAGGTCTCTGTTTGTTTGTTTGCTTGTTTTACGAGGTAGGGTCTCACTCTAGCCCAAGCTGACCTGGAATTCAACATGGAGTCTCAGGGTGGCCTCAAAGTCACAGCGATCCTCCTACCTCTGCCTCCCAAGTGCTGGGATTAAAGGTGTGTGCCACCACGCCCAGCAGGTCTCTGGTCTTAAGGGAGTTGAGTCTATGCTGATGGTGGAGGGGAGAACATGAAATGGGCTTTGCCTTTTCTCATGCCACAGGGCATTTGTGCCAAGGCTGGCTACTGTGTCAATATCAGGGAATCCCTCCTCTCAGGAGCCAAGGGGAATCTTTCAAAACTAGCAGGAAAGGTATTTTCCCATCACTCCAGCTTGGGAGACCTTCTGTTAGTGACATTTGTCCCCCCCCCCCAAAATAACAACAACAACAACACAAAGTGTTCTGTGTGCTAACAACACAGCTTTAAAATAAAAGTAAGACAAAATTCTACATTTTAATAAAACTTGATAAAAATAGTATTTCAAACTGTATAGTCACCAGAAGCACACAGTTCTCAAAAATGCACATGCTTCCCTTGACATCTCCAGCAGCTCCGGCTTTCTGTGCCGGGTCTGCTTTGGCATCTCTGTTTTCTGCAGGGTTATTCCCCTCTGTGCCAGCCTCAGCTTTTCCCTTTTTCCCTTTGGGTACCTTCATTCCCTTCTTTGCAGGGGTCTTTTCAGGCTTGGGCTCTGGCTTGGGAGGAGTAGGTTTAGCAGACGACTTGTGGGTCTTCTCTGTGGTTCGTCCTTCCCCTTGGCTTTGTCCCTGTTAGCATCCCCTTCAGCCTTTCCTCTGGGAATGGAGGCAGCTTGGGTGGGGGCTGTAGGTGCTGAATGTAGTGATGCAGCAGCGTGTGGCTTTGATCGGTCTAGGGATTGTCCTTGCTTCTTCTCCATCCTGTTCCTAAATTTTTATTTACTGGCAAGGGGAGAGTTAGAAAGAGAGAGAGAGAGAGAACGGACACGCTAGGGCCTTTAGCCATTGCAAATGAACACCAGTAGCATGAACCAATTTGTGCATCTTGCTTTACATGAGTCCTGGGAAATGAAACCTGGTTCCTTAGGCTGTGTAGGCAAGTGCCTTAAGAACTAAGCAATCTCTCCAGCCCTTGGTCTTCTCTTTAATCCTCCAATAACCCTGAAGAACAATCATTATCATCTCTATATTACAGATTGCAAAGCATAAACTTATATGGATAAGCTGACTTATCCAAATTTACATACATCATAAGTAATGGGAATGTGGGGTTCGAACTTACCTCCATCACTACAGGGAATTTGTGTTTGGCTACTAGGATGAAGTAACTAGTAGTTCATTCTCCACTGATCTGAGTTCACAAGGTAGCACCATCTCTTGACAAATCCTCACTATGACAAAGATAGTGTTACTTACTCACAGCAGTTAGGAACTAAAACCACAACGTTTTTACATTGTCATTACTTATTTCACAGCAGAACTATGAAGCTTACTTTCTTATCCTATTGAAAAATGCATGGGAAGCTATGAAACCTCGGCTTTGTGTAACTTCTTGGAGAATCCAATCCAGGTCCCTGACTCAGTGTCCTTGTACCTGCTGCCTGGAATGCTTTCTCTTCCAACATTCACATGACTGACATTCTCATTCTCTTCCCATTAGGGAACTATTCCTTGATTGTACTAGTTTTCTGATACTATAACAGATACCACAGGTCATCCACTTATAAGGAACACAAGTTTCCTTTGGCTCACATTTTTAGAGATTTCAGTCCTGGTTGAATGGCCCTGTTACTTTGGGCATATGGTGAGGTAGTATGTCACGGTGGAATTGGGATGGAACAAAGCTTTTCACTTCATGGACAGGAAGCCAAAAAGACAGGAAGTTATGATGAGACCATTGTCCTATTCACGAATATTCTCCCCGTGTTCTAAATACAATTTGCTGGCATCCATCTTCTACACCACCTTCTGATAGTGCCATGTGGGGAACAAACGTTCAACAACTCATGGGGCTTTGGGGAACATTCTAAATCCAAGCTATAGCACTATCCTACATAACTTATGAGCATTACCCTTATTATTTTCTTTTCTCTCTCTCTTTCTGTCTCTCTGTGTGTGTGTATGTGTGTGTGTGTGTGTGTAATATGTATAGAGCATATGTGGTATGTTTTTGTTGTATGTGCATGTGCATGTACATGTAAATGTGTGTGCCCTGTGACCACACATGCAGAAGCCAGAGGAGGATGTCATGTATATCAGGTACTTTCTCATTGCTAGGACAGTTTTGTCCTATAAAAAACAGCTTATGGAAGGAAATGGCTTAGAGTTCAATAGGGTTTAGCCCAGCATGGTGGGAAAGGCATGGCAGGCTGGAAAAGGAAGCTGGAATCATACTGTCACTTTGGCTGACTAGAAACAGGAAGAACAGTAAGCAGGGTTGGACTAAAAATCTTTAAGGACCACCCCTAGTGACACACTTCCTCCAGCAAGGTTCTTCCTTCTAAAGATTCCAGTATCTTCCAGAACAGGGCCACTAGTTTGAGATTAGGTTCTCAGACATACAGGCATTGGGTGGGTATTTTATGGTCAAACCATAGCACCAAGTGTCCTCCTCTATCTCTCTTCCACCGTATTTTATTGAGACAGGGCCTCTCATGGAACCTGTAGCTTGCTGCTTTTCAGCTAGACTGGCTGCCCAGTGAGTCTTGGCCATCCTCCTATCTCTGGCCCTCTCTCTCTGGAGTTCTTGGAGCGCATGGCCATACCTGACATTTTATGAGTGCGGGGGTCCTCACACTTGGACAGTAAGCACTCTTACCCAACTGAGGCATCTCCCCATTCTTTCATCATACTTATTCTTGTCAGGTCCTACATTTCTTTCTGGAATTGTTTCCCTTAACATTTATTCCCACATGACACCCCCTGTAATATATTAATGGATGACCTATCCACACTAGGGAATTCCAAGAGCAACATGATTTGTGCTTTTTGTTGTTGTTTTTGTTCTTGTTGGTCATTGCTAAGATCACATGAAAAAGAATAAAGACAGACAAACAGGAAACCAGTTTTATTTTATTTTATTTTTTAAAGTGCTGAATAAATGGATACAACTTGGCATTTTGTAGCAGTTAAAAAAGAAAAAAAAAAAAAAACAACTCTTGAGCCTTAGTTTTCTAATTGCTACTTTTTTTTCCCCAGTTTCTAAACAAAAAGACAAAATGCATAGGAAATTCTAGTCAATATGAGAGAACGTGATAGGAGAAACAAAAGTTGAATGTGAACGTGTACAGCAGCAATTTTCTCATTGTGCTCCCCTAGACCTTTATGTTATTTGACCCTGGACTCTTCAAGTAGTCTGCTGGCAGACATTCTCAAGTGTATTTGTTTTTCTTCAGTGTTGTCGAAGGTGGCCTGGGTGGTGGGGTGAATAAATGATGAGGTAGGTGATCACTCAGTGCAGGTCACTGAGTGCATGTAACCCACATAGTCATAGGCTCCGCCTGTTCTACTTCTATACAGTGCCATCAACACTGATCCAAGGCTGACATTCACCAAGACATCTCTACCTTAACTGTCTAGAAAAAATGTTACATTTTATTCCACCTGCTATACAGTCCATGGTTCTCCAAAGTTTCCTACTCTTTCTCCACAAAGACTCAATGTCCATCACCAGCCCATCCCCGCCAGCTGGCTTCCTCACATTTCCAGAAAACTCCTTTCTAAGTTTATCATCTTCATTCTTTTCCTACTTATGATCCAGGAAGAGGCTGGTCTGATCTCTCTGTGAATTCCCCCTACAGGGCTGGGTGTTTTTCATTTATATTTTCATTCATGTACCCATTCTCCACAAGGAGGGGTTAAGGACCCTGGGAGACCCTGAATTTATAATAGAGGGCACTGGAATAACTGTGATCGCTATTGGGATTAATTTATTTCCCCTTTCTGTTTCAGAACATGCAGTCATTGTGAGGGCTCACTCTGCCTGAAACATTCAGCTCAGCTACAATGCTGGTAAAGACCAAAGCACTTTGTGGACATCCTTCCAAACAAAGGCTTGGAGAGCAGGTGGGAAGATGGTTTGAAAACGGAAAGATGGAAAGAAGATTATTAGCTTGTTTTATAATGTTCTCCTGCCCTAGAAAACTCAAAATGGTTTATGTGAGTACAGACTAATCTAAACATTTTAACCTGCCAATCACAGCATGTTTGTTGACCTAAGGCAGACAGATAGTAAGAGAATTATTACAGGAAAAAGTCCTACCCCCATCTCGGTTATCTTGACATTCATTTCAGGGTTTTGTTTTCCAACCTGGCTAAATAACCCTGAGAAAATAAATGCAGGGCAGGGCACATGTGTGTTTAATGTCTCTATTTTGTTTATGGTTCAGAATCATGACTCCGCTTACCCACTTGACAGCCTCTGTCCCTATCTCATCTCACTGCTTGTTTTATGTCTGTGTTTTCTACTTAGCAGTCTGACGTTGTCTCTGTGTGGCCATGACTTTGTGAAGAAAAGGGAGGAGGAAGCAATTAGAGAGGGTCAAAGTCACAGGTTCTTGACAGGGTTTGATGTCTGGAGTGATATGGGATGGATTGAGGAGGCACCGTTTCATAAGGATTTCTGGCTAAGTGTGCCAGGCCCAGCTCATCATAATGTCCCTATGGAAGATTCCAGGGGTCTACCTACTTCTCACTAGATTACTCAAAGGACAACCATCCATACCTTCCCATTCTTTTTTACTTATTCCCTAGCTCATGGGCCACCATTCCTATTTAGGCGCATAGTTGATAGGGTTTATTACTTAACCAGTGTAATAACACCGGTCCTAAAAAAAAAAAAAAAAGAAAAAGTCATCATTTCAAAGGGAAAAGGGGAAGCCCTTGACTCCTTGAGGGGTAATGTGTTCCACCTGGTCTATTGTTCAACCAAATGGTAACCAAGTCATGATACAGGAATAACTAGGCCATCCTCAGTGACATGCAAGTGGATTGTGACAAGTGCTGGGCCTGGAGTTAGACTGGATGCTGGGTCTTAATTCCAGCTGTCATCCTCTGATATGTGATCTTGATCTCCCGTGAATCACTTCATTTTCCTGAGCACTGAAGTGGTTTGGACTGGAGTGATTCGATGATGTGATTAACAGCTCACACTGTGAAATGTGAATTCCAGAGCTTTTCCTTGTTATTCTGTGGAGGGCGTGCTTTCTCAGGAAACATGGCACCTTAAGAGAGAGTGTCATAACAGTTTCAGGCTTTGCTCAACTGTCAATGATGGGACTTGTAAGCTTGGGCAGGGCAGGAATCTGTGGGCAAGATCTGCGGCTTGGTGGTTAAGAAAAGGCATCTTGGCTAGGATCTGGCTCCTTCACTAATGACAGTCTGTGCACCTGCTTTCACTTTCTTCCTAAAAAATATTTGGAGACATTATTACTTTGCTTTCTGTTTAGATTTTATTCCTATAATTTCTGTCTTCTAGGTCAATATTTCCCAAAAAAGGCTTTAGAAAACAGTCATCACATTAAATGCTCTCAAGAAATAAGCTACATACCAAATATATTTTGAACCACCATGTATCATATCCTTCTGTTGGAGAACACCACAGTACAGTGGTGCTTTACAATGCAGAGACTGGGCTGGGAAGATGTTATTCAGGTAAAGTGCTTGTCAAGCAAGCATGGCAAACTGAGTTTGGATCCCGGAATTAACATAAAATCTGGGCATGGTTTTGTGTGACTATAATCCCAGTGCTGAGTGGCGACTTGGAGACAGGAGGACCTATAGGGTTTACTGGTTACCTAGTCTAGATATGTTGGTGAGTTCAAGTTTCACTGAGAGGCTCTGTCTAAAAAGAAAAAAAAAAAAAAACTAAAATGGGATAGTCAGTGATTCAAGAATATTGACTTCTGGCCCTTGACACACTCATATATATACACATACATACTCTCCTCACATTTACATATACAGGAAGAAAAATGCTGAGGTATTCTGATTTATAAAAATACATTAAACATTATGTAAGTGACAGAGAAATTACAACAGATCATGTTTTATCTGCCATAAAATTTAATAATTATTGTTATTTTCTTGTTCTCAAAGTCTTTTTCGTGTGTGTATAGTATGTGTGGTATGTGCTATATGCATATGTGTGTGCAGGTGTGGGCAACAGAAAGACATTGGGTATTTTCTTCTCTTGTTCTTCCATCTTAATTCCTTGAAGCAGACTCTCACTGAACCTGGTACTCCATATTTTTCAGTTAGACACAGGGAACCCTAGTGATCTTCCTGTCTCCACCTCTCTTAGCACTGGGATTATAGGTATGCACTTATATACATGAATTTTTATATGTGTGCTGGGGATTAAATTCAGGTCTTCATGCTTACACAGCAAATACTTTTATCTGCTGAGCCATCTCTTCAGCACAAAAGTTTTAAAATAATATTTAGAAAAGCCAGAGGAAGGAGCATGGATGGAATGCACTCAATGAACTTCTGATGTGCTGTGTGGGGCATAGAGATGCAGAGAGAAGCACCATGCATTTTAGTTTCCAAGAGAGAAACATGGAGAGAACTGTAGCACGCAGTAATAATAAGGATAACAGAGATACCTGCAATGTGTCAGGGGGCAAACGGTGGATGGCTCTATCACACATCAGACATCCCTGCACAACACCATGAAGATGGCCCAAAACCCAAACCTTAGCAAACCCCAGACACAAAGTACTCAGATATTGCATCTTAAATAGCTGGTCAGTTTATATCTAAGAGTTGCATTATCCAGGTTTTTCTGGGGATCTTTGAGACAACAGACATTAAAGCTTCCACAAATGAGCCATTAAGGATTCTATCACTCGTTTCCTGTTAGTTATTTCTCTACAGAAAGAGTTATTCATGAAAACATTCACACCTAAACAAAATGGTATGGTCTTGATGAAAAGTATAGATTTTATTGTTTATCTGAATAGTCTTTTCAGAATGTCCTGAAGGTGGGCTCAGGGAGCTATGCTTTTCAGAAAGTTTCACTGTTAACCCTGGTACATTTCCTGGTGTTACCTTCTTGTTGCTGGCATAAAACACCCAACCAAAAGCAGGTAATAAGAGAAATGAGTTTATTTCACCTTCTAGTCTCAATGGGAAGCTTCAACAAGTGAGAAAAGTAGAGGTCGGGCATCACATTTTACCATAATGCTGTGAGAATATCACATGTATGGCCCAACTCTATCAAACTGGGCTAATAAACATCAAGACTCCCCCTGCCCACCCTATCTGGGGAAAAAGTATTCCAAAACCCTTGAGGCTATCTGAGGACATTTCACATTTAAACTACCATACCTGAGAAAGGTGCACTTTTATATGTCAACTTTCACAGTGTATGTGACTAACATTTATTGTGAACTTGTACCCATACATGCTGTGAAGCAAAGCTTCTATCCCAATGACTCTGTGAAAGGGAGTAGCCCTTAGAAAGATGTGGTTCACTTATAACTTGGTTAGAACTGATGGATCCAGAAATGGGAGCACATCTGACCAATATAGTCTCAGCATATGATTCTCCTAGTTCTTTCTGTGATGGGTTGCTAAAAGAACAACTTGAATGAATCCCTTTCTTTTAATGTGGCCAGGTTTAGCAAATAATGCTACAGGGTACTCAGCTAATTTTAAGTTTGTATGAATAATGGATATGTTTTTAGTATACATAAGCGTATCCTATGTAATATTTGGAATATTGTGTTTAAATATTTTTTTTTAAATTTTTTTTGTTCATTATTTATTTATTTATTTGAGAGCGACAGACATAGAGAGAAAGACAGATAGAGGGAGAGAGAGAGAATGGGTGCGCCAGGGCTTCCAGCCTCTGCAAACGAACTCCAGACGCGTGCGCCCCCTTGTGCATCTGGCTAACGTGGGACCTGGGGAACCAAGCCTCGAACCGGGGTCCTTAGGCTTCACAGGCAAGCACTTAACCGCTAAGCCATCTCTCCAGCCCTGTGTTTAAATATTTTTATTTATCTGACACTTAAATTTAACTAGGCAAAATGGTTATCTGGTAATCATTTTATTGTATGCCTAGTTAGAGTGTATCACAAAGGAGATCTTGAGGTGATGTGGAGGGTGGAAGATTTTGAGGATGGGTGGAGGGTGGAAAGGAAATAACATTTATTTTACATATATTTACATGTTTGATTCCCGCTTCCTTGCAGGTAGATGTGATGTGATATTTGGGCCTTCAAGCATTCCACTTTCCTTGAGTGTCCTTTCATTTCCTCGATGACCAGACCAGGCTTGTGCATTTGGCTACATACAAAAGGGTCTCTCTCTCCTTTAAAATTATTTTCTCATTGTTATGTCTAGAAGCAAGAAGAATTACCTTAAATTTTAGTGCGTGTTTTGAGGGTTCTTGTTGAACTTGGTCTTTCTTGAGTTATCCCAGCTCCAGCAACAAACCCAGAGGCCTTACAGGGGGCTGTTTAATTAGCTTCAACAAATATGGAACACCTGTTTCTTGTAACAAGTAGGCCATTTTCATTGGAATCTCGGGGAGAGGTTAAGGGAAAGGATTTTGATAAATGTCCTTAGCTACTGCCTTCTTTTACTGCCTGGCTTTGGCAGTCAGGGATGCCATGCTAAATGGCTTAGGTTCTGAGGCACAATGCATGCAGCTCTGAGGGTGAGAACAGTTTGTGAGGGAAAAGAAGCAGCAGCAGTACCATCTCATTGAAGTTCCGCCTTCTGATGGAGACCAGACCTGGCCTACATGGGTGGTTTTCTGCAGGCAAATGAGTAAGTCAATCTCTCTAACCATGTGCATCACGCAAAGCAAGGAAATAAGAAAGTGAGAAGCAAAGCCCTCGGCTTCCGTTCACCCTGATCTCCCATGGAAGTCCATGCAGGAGAGTGGTCAAGGCAATTTCTCTTCTTTTGTTTATAAAGTCATTTTGGGGGTCTGAAGAGATTGCTTAGTGGTTAAGGCATTTGCCTGCAGAGCCATAGGATCCTTGCTAGACTCTCCAGGACCCACGTTAGCCATATGCACAAGGTGGCTCATGCATCTGGAGTTTGTTTGCAGTGGCTGGAGGCCCTGGTGCACCCATTCTCTCTCTTTCTCTCTCTGATTCTTTTTCTCTCTCAAATAAAAAAAAATATTAAAAATCATTTACAATGTTATTTATTAATTTATTTGAGAGGGTAAGAGGAAAAGAGACAGACAGAGAGGGATAGAGAGAGGTAAAGATAGAGAGAAAGAGAGATAGAGAGATAGTGAGAGATAGAGATAGAGAGAGAGAGAGAGAGAGAGAGAGAGAGAGAGAGAGAGAGAGAGGGAGAGAGAGAGAGAGAGAGAGAGAGAGAGAGAGAGGATGGGTGTGCCAGGGCCTCAAGCCACTGCAAACAACTCCAGACGCATGACCTACCTCATGCATCCTGGGAAACTGAACCACAGTCCTTTGGCTTTGTAGGCAAATACCTTAACCTCTAAGCCAGCTATCCAACTCTAAGAAATCATTTTAAAGAAATTTTATATAATGTCCTCTCGCTTTTCACCTTTGTCCTTCCTTCCCCATCTCCCACCACTGAGCCTCCTCTTCTTTCCCATTGTTTCCTCTTCTCCTTTGATGTTCTTTTTCCACTTCCTCCAACATCTGTAATGAACTGCTGATGGGTTCAATGCTATCTAGGTCTTGTGCAGGTAATGACAGCTGCAGTGTGGTCATGGATGCAATGTCCACTTTGTGTCTGGAAGACAGTGTTCCAAAGCACTTCTACCCATCCTTTGGCTGTTACCTTCTTTCCAATACCTCTTCTGCTATAGTCTCTGAGCCACTTGAAGGTATGATAAAAACGTCTCATTTAGTTGTGAATATTCACCTTCTTTTTAAAAGAAAAGAAGGGTTTTGAGTCATCCCAGAGGTCACCACCACCTTAAAAAGAGAAACTTCTCTGACCAAAAGTGAGAGCAACACTAATATATGGGCATAATTCTAAGTATTCAGAGGCCAATTTGGTGCATATAATATATCCATATAGCCAAATCAACAGTAGTATTCCCTATCCCAACACACAGGGCTTATGATCTTCTTAACTTTAGGCTAGATTTTCAGTACCAGAGAGGAATTCCCTCTTGTGTAGTGAGCCTCGGTTCTAATCTGAAAGCAGTTGTATACCCTCCTCATATACTCCCATAACAGACATGCCACTATTGTATTAGTGGGCACATCTTATCTAGCTTGCCAATTGTGTAGCTTGCAGACTTCACTACTGGTGAAGACTACCATCCATGGCAGTTTTAATTTTTAAATTTAACACATTAATATATGGTCTCTGTGTCTTTTCTGATCCTATCACTCATGTAGAGTACATAATCCTTGGTGTTTACGCATGCCTTGTGACACTTACATGCTCAGGTACAATGTTGAATTTTATTCATAGAAGCATATCACGTAACACTAGAGGCATAGATCCAGCATGCTAATAATCTCAGTTCTGGGCTACAGAGATTGCTCAGTGGTAAAGAGCTTGCCTTACAGGCATGAGAATGTGAGTTTGAATCCCAAGAACCCATGTAATATGCCAGGTGTGATGACATGTACCTTTATAATCTCAGTCTTATGGAGATGAAGGCAGGCTGGTTTCTAGAGTCTCCTGACTAGCTCGTCTGGCTAAATGGCTGAGGTAGAGACCACCTGAGTAGGGTACCCAACATCTACCTCCAATCTCCATATGCACACAAACACACATGTGTGAACACCCGCACCAATACATATGTGGACATACTTATGCATTCCAACATGACATGACACATGTGCATGCTAAAAACGTCCTCTCAGCTTTTATGGGCACTGACTTGCTTCTTCCATGACACAGAGGACTTCCATCCCTTGCCTTACAAATAGAAGTGGTTGGATGTGTTGGCCATGAACCTCTTGTACTCCTCCTACCCTGGCTTCTTTAATATAAGATTTTAAATGTCTCCTAAAGTCTGGGCCAAATCCATCCAGTGATTCCAGAAAAAGAAAAGATGGACAAAAGGGGGGAAATGAAATCCACAGAGCTACCTTAAATTCCAAAGAAATAAAAAAAATCCATTTTCCATATGAATAGCTATAAACTCCAGCAGCCACAATTACCCTGCAGACCTGTACGTCATTTGCTGGACCACAATATTTTTCTTTCTTACCGAGCCTTCTTTCTTAAAGAAAAAAAAAATTATTTTCTCTTGATGAAGACATGAGTTTTTCTTCCAAAGACTCTCCAGAAAAACATTTTATTTTCAGAAGTTAGGGAAAATCCTAAGTAATTCCACCATAAACATACCTTTGGGTACTCCCCCTTCCCCACCAAAGATGGTGTCAATTTACATTTAATGCCACCGAAATTGGAAAATCATGCTAACCTTCTTGGGGGCAGATGATGGTTCCCATGTGGAAAAGACAGAAGCCCCCAGAAGTGAGTTTGCAAGTTTTCAGCTTTTCTTGCTTACGTATTCCATTGCCAGTTTGGCCCGACTCAAGCATTCTTTTTGCTTCTGACCTTAGAGCTCCAGCCTTGGGTTTGGAAAGCATCTTTGTTTAGATTCTCCAAGGCAGGCAGAACGGATATGTCTTCTTGGCAAGATGGGATGCTTTGACCCTGATGATGTCACCATTTACTTCTTTTAATTAAGAAGAGGCTTTTGAAGAGTCAGTATGGGTAACTAAAAGCACTGTATTCCTTTTAATGTATTGATGCGACCAGAAAGCTTGGGAGTAATTCTGAAAGGTGAGTCTGCTAGTTTTAATAGGATGGGATGTTTTCTCATCTGTCAGAGTGGCATTTGCCCTTATTTGATTGGCAGTCAGAGAAAAAGAATGGACCAAAACAAAACTGGTAGCAATAAATGAAGGTTGAAGATGGTGTAATATACTCAAAGAAACCTGCCTTATTTTTGGTAATCATTTTATATGCAGAAATATCTCCTTAAGGATTTCCATCTGTGAGAAACCTACTTTTGAAGTTTGATGTTTAAGTTTATTTTCTGGTGCTATCTCTGAATACCAGACTCTGGTGGGAGATTTATACAAGATGGATATTTATTTAGCTCCAAGATCTGGAGACAGGGAAGTCCAAGGCCACAGCATTGCCATCTGTTAATCACCTGGTATGAACAAGCCTTCTGGCCACATGATTGACAGAGGGCATCACATGGACAGCAAGTAATGCTCAACTTAGGTTTCTCTTCCTATTCCTAGAAAAAATGGGGAGATAATTTCATAGAGGTCCCACCCTGATGACTTTATCTCATCAAAGTTACCTCTCAAAGGCCTCATTTCCAAATACCATAAACATATCAATGCAAATATTACATGTCAGTATAAGTTTTAGTGGGGGTAGGGGCATTCAAACCATAGCACCTGGCAGACATCATTGCCAGGTTCAGCTGAACTGGCTTATGTGGGTTATGTCTGGGAATCTTCACAGTTTGATGTGAGGTGGTGATTGGCAATAACTTTCATGGAATGAAGAACTGAAAGAGGGCTGTGGAGATTAGCTCTGTGGTTAAAGTCCTTGTCTTGAAAGCCTGAGGACCTGAGTTCAAGTCATAATACCCATATGAAAATAAGGATTGGCAATATGCTCCTGTAATCCCAGCACCAGGGAAGAGGTCACAGGAGACAACTAGTACCTTGCTAGCCAGCCAGTCTAGCTTGATACGATCAAGGCCAACGACTGACCCTGTATCAAAAAGCAGTAGATGGAGCTAGAGAGATAGCTTAGCACTTAAGGCATTTGCCTACGAAGCCTAAGGACCCGGGTTCAGTTCTCTAGTACCCATGTAAGCCAGATACCCAAGGTGGCACATGCATCTGGAGTTCATTTGCAATGGCTGGAGGCCCAGGCACACTCATTCTCTCTCTCTCATAAATATTTTTTTTTTAATTGGTAGATGACAGTCCAATGTTTCCTCTGGCTTCCCTGTGCTCACGTGTGCATATAAACATGTGTGCCCACTTCAGGAACATGCACACATATATGTAAGCATAACATACACACACACACACACACACACACACACACACACACACACACACGAACTGAAACAACAAAGGTGGGAAGTTTTAACATGCATCTTGAAGTCAGTCTTTGTGAAAAAGAATCAAAAGTTACCAAGGAGTTGAAATTTAGTTGGAAATGTTGCTGGCAAGGATGGACTCCCCATCAGCTCTTCTCTTGTTTATTGCCAACACATAAGCAGAAGGCATCTTTGGGAACCAATAACATAGGTATTTGCCTTTGCAGCAGTTGTAGAAGTGATGGATGTCTATGTGTGGAGGGCTGGGCTACAAAACCTCAAAGCCTTCCCCAGTGGCACATTCCCTCCGGCAAGGCTCTACCTCCTACAGGTTTCCCACAAACTTCCCAAACAGCAGCAACAACTGCAGATGAAGCCACAAATGCCTGAGTCCATGGGGGACATCCCATGTTCAGTCTACCATACCAACTAACCAAACAACAAAATGTCAAATAAAGTATCTCAAATTTCTCACAAGCTATACTTTGATCCTGGAAATTAAGCCCTAGTTGTTTTTTCTCAGTTTAATTTCCTATGTGCCACTTGGTATCCTTGAGATTTTCTGCATTATAATTAAGTCCTATGGTACATAATACAGGGAAGAGTTGCTACCCAGGGGCCATTTAACTATGTCTGTGATTTTTTTTTTTTTTTTTGTCACCGTTGGAAGAGGTGAGATTGGTATCTAAGCCAGCAATGCTTTAACCTAAAATCTAACGCAACCCAACCCAACCCAACCCAACCCAACCCAACCCAACCCAACCCAACCCAATCCAATCCAATCCAATCCAATCCAATCCAATCCAATCCAACCCAACCCAACCCAACCCAATCCAATCCAGTCTCCCACAGTGAAGAATTCTGTGGCCCCAAATTTATAAGTGTTGAGGATATAAAACTCTGCAGCTCAGCTGTTTTAAAATCATCTTTATATGCTATGATCTCTCACACAGATAATCCTGTGGATGTTGCCTTCATTCAAAACTGCACATGCATAATGTAAATAAATGTGCTCACATGTATAAATATACAATTATATGTAAATCTATGTAGGTATATCATGTATGTATATTTGACCTTAATTTTATCTAAGTCAGTACTGTGAGATGGATTTATTTTTCTTTCCAGTGAGGTACACTACATTCACACTTGAAGAAAGGGCAGGAGAGAAGAATGATTCTTTCAAAACTGGTTTTGTGTACAAAACCAGCCATAACTGTGACCTTATTCTTTCTCAAATAAGATCTCAGAGTTTCTCTAGATGTTCTCCTAGTAATAATGAAACCCTGTTTTTGTTGTTGTTTTAATTAGGATTCCAGAGTCTTCTGTCCATACATGTAATAATCAACCATTTTTTTTTCTGAAAGAATGAACTTAATGCTCACCCTGTAAAATGATATTGAATTTAAAAAATTGAATTAATTTCTGAGTACTGGATAAATATTTAGAAACACCAGTGGACTACTCATGTAAGGAGAGACTCCTGTGGAATTCTTCTTGACAAACCAAAATTTAAGTGTATTTTATTGAAAAGTAGGAAGGTGATCATATATTCCATTGAAGATTTCTTTAACTATTCATGGCCATTATGGTAGGCAAGGTGTCTTTTGTGTGTGCTTGTGTGTGTGTGTGTGTGTGTGTGTGTGTGTGTGTTAGTTATGGCATAGTATGTGTGGTGTACCTATGTGTAATGTATGCTATGTACACATGTATGCACATGCTCTGTGAATATGAGTGGAAACCAGAGAAGAGTATTGGGTGTCCTCCTCTATTACACTTTTGTGTTCTTTCCTTGAGACAGAGTCTCTCGTTGATCCAGGAGCTGCCGTTTTTTTCAGTCAGGTTAGCTGACCAGTGAGCTTCAGTGATCCTTCTGTCTCAGGCCCTTGCAGGACTGGAGTTGCAAGCATTCATAGTCATGCTGGCTTTTTATATAGATGCTGAGGTCAAACTCAGATCCTTTCTGCCTCTCCTCTTGCATGGCAAGTGATCTCACCCATTGATCCAGTACACTAGAAAGGTTTTCTAAAAATTACTTTAGGTCCCAGTTTCTGCTAAATCTTAGCTGAGAGCTCTGGGACTTCTCCTCATGACAAAATAAATGGTGCCAATGCATGATTATCCAAGGAAGTTTGATTCTGTGAAATCTCATGTTGTTTACCATTGCTCAATGATTGTATCTTTGTGGTCATGTAAATATTTCCCATGTCATATGTGTGCATGTGTGTTTGTGTATATAAATACATATATGTGCAGAGAGGAGAGAGAGAATGCTAGAGAGAGAGAGAGAGAGAGAGAGAGAGAGAGAGAGAGAGAGAGAGAGATAGGCATACCAGGGCCTTTTGCCACTGCAAACAAACTCCAGATGCATGTGCCATGTGGGTACTGGGGGATTGAACCAAGGCAGGCTTTAAAAGCAAGTGCCTTTAACATTCTGCTTTGCTTCCTCTTTCAATATTTCAAACAGCATTCTTCTCTTGCTGAAGCATGGTGGTCCTTTATTCTTTTAAGTTTCATATCTTTGCAATTCATATGTGCTTGTTCTACTAACAGTTAAGGTACCTCTTGTGAAGGCACCTCCTTTTTTTTTTTTTTTTCTTTTTGTGAAGTAGGGTTTCACTCTAGCCTAGTTTGACCTGGAATTCACTATGTAGCTCAGGGTGGCCTTGCACTCACAGAGATCCCTCTACCTCTGCCTCTCCAGTGCTGGGATTAAAGGCGTGTGCCATCAGGCCTGGCATGTCTGTGCATTTATTTAAGAGAGAGAGCGAAGCACATAGAAAGAGAGAATGAGAATGGGTATGCCAGGGCCTCCAGCCACTGCAACTGAATTCCAGACATATGTACCACCTTGTGCATCTGGCTTATGTGGGTACTGAGATTCAAACTTGGGTCCTTAGGCTTTGCAGGTAAGCACCTTACCCACTCATCTATCTCTCCAGCCTATATCTGCCCATTTTTACCTTCGATTTTTTTTTCTTCTTCTTCTTTTTGTTTTTGGCTTGTTTCTTCAAGGTAGGATCTCACTCTAGCCCAGGCTGACCTGGAGTTCACTATGTAATTTCAGGGTGGCCTCGAACTCATGGAGAACCTCTTATTTTTGTCTCCTCAGTTCTGGATTAAAGGCGGTCACCACCATGCTGGGCCCATGTATATATAATGTATGTATATTTGTGTGCATGTGTATTTTCAGAGTCTGCTCACTGGTTGACCCAGGCAAACTAGCTAGGAAGCCCTGGGAATCTATTTGTCTCTATCTCTCTAGTGTTAGAATTACACACGTGTACCATGTGGTAGTCTGAATAGAATGTCCCTCATAGGCTCATGATTTTTGAATGCATGGTAACTTGAGGAAATGGTAGAGCCTTTGGAAAGTAGAGGCTTGCTGGAGGATGTGTGTCAGGGGGTCAGGCCTTGAGGTTTATTATCCCAGTCCACTGGACATACAGAGTTCAGTTTGGCTCACAGGACATATTTTATTCCTGTTACGGTGACAAGATGTGATACTCAGTTGTCTGCTGTGCTGTGCTTTCCCTGTCTTGATGAAACTTCCCCTCAAGACTGTGAGCTAAAATAAGCCCTTCCTTCCCCTATGCTACTTTGGCATGGTGTTTTGTCCCAACAACACTAAAGTGACTGCTTTGCACTAGCCACTATGCTGGCCATGTTATGTGGGAACCAGATGTCCCAACTCACTTCCTTATGCTTTCCTGACAAATATTTTACCACTGAGCTATCTTCCAATCCCTTGCCTCTCATATTTAAAACAGCTCTGACTCTCTTTCTCTTTCTCTCTCTCTCGATCTCTCTGGCTATGTATATATTTGCTTTGTTTTATTTATTTTTATTTAATTCCAATATCTCCTTAGTATGCTTTCTATCATGCTTTTTACTTTTAAATGCCAAACTTCATAATAGAGAAGTTTGTATTTGCTACTTATAAAATAGCTTCATTTCCACTCGCTTCCTATGTGAAAACTATACAATTAGATGACTAAGATTGAATTTTTTTTAAAAAGTATTTTATTTATTTATTTATTTATTTGACAGGGAATGGGTGTGCCAGGATCTCCAGCCACTGCAAACAAATTCCAGATGCGTGCGCCCTCCCCTCGTGCATCTGGCTAAAGTGGGTCCTGGGGAACCAAACCTGGGTCCTTTGGCTTTGCAGGCAAGCACCTTAACCACTAAGCAATCTCTCCAGCCCACTCTGGATTTCTTAATCATTAGGTCCATCTGTTTCTTCATTCTTTTTTAAAAATTAAAAAAAAAAAGTTTCTTCATTCTTGATGTAATTTGAATACCAGCAAGCCTTAATGTATTTCATCATTCTATCATTCTCTTCTTCTCAAGGATTGTCATGTTAAGTATTTAAATTTCTCCTTTTTTAGGGCAGTATTCTAGTTATGATACTTTTGGATGAGGTAGTGCCCTCCTTATAGTCTCTGAAATAATGCAAATGACTCTGACCTCTGCTAGACCCTGACATTCTTTTAGCTAGAAAGGCACTTTATCCACGTAGACTGCATTTCAAACCATATCTTTTCTAGAGAATCCTGTATGAAGTATCAAATGCTTCACAGCCTGAAGCTAAGTAGAAATTCCTGGCTTTTCTGGTTTTTATTTCCCTGAAACACGTGGTTTCCAGTTAATTAGTAACAGTCTAAGGAAAATCCCACTCTTGCTTCCTGGATCTTCTGACCTATTACCCACAAGGGAAACTTTGGATCCATATTTTGATGTATGAACAACAACAACAACAACAACAAAAATCCAAATAGCTAAAACTGAAGAAAAGTGCTGTTATCTGGAGTGTAGCCCTCAACTAGGTTGACTATCAGATCAACATTGTTGAAGAGGTATTTGTCATGGACCCAGAGTCAAGTCTATTGACTTGAAAGGAAATTGAGACCTAGCTTTGGTATTAAAATGTATTAACGAGAAAAGGGGGAAATGTTGGTCCTTTGTGATACTGTTTCTAATCAAAAGCTTTGGCCATATAAATTATTGAGAATTTCATCTTTCCAGAAAACTTTGTCAAGGTTTTGGCTAAAGTCATGGGAATTTATTATGGTGTGGCATTTGTCTTCAGAATTCAAAGTTTTATCGGAATCCATCTCTGTGTTTATTTATTTATTTATTACTTTATTCAGTATGGATTTTGTAAAATCTTTATGTGAAAGAGTTTAGTCCTAAGTCCCAGAAAATATTAATTTTAGATTTTATTACTGCTTCTCTTGCCAGGATTTCATGTGGCCATTTATTTTTCACACTGGGAAATAGCTGTAATTCCTAGACTTTTGCATCCACCCTCTGTATATCATTACTATTGGTGATTGTTTTTTTTTTTTTTTCCTTCTTTACTGTTGAATAGCTTACCAAGTTTTTTCTGAAATTAAGAACTGTTGTATGCCATTTCAGCTTCTAAAAATCTGTAGTTATAACTTAAACTTTTCCACTGTGATTTTCATTGCTACATAATCCTAACCTGTCATTCTTGGGTTATTTTATATGCTTCTTTGATTTGCTTGTGTTCATATTGTTTCCTTTGTTGCTAAATTTTGTCTATTTCATTTCATCATTTAATATTATCCTGTAGGATTGCCTATGTATTTCAACCTCTGCCTTGTAAAAGATAATTCTTACATATTATAAAAGATTATTTTATTGATCCTGGACTGTATCTTTTTCAGAAGTATATTTCTCATCTGAGTTATCATATTTTCTTTCATTTTGAAGTCCTGGAACCAACTGTCAGTTGCTTTGTTTTCCTTTTTATTTTTACTTACCAGAAAATGAAAAGAACTTTAAGCTCATTTTGTGTTTGCAAAGAGACAGAGCTCATGCAATACTCTTGATTCTATACTCCCAGAAAGGGAAGAACAAACTCAGAGGTAAAACCAGTGAACTTTCATCAGAGATAGCTGTGTCACTGACATACGGCACCTTGTGTTCTTTTTAAACAAATTAACATAAAACAATCATTAGAAGTTACATAATTTCTTCCCATCACTCTCCTCTGTCTCCCCATGCTCTTTCTGTGAGCTCCTCCTCTTTCCTGCTATCCCCTCTTCTATCTGGATGCATTTTTTTTGTCCTCTTCCACCCTTCATTGCAACCCGTTGATGGATCCACTAGTATGCATGTAACCATAGCCACTGTTATGTGAGGTCATGAGAGTAATGGCCACTTCTTGTCTGGGAGACAGTGTTCCAAAGCACTCCTTCCTATCTTTTGGTTCTCATATTCTCTCCACCCCACCTCTTCTGCTATAGTGTCTGAGCCATTGGGGGGTGTGATAGAGATGTCTCATTAAATGCTGAACATTCAACTGTCATTCCCCCATTGCCTGAGTCTGAAGAATGCATATTTAAATAATGTCTTTGAAGTAGTTATTATTCATTCATGTGGATTCTGGCAGTGCTTGAATAATAAACATAGTTTATAAGACACTATGAGTAAATTGATCACTGCTCCATGGAATCTCACTCATTTCCAAATGGATACAGTCTTACAAGAGTTGAGAAGTGAAAACGGAAGATAAAAAAAGAGATTTCTTGTTATTCCCTGTTGCAGTCATGTTCTCATTGCTGGTAGAAATCACCCAACCAAGAGCAGCTTGTGGGAAAAAGGATTTATTTTGGCTTACAGCCTCGAGGGGAAGCTCCATGATGGCAGGGGAAAACAATGGCATGAGCAGAGGGTGGAAATCAGCCCCTGGCCAACATCAGGTGAACAACAGCAACAGGAGAGTGTGCCAAACACTGGCATGGGGAAACTGGCTATAACACCCATAAGCCCACCCCCAACAATACATTTCCTCCAGGAGGTGTTAATTCCCCAAATCTCCATCAGCTGGGACCCTAGCACTCAGACACCTAAGTTTATGGGGGACACTGAATTAAACCATCACACTACACTAGTTCCCCATAGTGAAAAAAGTGCCTGACTTTGATGATGGTCAACCTCTTTCTTTCCATTTGAAGGGAGGAACCAAAATGTGAGGAATACAAAATACATCTATTTATTTGTTCAGGCAAGACTCTGATTTTTGACATACAAACACCCATTTCCCCATCTATTCAGCTTACTTGCGCCCTTGTATCTGATAAAATTTTCCTGAAACACAGCCCTGCCTTGCAGATTGACTGAGCCCTTAAATTACTCCACACTGAATACCAATAACCCTACAGAAGAGAACCCTCAGGGAAAGTCAGTTTGGGACAGAGGAAAATAAATAAATAAATTTGTCTTTCAATAAGCAATGTTTTGTCTAACAATTTGATATTTTTATGACTTTAGTACTTTTTCAAAATATTTATTTATTTATTTAAGAGACAGAGATAATGGGCACACTATGTTGTCCAGCCAGTGGAAATGAACTCCAGATGCATGCATCACCTTGTGCATCTGGCTTCTTAGAGTCCTAGGGAATTGCCTCCAACCCTAAGGTGATAATTTTAATTTATTTTCATTTATTTATTTTAGAGCAGCCTTGAGTTTTTTTTTTTTTTTTTTTTTTTCGAGGTAGGGTCTCCCTCTAGCTCAGGCTGACCTGGAATTCATTATGGAGTCTCAGGGTGGCCTCAAACTCAAGGCTATTCTCCTACCTCTGCCTTCCAAGTGCTAGGATTAAAGGCATGTGCCACAACACCTATTCAATGTCCTTCTTGCTCTCTGAATTCATATGAAGGACTTGGGAAGAAAATTGTGATGGGCAGGTAAGACAACTTATGTAACTATCAAAGGCTGTCATGTTTCATTCACCATTTTTGGAAATTCTAGTGACTGAAAGTCTGCAGAAATCTTGGGTATATAGCTCAGTAGGTAGAGTGCTAGCCTAGCATGCACAGAGCCTTGGGTTCCATCCCCAGTGCTGCCTAGAGTGGTTGAGGTGGGGCAAGCTAGAAATCCCAGTCATTGGAAGCTGGAAGCAGGAGGATCAGAAATTTAAGGTCATCCTTAGCTATAGAATGAGTTCAATGCCAGCCTGAGCTATAGGCTGTCTCTGAATAAATAAATAAATATACAAAAATAAAGATTGTCCAGATATAAAAGCAACAAAAAATCAAAACCAATCAACCAACCAAACAACAACAAAAACACCAGTGAGACAACCAAAGGCTTAACTAGGACATAAAAAGTAAATGATTTTTCTACTGTTTGTATCTAGTAGGATGTACTTTTTATTTTCATTTAAGTTATCACACATAACTTGAGCAGCTACACTAATTTGTCATTCAGCATGTTTTATTTTTACTTTTAAGACTTCCTTTGATTGTATTTTCTATAGACAAATCACTTTTGTGTATGTATGCATTATAGATGTATGAATGAATTTGCTTTTAATATACTTCTGTTTTTATCACCATTTAAGTTTTAAATCAAATGCCTTAACCTTATTCTTTTTTGATCAATTTTTATTAACATTTTCCATGATTATAAAAAATATCCCATGAGAATACCCTCCCACCCCACTTTCCCCTTTGAAATTCCATTCTCCACCATATCTCCTCCCCATCTCAATCAGTCTCTCTTTTATTCATGATCTTTTTCTCCTCTTAAAATGTTCTTGTGCAGGTAGTGTCAGGCACGGTGAGGTCATGGATATTCAGGCTATTTTGTGTCTGGAGGAGCATGTTGTAAGGAGTCCTACCCTTCCTTTGGCTCTTACATTCTTTCCACCACCTCTTCTGCATTAGACCCTTAGCCTTGGAAGGTGTGATAGAGATGTTACTCAGTACTCCAGTCACTTCTTTCTAGCACTATGATACCTTCTGAGTTATCCTAAGGTCACTGCCATCTGAAAAGAGAAGATTCTCTACCCAAAGTGAGAGTAGCATTAATATAAGGACATAAATATTAAGAGAAGAGCTTTCTGGAAAGTTTGATAAGCATAGTATATACACTTATCCAGACATCAGCATATGTTACACCCTTAGGGCTCATGACTACACCTGTTTTAAGTTTTCAGTATCAGGGATATATTCCCCCCCATGGAGCAGGCCTCCAGTCCAATTGGAGGGCAGCTGGTTTCCACCATGACAGACGTGCCACTATTGCACCCGTTGTCTCATTTGGATTGGCTGGCCAATTATAAGGCTTGCAGTGTCCACTGTTGAGTATCTTCAGAGGTGGTATCTCTTTCTCCCATTGAACTACATGTAGAATGGCTTCTTACAGCTTTCTGTCAGCTGGTCTACATGGAGGAGGTTATCAGCTCAGTTCCAGCAGGATTTTTCAGTGGCCTTGCAGCCCAAGTATGTGGAGTCTTCAGCAATATGGTCTTACCATCGATTTCTGGTGGGAAACCAAGTGCCTTGGCAATGGCCTATAAGATTTTGGGACCATCAGGGACCTCCCTGGCCAACAATTCAATGGAGGTATCCCATCCCTGGCACTGAAAATTTTCTAACAATGATCCATAGCTCCTGAGTGTTCCATTGTCCAAATCCGGAGGATTCCATATGATTTATTTGCATTCTCTTAGATTTTGATTCGCCCTCTGTGGTGGTTTGATTCAGGTGTCCCCCATAAACTTAAGTGTTCTGAATGCTAGGTTCCCAGCTGATGGATATTTGGGAATTAATGCCTCCTGGAGGGAGTGTATTGTTGGGGGCGGGCTTATGCGTATTAAAGCCAGTTTCCACTTGCCAGTGTTTGGCACACCCTCCTGTTGCTGTGGTCCACCTTCTGTTGGCCAGGGGGTGATGTCCACCCTCTGCTCATGCCATCGTTTTTCCCTGCCATCGTGGAGCTTCCCCTTGAGCCTGTAAGCCAAAATAAATCTCTTTTTCCCAGAAGCTGCTCTTGGTTGGGTGATTTCTACCAGCAATGCGAACTGGACTGTAACAGTAAAGTGGTACTGAGGAGTGGGATTGCTGCTAGACACCTGACTGTGTGGCTTTGGCCTTTTGGATCTCCCTCCACCTTTCCTTTACTCAGTCTCTTCCCCTGACCTCACTTTGGGTCTTTTCACCCCCGTTTATCTATTCTACTTACATATATACAATACCAACCTATTAACCTTCTCCCTTCCTTTCTCTTCCCTTTGTTTTAAACTATTGTCATTGTGATTAATATCAAGAATAGCCAGCTCTATTAGAAGCTTAGAAAATGTGGCAAATGTTTTTGGTTAGATACATCCAACATGCTTTTTTCTTACTCCTTCAAGAAAATTTGATTCCTTTTTTTTTTTTTTTTTTTTTTTATATATGTGAACTATTTAGAAATGGTTCTGGTACAATTCTGGCCAGAGAATATGATATAAAGTCTTTAAGGAATTTCTAGGAAGATTTCTGCAGCTAATTAGGAGACTATTTGCATAAGACAAGCCTTACTAGTCATTAGTGATTACTGCTAATTACAAGAATACATAAAGGGCTAGTAAGATGTCTCAGGGGTTAAGGCACTTGCCCACAAAGCCTAAGGAACCAAGTTAAATTCCCCAGTACCCACATAAAGCCAGAGGCACAGGGGGTGCTTGAACCTGTAGTTAGTTTGAAGTGGCTAGAGGCCCTGGCACACCCATTCTCTCTCTCTCTCTCCTTGCAATTAAATAAATAAACACATGTGAAAAGCCTTACTAGTCATTGTTGAATATTACTAATATAAGAATACTTACATATGTAAGAGAAGCCTTTCTGGTCATTGATAACTATTACTGATTATAAGAATATATATGAAAGGGTGGGATAGATGGCTTAGTGGTTAAGGTGTTTACCTGCAAAGCCAAAGGGCACATGTAATCCAGATGCACAAGATGGTACTTGCGCCTGGAGTTCTCAATGACAATGCTCAAAAGAGGGCTGGAGAGATGGCTCAGCAGTTGAGACACTTGCCTGCAAAGTCTAACAATCTGGGTTTAATTCCCCAGTACCCATGTAAGCCAGGTGCACAAAGTGGTGCATATGTCTGGAGTTTGTTTGCAGAGGCTGGAGGACCTTATTGGTCACTGTTGATTATTACACTGCTTGTGATAACTGAAACCTCAGCGACCATTTTGGAATACAAAATCTTGTAAGGCAATAGCAGAGTCTGTGTGCTAAGGATGGAAGACAACAAAAGAAGAGATAACTGGTCTTTGATGACATCTCTGCTCCATTGTTTTATCTAGTCCCAATTTGTACTACCTGAAACTTCTTGAAGCAAAAAACTCAGAGGGCGTACTGGCTTAGATTTTAACCAGCTTCATTTAATATTTAATTTTCTGAAGTTGGAAGTATCTGAGGTGAAGATGAAAATTCATTTGCCAAGCTGTGTGTTTCTTAAATTCATGCATATATAGTCCATGGCAATAAATACTGAAGAGAGTTAAAACTAATCAAAGCTGTCAATCAGAGGCTGTTGAGAACTCCATACTAAATAAGACTTCTCTATCACACCCCCCAAGGCTCAGAGAACAAAGCAGGAAGGATGTAAGAAACACCTGGCAGTAAGGAGTACCTTGAGGCACTATCTTACAACATGAACTGACCTCACTGCAGTTTTAATTTTTTTTAAATTTATTTATTTTATTTGAGAGCGACAGACACAGAGAGAAAGACAGATAGAGAGAGAGAGAGAGAATGGGCGCGCCAGGGCTTCCAGCCTCTGCAAACGAACTCCAGACGCGTGTGCCTCCTTGTGCATCTGGCTAATGTGGGACCTGGGGAACCGAGCCTTGAACTGGGGTTCTTAGGCTTCACAGGCAAGTGCTTAACCGCTAAGCCATCTCTCTAGCCCCTCGCTGCAGTTTTACCCCCACAAGTCCTGCATACTTTTGAGCCCATCAACATTTTGGCATGGAGGATGGAAGAGGCCAAAAGGAATGAGACAAGAAAATAGAGGAAGGACTATTTGGAAGAGGAGGTACTCAAAGGAAACAGGGGCAAGGAAAAGGGGACAAAAAAGGGATAAATGGATGGGAATATGATCAACTTACAGTATGTTCATGTTCTCAATAACAGTGCTAAAAAAGAGGAGGGCTGGGGAGATGGTTCAGTGGTTAAGGCACTTTGCTAAAAAGCCTAACAACCCAGGTTCAATTCTTCACTACCCAAGTAAAGCTAGATGCGCAAAGTGACACATGCATTTGTAGTTTGTTTGCAGAGGCTGGAGGCCCAGATGCACCCATTATTTGCCTCTCTTTTCTCTATCTCCCTTTGCTTGAAGACAGTTTAAAAAATGTTTAAAAAATATAAAAGATCAATAACAGTAGAATTTCATCTACAAAATGATTAAAGAGGATCCAAAGTGTAGGAAGTATGAACACAGGACGGGCATTCAGACCTTGGTTCTTATAGAATTTGTTTGTCTGGCATTGTCCCAATCAATTCTTGTCCCTTCAGATGCGTCACGAGTGAGCTTCAATGCTAATAACGTCCACTCATTTCACTTGTGTTATAACACTCGCTAGACTGGCTCAAGAAGAAAATGACTTCCTGTTCTGACCTGCACTGTATATATAATCCATTTCTCCCCTCTAAATGAACTCTCAGGCACATTCTATGAGGCGTGTATGTCTCCTAGGTTATGAAAGAAGAATTTTCTGGTTTTCTTATTCACTAAACTAAGACCAACCAGAAATGGCCATAGGAAGTCCTTTGTAGTACCTTCAGGAACTTCTGCCAGCTGGGTTATATCAGTGAGATCATATGTTTAAAGGCCAACGGTGCTTTAGATGGAGCATCCACCTAGAGTTTGGAACAGTTCGGAACCTAGGACTGAGAGTAGGCAGGGGAGAAGCAATCTCTATTTAACCCCTCGCAGAAAACGAAGATACAGCACTCACTCAGGGAACTCGAGCTAAGTCGTACTCTTGGCATGCCTTGTAGTGAAAGTCAGGAATCCATTCATTGTGGGTAGTTTCTGTGATCTGTGTGGCTCTCTTCTGCAGATTTTCACACCGCAGCGTTCTCTTACTTTCCAGCAAAATACAAGGCTGAGCATTTTGTGACATCGTCAGTTTGAAGTCGTTGTGGTGATCCTAGTGTTGCTCAAGAGCTTGTGCGCAGTTTCTGCATTTAGGATGGGGAAAGGAGCGGCCTCTCCCCGTTGTCAGTAACTACTACGGTTTGAATCTAAAACAGTCCCCACAGATGTCCTGAATGCGTGGTCCCTAGCTGGTGGTACCATTGTCTTGAAAGGTTATGGAAACATCAGGAGGTGGGACTTGGTTGGCAGAAGTAGGTCATTGGGGGTCACCTTTGAAAGGTCTACTTGGTCCAGATCCTCTTTCTCTTTGCTCTTTCTGTCTAGTCATTCTGTAATGGATTCCTCTACACACTGCTCCAGACATGATGCTGTGCCTCCTCACAGGCCTAGAATCAATGATGCCACAGACTGAGGACTGGATCCCTGAAAATGTGTACCAAAATAAATCCTTCCTCCCTTGATGTGCTCTCCTAGGTATGTTTTCACAGCCACACAACAATAACTTGTGTTGTGACCTATTTTTCTGAGTTCCTCTTGCTGTCCATGCCATCTGTGGGCAAAATGGTAGTGACTGCAAGTGGAAAATAATTTTGGTAATTTTGAGAGGAATCTAGCCCAAACCTTTGCTTGCTTAGACCCTGCTCTCGAAATGTAGTCATATTTCTACAGTTTATCTTAGTAGTCCTGGCAACAGTGAAAGAATTTGTGATCTTGTGAGTCATTCAATTATTTCTTAATTAAATGAGCTCCATTTGCTTGCCTGTAACATTGTTTGAAAGACAGTAATAAAATTACACTACAGTTTCTGTGGAAACCACCTTCAGGGTGTGACAAATGGTCTTACTTATGATTAGAAAGGTTGGGGTTCAAGGTAAGGCAACCCTTATCTGAGACACCTGGCCTCACTTGCTTGGGCACATATCTGAACAGTGACTCATTCCCACTCTCCAGTAATTGTTAGTACCTGGGTTCATTCTCTGCTTTATTGTTTAGACAAATGATTTTGTAGGTGAGCATAAGAGGCTGTTATCTATTGACATAACAAAAAGTTGGTGATATAATTAGTGGAATAAGAGAACTGATAACTATATTTGAATATAAAGATGATTAAGTATAACACTGAATAGAGTTAAAATTGTGTATTATTCCTACTTCTGTTGAATGATCACAATCATTTTAATAGGCATAAATTGATGGAAACCAGTAAAGCAAAGCTGTGGGCCCATTAAAAATATGAGTTCAAACAGATTGGATTTTTCATGGGTTGGCAATGTTTTGTACATACTTATGATTATATTTAATGCTGCTGAGTTGCACCACCATGCATCTCCCTGGAAAGACAGCATTTAGAGCCGAAGCCAAAACTTTTTATTTTTTTAGATCTGTACTCTATTTTTTTTTTCTTTATAACACAGGTACTATGCAGCTCAGGCTGCCTGAACTCCCTAGATACCCAAGGATAACCTGAACTTGCCATTCTTCTGCTTTAGCCTCTCTGAATGCTGGGGTTGTAGATGCATCCCATCATGCTCAGCTGCATTATATACTAAAAGTCCCCAGGCAGAAGAAGAAAGTATATTTTAAACCTTTGCTTTGATAGCATTGGCATAAATATAAAATAACAGGATTGGACATATTTTTATAAGTCATTAATTCAATATATTATACCACTGAGTGCAGATCTGCAAGACATGGGATACTGGAAAGGTATTATTTATATCTCTTTTCCTGTCATTGATTCAGGGATTCCTGAAGTTTAAAGTTACTACTACAAATGAATGCAAAGTAAATATTGGTATTTCTACATTTGTAATCATTTGGGAAAAATGCTTCATACTCAAAATATAAATAGTTGGGTTAATTGCTACTTAAAATTCTTTATGAAAAAGTAAATTAGTCAGATAAAGAACAGCATGGTGTCATGGAGATATCTTTGAATCCAGGGCTCCTGGAGCACATATAATAATTTGAATTTTCATACATGTGTGAGGAGACAGAAGGACTGTTTTTGCCAAACTATGACTATAAAATAAAATAATTACAAGGTCAATGTATAGAAGTTGATATGAAGGCTGCAAATTCCCCATTTTATTGGCTTTATTATGACACATGTTGAGATAGACACATTGTAGAAAAATGCAAATTAGTGCAGCCGTACAAGGGTCAAAGTTGAAAACATCAGAATAGACTACCTTGGCTTGAATTTTATGTCCATAGGTGAATTTCTCCAGATCCCAGCAAAATATCTAAAACTCTCCAGACCTCTGTTCTCTCATCCAATAAATGGGGAAAGTGTCTGAAAATGAATAAGGCCATGCTTATAAAAGACTTGAAACAGCACACAATAGCTATTCCTATTGTTATAATTTATTAATACGATACAGGCCCTTGGGTTTCACACATGGCCCCTTACACTTCCCTGATGGAATATTAATGTAGGTATAAGAAGTAACTATTTCCTTTATATCAGGTCTACACTTTGTACTTTCACTTTGGTTCTGTCCTTTCAGTTCAATTACATAGAATATTGTTATTAAGGATCCCTTGATAAACAAGGTTAAGCAATCAGTAACATTTACCAGAGAGAGTGTAACCACAGCATAGTTTGATGGAAACATCAGCTGTCAAATAACCATACTTCAAAAACAATTTATAACCTAATCTTGGATTCTACAAGATGTTCTGTGTGAAGCTGTAACATTATCTTTTTCTGTAACAATGGGTCTATCTTAAGTGTTTGGGAAATACTTTCTCCCTGTCTTTCCTAATCACAAAAAAAACCCATGGAATATGTAATCAAAGCATTATTGGGGTTGACCAGATGTTCCGATATCTATTATTCAGCATTTTCTGTGAAAACAAAAATAATACTACCAGCTTTCGAATAATAGAAACTCCTAAGAGCTGAACATGAAATATAGAGGAGCAAACCATTTACAGGTCAAAGAGGGGAGATCAGAATGTGGCTCCCTGAACTCTGGAAGCTGGAAGTTAGGACGTCCAAAGTTGGGCATTGCCTACATAATTATACTTTGTCCACATTGCTTTACAAAGTTGTCCTTTGATGCCAAATGAGTTTTGTTCTTGCTCTAGATTCTTCTTTTGCACTGAGTTCAATGTCCCTAGCACTTGTTGCTGCCTGAATCAGTGCATCCTCAGCCTGAGGTAACAGTCCACAGTCAATACCACAAGCAGCATAATTTTGTGGAAACCCCAGTGACATCATGCCACTGGTGGGCTCAGCCTTTTGATACTTTTATTTTTGAGGCAGGGTCTCACTCTAGCCATGGCTGACCTAGAAGTAAATTTGTTTCCTAGGCTGGCCTCAAAATCATAGCACTTCTTCTACCTCAGCCTCCTGAATACTGAGATTCCAGACATCAGCAATCCTGAGTTAAACTTTTTTTCTTTCTTTCTTTCTTTCTTTCTTTCTTTCTTTCTTTCTTTCTTTCTTTCTTTCTTTCTTTCTTTCTTTCCTTCCTTCCTTCCTTCCTTCCTTCCTTCCTTCCTTCCTTCCTTCCTTCCTTTCTTCTTTCTTTCTTTCTTTTTTTTTTTCCTTAAGCTTCAGGGTCTCAATCAAGCCAGGGCTTACCTGGAATTCACTCTGTAACCCAGGCTCTGGCTTTTGACACTCTTATGTCTTTCAGTGTAGAACCCAGTGAGTGAGAATATTCTGGTCACCCGGTCTCCAATTTGAATATGAGGGCAAATCCTTCACTTTGCGATCATTACATGTTGTTAACCAACCCTTGAGGCCGCTAGCTAGGCATAGCTAGTCATGAATTCCAGCCTTGCTTCCACTGCTCACAAAGCACTTCATCTGCTTGTTCGTCACTCACTTTCTCTCTCAGAAAGGCTGATAGGGATTCCCACACAGAAAACAAACGCTTTCAAATAAACCCTTTCTCCCAACAGTTCCTTTTCCTACAGCCTGTTTCATTGCCCACATATCATTTATCACCATCTAACATATCTTTTTTGATTTCTTTTATATTTTGCTTGCATCCCCCATTGACACATGGCAGTAGGATAGCTGAAATTTTTAGCTTTTGCTCCTCACTATATTCTTACCATTCAAAATGGCTCATAGTAGGGCAATCAATGAATATTAAAAGGTTTATGTTACCACTTACTCAGACAAGAAGTTCTAGGGAGTATTTTTTTTTTCCTTCTCAGATTGCTTGTCAGTAGAAGGTAGAACATGAGAGGAATCATTAGTTTTGTGATGGGTACAAGTGGTATCTATTCTCAGTGATTCTATATTAGTGGGTGAGGGCTCACCTTTGAAAATTTGTGTGTGGGGAGATGGGAAGTCTGAGGATAATCTCAGATGTTATTCTTCAGAGCTCTGCCCACCTTGTTTTGTAACATGGTCTATTTTTGGTCTGGAGATTACCAATTATGTTAGAATGTCTGGTTATCAAACCTACTGAACCTCTTCTTCTCACTTCTGCAACATTGGTATTGTGGGATGGGGGGAGGGCAGCCATTACACCTTGCATTTGACCCTGCATATAAGTGGGTCCCAGGAATCAAATTCAGGTTACCATGCTTATGAGGCAAGGGCACTAACTAGTGAGCTATTTCTCCAGCCTTCCTCTAAAATATTTTAATTTGGATAATAGGCACCGGGGACCTTCCACGTTTGTGACTGCCCATTCCTGCTGAGAACATGAATGGAATTTCCCTTCACTGAATGATGCTGCTATATTTCACATTAAAACACCATTGATTTCTCTTCTTAATTATCCACACTTTATTTTGCACAGTGCCTTTTGTACTCATCACTGTTAGGATGAGAAACACTAACAAGCTATAGATGCTCTCTGATCACACCATCTATCTCAGCCTTAGCATCAGCTCCCTTACTTTGAAGGAGACACAGAGGTTGATGTCCAAGGCACCAGCTAGGGAAGGACTGGTAATAATGGCCCACCCTCCGAAACCAGGCACCTGCCAGGCAGTAGGAAAGAGGAAGGGCTCATTAGCTGAAGATTGTCAGGAAGGTCCTGATGCCCAGGACACTGGACTACAGCTGCCACATCTTACCTCTGGGCCACACAGCAGAACTCACTGTAGCCATGGTTGATGGGAAGCAGATGGTCCATCATGCAGGGAAAGCCTTCTTGAAATGTGGACTGGAGGACATGGAACACCCTTCTTTTATTTTTTTTTTCTCTCAAAAACAAATCAAATACAGAAAAGTTGAAACCAATCCCATAGTTTAAGGATTTGCGTAATTTTAAAAGAAAAAAAATAGATAATGTACTTTAAAGTTAAATTAAGCCAGTTAGTTTCAGTAATTTTTTTCCCTTCATGTCAAATTCTATTATGGCTATTTTCCCCCTTCCATGTCTGTCTCCTCCTTCTAATTCTTGTTGTCACAATAATTCTCTTGGCCTTTTTAATTTTTTATAGCTTTCTTGCTTGCTGCCATCATAGGTTTTTCTGCTAGTCAATTCCATGTAATTCTAATCTTCAGAAACTTTCAGTGGCTCTCTCCATATTATCTATTGGATAAAATTAATCTCCTTCAGTGTTTTGAATGTAAGTCCTCTGCCATTTAGTCCCAAACCACAGAATTTTAACCTATTTCCCACTGTATCCTTAATTTTCTAGTTAAAGATGAAGATGTTTTCAGCACCATATTTTTAGTATTTTTGTTTTTTTGAAACATTTATCTGGCCTCTGTTTTCAACGTGGTTTTGGTCATAAAGTTTTCCTTATCTACTATGGTTTCTTTATGAGTGCTGAGCACCGTGGTGGTGTGAGTATGGGCCCACAAATTCACATGCTCTATACTTAATTCTCAAGGAAAAGGTGTTAGAAGTGAGGTCTAGTGAGGTTTGATCACACCGTGACTGTGGAGCCAAAGGGATGAATGAATATTGCTCTCAAAAGTGGTTAGTCATCTTGAGGGTGGCTGTGTTAGAATACTGAGTAGTCTCACAGCCCCCTGCTCTGTCTCTGTCTCTCCCTTCTGGTCCCGCTTAATATGGCGTGAAGTCTTCTCTAGAGGTTGGCAGCACTCACTTGTGCATCTTCATCTCCAGAACCATGAGCCAAATCCTTCTCTGTTCACTATAAATCACTTGGCTTGTGGTATTTTGTTATAACAACTAAAATGGACCAAGATAGGTTGCCATAACAAAAATCCCACAGGTTGTGTGGCTTAAACACCAGGATTTTTTTTTTTCTCACAGACTTGGAGTTTGGAAGTCAAGGCTTGAGGTGCCATTGGGTTTGTTTTCTATGATGCAGAGTGGCAGGGAGCCTGCTGGGACACACGTGTCTTGCCAATGAAATCAGCCCGTTGTCCTTTTACTTTTACTAGGTCAGATGCTGCTTTCTCCCAGTGTCCTCATGTGATCCTCCTCTGTGTGCAGACAATGCTGATCTCTCTTTTTTTATATGGGCACTGGCTGTATTCCTTAGTTTTCAGTCATGGCGACAAAAATACTATAGGAAATCAAATTAAAGGAGGAAAGTTGGATTTTGATTCACAGTTTCAGAAGTTTAGCACACAGGCAGATAGGCAGGGTTTTTTTTTTTTTTTTTGGTTTTTTAAGGTAGGGTCTCACTGTTGCTCAGGCTGACCTGGCATTCACTATGGAGTCTCAGGGTGGCCTTGAACTCATGGTGATTTTCCTACCTCTGCCTCCCAAGTGATGGGATTAAAGGTGTGTGCCACCAAGCCCAGCAGTCAGTTGCTTTTTAAATTTTTTTCTGGGCCTGCGGTGAGGCAGCCTGAGAGGGAAGGTGGAAAGATGAGATGGGGAGAGATAAAGAGAGTATTTCATTAAAAAAAAAAAAACAACACCAATAACCTGCTTTCTATTAGGAGTACCTTACCTCCTAATATACTTCCTAATGGCTCATTAAGTAGTGTATCCATAAACTGCATAACACATTGATGAGGTCTACCACTTATGATCCAAGCTCTTGATGGAGGACCCACCTCTGCACACCACAGAATTGGGAAGCCAGACTTTAACACATGAGATATTTTAAGATTAACCTATAACACAGGTCACACCAAGTGACCAGTAAACTTATTTTAACACAATCATCTCCTTCAATATGTTATTTACAAATATGCTTATATTCTGATTAGAACATCAGCATTTGAAATTTGGGGATGCACAATTCAGCCCCTATCCACCTTCCAATCCCTGTGTATTCAAATCTGTTAGATGTAAACATAAGGTGGGCAGGTGCAGTGGTGTGGTGTGAGTGGGCCAGACCCCTGTTTCCTGGCCCCTCCCAGCTTCCTGGTCTGGTTTCTCTGGGCCAGGCTGCATGTGAGAGGGTGTGGTGCAGAGTGAGTAGGCGAGATCCCTGTCCCCTGGCTCATCCAAGTCCTCTGGTCCTGATAGGTCCCATTGTGCCTTACATGGGGAGGTTTGGTCCCTGTATGAGCTGTGGAATCAGGCCTTTTGCTGTGGTATCCTGACTGGCCACTGGGCACCAAAATTTCTGTTCAACTGAGTCAGAGGGTACATGGTCCAAAGGACAAAAACTTCCTTCCTTCTCAATAAAATAAAGAGTCTTCCTAAAATGGGTAGACAACAAAGCAAAAAAAGCTAATGAATGTCAGGAAAATGAAAGGTCTACACCAAGGATGCCTAGTCCTACAATGGAAACCTTCGATGAAATCATAGAGAATAAACAAAAATTCATTCCCAAAGTGAAAACACAACACCCAATGAGACCCTGATTTAAAAAAAAAAAAATCACTGAATTGGAAGCATTGAAAAGAATAATTTCCTAGAGCATTCAGCTTTTGTCAGTAGGCTTAACCTGATTGAAGAAAATATTAGAACCCTCCAAAGATATATGAATCACTTGAAGGTGAGTCAAGAAGTGGAAGATCTCAACAACACAACCAGTTGAATTAACTTAATGAAGACTTGATCAAATGCAAGAATGAACTCAAGGAAGCATCAAGAAAATCAGAACTTAAATTGAAATTGAACATCAAAAAAGAGATGGACATAATGTAAAATAACACAAAAGAAAACAAAAATCAAATAAAAATTATAAAAACTGGAAATAAATAATCATGATTAAAGCAGAAATTAATGAATTGGAAACTAAGAAAACATGTTTTTTTTAAAAATGATGGAATGAAGAGCTGGTTCTTTGAAAAAACAAATAAGACTTCAAACCCCTGGCCAATTTAATCAAGCAAAACAAGAGAAGTCTCAAATTAACAAAATCAGAAATGAAAAAGGAGAGATAATACCAGATATCAATGAACTTGTAAAAATCATCAGGGCATATTTCCAAAAGCTGTGTTCCATAAAATGAAATAATCTGGAAGAAATGGATGAATTCCCAGTCACATACCCCTACAAAATTAAACCCAGAGCAGATTAATCTCCTAAACAAACCTATCACATCCATGGAGATTGAAAAGGTAATCAGAAATTGCCCCCCAAAATAAAGTACAGGAATAGATGGCTTCTCAGCTGAATTTTATCAAACCTTCATCTAAGATCTGAAACCAATTTTTCTTAAACTGTCTGCATAACTGGAGTCCAGGGAATCTTCCCTGACTCCTTTTATGAAGCTAGAATCATCCTAATACAAAAACCAGGCAGAGATGCAATGAGGAAAGAAAACTATAGGCCTATATCACTAATGAAATTAGATGTAGAAATCGTGTACAAAATCCTCACAACCCAAATACAATACCACATCAAAATTATTATCTACCTTAACCAAGTAGGTTTCATCCCAGGGATGCAGGAATGATTTAACATATGGAAATTGTCCAACATAATATACCACATAAATAATCTTAACCATAAGAACCACCTGATCATCTCCACTGATGCAGACCAGGCCTTTGACAAAATACAATACCACTTCATGATCAAAACACTGGAAAGAATAGGCATGTTAGGTTTCTAACTCAACACAATAAAGGCTATATATAAGGCTCCTAAAGCCCAAATAATACTTAATGGGGAAAGACTCAAGGAGTTCCCACTGAGATCGGGAACAAGACAGGGGTGCCCACTCTCACCAGTGCTCAAGCAATAAGACAGGAGAAAGAAATTAAAAGAATTCAAATTGGAAAGGAATAAGTCAATTTAGGCTTATTTGCAGATGGCATGATCCTATATATAAGTGACCTGAAAGTCTCTCTCACAAAACTTCTAAAGGCAATAAATTCCTTTAACAAAATGGCAAGATACAAAATCAATGTACAAAAATCAGTAGCTTTTCTATATGCAAAGGACAAATATACAGTGATAGAAATCACTGAGGCTGTCCCATTTTAATAGCAATAAAATAAATTAAATACTTTGAAATAACACTAACCAAGGATGTGAAAGACCTATATATTAAAACATAAAAAAAAGAACTCAAGAAAGAAATTGAGGAGGACTTGAGAAGATGGAAAGACCTCCCATCTTCTGGGTAGTTAGAATTAATATTGTGAAAACAGCAATTCTACCAAAAGCAATATACAGATTTAACACAATATCAATAAAAATACCAGCATCATGCACAGAGATTGAAAAAATGATCTCAAAATTCATATGGAATCACAGAAGGCCTCAGATATCAGAACATATTCTCATCAAAAATGAGACAAACAAAACAAACAAACAAACAAACAAAAATGCACCTCTGTCCATTTCACCATACCTGATCTAAAGCTATATTACAAAGCCATAGTGACAAAAACATCATGGATCATGGTACTGGTATAAGAACAGAAACATAGACCAATGGAACAGAATTTAAGATCTAGACCTTAGGGCGAGCAACTACAGCTGCTTGATCTTTGACAACAAATGGTGTTGGACAAATTGGATGACCATATGTAGAAAGATGAGATTAGACTCACACATTTCATCATACACAAAAATCAAGTCCAAATGGACTAAAGACCTCAATATAAGACTTGAAACTCTTCAACAACTGGAATAAAAAATAGGAGACACTCTCCATGATGTAGGACTGGGAAAAGACTTCCTGAGCAAAACCAGTAGCCCAAGAAATTAAACAAGCAGACAACTAATGGGATCTCATGAAGCTAAAAATCTTTTGCACAGATAAACACACCATAAGCAGTGCCAGTAGATTACCCACTGAATGGGAGAAAATCTTCACCAGCTATACCACTGACAGAAGCTTAATATCTAGAATTTACAAAGAACTCAAAAAACTAGAGAATAAAACATCAAACAACCCACTCCAAAAGTGGGGCAAAGAACTGAATAAGGATTTCTCAGAGGAAGAATTACAAATGGCTAACACACAACTTAAGAAAATGTTCAATATCCCAGTCATTAGGGAGCACTTGATTACTCACCAGAGGTTAATGGTAAGACCCTACTGCAAAAGACACCAAATACTGTTGGCACAAACCATGGAGAGAACTGGTTGGAATCTGGAAGAGAGCCAGTCCCCAGATAATTAGCCCATATAATGCTAGAAGGCACTACATGAGCTTCTGGGGGCAAGTGGTTAACATCTTTCAGAGCAACTCAAAGTCTAAGCAATTCACAAGCAAACAACCTGACGTACTGCTCACACCAGTACAATAGTGGCACCCAGCCATGGTGGGAAACCAACTGCTCTTAGATTGACTAACAGATCCACTCAGAGGAAAGGAAACCATATTTGGAACTGGGAAACAAGTCAGAATCCTATCCAGATAATGACTTTGCTTTCCGTTGTCCAGCTCCCACTAATCCTGGGCTACAAGAAAATCTATATCCTTCAAATTCTTTCTAAATTATCAATGATTATCCCATTTAACCAGTGCTGATTTCACTCTCTGTTGGAGAATCTGCTTCCCTTTTTCAGACATGAGCTGGACCTGAGGAGACAAACAACCCAGCGCACTCCACCCAGGCTGAAACCACAGAGGAATTGGCAAGTGAGCAAGAGTACTGATCTTTTAGTGAATGTGATATCAGCACAAGGGTGACGGAGACAGACACTGAGGATACTAGACACCTACGAAAGCAGAGATTCAGAGACTCCTAAGTGCCTATCACTGAAGTAGACTTAAAATGCACACAAAATAGGGAATTTTGTGGAAGAGGGGACGGAAAGATTGTTAGAGCGACAAGTTGAGACATTTTGCACAGAGACATTGCATCTCCCCTAAAACTGACTGCTGCCTCCACAATACATGACCCACAATCTCCATGAGGTTGACCTCCAATGAGGAAGGCCTCTTCAGAAAAGGGGCAGGGAGGAGGGAAAGGATGGCATCAACATGTGTTATTTACATAGTAAATATGTCCATGTCTTATAAATATGATTTTTTTAAAAAGTAGACATAATTTCTTGCTGTGGGCTTCTCCTACTTGCCTCAGGTAGAGGTTGAGTATCCTTTATCCAAAATGCTTGGCACCACCACGTTTCCAAATTGGGAGTTTCTTTTGGAATTTTTGCCTAGATATGACCATGTAAACATCCCTCATGCTCAAATTCTAAATCCAAAATGTTCTACATGTTGGAGTTTTGGGACATTTAGTTTGGGTTAGTTGGTCTCAGCTGTGTGCTTTTCTTTCTCTTTATTTTTCTCCTTAGCACACAGAGCATTTCCCAGTTTATTGCAATTCTTCTTATGCTGCTTTCTGTGTTGTGTGCTTGAGTGGGGCAAGTCTATATTCCAACTCCATGACTCTATGCTGCCTTTCACAGCTGGAGGCCATCATATCAGTCAGTATCATGTGTCAAACATTGATCTTTTCTTATTTATTTGCAATGAGAGCAGGGAGAGAGAGAGAGAGAGAGAGAGAATATGAGTATGGGTAGCAGGGCCTCTTGCCACTGCAAACAAACACCACATGCGCGTGTCAGTGTGTCAGTACACTATGTTCCTGGGGCTTTATGTAGGTACTGGGGAATCACACCTATGTGAGTGGGATTTACAAGCAAGTTCCTTTAACTGCTGAGCCCTCTCCCCAGTTCAATGGCAAGCATTTATTTTAAATATGATCATACACTGTTATCTCTAACTTTGGGACACTATAGTTAAAGTGGTTATATTTTTCAGTAAGTGACCTTCTTATTCTAAAGATTTTTGTTCAACATTGTTGCCATGATTATTTCTCTTGCCTGGCTTTGACTTTTACAGTTGATCTCAGAGGCAGAAACTCTTTAGAACTAAGAGAAGCCATTCAGATATGAAGTTATGAGGGAAAAAATCATAATGTAGCTGGAAATATTGGGTTTTCAAAATTCCTCTCTTGAGGTAAAAATCAGCAAGTTGGCTCCATCCTGACTTACATCAACCCATTCATTTCTTGGTCTCATTCACAAGCCCTCTCTGAACAAATTCTTTACCAGACCCAGAAATATGAAACTGAACAAAGCCACATTTCTGCTTTTGAGTTTTCTGACTTTGAAGCATGAAGGGGTGTCTGTGATAGGACAGGCAGGGGTCAAACGTCTTGAGAGCAGGGAACCAAAAGCCAACAAAACCTTCTGGCATGAGGCACAGAGCACAGGGCTGTAGCCAGCCTGCTGGGATGCAAATATCTTGCCAACAAAATGGACTAGCTATATATGTGGGTAGTTTATACATATGATTTTATTTATTTACTGCAGAGAGAGAACTGAGTTAAAAATAACCTAGAATATATGTGAACATGATAGGCTGCCTGCTGTCATTGAACTGTGCTTCCCATACTTGTCCATAGCAACTAACTCTACTGTCCAGTTTATGAGTTATGAGGGGTAAACAGGATATAGAATTCCTGTGCTGCTGGGCCTAGAATATACTAAGAACACAGTGAATAGTAGGAGGGAATAATTGTTATAATCACTTTTATTTTTATATATTTTGAGCAGCTGAATGCATTTAAAATGTAAAGAATACATGCTCTATATTTCTGTATGTTTAATGTCTGTGTTTATGTTTTGGTTGGGAACCAGAAAGAACAATTTCCTTTCCTTAGGATATAAGGACTAATGGGATTCAGAGTCCTAGCTAATCTTTCTGTTTGATGATGAATGCTAATGATCCCAAACTTTCTATGCTCAGATTTTCTTGTATATTAGATTTTTTTGACATAATCTTAATTTATTACTTTATCAAATGTCTTCCTTAGGGGCTCTTCACCTTTTTCTTTGAACCTGCAGCTCACTCGCTAGCCAGTGAATCCACACATTCGCTTCCTTGCTTCTTGGTGCTGGAACTTATAGTCATTTGCCACCACACCCAGCATTTCATGTGCCTTCTGAGGATTCAGACTCAGGTTCTCCTGCATGACTGACAAGCAGTTTACTCACTGAGCCATATCCATAGCCCCAGAATCTTTAAAGTAAAAATTATTTGCTCACTGTAGATCAAAGGAGGCATGCATTTATTGCTTAGAAGCCTTCTCATTATGGTATGATTACAGTGGGCTATGAATTTCACTCATTTCCCATCTGCATGGTCAGTTTTCTGAAGTTCCTAGTCACATAGCTGATGGTCATGCTTCCAAAACTTAAAGGGCATCAAATGAATGTAATTATTTTAGGGGGAAAAAAAAGACTGAAATGGTAGTAAAGACTTTAGAGAAAGATAACATTTCAGTCACTATTACAAAATAATTCTAAATACCAAAAGCGTAAATGTCCCTATAGCTTTTATTGATTATAAAATTTTTATTATTCATAAAATAAATTCAGGAAGCTGGCATGGTGGCTTCTAATTCTAGCATTTGGGAGGCTGAGACAGGAGGATCACTGTGAGTTTGAGCCCAGACTCAGGTCAGTTTGGGCCACAGTGAAATCCTGTTTAAAAAAATACAAACTAAATAAATTCTGCTAACACAGAAAAAAGAAAACAGGAATATAAAAGTTTAGAAGTTCTTGCCATTAGTTCAATATCACACCTGGCACTAATAATTGCACACCTAGCTTTTCTATACACAATTGTTTTAATGGAAATTCATTAAAATGGGATTGTATGATACCCATTGTTTCTAATTTTGCTTTTTTACTTAATGTAGCGTGGAAATGTTTCCATTTTAGTAACTTCAAATTATTATTTTGGAACCCATGGAATAAATGTGGCACACTTTTCCAACTAATCCCTCTTTCAGTTTATTTTTCCACTGAATTAATGTGATAGTGAATATCTTTGCCCATGTAACTTCGTATATATGTTTAAGCAATTGTTTATGCATAGAATTCCTGGATCTTAGGATACACACATTTTAATGCTTTTTTGATTATTATGGCTGTTATTTTTCTACCCAAAGGTTTAATCTAGGCTTTCTCAACCAAAACACTATTGACATTTTGGGATGGATATTTCTTTGCTGTGGGCAGGGGGGAGAGGCTGATCTACCTTAGACTCCTGTTTTCTACCCAGTGGATCACAGTAGCACTCACTCCCAGTCGTGACTCCCAAAATGTCTACAGGCATTATCAAATATCTTCTGGAGGCATCCATCCCTTTACCTTGCCTCCATCTCTTTGTTTCTCACTGGAAGTTACTGTTCCCATCAGCAATATATGATTGTCTGTTTTCCACACTCTTGAAAACACAGGACTTTTCCCTCTTTTTTCATCTTTGGTAAATGAAGGAAAACCTATTTGAAGATAATTTCTCATTCAAGTCTGAATGGCGAGCTGTTCCTACCTCATGGATAAGAATGTTCTGTGCATTTATAATTTGGCTTGCATATTTGAGCCATTTGCTCCTTTGCTGTGCCCTAGTGCATAGGCTGGGAGAGAAGAAAAGGACAGACACTGCCATCTTTGGCCTGAAGGAGGCTTGGGAAGGCAGGTTATGTGGAGACAGCACAAAGGAGAGATGAATGGCTTTTTATGGTCATTAATAGTTTTTGCTATTATCATCTGATACTCGGGCTTGAAGGGAAGGCCTCCTGTATTCAACTTTTTACACTGAGCTAGACCCCCAGACAATATGTGGGCTTTTATTCTTCTCACAAACCTTAACCTAAACTATGAGATTTTCACTTACTGCTTGTCTTTTTAAATATTTTATTCATTTATTTGAGAGAAGGAGAGTTAGAGAGATGAAGAGATCAAGATAAGGAGAGAGAGACAGAGAGAAAATAGGTGTGACAGGGCCTGCAGCTACTGCAAATGAACTCCAGATGCATGTGCTACCTTGTGCATTTGGCTTACAAGGGTACTGAGGGATAGAACGTAGGTTCTTAGGCTTCACAGGCAAGCACCTTAACCATTAAGTCACTTCTTCAGCCCAACTTACTGCTCGTTTGACAATAGAAGTCCTATCTCTCTTATTCCTACAATGGGGAAATGCCAAAGAAACCCCTAGCACACAGCGTACTCATTGCCCAGTGCTCACTAAGCCTAAGCATTAGTATGAATACCAGTTCCATTCGTGAGCTTTGGCTTGGCACTCTGCCCTCTGTCCCTTCATGCCGAGTCCCCATGCATTACCTTGCAGTTTGGTACACAGTCAACATATACACGAAAAGAGTGAGCGTGCCCTGACCCTGAGGAATGCATGATCAGGAATGTAAGATTTCCAGAACTGGGCTTTGTTAAAGCAGTGTGTTTGATCAAGAGAAAATGTGTGCTCCATCCACGTGATGGTTAAGGTGCTGTCAACTTGATCTGTTTAGTAATCCACAGAAATCCCATTCAGGTGAGTCTCTGAGGTTGCTTCCATGAAGAATTAACTGAAAGAGGAAGTCTTTCCCCCAGAGTGAATCCTTGCCCCAGTGCGGAGGACTTTATATATGGAAGCTTTGAGTCAAAAGAGTCCCTTCCTTCTTCCCACTTGGCTACAGGAGCTGCCTGCTGCCTTCCAGTGTAAATTGAAGACCAGTGCTGACTGAAGATCAGTGTCAACTGAAGACCCTCGTGGACTGAATCCCAGTGGCTCCTCAGGAAGCCTCCAGGTCTTCAGTGTGGGTTTAGGACTACTGAGGCATCTATCCAGGTGGTCTGAGCAGCTACCAAGCTCCTTGATTCTTAGGTCTGCAACTGCTATTGGGCTACTGTAAGCTAATCCAATAAACTCCCTTTTTAATATAATTCATTCTAGTGGTTCTAATCCTCTAGACAACCCTGATTTATATAATCTAGAATGGAAAAATAGCCCAGTCTCTCTTTCATGTTCATTCTCATCCATTGTTGGCTCAAGAGTTAGAAAGGAGTGAGGATAGGCTTCTCAATTTGACTTTTGTTGCATTGGACAGACAAGTGAGAGTTGATATTCATCACTCAGTCATTGATGATCCATCCATTAAGTGAGCATACAACCGCTCATAGGGATACAAAATAATAAGAGAAGGTAGAGAAAAAAGAAGGAAAATGGAGATTTGGAAACAAACAGTAGATTAGTAGAAACTATGATATCAAACATCAAATTTATAACAAGGATTTATTTTATACATTATTACTATTCCTGTTTTTTTTTTATTGAGAAAGGGTCTCCTTTTATAGCTCCGGCTGCCTTCTAACTCACAGTCTCCCTCCCTCCACCTTTCTAGAGCTGCAATTACAGATGGGAACCAGACCTGCACATCAAGCAGCTTGTAAGAAATTTCCCCACTAATGCCCGATTCTAAACTTTCAAGATGAAGGACATCTCATGAAGTTGAAGTTTCTCTCCACTTTCAAGCTGCTGGAACTCATGGCCTCAAAGTCCAGGTAAGTGATTGACAAAAGTTTATGAAAAGACTACAGAAGTGATTGGCTGAAGTGTATGCAAATGAAGACCAAAGAAGTGATTGGCTAAAGTGTATGCAAATAAGTAGCTTAGCAGGATGAGAAGCCACTCAGCCTGAACTTTACTCCCTCTTCTTGTACTGGGCACATAAACCCTGTATTGAATGATCGGGACTGCTTCAATCTGGTAACAAAATACAGATGAGGCTATAGTGAGCATTGATGTATATATATATATATATATATATATATATATATATATATATATATATATATAATATTTATAATATTAATATATAATATTATCTATCTATCTATCTATCTATCTATCTATCTATCTTATCTATCTCTATATATATATCTGAGTTTAGTATCCTCCACCTCTTGTAGCATATTTCAAGAATCCTGTTACCCAGAATACAAGGAGGCCTACTGTCCTCAAGCACAGATATTGTTCTGGAGTTGTAACCTGCTATTAGTTGATTTATAATCCTCTTTTCTTCAAAAATGTGATGGCATTTGTCCATCAAATCACATTGTTTCTTTGTACATGTGAAGGTTGACTGGTGAACTATCTCCTCCACCATGTTGGAAATTGGCTAACATATCTAATCAGAGTCCTTCTTTTAAGTTATAATTTTTAGTGTTATGCTTGGCTTCAAATATCTAAGGGGTATGAGTAAAGATGTTTTTAGAAATGAACTTCAGAGAAGGGCATGGTGCCTCACACCTGTAACCCCAGAGTGTAACAGGGTGTAGAGCAGGAACACAGCTGAGTGTTTTAAGGCTAGCCTGGACTACATGAGGGAGATTGCATCAAAACACTAATTGGCCAATAAATAATTAACTAACAAAGTGAACTTTAGTATACATTTAAAAATGTATTATTTTATTAAATATCAACTGCTGAGCACATGTCACTTAGTATAAATCACTTTTCAATAACCAATCTTGTTTTTGGCTCTGTCTATAATATCCTGGAACCTGAGAAACAGAGGTAAGAGAATTATGAGTTGGTGCAAACCTGGGTGATATCATGAGTTTGAGACTACCCTAGGTAACATAGTGAGATCCTGTCTCAAAAAGATTCTTGTTCTATTAGTTCTTCCCTACAAATTAAAACGTAAGATAGGATCACTGTCTTTAATATCACACAAATAGATTTATGTATGAATATATGCTTACATATATAAAATTAATATACACCTAAATGTATACATACACAGATATATGTGTGTAGGTGTATTTTACAAAAATGTCAGTCAGAGGTACATTATACATACAAGGTAAAACTGATAAACAAGCTCTCATCTTGTTGCATTTAACTCTATGGCCAAATCCCCCTCCCTGACGAAATATCTATAAAACCATGTAGGAATACTGAAGGTGTGGCTCTAAAAAGCTGCAGGAGACAGGAAAGCCTTGAACTAGCATCTCCAAACACAGGAGGGTTTCAAGGCATGCTGAGATTGGCAAAGGGCAGGGCTGCTGTGGTGCGGGTGTTTATATTGCATGGCAGATAGCTGTCTCAGTTCTACATGACTTCAAATCTTAAACCGTTATGGGGGAAAAGACATTTTCAACATTCCTATTCCAAATCCCACACATTAAAAAAAAAAAAAAAAAAAAGAAAGCACAAATCCAAGACACATCCACCCTGCTGGGAATCCAGTGTGGGCACTGACTACTCTGTCTGGAATTTTCTGGTGTATAGGAGGCATGAAGTCTATTAATGCTTGGAAAATTAATACCAAAAATGGACAGGTAAAGCAATGTTAGCCAAGTTCATTTTTTAAAAAGAAGTGGCTTTGTGGATGTTTGGGAACGGTAAGAGATTTTTTTTAAAAACTTAATTTCAAGTACTTAAACTAGGAGTAAGCCTTGCCATGTTTAGTTTCTCTTCCCTTCATGCTTCATGATGTCCAGAAGCAGGGCCATAAATTTTGGAATTCTCACATACTTTGTTAAAGCCAGGGGAGAGAAAGAGAGAGAGAGGGAGGGGGAGAGAAGAGAGAGAAAAGAGAGAGAAAGAGAAATAGACAATGAATGATCTGAATATTCTATTATATTTTTCAAATTGTATGTGTTGTCTAGATGAACTTTATGCTATGCAGAATCATGTTTCTATGTTTGAAAAACAGGAGCAAAATTGTCCATAGTAGTCAATGACATAGAAGTCAAAAATACAACTGTGAGCCAAATATATGGAACTTTATATAAGAATTTTAAATGCTGATTAACTTATATTCATGGATAAGAACTAAGAATGACCAGAGGGGAAAATGTGAAAGTTCAAAGTAGTTAAATTTGGATGTTTTAATTTTCTTTCAGAAACATTCATAGAACATATATATATATATATATACTTTCTGCTTGGGAGATACAAATATAATCCTGAGGCTTCTACCTCCAGCAAAGCTAAATAGCTCCTGTGGGACAAGTCCTCTAATACATAGCTGAAATTCCTGGAATATACAAAATGTGGGTGTGGTAGTTTGAATAGATAGATTCCAACATATTCAGTGTTTTATTAGTTTGTAATTTGGAGCTGCAGCCATGTGGCTGAAGGAGGTGTCAGTGAGCAGATCTTAGGATCCAGCCCTAAGGTGTCCTAGTGGATTTGCAATTCCAGTCTAATGATAAGCAAAGTACCTAGTTCAGCCTGGAGTTTTTGAAGTGTGTTGTGTGGTGTTTTTTCTTTTTCTTCTTTTTTTTTTTTTTCCCTCTGTGTTTGGTCTTGTAAGAGCAGGCCAACTTCTTTGGCTATTATGGAACTTCCCCTAGATCTGTAAGCTTCATTAAATCCCTTCCTCCATAACTGTTCATTGAAGGCAGAGGGATACGAGACAGAACCAGGAGTATCCTCAAGCTCACTGACCAGCTAGTCAGGCCTTCCCAGCTGCAAAAGCAATGAGAGACCCTGTTACAAAGATGGTGGTAAGAGAGGACCGACATCTTGATGTTGTTCTCTGACCTTCATATGCATGCTGTGGCACATGTGGCACACACACACACACACACACACACACACACACACACACCACATACAAATACATAAAAAAGAAAGATATCAATTTTCTGAAAAATATTTCAGGAAGATATCTGAACCATTTAAATATATCATTTTCCAAATATGTATGGAGGAGATAAAGTGAAATGAAAACATCAGGAAGACTTGCACAGTATAGATCACTTCCACCGACTTACACACACATGCATATAAAGTAAATACATATGTGGACATGTATTTCATATATATATATGTATGTATGTATATGTGTATATATATATGTATGTATATGTGTATATATATGTATATGTATATATATACATATATATACACATACATATATACATACATATATACATGTATATACATCAAAATAATTGAATAAGGACATCAAAGAACCATGTTCATTGCACCATCACTAATGATAAGCAGGCAGGACATGGAGATAGGTGAAATGCACTGGCAACTGACTCAATAAATAAACATGCTCTATCACAGAGTGAAATATTATTCATCTTGAGAAAATAAAAATCATGCCATTTGCAACAATATGGATGAAGCTGCAGAATATCATACAAAGTGAAATCAAACAGACACAAACACACAGGCTACATGTCATCTACATGATGAGTTGAAAACGGTCAAACTTAGAGAAGCAGAAAGTGTTATATATGTTTTCAGAAACTGAGGGAATGAGGAAATAGGGAGGTATCCTTCAAAAAGTAGAATGACAAATACATCCTAAAGAGCTACTGCACAGTATGGTGACTGTGGGTGATAATACCGTGTGGTAGATATAATATTTGCTAACAGGGTAGATCACATACTAAGTGTGTTTATCATGGATATTGTAATTATTAGCAAGAGCATGAGAACCCTTTTGGAGATGAAGATGGGTAAGCTTGTGCCATAGATGGTGAAGATGGTTTCATGAGTGTGTGCTTGCCTTCACGTTCATGGACAGTGTAGTATATGTTAGCAACATATGGGTTTTCTAGATCAGAAATGTACATAGATTAGAAGTATGCTGAAGCTGATTTTTTTCTGAATAAAATAATGGCAGTGATTTGAAATGGTCAAGAGAATATGGCCTTTAATTGAGTGAGGGTTGAAAAATCACTTGGAAGTTGGGGGTGTGAAGTATTCAATATATTACAAATGTGAAAGAAATTTAGGTCTTCAGCTTGCAAGAAAATAAATGCATGTAGTAAGCAGAGGGTCTGCTGACACTCCTAGGAGGGATGTGTGTAGATTAGGAAAAGGGATTGAAGTCAGGCTTGCAAGAGTCCAAGAAAGCATGTCTTCTCATCACACCTCACTCCCTTCCTCCCACTCCCCCGCCCCCTTTTCTCCTTTCTTCCTTCCTCCTCTCCCCCTAACTCTTTCCTTCCTTCTTTTGTTCTTTCTTTCAATATATTGAGTCTTTATTGAAAATTTGTCTATTTCCTACCCATTCCACATCATAGAGTTATTGATTTTATTTTTATTTTTTGGGTTTTCAAGGTAGGGTCTCAGTCGGGCCCAGGCTGACCTGGAATTCACTCTGTACTCTCAGGGTGGCCTCAATCTCATGTCAATCCTCCTACCTCTGCCTCCATAGTGCTGGGATTAAAGGAGTATGACACCACACCTGGCTTTAGTTTGTGATTTTAAATTACACGTGGATGATACATTTTTTCTCAATAATCAACAGAGGGGATAGAATAGATAAATGTACTTCAACTTTATAATTGGGAAAGATGCAAAGATTCCGCAAACCAAAACCAGCTAACTGAAATCGAAGATGTCCGGTTCGATGCTTGAGGAGTGGGAGCATTCTTGGGAAGTTGAGCTTGCTTCTGAATTTTACAAGGAACTTTCAGATCTTTAAATAAGCTCTTGGCTGAGAAGTCTAGTCAAGCTTATGAAAAGGGGCATATTGGTTTGCAGCAGGGGCAGGATAAACACTCTCAGCAATACTGACCACCAAATATGAAATATTTGTGGGAATATTATTATAAAGTCTAGCAGCCGTAGGTGGCAGAATGATGCATGAGGCCCACGCGGCAATGAAAGGAAGATGGCGTGCTACTTGCTTACTTCAAGAGAAATGGTGAAATGGCTGCAGGAAGGAGGTCGGCCAGATCACCCAGGGAGCGTGGACCAGGACCAGACCAAGTCTCTCCTCAAAGACAAGGACGCTTGTGTGAAAGAGTCCGGGAGCTGTGTGGGCAGGGCGTTTTTCCATTTCTCCAAAGAGTAGGCAGAGAATATTAGGACTGAAATCACAGGCGTTGTCTATTTTCTTTTGTAGAATGATCCAGTTCCATTCCTGGGACCCAGGATATCTTTGATGCACACTTGGTTCCTTCTTGCCGCTATCTACTATCTCCGTCCGTAATTAGCACTCACTTTCATTCGTTTTATGGTGAACATTAACATACGAATACAAATAAGTTAATCATATTTCCATCCCATTACCCTCTTTTGTCCCCTCGCCCCACCCTGTTCCAATGAGGACTTTCCTCTTTCTAAGTAGTCCCTCCTCTGTTGTCTCAATCGTTTCATTCTTGCCCATTTTCCATGTGAAAATGATGATGGGCTCAGGACAGTACAGGTCTCATGGAGGAATCTTCAAAAATTTCCTAGGGGCTGGAAAAATTGCCTAGTGGTTAAGGCTTGCTGACAAAGCCAGAATACCCAGGTTCTATTCCCCAGTACCCACATACAGCCAGATGCACAAGGTGGTGCATGCGTGTGGAGTCTGCCTGCAGTGGCTAGAAACCCTGTCATGCCCATTCTCTCCCTCTCTCTCTACATCTCTCTCCTCTCTTAAATAAGTAAATAACTAAAAAATATAAAAACAAACAAAAAACTTTCTAGCCTATGTGGTTTTGTTAGTGGCTGATCCACCTGCCTAGCTTCAATAAGTTGGTCTAATCTTTTTCACATGGTGCATCAATCAGAACTTTCTGTCCTACCTAAGCCCCTCCAGCTTACTCCTTATTGCTTTCAGGGTCAAGTCCTACATCACAACATGCTCCAGTATGTTTACGATCTACCCTACATGTTGTCCCATTCTCATAAGCTGTGTTGATTCCACAGGTAATGCATGTGCATGAATTCTCTTATGCATATGCTCTGGTGCACACAAACACAGCCTATGCTGAGCTACTGAGTTTCTCCAAGTTCCCTAAATAGGCTTTGGCCTGCTTTGCCTTAGCACATGCTTCTTTGGTTAAGAGAATCATTGCTACTCTTTTGTAGTTCTTAAAAGGACTACTTTGAGACACCATCTTCTGGATATGAAGTGACTATTACATTATGATCACACAGAGGCTGTTGTTCCCTCAACTGGGCCCGCAAAATGTCAAATGGATGACTGAGGATGACAGCAACAGCAACAACTAAAGAGGTCCTCACAGTAGTAGATGGACCATTTGGGAGGGGCAGGGGGGACAAAAGAAGGCAGTGGGAGGAGATTTTGATCATTACCTTATGATCATGTATTAGACTTGTCACTGACAAAGTTAAAAAAGAAAACAAAAAAAGGGAAAGGAGAAACTTGCATCCATGGAAGTTAAAGATATAATTATATGCAAGTTTCAACTATGGAAGCTAAGAAAAAGAAAACCAGCCTCTTCTCAGAGGTGTTCTTACAGGAAAGGACCCAGGATGACCTCCAATATGTCTCTGGTCACAGACTGTTAGCGTTATGTTTTAACTCATCCATCCCATCTTGTGGCTTTAGGAAGAGGAAAGCTAAGACTATTTCACCTCCTCCAATTTCTCTACAGGATCCCAGTAACTGCTGAATGAGCATATGTGGTAGTCAGCACGAAGAACCTATTTCTTAAAAGAAATTTGATTTAAAAAAATCTGATAGCATTGCTGAGTAAAGGTGACATGATGGTTCTTAGTTCCTTCTGACTTTATGAATGTTTTAAATATCTCCATATTCAAAAATCTGGGGTGGCATCAGTGAAAGTACAGAATAAGTTTGCATCAAAGACTTAGGCATCAAAATACAAGGGGATGAAACTTTTACAAGGACGGGAAAGAAATAAAGATGGATTCAATGCAGAAGTGTTTCTGCATGTCTGATTCAATAACATGACTGTGAATATGGATGGGTGTTTTTAAAGGCAGAAAGCTGGCATCTTTGTGTACTCCCAGGGTGAAGCAGCTCCTCTCTAGCCCATACTCTCAATTCAAACCTCCAGACTTAAAGTGTAAATCCAACTTTCCCCATGCTTCTTTGCTTAAGTTTTATTATTTTTTTTTCAAGACAAATCTTGCTGGAAATATAGTTTCTTTTTCTCTTTGGGGAACGGGAGCAGGAGTGTTATGTGACCATTGTTCCTGACAGTTCATTTGTGCAGATGAAACAACCCATTCATTTGGCAAATCCATGGAATCGATGGGTTCCACTTTGTACTTCTTAAAAATATACAGCATTTCAGGCCCTTGGATTTACATTCCACAGACCTTCTGGTATAATGGAATAGTTTCTGGTCCCTCGAGGGCAGGCATATGGCTCTGCGAGAGTGCTGATGGCTTTTCTAAATGTTCTCACTTGGAGCTGTTTTCTGAAAGCTCTTTGACACAGAGTGCAGAAGAAATGCTTCTCAGCTACCATTTCTGAAAGCAGCTTATGGACTTGAGCCTCACGGCCAACACAGGATAGCTCTTCTTATTCAGACAGCATGCTTTTAAATAGAATATTCATTATGTTCCTTGTTGGGACACCCATCTGACAAAAATAAGTTTAAGGGAGGCAAGGCTCACTTCAACTTAGAATTTCATGTTCCCGTCCATCATGGTGGGGAAGGCGTGTCAGTAGGAGCTTGGAGCAGCCGGTCATATTCAGCAGGGTGAGGAAGCAGAGAGGGATGAATGCTGCTGCTCAGCCAGCCCTCTCCTTTCTAGACAGCACATGGAGTTGTGGTGCTCACAGTTCAGATAGGCCTTCCCACGAAAATTGACATAATCAAGGTAAGCCCTGACTGGCTTGTCCGGAGACTAAGCTAAACTAGGTAATCTCTCACAGGTGATTTGTGGTACTATCCAGTTAACAATTGATGTAAACCAACACAGAGTGAGTATCATTGGCAATAGCAATTAGAGGATAATTTTTCTTTGGAACTTAAATCCCTAAAATTATTTTTTCCTTCTGTGTCCAATTTAGTATTGGTGGGTGCAAGCATATAGCATACTACAAATTAATAGAAAATCTTCATATATTGGGTAGGAGAGACTTATTGCATAGCTATTGCTCCACATGGACCTGCTATTATATTTTATAATGATGTCATTGTTGAGATCATTGTTGTATTGCTCTACTAGTGGTATCTGCTGCTACCAAGTTACCTCCAGGTCTTACTGTCTGGTAGCCATGGGCAGAGTAGTTTCAGATTTAGGAAAAAGTTCATTAACATATAACAGCTCTTGAAAGGTAAAATGAGACATGTGAAAAGAGGCAACATCATAGATATAGTAAAAGACTATTGCCTCCTTTTTTTGTGGGGAATGGTCTTGTTGAGATTTCCTCATATAATTAGTTATAAACTTTCTGATTTTCTTTTGTACAATTATTGTTTTATTGAAATAGTTTAGAGGCAGGGTCTTATACTAGTAGAAGCTGTCCTTTAAGCTCATTCTGTAGCTCATGCTGATTTTAAACTTGAGGAAATCCTCTCATATAGTGAGCCACTACTATTGAGTTAAAAAATACTTATTCATGTATTTATTTGAGAGAGAGAGAGAGAGAGAGAGAGAGAGAGAGAGAGAGAGAGAGAGAGAGAGAGAGAGAGAAACACCAGAGCCTCCTGCCACTGCAAATGAACTGCAGATGCATGTGCTACTTTGTGAATATGGCTTTACATTGGTAGGGATTGGGGAAATCAAACTTGGGCTGATCAGCTTTGCAAGTAAGCACCTTCAAATGTTGAGACATCTCTCTAGCCCTTATTGAACTTCTTGTCTGTTAATGTTTTCAGGGTGTTTACTATTTCTTAGAAATATCTACCATATGGTGAGTGGATAAATGTGTTCATTCATTTTTCCACATGCAATGTATGTAGATGGTTTGCTGATTGCCTAGAATGTGTCTTTGGTATGATATGTTCTCATTGTCATTCAATTCCAGGAATTTTGCAATTTCATTTTTTATTTTATCCACTATCCATTCATTGTTTAAAAGTGCGCTGTTCAATTTCCAGGTGCTGTTGGGATTCTTGGTGGGTCTTTTGTTGTTGATTTCTAGCAATATCGTGGTGTTCATCCCTAAATGCATTTACACAGGTCAAGAGTAAAAGCTCCCATTGGGTAGAAGGAGAGGTACTCAGTCCTTTACCCAGCATTCTTGATAAGATTCCCTATTACCTCATGGTTTTGGGTGACTGCCTTGAGGAAATGTTTATTTAGGTGGAAGATCTAAAAGCCTTCTTTTGACTTGCCACTGGTGACACTGTATGATTTAGATATGGAAAAGAGAAATGGAGAGAGATTCATTGATTGTTAGAATTAACTACTCTTTGCTTAGACCTTAAAGAAAAATAACTGTGTGGCTTGCTCTAGAGTACCACAGTTACAGTCTATTGTCTACAGGTCTGTTTGCCTTGCAACAAACAGGGAACTGCTAACTTGCGGGGATAGTGCCCACCTGGCCTGCCGAGTCTGATAGGCGAGTCCGGTTGTCGAAACCATTTTGTGGGGTTATCCAAAGAGTACTGGATCATCTTACTACTTGAGGGATTTTGGCTCCCATAGTCCCTCATTATCTCCCACAAATTCCTCTACTTTAGTCATGGTGCCCATCAAAAGACGCTCTTCTGTATTGAACATTGCTGCTCATCAACAGTCTTAAAGCTTAACATGATAGTTATGAGGGTGGGTTGAAAGTCTAATGGCTTAGTTCACATTTTTGCTTCACAAGTAGCTATCTTGGGAGACATAGATTTTTTTTTTTTCCTATCTGAGCCTCAGTTTCCTTATCCATACAATGAATAAGACAATGTCATCCCAAGCACTGTATATCAGCTGGGGTGCCTGCTACTAGAAGTGAACTGACCTACTTGGTAATGTGATTTGCTTTCTCACATTAGGGGACAGGAGGACAGTTTGGGGTTCCAGGTTTAGCATGATTGGAAGAATTGGTAATGACACTCAGGGCTCATTTTATTTCTTTCATCTCCCCTTGGCTATCTCATGATAATAATGGGTTGCCTGCTGAAACCAACAGTGATTATTATAAGAGAATCACACAACATAGATTTGAGAAATAACTCCAATGATGAGTGAATCGGCATGGACCTTTGTTTAAGTATTAAATGACATATTCCATGTAAAGTATTTTAAGAAAAATTTGTGCCAGAATTCCAGGCATAAATATATTATCAGGTAATCATTATCTATTATTAGTTACTAATGAATTTAATCATTTATCCTTACATGAAAATGAGAGCTTTCATTTGATTTCTTTTTCTAGGAATACTTTTTGTCCCAATGAGCCATCAGACTTTAAACTGACGTAATAAATATTTAACAGTAAATTTGGAGATATCTCTGAGATGAACTCAGAATCTATTTTGAGGACTTAGGGTACTTATATAGAAGACAATAGAGTCATTAAAGGAGAGGAGCCATGTTTTCTGAATTTCAACTGATACTAGGATTTAAGAGTTAATGAAACATGCAGGACAAAGAAGAGGAAAAGACAGAATCAAAGTCATCCATTACACAGCCATAGCCTCCCACCTTCTGTTTGCTTAATGTGTGAGTACTATAGCTCTCCAAAGACCTTATAGACATTTCTTTCTCCTGTGACCTTCCTACTATCCCACTTTTCTGGGTTTTCTGCTATAACACTCTGGAACAGCAGGTAGAGCCCATGCAGCTCCAGGTCCTGCAGATGTTCACCCCAGCTACCTCCAAAAACCAAACAAACACCTCCCTACACTCTCTCTCTTGTTCTTTCTTGGTTTCTAGCTTCTCTAGAATGCTAACCTCATATTGGAGAATAAGAAGGAGTAGACTTAAGGGTGTAAGATTATTAGGCAGAATAAAACAAAAATGAAAGTGAGCTGCCCCACAAATTATTCTGGAGGAGCTCTGAGTTGAAAATTTTTCTTTCAACTCATGTGGTATTATGCCAGGAGTTTTCCCTCTCACTGCACATGTCATTTGTCAAGGACACACTTTCTAAACAGGGGACAGTTGATAAGCTGACCTCAGGGTTTGAACATGGGTCCTCATTTGAGTATATATTTCAAGATAGTTCATAGGCATTTTCCTGTATCATCAATGTGCAAAACCCCTTGGGGTATACCCCAGAGCCTTTTTTATGACCTCACTCTGCTCAGGCTCACGGCTGAACAACAGAATGAATTTCCATCTTAGTGATGGGAACTTTGGTTGAAAGGGGCAAATGCAGGTGCGTCTATCATCCTTACCTCACATGTGCCAAGACTCTGGCGCCTACAAGACTGGTTTGGGACTCTTACAAGACCAGCCATTCTTGGGGAGATTTCCAAGAACTTCCTGTTACTAGTTAGGCAAAAAAAAAAAAAAAAAAAAAAAAAAAAAAAAAAAAAAAAAAAAAAAAAAAAAAGTGAGAGAGAAGGAGACAGATGGAGCAAGAGTAAAAACAAACTCACTTCTTTTGGAGAATTCAGCATAATTTTTGTGGTCCAAGACAGAGTCAGAAAATGCCAAGCTTGCAATAAATGTCACCTTTTTGGTAGTGCCATGGTGGACAGATGGTTAGTGTTGCTGTTGGTAGTGGTGGCGGGGGAGGAATGGAGAAAAATATCCCATCATTTTTTTGGAGAATAGTTTTAAATAGCCAGTCCTGGATATTCATGAGCATATGTTCATTCCGGATTTCATCAGTGTCTTCTCTTTATGGATTGAGCTTAGAAGTCCCATCACAGGCTTACACATACATATGAATTTCTAATGCACACAGAATTAATGCTTTCAGCACATCAGGATCTTTAAAGGAAACAAAGATATGGTAAAGGAAGCCCTTGACATTGCAATTGCAAACTCTCCTAAAGACTTTATTTCTTTCCTTTTTCAAGAAAGGCAAGGATATTATGAAGTATCTCTGCTAAGGTTGGCTAAGCTCAAGGGCAGGAAGCTCCATCTCTCCTTTCTGACAAATTTATTCACATTTAGAAGTGAGTATTTTGCCTCCTTTGCTAACCACAGTGCTCTATTTCAAAACTCAGAGGAGTACTTGATGTACAGGCGTCTCACTGCATTTTAATGTAAAAATAACAGAAGAGAAAACCAATTCCACAAACTTGTTCAGGACAACATTGTATAATGCATTTTTAAACAAGGTGCTCTTGGCAGCTTGGCCCTCTATCAGGAAGAAAGCAAACAAATGTTGTTGACCTTGGTAACAAGAAGATTACCAACACCTTTCTGTCTATTTCACAGCCCCTGCCACCCGCCCATGCTCACACTCGTACACTCACACACACGCTCACACTCGTACACTCACGCCCCCCCCACTCACACACGCTCACACTCACAATACACTCACCCCACACTCACACACTCACACTCGTACATTCACCCCCCACACTCACACAGATGCTCACACTCACCAATACACTCACCCCACACTCACACACGCTCACACTCACAATACACTCAACCCACACTCACACAAATGCTCACACTCATACATTCACCCCACACTCACACACATGCTCACACACACCAATACACTCACCCCCACACTCACACACATGCTCACACTCACCAATACACTCATCCCCACACTCACACACATGCTCACACTTGTACACTCACCCCCACACTCACACTCACAATACACTCACCCCACACTCACACAAATGCTCACACTCATACATTCACCTCCACACTCACACACATGCTCACACACACCTGTACACTCACCCCCACACTCACACACACTCACATTCACAATACACTCACCCCACACTCACACACACGCTCACACTTGTACACTCACCCCCACACTCACACACACTCACATTCACAATACACTCACCTCACACTCACACACACGCTCACACTCACCAATACACTCACCCCACACTCACACACACGCTCATACTCACCAATACACTCACCCCCACACTCACACACATGTTCACACTCACTCATACACTTACCCCCACACACTCACACACATGCTCACTCTCACTCACACACTCAGAGCTACTCTTTCACTCTCAGTGAGTGGGCACCCCTTTTATTTTGAGGCCTGTGTGGCCAAGCTAAATGAACAGAAAACAGAGGGATACAGAAGTGTGCAAAACCTTCAATACTGAGGCTGGATCCGTGGGTAAAGCAGGAGGGCTTGAGCTTAGGTCCCTGGAGCCCACAGAGAACCTGGTGCAATGGTGAGTGTCTGTCATACAGCTGCCTGTTAATCAGCTAAGTGCAGGGAGCCAGAGACAAAGGGATCCTGGGGCTCCCTGGCCAGCTCATCTCGCTGAATTGGTGAACCCTGATTATAGTGAGAGACCCTGGGTCAAATTAAGGTGAAGAGCCTTTGAGGAAGACACTTGACATTAACCTCTGGCCTTTAAATGTACATGAACATGTGGACATGTGCATCTGCACATACATGTGCATGCACACAAACACACACATAAATGCACATATACTACACATGCACCTCAGAATGAATGAGCCTGAAATATAAACTGTCCTTCATTTCCATGTCACTAAGGAATGCTAACTATCAAATTTAAAAGCATTTATTCCACTTTCAATGTTACTTATAATGTTATAAATTACTACATTTGCATCTGGTATTTATTCTTTCATACTTTCATTTATCTCTCTGTATCTTAAATATATGTGAATTTAAATATGTGCCAGTTACTAACCAAGAACCAGATGTGCAGTGATGAATCCACATGCTTTCTGGTCTCAAGTGTCTCCTTGTTTCTTTCTAGAGAACACAGGTGAGGAGATATGGGATCATTATTACAATAGACCACAGTCTATACAAGGGAGGAGAGAACAGAAATGAGCCCTCACTGTCCAGAAGAGGATCTGTGGTCACCACAGTCTATGAGAGCATTTTGGCAGCAGAATCCCAGCAGCAATGACTTCATGCTTCTGGTAGCTTATCTCCTTGTGTTGTGTGCATGTTGTCATCCTCAAAGTGCTTTTTAACACAGAAAAACACTTGAAATGCTAGCATATATCAGAATGCCAAGGAGTGTTTTCAATGTAAGGAGAAGGGCAAAGAAAAAATGTTATAAAACCTCTCAGTTGGGCTGGAGAGATGGCTTAGCTGTTAAGCACTTGCCTGTGAAGCCTAAGGACCCCGGTTCGAGGCTCAATGCCCCAGGACCCACGTTAGCCAGATGCACAAGGGGGCGCACGCGTCTGGAGGTCGTTTGCAGAGGCTGGAAGCCCTGGCGTGCCCATTCTACCTCCCTCCCTCCCTCTCCCCCCCCCCTCGCTCTATTCCTCTTTCTCTGTCTGTCACTCTCAAATAAATAAATAATAAACAAAAAAAATAATAAAAAACTCTCAGAGATATCTGAATGTGAAATGTCCCCTATAGGACTATAAACTGTGTTTGAAAACTTGGCTCTCAGCTGGTGGTGCTGTGTGGGAAGGCTGTGAACTGTCAGGAGTTGGGGCCTTGCTGGAGGCCGTAGGTCAGCGGGGTGGGCCTTGTGGTTTTCCACAGGCTCCTGCTTCCTGATCTCCTTAGAGTCCTGACTGCAGATGCACAGTGACCAGCCGGTTCAGCCGCCGCCACCTTGCCTTTCCAGGCATGAGGGCTGCACCCTGCTTTGGCAGTATGTAAAGTATACACTGAGTGTATCCCTTTTCTTCCTGAGGATGCCTCTTGTCAGGTTTTCTTTTCTTTTTTTTTCTTTAATAGCAATGAGAAAGTAACTGGTACATGTGGAAGCTAAGAAGGGAAGACTGGACAGAATTAGGAGAAACTACCTGCCAGGAATCATATGAAAAAAATGAAGTATTTCAACTTGCAGAGTGCACCTTCTGGTTTTTTTTTTTTTTGTCTCTCTCTTTAATGCTTTTTATTGTCAAACTCCATACATATACATAATGTACCCTGATTGTAATCCCCTCCCACTGCCTGTTCAGCACTGAGACATCACACCCCCTAAGGCTGCGGGGCCATGGCAGAGGAGGTGATGGAAAGAATGTAAGAGACAAAGGGTGGGTGGACTGCTTTAGAACACAAAGTTACTGTTGAACTCCTGATGGCACAGTGGCTGAAACCTGAATAATTTGAGGGCCAAAATAAATGAATAAATAAAAATAAAAAGATCATGCCGTGTTGACAGTCCCAGGCCACGGGTTTGGGTTCACCAACTTCTTTCTGTTCCATACGGTCTCTCGGGTCACCCACACTCACGTGTCAAGTTCCGCGATGTGTCCCACGTTGGACTTTCTGAACACGAATTACTCACTCTGTCCCTGACACAGCACAGGGCCACCTTAGACTACAGGCAAGCAGAATGAAAACCAGGCTCTGTTGCTTTACCGACTCCTTGGTCATATTGACGTCTACCAGTAGGAGAAAGATGCAAGTGTGCTACGGAGGCTAAGTTTGAGGAGATTATTTGTTGACAATTTTAGAACATGCCTTTAAAATTACCTTATGAATTTGGGAATACACTATGGGCCAGACACAACCAAACAGACAAAAATCCTTGCCCTGGTGGAGCATGCAGTCTAGAAGTGGGAGATGAGACATAAAAACAAAAACACAACAAAGAACAACAACAAAAATAAATGGTGTGCCAGATGCTCATGAGGGCTCCAGAGGGGAACCAAGCAGGAGGGAGGGGGCGAGGCACCGGAGAGCAGTTAGAGTTTTGACAATGGTGGCCAGGGAAACTCCAATACATACTAAAAGATATCAGCAAGCTCTCCTGAGTTGTAAAGACTACACTCATCCAGGAACCCACATGAAAAGTGAATGGTTTGTTGCTTTCTCAGAGGAACTTATTCTCAGCTTAAGAACACTCTGGGGCCTGATTTGATTCCCTAACTTTGGCCCGAGTGTCTAGCTTATTTTGTATTACTATTAGTCAATGGCTAAACCTTTCTTTGCTTGATGTTCCACAATGAATACCTATCATCACACTGCCATGTGGCGAGTTGATGGAGCACCGGAAGTATCCTTAGAACAGTTTTTGGTCTCTTGTGACTTTGAAAGGGGAATATTTGCAATATGTTAAAATTTTAACCTTTACACTGTCTAACCCATTTTGTGTCCTTTCATTGCTTGAAAAAAAATGGCACACAGGCAATTTTATTTTCCCTGAAAATAATTTTCCCTCAGAGCCTGGCTGTTTCCTGACTGAAGGCTGGCTGAAGCCAAATCGTGATTTGTTAGCTTGAGTCTGCCTGAGCATCCTGGGACCTGGCTAGAAAGGTGCCCATGGGAGTTGAGGCTGTGGGGCATCAGGGGTAGAATCGGGTTATAATGAGGTCCCTCTGGCCCTTTGAAACATAACCTTCCTTGGATAGGATTCAAGACAGATTTGTATTCATGAGGCTTGGCAAAAGTCATTCTACTTCACATATATGAAAGAGCAAAATAAAAACCAAGTTTAATCACTCAATCCCGTCTGAGGTGCTTGAACAAAAATCAACAAGGATAACATCTCACGAGGGAATCCTCTTGGAAAGTGGATTATCCATACTGTATTTACTGCATAAAGGTTTGTGCATGTGGGGTGTATCTATGCATTTTATGAAAATCTATGGAACATCTATATTTAACACTGAATTTGATGGCCAGGCTTTGTTGTCTGAGTACAATTAAATAGAGGTCAGAAGATTACTTTTATAAATCACCAAATTGAAAATGGTTCAGTCATCATAGGCCCCACCGCCTCTGTTACAAGTAGAGAATCACCCATCATAGTTTAAGACCAATTCTAAAAAGTTTGCAAATGAATCCCCATGTTAAGATCCAGTCAGTTCTTTACGGACACTAAAATATAAATTTCATATCCTTTACTATTATTTCTTTCTATTTATTTATTTTCGAGAAAGAGAGAGAGAGACATAGACAGAGACAGAGAAAATGGGCATGCTAGGGCTTCCCGCCACAGCAAATGAACTGCAGGTGCATGCGTTAACTTGTGCAGGTGGCTCACGTGGGTCCTTGGAGTTGATCCTGGTCCTTTAGCTTTGCATGCAAGTGCCTTCACCTCTAAGCCATCCCTCCAGCCCTCATATTTTTGTGTATTACAAAATATTCTTTTTTTCCTTTCAATCATTTAACCATGTAAAAGATATTTTTGGGTCATACAAAAATGATATGAACTGGGTTTGGCTCACAAGTTACAATTTGCCAATCCTTGATCTAGAACATTCTGCTACTCAGAGTACTAATCTTACAAACTTTTTCATGGATTTAATGAGTATTATTTAGTGAATGTTCAGATATTCTTTGTACATTTGTATATATCTAATAGGTAAATTTTCCCACATTTTCTTTGAATTCTTGGGTAAGTTATTAACATTTCTTGCTCAATTTTTTTAACCTGTAAAATGAACAATGTGGATAAGCACCTTAAGTAGGTGATATGAGAGTCAAATTATTAATGTGTATAAAATAAAGCAAAATTGTGATTATCCATAGGAATGCCTATAGCAATCCCTTATTCAATTAATGCTTAATTTATTATTAATGTGTATGCTAGTAGGTGCTTATATTATTGCCTGCAATCTTCTCTTCTCATTTTGTTCTTTGAAATGAACTTCTGAGCAGAGACATATAGTTAGCACCAGGTATGATTGTCATACTTATATTGCTGCTGTAGGTTGACTTTTGCTGTGCCAATGCCTTTTGCTAAGGAAAACACTACAACCTGTGGTTAATTTCTGACCTCCATGCCTTGTCCAAGGAGCTGCACAAGCCAGCCTTGCCTTCTGTGGTTGCTTTGTTGCTTTTGATGGACATTCAACCACAATCTTCGGACATTATCAGCCAATTTGTTAGGCAATCAACTCTTTTTTTTTTTTAAATTTTATTTATTTATTTATTTATTTGAGAGCGACAGACACAGAGAGAAAGACAGGTAGAGGGAGAGAGAGAGAATGGGCGCACCAAGGCTTCCAGCCTCTGCAAACGAACTCCAGATGCATGCACCCCCTTGTGCATCTGGCTAACGTGGGACCTGGGGAACCGAGCCTCGAACCGGGGTCCTTAGGCTTCACAGGCAAGCGCTTAACCACTACGCCATCTCTCCAGCCCAATCAACTCTTTATATAGATCCTGAGTTTCCTCCTATCAGTCACAAGGACTTTATAGAATGGGCTGCTGTGGTTTAGTATGAAATTATAAACAATTCAGCTTAAAGGGCTGTTCCTTGACTATATAAAGTTGGAGAGTGTTGAACCATGTTCAGACTTCATCCTGAGGAACTCTATCCCAAATTGATGGTGGAAAATACTGGTCTGAAAAATCCAATCTCACAGCATGGGAGCATGACGGCAGCATGGGAGCCCGGAGGCAGAGTGAAAAACAGACATGCTGCAGACCTCAGAGATACAGGGACATATGTCTGCATAAGAACAGACAGTGTACATTGCTTCTATCATGTACTTTTGTAAATGGGCTACTTTTATAAGAAATATAACTTTTACATATGTATGTGTGAATTTATTACATATATTACCAACAGAAAATAAAAATAAAACATTAAGATGGAGTGAAATGTGTAGTTTTAAATACTTGTGCATGTGTGTATATATGAGAATAGAATGCATATAGAATATCTAGGAAAACCAATGCTTGGAATTATGATAATTGGCACCAAGAAAAAATCTCAGGGCTGAAGAGATGGCTGAGTGGTTAAAGCACTTGTCTTTGAGGTCTAAGTACCTAGGTTTGATACTCTAGGTCCCCACATAAGCCAGATGCATATGGCGGTGCATATACCTGGAGCTTGTTTGCAGTGTCCAGAGGTCTTTGCATGCCGATTCCCTCTTTTTCTCTTCTCTTTTTCTCTCTCTTCTCCTCTCTGTGTCTCTAATAAATAAATAAAAATAAAAATATTCAAAAATAAAAGACCTCAAGTGTAACAAATATTAAGCAATGGCTGGGGATGTAGCTCAGAAGCTCTAGTTTTGGTCCTCATTGCCCTTCCCCATCCTTGTAAAAATGCAATGGCTTGGAAGTTAGAAAACTACTTGGAAAGAGAATAATATTCTAATAAAAATGACATAAAAATAAATGCAGAAAAGTGTGAACCCATGTGCACTTCTGGGGGGAGTACAAGGTGGTGCAGCTATATGGAAAGCAACATTGGCTCTTCAAAAAATTAATTTCTCAATGCTGGGGCTGGCAAGGCTGAGGTGGGAGGGTTACCAGAAGTTTGAGGCCAGCCTGGGCTACAAAGTGAGTTTCAGGACAGTCTGGTCTAGAGTGAGTCCCTGCTTAAAAAAAAAAAAAAAAAAAGTGGTAGTTTTGCTTCAGCTAGTAATTCTACTGTTGGGTGTATATACAAAAGAAAGCAGATTAGGGATTCTTAAAGGTATTTTATAGCCATATTCAGAGCTGTATTCTTCATACAAGGCAACAGTGAAAGGAACTTACATGTTCCTTAGTGGATGACCAGATGGATGTAGTGTGGTCTCAGCAAACAATGAGATATTATTCAGTCTTACTAAGAAGAAATTCTGGCACAGGCTGTAGCATATGAGCCTTAAAATGTTATTATTCTAAGTATTTTAACCAGTGATCAAATGCTAGATATGATATGATTCCACTTATAAAAGGTCCCTAGACAAGTGACATTAATAAAGAAAGAGAGAATAGAGGACAAAGGCTAGGGATGTAAAAACCAAGGAGTTAATGTTTATGGTGTAGCAACTTTTGGTCTGGGAAGAAGAGCAAAGTTGTGATTCTAAAGATGAAGGTTGGCAAAGATTGATTGTCCAGCATGAATGTCCTTTGAACATGTTTGTAGCACTTTTGAAAAATGTTAAAATGGTAACATTCATGCTATATATAGTTTAACCATCTTTTCAAAGATTTTTAAATGTAAGAGAATTAAAGGAAGGAGAGAATGAAGCAGGGACAAACAGAGCAGTCCAGAAGGGCATGCTAAAAGATTAAGGACTTGCCAATGGTGAAAAGGCCCGGCTAATGCAAGCATATTTTCTGGTTGTTCCCATCCCACTGTACAGTGGACTGGACACTTCTTCACTTCCTTTTAACTGCCACTGTTTCCCAATACTCCCAGATACTCCTTTTTCCTTGCTTACAGGTAGTGAGCATATCTGGTGAGAAGGCTGCAGGCCTGCATGATACTGTTTTGGTATTCAGAAAGTCCTGGATCATCCCCTGCTGTAACAGTTACCTTCTTGTTGCTGGGACAAACGCCTAACTGAAAGCAGCATGTGGAAAGAAAGGGTTTATTTCAGGCTAACTCTTGATGGGGAAGTTCCATCAAGGCAGGGAAAGCATGGCAGAGCAGAGACTGGGCACCACAGCTCGTCATATCAGCTGGGAGAGAGCAGCGAGAAGAAGCTAGCTCTCAACATCGATCGAGCAAGGCTAACAAGCCGGCAGGTCCACCCCTGGTGACACAGCTCCTTCTGCAAGGCTCTCCCTACCCAATGCTCCACCAGCTCAGGGTCTGCCATGGCTACGGGGGACATTACACATTCGAACCACCACACCCGCTGATGAACCACTGAACTTCATGGTCAGGTGCAACCTCATGACTAGCATTATACACTACTAAAGGCTGCATTCCCTCCATCCCCCCGTCTCCTTTCTTGTACATAAAACAATCATTTAGGGCTGAAGAGATGGCTTAGAAGTTAAGGCATTTTGCCTGGGAAGGCTAAGGAGCCTCAATTTATTCCCTAATACCCACATAAGCCAGATCCACAAGATGGCACATATATCAGGAGTTTGTTTGCAGTGACTGGAGGCCCTGGTATGCCCATCCACTATCTGCCTCTCCATCTCCCTCCCTCTCTCTTTCAAATAAATAAATACAATTTTCTAAGACCCTAAGGATATTCATCATCTACCAAAGCAGATGTCCAGAGGCTCCTAAGAGCTTATCACTGAAGTAAAACTTACCCACCACAACTTGGGAATTTTGAGGAAAAGGGGGCAGAAAGATTGTAAGAGCCAAAGGTTGAGACATCCTGCCCAGAGGCATTCCCTCCCAGCTCCAAAATAACTGAGTATTGCTCCTACAAGGGATAAACTACAACCCCATGGGGAATACCTGCAACCCTACTGAGGAGTGTCCCCAATGCAATGGGAGCAGGGACAAGGATAAAGAGTATACCAACACAAGATGTATCCTTAAGAAACACCTTAATAATAATAATAGACATTAAAAATCTAAGATACAATATTATTTTAGCAGTAGCCCAACTCTACACAAAAATATTAGATTTATCCATGCTTCATAAAAAGATTCATTAAATAAGGAATAAACAAGAGTGAAAGAAATAATGCTGAGGGAGAAGAGTGAGGGTGAAGGAAAGAAAATAAAAGAGCTTTTTTATTTTATTTTTTTTCTATATAGCACTCTGGGAAGTTTGGAAGGAAAAAAAAAAGATTTAAGAAGTGGTACTTTTGAACTTCAGCCAAAAACAAGCCATCAAAATGGGGCACTGTCTCTTTAAGTACAAGCCTACATCAGCTAAAGGAAATTAATTAAGTATCCGACGCTGGTGTGGCGCCATGGGCAGAATACACAATCTGGGTCCTGCATGCCAAACCTGAAATGAAAATGAAGGTGATCCGTCATATTTGGATGTTTTTTTAAGGCAGAATATATATTTTTGAAAGTTGACTAAGCAATACCCAAATTAAAGAAACTGGAAAAGCAAACAGAGGTAAAAAAAAAAAAAAATGCTTTAGCATTTTAGAGGGTAAATTAGTTTAAAAATCCATGCCCTTTATTATCTTAATAACAAAAAGAAAGGGGAAAAATAAACAAAATAGGGGGTCTCTTAACTCCCTAATGCTAGCATCTAGGAAAATTAATTTACTGCTTCTGCCAAAGCTACAGTTTCCGAACATAGAAACTTAAGCAAGCTCAGGCTCCTTCGCAGGTCCAGGGAGGAGATGTTTCGTGTACTGTTTAGGACCCAGCATTTCTTAAAGGTCTTTTTCCTTTCTGAAGCCCGGCTGCCATGCTCCATTTCTTTTACATGCTTTCGGCAGCCAGATGTGTTCTCTCTCTTACCACCCACTCCCACCCATCTTTTGCACCACTGAAGTTGGGCTCTGCTCTCTGGCAGGTAAAAAGCCTCAATTGTAAGGCTATGATTCTGTTTCTCTCTGGCAAAGGCTAAAGGATGGGAAAGAAGGGCTTTTTAGATGGAGAAGTTTCTGCCCAGAGGACAGCTTAACATGCTGTGACATGTATCCAGGAGTCTGGGTGGTCCATTGAGTTTTCAGCATCTTTCTTTTCCAATGTGGAAGAGAACAACAGTGGCCAAGCCTTTGGGAACTCCATTTTTCTTTCCTCAGATATTAGAACTTTTCATGACATGCTTAGTGGACATGGCTGTCGAAAGGAGGTGCTCCTGAAATAGACTCTGCAAGCATGGTGATGATGGAAGGGGACCATGTGGCATTAGACTGTTTTGGTTGCAAAAGATAAGCCATCCATGCCAGGACATCCCTAGGCTGGAGGTAGTGTATTGCCATTTATAAACTTTAAGACCTACTGATAAAGCAATGATTAGATTAAGGAGGTAGATAAGTGTGGGGGAGAATTGGAGCCTTTATTTTCTCTCTTTTCCTGTTCTTTCTTCAGATAGGCTTCTTGAGAAATTGAAGCTCATGAAAACTTAAAGAAAAATTTGGAAAAATTTGTTGCTGTGCATTGGTTAACTCTGGGTAGTGTGACCATTGATCAATCAGTCCATCAATGTTGGGAGACCTGGACGGGGATGAGGGGGTCACCTTTGTCTTATGGTGCAAAGTGAGGAGCTGAACTGGCTTCTACAGTATTTGTGAGAAGAGAGGTGCTCTAACTTAGGGCTACAAAACACAGTCCTTTCTATGGTGAGTAGCAAAAGTAAAATTGCTTTCTAAGGAAAGTTAGACATCATTAAATGCTTTAAGTAAACACACTTGTTGTACAAGTAGTTTGAAGACTGAGGGTTGGTGTCCACAAACTCCCATCAACACTTGAGATGCAGGTGGAGGAGGAGGTTGCTGCAGCTGGCCGTGTGCAGTGTGCACTCCCACCACTGACTTAGAGAGAGAGCGGTCTGCCTGTGGATATGAGCTGGAGCCTTCTCTAGGCTGCCAGCTGAAAAGCCTCTTGTAGGGTGTTACGAGGTTCCTATAGCTGTTGTCACAAGTCATCTATCATTTCATAAAGCAATTAAGATTTCTTCTCCTACATTTCTAGAATCTACAAATTCAAATTAAGCTAAACCATTCTATCACTGAAGGTTTTAAAGAAGATGTGCTCCCTTCTTTCTCTTAGTGTCTGATGTTGCCACGAACCCTCCATATTTCTTAGAATATAGGAGCATCATCGCTCCAAATGCTGCCTCTGCTGTCAAAATGCCTTCCCTCTGTGTGTGAATCTCATGTAAAAGGAACACAGGTCATATTGGGAAAAAGACTTCAATTCCAGTATAACCTTCTCTTAACTTAATTCTAAATAAGATCACATTCCTAGGTATTGGCAGTTAAAGCTTCAACATATCTTTTGGAGAATATAACTCAACTGATAAGATAAAGTTACTATCATAATCATAGGGGATGATTTATTTAGCTATCACTGTCCACTGTTGCTCCTGGATAGCCAGTTATGACTTGCAATGTTTTATATGCATGCTGTATAAAGTATAGACCCTTTCTCAAAGGCTATGCATAACCCCAATGTAGTTTCAAACTGTGCTCAGCCATGTGAGCAGATGATGACGTATGACACTGCAGGACACACCTGTCGGTCTTATGCATTGCATGGGTTTTGCCTCATGGGCAAGAGGAAGTAGAGTTCCAACATAGTGGTACCATTTAAGGCCCATGGGGAGCTGTCAGTTGTCACACTGTGAAATAGTCAAAAGAGGAGTCTCAAAGTACTTCATTTTTTCGTTGATATCTAAAAACAACGTATTAGGAACTGTGAAAAGAACCAAAGAAGACATTTACTTCAAATCTATCTGGAGACTGAAACTGATAAGGAGAAAAGAAAGTCAAGGAACGCGAATCTTGTCTTCAAATTTCTACTTGTTATTTATCTACTTATTTTGTGTGCAGGTGAGGTGTGTGTGCATGTGTGGGCATGTGCAGTTGTGTGTGTGTGTGTTCATGTGTTTGTGTGTTATCATAGGTGCACACGTGCCATGGCACGTGTGGGCGTCAGAGGACAACTTTTGGCTCTCTGCATCTCACTTGAGGCAGGGTCTCCTGTGTGTGTGTGCATCTGTCACAAGTTTCCAGGAAATCCTCCTGCCTCTGCTTTCCTTCTGGCAGTCGGCTTTCTGGGATTACAGAATCCCACCACAGATTCTGCCTTCTATGTGAAGTTTAGAGTTCTGAACTCAGGTACTACGAGTTGCATGGCAAATGCCACCCCTCAGTCCCTATCTTATTTCTTTTTTATTAAAAAATATAATAAGTGAAAGTATGGTTCCTGGAGTGTGAGCCCAGTCAGTCTCTCTGGGGTTCAGCAAACTTAGATATGTTTTTATTCCCTTATGACATATCTGGTTTCCTGGGATTTAAAGTTCTTGAAAGTATGGCTGTTGTGATGTCCTCCCATTTGTGACTTTAAACTTGAATACAAATACTTTGTTGTTATTTGGACTTGGAAATAAGGGATTACAATACATTGCTGCACTAATGATATATAGCAAGATCTCCCAAGGCCCAGAGGGGCTATATGAATTTTCCAAGTTCAGCTAATATGTGTCACTGACTGAGCCAGGGCTACAAATATGAGTTTCAAACATTTCAATGTGCACATAAGTTTCTGTTCACTTGTGAACTCTCATTGCTGATGCGAGAGAGCACATAGTAGAACACACTAGAACTCCAGCGGTTTCTTCCTTTGCCCCCACTTGCTGACGGCTCACCACTGCAAGCCCCTCGTCACCCAACACTGCCCCCTCCCCTCCAGCTCTTCCATTCAACACCCTACTCCGGTCTTCTTGGTTTTTCTTCTCAGAGTTCAGTTGTATTTGTCCTTCCTCTATGGCTTCACAGACCTTACAAGGAACAAAGCTAATTCTTGTCTCTCTTTTCCAGAGAACTTCAGGATCTCAGAAGAAAACCAGCCCCATTAAATAGAGCTTTAACTACCTTGAATCATGAAGGCAATATACAAAGGACAGGCAGAGCTCTTAAATGCACAATATGTGACATCTCTAGGGTAACTGGAAAAGTCAAGAAGTTTAAATCACTATAAATCCCAGCTTTGGACTTTGTAGTCTCAACTTATATCATTTGTTTAAAATAGAAAATACAATAGGTTTGCAGGCTGTTAGCGTGAGAGATGATTTGTAAAGCAAATAACAATGAGTATTGTAAATATCAGAGTGTTTGCTATTATATTTTATCAATATGCTGGAAATTTTTCAGAATAAAATGTTAAGATATTAATAAAATGCTCAATAAAATATTAAGAAAATTAAATGTAATGTTAGTGTTGATAATGGAATGTGAATACTTGGAGAGGCTCAATTGTTAAAAGCATTTGCTTGCAAAGCTTATTGGCATGGGTTGAATTCCCCAGTACCTACATAAAGCCAGATGCACAAAATGTTACATGTGTGTGGAGTTTGTCTCTAGCAGCAGGAAGCCTTGGTGTGCCCATACTCTCTCTCTCTCTCCTTTTTCTCTCTTACTCTTTCTCTCTCTCAAATAAATTAATACATAGAAGTGTAAGTTTAAAAAGACTAAAAATGGAATGTGGGAATATTTTACATAAGTTTTGTGAGAGCTGAATAAATAAATATATCAGTACAGCAAGAAATCAATTTGTATTTTTTATAATGGTAATGATATAAAACTTTATTGAAATGCAGAGTATAACCTTAAGCAGCAATGGATGAGCTATGATCATTAGCCTCACCTGTACATATTACAGCTTCTGTCAGATGTGTTCCTGGCACACAGATGCCACTTATGTTGTTAGAATAAGATGCTGATGGAGCACCTGAAAGCTTGCTAGGGTACATCAAAGAAAGAGTAAGAGAAACCTTTTCTTCAGCTGCTGAACCCTTAACACCATATTAGCACAGATGTGAGAAGGACCGCAGCGCAGTCTGTTTGTCAGTATGCTTTCCAACATAAAATGCCAGAGCAGTAGTTCTCTGACCAAGGTGAACACGAGGCGCCTGTAAGGCATTTCCAAGCACCCAGCATTCTGGGCACCTTCCCTGGAACATTAGTGAATATGCCAGTGTGCTGTCCAGCTCTGGAGCCAGGCTGTGTGTACGGATGCCAGCTCCCCCCATGATAAAAGACCAGGCCATCGAAGAGTTCGTTTCCTTGCCTCACTTTTCCCACGTCACTCTGTCCCTACAATCCCCTTTGTGCAGACCAAACACACCGCAGTGTAGTGTGGGGCTAACTCTGGGACTTGCCCAGGATGGAGAACAGAAGCCAAAACTACCTGCTCTTCCCCGATAGAGCATGCCCACCACTCCTGCCCAGTAATGCCCTGGTGCAGACTTATCTGAGAAACATTGATCTAGGGCAGAATATGATACGGAATTTTAGATAGAAATTATATGGTGGACTCTGTAACTTCTTAATTTCCTTACTTTTCCTGAAGTCTTAAGAAAACTAAGTGCGAAATTTAAAAAAAAAAATGGTAGGACACTTTCTTTGTCATTGGGACAATAAAGATCTATCTATCTATCAATCAATCTACCTACCTACCTACACACACACACACACACACACACACACACATATGTTTTTTTCAGGTAGGGTGTCAAGTTACTCAGGTTGGCTTCAACCCCCTGTGTAGCCAAGAGTGACCTTGAACTTCTGATCCTCCTGTCTCTATCTCATGGTCCCAGGCCATTGTGCAGTCTAGACAAACACTCCACCAATTTAGCTACATCCTTAGCCATAGATATACTATATTTATGTTTCCAAATATAGTCTACTTATATTCACTTATGTTGTTGATCACACTGAAATGATACCCTTAAACAGAAAGGAGAATGACACAGTAATTGTACACTTCAGGATACCAGAACATACTTCATAACATTGAAGATGGCTTTCCTACTACCAGATAATCCTTCAGCTAAATGTCTATTGCATAAGTTTTGAAGACACATCCTCATTTTTGCCTTAGGGACTGAAGAACTAGGTTAATATATACAAGAAAAGATTGTGTCCTCTTTGTGTTTTATCTGGATCATGCTTGTGAAGTATTTCTGGTGAGTGGTATAGCAGTTACCTTCTCGCTGCTGGGACAAAGCTCTCAATCAGAAGCCAGCGAAGGTTCTGTTGGAAGTTTCGTCGTGGCTGGCAAATCATGGCAGAGTAAGTGCCAGGGTGTCACATATTGTCACATCACCTTGTGGGTAGCTGCAAGAGTTGAATTAAATCCAGTGGAGTTGGACCAATGAGCCTCTAGGTTCATCCCCAGGGACACACCTCCTCCAGCAAGGTTCCACCTTCCAAAAACTCCACAGAATCCACAGCTTGGAACTGAAAATGAGGCTCTGTCACACACATTTGAGGCTATGAGTGACACCCCACATTTAAAATACCACAACTAGATTCAGCCCATGCTTTGAAACCTGCTCTGACATAGGGATCCTGTCTGGGTTTCCACATCTGCATTCTGGCCTTGGCTTCTTGTTCCAGAACAAGCAGCAATGGATGAGCTATGATCATTAGCCTCACCTGTACATATTAGTGTACAGTGAGTCTTCATAAGCTGGCCTTCCAAGGGAGCTTCTCACTCCTTTGTGTCACCCCGTCTGTGGACCGTTCCGCTTCTTTCCAGACTTCTCTGTCTGCCCAGACCTTGCAACATCATCTCCTCCGACATCCGCAGGCCTCTCGTGCTGCCCGCATTTCCTCACTTTAGTACCTTGTGTCTTTCCCTTTGATTGGCTAGTCTAACTAAAGCATCATCATCGCAAAGAACAAACTTTTGGCTTGGTTGACTTTCTTTACTATTTTTGTTTCTTGATTTATTTCAAATCTAAATTATTTCTTTTTCTAATTGATTTGGTTTGCCTCATTTCTTTCCAGTTATCTAGAATAGGTGATTAGATTATAATATTCCTATTTTTTATTTTTACGTGTGTGTGACATGCATGCATGTGAGCATGCATTTATGCTTGCATATGTATGTATGTGTGTAGACATGACTATATGGAGGTCAGTTGACATCATGTTTCTACTTTGATTTCTCCCCACCTTATTTACTGAGGCAATGTAACTCAATTGAACCCCAAGGTTGCCCATTCAGCTAGTTTGGCTAGCCAGCATTCCCCACAGGACTCCCAAGATCCCCTCTATCTACCTCCTGATTCTTAACTTCCACTCTTTGTACCCAAGATATTTTGATGCTACCTGCCTGAAACTTTTCTGAAACACACTGAGGTGGAATCTCTCCATGTTGGCCCTAGACTTGACTTGGGTCCTAGGCTGGGAGATAAAGGAGTAAAGTCTCCTTATTTTTGAGGTCACCACTGCAAGCTTCTTACACTAAAGGTATGATGGTGGTGTGGTGGGGTTGTCATGCTTTAAACACCATTCTTTTTTATTACTTTTAGTATTATTTAATGTTTTTAATAAAGGTTTTTGGAAACTTTACCTTTTAAAATATTCTCACTATTTAAGTCTTCATAATGTCAGTCTAGAATTCCTGTACCCTGGTGACTTCTTTCTTCTGGCATCATGATAATGTCTTGTTTGACATGATGTCACCAACTTGCCCCTGCCAATATTCTTTTGACTTTGAGACAGCTGTGTATGGGAAGATGGTAGTGATAGGAGAAGTCACCACACTGCACATGTGTTCTACATGTCCAGTAGCCAGTTTGCATGACAGAAAAGCAAGGTATCTACCCAAATTCTGCAGAAGCCTACATGAGAAATGCTCATCACCAGGCAGGAAAATACACCTTTACAGACTTGCTTGGAATAGCTTTATGCCACAAGAGTCCCCAAGCCAACAGCTTCACTGACTTTATTTAGGATTATGTCCATACGGAACCTGCCACTTTTTTTGACTGCTCAGCAATGGAAAGGACAGTTTAGGAAACTTCTGTTTTAATATTACTTATTTATTTGTGAAAGAGAAATAGGGAGGGAGAGATAGAGAGAGAGATATTGAGAGAGAGAGAGATAAGGGAGGGTAGGAGAGAGAATGGGTGTGCCAGGGCCACCAGGCAAGGCAAATGAACTCCAGAAGCTTGTGCTACCTTATGCAGATGGCTTGTATGGTTCCTGGTGAATTGAACTTGGGCCCTTAGGATTCACAGGCAAGAGCTTTAACCACTAAGAAATCTCTCCATCCCAAGGGAACTTCTTTTAAGGATTTAGTCATGTGTTTGAAGGATTTCTTGCAGAGACATCATCCACTGAGAGATACTTTAAAGCCACTGGTCAAGATCACTAAAGCTTGTCCAAATCTAGCTTTTGTCACATCTAGAAAAAATGAGAGGTATAAAAATGTTGTTAGTTTTTAATGCTCTGGTAGATAAACTTGCAAGGAATGGGAATGAGTCAATGCATCTTGGCAATATTTAAGGTATGAACCTGTGGTACTGTGTAACAGGATGGATGCCAAGGGAGATGAGGAATGGGACTGGTTGGCTACCAGGTTTCTGGGATTGTGCTACAGTGGTTGAAATTGGTTACAGAGATAGTTGAGAAAGACAGAAGACAAAATATATATACAGAGATGGTTGAGAAAGACAAGAGCCAAAATATATTCTTGAATATTGTTTGGGATTCAAAACTGTGATGAAGAGAATGAGAGATGGGAATCAGAGTGAAAGAAAGAAATCAAGGAATTGGAGAGGCAGATAATGTTTTTTTCATACAAAAAGTATTTGTAAGTATGATTATGTATTGAGAAGTTATGGAAGAAGAGGGCATAAGAGGACCATTAGATCAACTGACATGAGATCCCGCAGATTGGTAATTCTAGTAGGAATGACTTTATGTGAGGATGGAAAAGTAGAGATTTACTAGAGGTTAGAGGATTTAGTAGAGGGTGATATATATACATGTGTGTGTGTGTGTGTGTGTGTGTGTGTGTGTGACAAGAAATGATTGAAACAAAATCCATTTCTTTTGTTTATTTTTTTCGAGGTAGTGTGTCACTTTTGCCCAGGCTCACCTAGAATTCACTCCGTATTCTCAGTGTGGCCTCAAACTCATGGTGATCCTCCTACCTCTGCCTATTGAGTGCTGGGATTAAAGGCATACACCACCATGCCTGGCTCCATTTCTTTAAACACACACACACACATTTGTTTTGAGAGAGAGATACAGAAATAGGCAGGTAGAGATGGCGCGTGTGAGAGAGAAGGGGCATGCCAGCGCCCCTTGTGCATCTGGCCTATGTGGGTCCCGGGGAGTCAAAGTTGGGTCCTTTGGCTTTGCAGGCAAGCGCCTTAACTGCTAAACCATCTCCCCAGCCCTAAATTTATGTATTTTAAAATACAGAGAGAAAAAGAGAGGATGGGCACTCCAAGGCCTCCAGCCACTGCCAACTCCAGATGTCACCTTATACATCTGTCTATGTTACTTGGGTCCTGAACAATTGAACCTGGGTCTTTTGGCTTTGCTGGCAAGCACCATAACCACTGAGATATCTCTTCAGCCTTCCATTTCATTTTTTAAAAAATATTTTATTGGGCTGGAGAGGTAGCTTAGTGGTTAAGAGCTTACCTGTGAAGCCTAAGGACCCTAGTTTGAGGCTTGATTCTCCAGGACCCACGTTAGCCAGATGCACAAGAAAGCACATGTGTCTGGAGTTCGTTTGCAGTGGCTGGAAGCTCTGGTGCACCCATTCTCTCTCTCTCTCTCTCTCTCTCTCTCTCTCTCTCTCTCTCTCTCTGTCTCTCTCTCTGCCTCTTTCTCTCTGTGTCTGTAGCTCTTAAATAAATAACTAAAATACACAAAAAATAAAAAAAATTATTTATTTATATGAGAAAGAAGGTATATATTATATGATATATATGGAGAGAGAGAGAGAGAGAGAGAGAGAGAGAGAAACAAAAACGGGCATGCCAGAGCCTTTAGCTACTGCAAATGAACTCCAGATGCATGTGCCAATTTGTTAATCTGACTTTACGTGGGTGCTGAGAAATTAAACCCCAGGCTTTAGTCTTTGCAGGCAAGTGCCTTAACCACTGAACATCTCTCCAGCCTCATGGTATTTTTGTTGTTGTTGTTGTTTCAAGGTAGGGTCTCACTCTAGCTCAGGTTGACCTGGAATTCACCATGTTGTCTCAGGGTGGCCTGGGACTCAGTCCTACCTCTGCCTTCTGAGTGCTGGGGTTAAAGGCATACTCCACCATGCCAGGCTCAATCCCATGTTTTTAATGCATGCAGGTATATATGACAGAGAGAGACAGAGAATTCTTGCAATGAGGAAGACAAAGGACAGCCTCAGGGGTCATCCTCAGAATGCCTCGTATTTTTGAGCCAGAGTCTCTCCTTGACCAGGAGCTCACCAGTGAGGCTAATCTGACTGGTCAGCATGTTCCAGGGATCAGCTGGTCTTATCCTCTGCCCTGCTGAGGTTACAGGAGCACATCACCACACCAGTGTTTCAGTAGGTCATCAGGCTTGGGAGGCTAGCGATCTGTCGACTGAGCCATGTTCTCAGCCCCTTCTATTTTCGTTTAATGCAGAGGATGACCATTGTGACATCAAGCAGCCACCAAAGCCACGAGGCATAGTTCTTACCGGAGAGGAAGCGCAGCGAACAAGAAAGGCACCAAAGACTCCTGAGTCTGCAGCTCAGCGGGGAGGGAGGGCCGAGAAATGACTCCGGGACCTTGGCAGTATCCTGGCCCTGGCTCTTGTTACCTGAGGAACTGTAAAAACAAGACATTTGGTCCCTGCGTTTCACCCTCCTCATGTGCAAAGAGAAAGCATTTAATGTTGCCCTGAGAGGTTCCCATGGCATGGTAAAAGGGAGATCACCAATAAAATCAAGCATCTCAGTCATCAGGTGCATAGTAAATGTTAACAAATGTTTCCTCCTTTCCTCTATTTGCTCAGTTTTGCTTACACTATTTACTTTTAAATGTACATGTAGATCTTTTTAATGTTTTGTTATGTGCACAGCCAACTTTGCAGGAACATTGGGTATTCAATTAAAGTCACCCGGACAGTACATACTGTTAAGCATCTATGTGAACACAGGGGAACTCGGAAGGAGTTGAGTGTGAACAAAACATAACCAGACGCACATTTCGATCTTATTCCATCTCCCCTGTGTGGCGGGGGGGGGGGCGCGGGGGGGGGGGCACACAGTGAAGCTAGAAGAGAGAATGTGGGACTTAATCTTGAAATCTAGGCTACATAGGATGGTTTCTGTGGGAATTGCAATGTTTGTGGAGGAAAGGGCCATGAGTCCCTGTGAGGAGCTTTAGGTGGACAGGTGGATGAGCAACAGAATTTATTAGAACCAGTGGTAAATGTAAATAATGAGATGAATGTAGTTAACATAAGACTACAAGTTTTGGCTTGGGCACTTGGGGGTGGGGGCAGGTCGTGCCATCCATAAGAACGATGAGGAGCCATGTTTCTGAGCAGGACAAAGGTCAGAGGCACACTCCCCATGGACTTGGGGAATTGCGGTGGTTCAAAACTCAAGCCCGTTTTGCATGTGATCAAAACAGGAGAAAATGAAACATATGAAAATGTCTATCGAATTGCTAGATAAGAATGTATTAAATTATTACCATGTTTAATTGTGTAGCAAGTTTTATTTAGGTGTTTTCAAGCATGTGTATGGATCTGCTCATGCATATGTGAGAGAGTGCGGAGAACAGATATAGATATTGGAGTCTTTCTCAAGCGCTTTTCCACATTACTTTTTCTTAAGACAAAGTCTCTCACTGAATCTGGGACTCACCAATTTGGCTAATCTAGAGAACCAGCAAGCCCCAGGGATATATATATATATATATAAATCTCTGGTGCTTGGTGCTGGGATGACAGATGTGCACCATTACATCTGACATTTTATATCATTTTATGTGGGTGCTGGGGGTCTGAGCTCAGTTAATTCTGCATGCATGTGCAGCAAGCATGCTCCTGAATGAGCCATCTCCCCAGCCCCCACAGCAAGTATTTTCTTTTTATGAATGTTGTCAATGAGGCAAAAAAAAAAAAAAAAGCATACATTTTGACGTGTGTCGCTTACACTGAAAGTTGTCACAGGAAACTAGTAGCATCTTTGCCTGTGTCTGGTCTGGACGTTGAATGCCAGACTGTGACTCCTGTGGGCAAACAGTAGGAACCACACCAGCTTCCACTGGTGGTTTTTCTTCTGTCTGTGTTTTGACTGTCATCCTTTCAGCTTGTAACAAAAGGAATGAGTTTTCCTGTGGCTAGATGGGCCTAGGGGGTGTTGAGAAGGAAATCATTAAAGGGTTTCATGAGGAGATTGAAATATATTATTGATATGCAGAGCACCACATGGGTATAAACCAAAAGAAAGTTAAACAGAGAATGTCTCCCCAATGACCTAAGAGAGGAATTACCAGATGCTGTCCCAGCAGGTTATAGAAGGTCAAACTTGTGACCTTTTCTGGACACACATGTGCACAAGATGAACACATGCACTTACACACATTCACAGTCCTGTAACCTTGGCACCATAGGCTTCTGAGAGCATCTATCATCTTCTTGGACTGGGGTGACAGGGCACCATTATCAAGTTTCAACATACACATCAGATTCAAAGAGGCAGACTTTATCTTCCATTGGAAACACTGAAGTTCATTTTTAATGTCCATAGGCTAACAGAACACAAGACCTGGAAGAGACAACTGAGATCAAATCCTTAATTTTGCTGATGTAAAGTAGCAGATGGTATAAGGGAATTATCACATATAATGGGGGCATATTTTTAGCAGGGCACAGAATATAAGATAGTTCAATTGCCTTATCTTCCTTTCTGTCTTAGCATCATGTGTTGTCTTTTCCAGTGATTGTGTGAAAGATAGTATGAATACCCTAAATAATTGGAGTTATTCTTTCCTTTTGTTTTCTCCATCAGTGTTTCATTGTTAGCTTAAGCTTTCTTCAAATGTTTCTGGGAAACCCATCATGCTTGGATTCCCGCATATCATGAGGTAGAGGAAAAGCAACTGGAGAGTTGAAAAGCTAAAGTTGGCATGTAAATTTCAATTGCCTTTTTGTTTTACTCACTGGGGTATGCATGCTTTCATGCGTGTTCTGAGGGTGACTGGGCCTCAGGACTCCATGTTCTTTCCATTAAACAATTTTCTTTCACTGTATTTACTTTACCAAACCCATTTTTGTGGCAAAATATATACTTTATGCACAAAAATAAAATAAATGCACAGGAGGAAGTAGAAACAGCATGCATTTTGAAATAAAGGTAATCCTAGTTTCAAATCCTGACTCATCTGCTTCAGAGCTGAGAGACCCTGAGCAAAATAAACCCACAGTTCTGTTTACTGGATGGCTTTCATCATAAAGTGGAGCTCCCACCACAAAGTTATAAAGACAAAAGCAAATAATATGCATAAGAACCCCATGCATTGTAGGCAGCTGGTAAGAGAAATAATTAGGTGGTTTAAGCAGCTCATTTAAGCTTAATATTCTACTACACTTCTGTGAACTGAATTATAGTTATTTATTCTACCTGTCATTATTTATCAATAATTAAGAAACAATTATAATCAATGATATTAGTTATAAAAAATAAACAGTGACAGTTTGAAAGAAATACTATTAACTAATGCAAAGTGGCATGTTCAAGGAGATACTGATGGTGGACTCTGAGCAATTGTGAAATGATTTTTCTCAACATTATCGCAGTGCTGTGAAAATGTGGGTGCAGAGCGTACAGCCTCTTCATTAGTTCTTGTTTGGTACTGCGATCCTTCAACCTCCTGGCTGTCAGGCAGGCTGTTCCCTTCCATGCTCTGCCTTGGAGTAGCTTGACCAGGTGAGAACTGTGGCTGCACTACAGAGTTTAAGAAGTGTGTGGCCTCGCAGTGAGGGAACTACTTCAGGCTAACAGACGGATGGCATTCTTAGTCATCCCATTAAAACTTCCATCACAGGTGAGAGGTCACAAATTCCTCATTAAAAATCAGTGACTGAGCTGGGCATGGTGGTGCACGCCTTTAATCCCAGCACTCAGGAGGCAGAGGTAGGAGGATCTCTGTGAGTTCAAGGCCACCCTGAGAATACAGAGTGAAGTCCAGCTCAGACTAGACTAGAGCGATATAAAAACAAAACAACAACAAAACAAAACAAAACAAAACCAAAAAATAATCAGACACGGGAGTACTTACAGAATTCAGTGAGGAAAGTGTTTGCTTTGTGTGATGGTTTGAATGTCAATGTCCTCCATAGCCTCAGATGTTAATAGACCAGACTCTTAGTCCTGGGCTGGTGGAGTTTTTGGGAGATGGAGCCTTGCTGCCGTCGGTGTGTCTCTAGAGGACGGAGCCTGGTGTTTACTAGTTCACCACCGGATAGTCAGTGCCAGCGCACCTTGCTGCTCTCTTCCTGCTGTGGACATGTGAAGCTGTGAGCCTGTGGCCATACTTTTCTCTGCCCTGATGAAACTTCCCTTTGAAAACTGTAAACTTGAAATGAACTCGTTCCTGCCATAACAGAGTCTGGTCAGGTGATTTGTTCTAGCAACAAGAAGCTGTACTTGAGTTTGGTCTCAGGAACCCACATAGCAAATGCTGGGCATGGCATTGTACATCTGTGACTCCACCTCTGAGCAGGTGGAGACAGGATGACCTCTGGGGCTCACTGGACAGTCAGTTTAGCTTAGTTGGTGAGTTCCAGGTCTATGAGAGACCCTGTCTCAAAACAAGGTGGAAAGTATTCCTGAATAATTCACTTAAGGTTGTCCTCTGCCATCCACATACATGTACACACACACACACACACACACACACACACACACAAATATCAGTGGGTAGATTTGGCATTTTGGCATCTACTAAATAGAAGTTCATTATGGCCTTGTCTGATGAAACAAAATATTTGTCTTGTGGTCTTATATGGGTTGATTTGAAGTTATGTAGGTTTAAAACTGTTCAAAGGGGATGAGCAGCTTTCTCAGTGGCTACAGATGCTCGTCTGTAAAGCCTACTGACCTGAATGTGATTCTGCAGGAACATAAAACCAGATACAAAGCAGCATATGTGTTGTGATTCCCAAGTCAAGAGAATCCAAAGCTTATGGGTTAGCTAGACTGGTGTTTGTTGCTGTGGCAAGAGACCTTCTCTCAAAAGTAGAAAAAGGTACAGATATCTCAAGGTTGTCCTCTGACCTCCACATGTGCACTGTGGCACACACATGCACACACACACACACACACACACACAATAAAATTTTAAGAGATTTTTTTTTTCAAATCCATGAAATCACAAGTGCATTCACATTTTAAAAATGCTCTTACTTTCTTGGATTTTACTTTCAATTTCACTGAATATTCACTTTTACTTTCCTTGACTTGAATTTTCTTTCAACATGGAAATGATGGATTGACAATTAATTCCAAAATAACACTTGAGTCTGTTCTACAAAAGCTGACTTTTTGAATGTTCTTCTCTCAGACAGCTGCTGCACACACAGGCCTCCCTGTTTCTATGCCTTTCCTTCGTTCCTCTCTCTGGCTGAAGGATGAGTGATTGTTTCCTTCCACAAATTAGAATGGATCTCAGAGTCACAGCCTGCAGTTTAGGTCTGAGCATCATTGATGGAACCCCTTTTTTTTTTCTTTTCTAAAATGATCCATTTCCATGTGATTGCATTTGATTTTTTCTTGTTGCTTGCCCTCAATTTTGGATTAATGCCATTTGGGGTCTTAGTTGGGGTCCTTTTATGCAGAGCTTTTTAGAGTGGACAAAACGGAAACTCTTGAGAATATGTTAGAAGCAGCTATTTCAAAACTCCTTTTTAACGTTAGCCCAAACCTGGAAGCTTCTAATCGAATATGTAACCTTAGTATCAAACGCTGTGCATAAGAATTTAAAATGTTAAGTACTCATGACAGGACCCTTGTAGAGCTACACTCAGGCTGTCTTAGAATGGAAGCAATGAAAATTTTTGTATACACCAGTTTCACCAAAGCCATATTCTCATTCCCAGCACATATAAGGAAGCTATTGCTGACCTCAGGTCACATTGTGAATTCCCAGCCACAACCGTGCATTTGCACACTTCTTGGCTGGAGACCCAGGAGGTTGTCTGTTTCTGTCCTGCATAGATTGTCACTGTGGAGTCCTTACTTTTGTCAAGTTAGTCAGCCAAGTTCAGTAAAAGCCTTTGATTTTTATAGGTACTTACTTAAGCACAGGGTGAAATTTTAGAGATAGAAATCTGAATTTTCCCCTCCCCCTTGAGGACTCTAAGGTCACACCAGAGAACACAGATGAAACATGATTATTTATGTGACTACTTCCAAATGGATAAGATGACTAAAATATCTAACTATGTGACACTTTCATATGTGTTTACTTTTTAAAAATTCTATCAGGAATCACATTGTCATGTCCAGCCTATGCTGGCAAGGATTTATTTGGACGTGGAGTGCATCATAAAAGCCCTAAGTTGATTAATGGACACTGTATCCTTCTTCTCTTCTTTTTTCTCTTTCCTTATTTAAGTTGTAAACAATACTATCCTATGAGGAATTAGAGAAGCAACAAGTAGTCCAAAATAAATAATTACCTTTTTCTCTTTGTTTACAACAAAGCTCAGGGAGAGCTCCTTTTCCCCCTCTTCACTTAAAAAAATCACTTTTCATTTTCCAGAAAATTTTAATGGTTAAAAACTAAGCCCTAGTCCCACTGCCTTCATTAGTAAGGATGGAAAGTGCTGGGTATCAGCGGCCCTGGCCTGATGCTTTCTTTCCCGAATGAGGAATGTTAACTGCGTTGTGCTGTAATGAGCCATGCCCAAACTACTGTTTTCTGGTGCACTGTTTATTTGATTTCTTTATTGTAATGAAACTCAGATGGCCGGTGTTTACACTAGCAGTGTGCCGGGAGACCACGCTGGGAACCATTCTAATTAGCTGCAAGTGGGTCTCAGCATTAGAATGGAGGAAAGAACAAATTTTTAGTAACGACTTTAAATTGAAGCCCTCATTTATTTTCATTATAGCCAGACTAGGGGCGAGCTAATGTTTCCCAGGTCTCTCCATGAGGAGTCTGGGCTGCTGCACTGTGCAGAAAGGATTCCACCATCTCAGGAGCCCGTCAGCACCCACGGCTGGTAAGGTTTCCTCTGTGAGACCAGAGAGGAGGCCCTTCTCAACTTTGAACTTTTACTTGGCATAAAGAATTATGTTATCTGAGCTCTGTGATCTAGTGACACCCCTTTTATTTTTCCTGCCTGGGTTTTTTTCTCTGAAGTAAAAACTTGGTATTCAGAGCAATGTGACCAGTGAATTACACTTTCTTTAGCACATAACAGAGGACACAGTAAAGTGGGAAGATGCCTTGCCCTAAATGAGCCCATGTCTGTGTGTCTTCTGGGGTTGCAGGATCCTCTCTTTGGAAGCAGTTAATTGATCAATCATGAGAGATTTGAACTATCTAGTCATATATTATGCAGACTATATCTCTAACAGATTCTGTGCATCAGAGAGCATGGCTTTAATGGTTACAACATGTGGCCAGATGCCTTCCAAGGCTTATTTTGGGATGTAATTCTAGTATGTGAATTGGTGAAACATGATTTATCAAAGCTGCAATTGTCTCACTGGGGCAAGCAGGAGTCTGTTTGAAGAGGCATCTACATATATATGTATTGGAGACCTTTTTTTTTTTTTTTTTTTTACGTTCATTAGCTTTGGGCAACACTTCCATCAAAGTTTTAAAAACAGAGTTAAAAATATTTGTTACTTATTCATTATATAAAAATTTTTTATATTTTGTTTTTTAAAGTATTTTATTTTTATTTATTTACTAAAAAGAGAGAGAGAGAGAGAGAGAGATAGATAGATAGATGGAATGGGTACACCTCCAGCCACTGCAAACAAATTTCAGATGCTTGCTCCACCTTGTGCATTTGGTTTATGTGGGACTTGGAGAATCAATCCTGGGTCCTTTGGTTTGCAGACAAATGCCTCAACTACTCAGCCATCTGTCCAGCCCATAAAAACTAATTTTTGTAGAAAATAACTTTGTATTTATAATCTTGTATTGGAAGATTTTTTTTGTTGGCTTTTATTCAGTGATAATGCTGATAACCTGAACTTTCTTTCTCAATAGGAGCTCATTTGCAAAATGATAGTCAGATTAAACATGGGGAAAATGTGGGATGGGGAAATGGCTCAGGGAGAAAGAATGCTTGCTGTGAACACCATGAGGACCTGAGTCTGATCTCCAGTACCAATGTAAAAAGCCAGGCATGGCTGTGTATGCTTCTAACCTCAGCACTGAGGGGGGCAGAGATGGGATGATCACTGGTGCTCTCTGGACTGCCTATGTAACTGAAAAGCAGCAAGTCCCAGGTTTCATGAAATAGTTGGTCTTAGGAAAATTGGGTAGAAAAGTGGCAGAGGATAGCTGAGGTCTTCTCCTGGCCTTCGCATGGCATGTACACAGGGCTCATGAATCAGTTACATGCACCATACACACAGTGCACATATTAACTCACATATACCAAAACCAGGGGCAACCTACCTTCATATTTCCACTTAAAATATACAAATAAGGCTGGAGAGATGGCTCATCAGTTAAGGCACTTGCCTGAGAAGCCTAAGGACACCAAAACAAAGGAAAAATATTCTGTTTTCAACTTAATATTATCAAAAAATTATCTTGATTTTAGATATGCCTGAAATTTCTAGCCTGATTTGGAAACTCTAGGCATGGATATCAGAAGAAAGAAGGAAGGAAGGAAGGAAAGAAGGAAGGAAGAAAGGAAGGAAGGAAGGAAGGAAGGAAGGAAGGAAGGAAGGAAGGAAGGAAGGAAGGGAAGGGGAAAAGAAAGATGGTAAAAGAAGGCCTTTGAGGAAACTAGAAATGCTTCTAGAAGAAAAATGACAGTATGACAGTTATGACAGTTTATGGCTTGCTGCTCAGTTTGAATTTAATATTCTCAAGTTTTTCTTTTTTCAATGTAGAGTTTCACTCTAGCCCAGGCTGACTTGGAATTCACTGTGTAGCTGCCACAGTTCCTGACCTCAAGATCCACAGTTGTTTTGTGAGACATGTCCATAGTCCTGGGAGTAAAGATGTGGCCAAGAGGAGCAGGAATTCTGCTCCAGGGCAGCACTGAGCAAAAGTGATGGTAGTTTTCTACTTGAGACAATACCAGTGATCTTCCCAGTAGCTTCCCTTCTCTTTTGGAGTCAGAGAGACACTTTAAACATAGCATAGGTTAGCCTTTGAAGTAAAATGTAAGTTATCGAGTCATGAGATGGTTCCGTGGGTAAGAGCACTGGCTGCACGAGGCCTTGAGTTCAATCTCCAGCAATCAAGTCAAAATCTGAGTGCAGCTACTCATCCCTGGAACCATGGCCCCGAGGGGAGTGGGGCACAGATGGATAGATCGCTTGTCCCCCGGCCAGCCAGCCTGAGCAGAAAGTGTCGGGTCTAGCTGTAGTGGAGACCTGTCTCATAGAAACAATTTGGAGTCATGATAGAGAGTGGCATGTCTTCTGCTGGCCTCTTCACACTTGTGTACATGGAGTGCACACCTGTACACCCCCCCACACATACATACACCACACACACACACACACACCACATATTAAACACATATCCCCCAAAATAAGGAAAGTAAAAAAAAAATAAAAAATTCTAATAGTCATATTCAAATGAAAGCTCATGGGTCTTATACAAATTCAAATATTTTTTTTCATGTTTTAAACTATTTATATGAAAGGAAAGAGACAGAGGCGGGGGGAGAGTAAGTGAATGAGTATTCCAGGCCATCTAGCTGCCGCAAATGAACTTACTTCAGATGCATGTGCCACTTTGTGCATCTGTCTTTACATGGGCACTGGGGAATTGAACCCAGGTTGTTGGACTTTGCAGTCAAACACCTTAACTGCTAAGCCACCTCTCCAACCACCAAACTCAGTTTTTAATGTAATTATCCATGTAGCTGCTTGAGAGACAATATTCAACATGTGCAGGTTGGAAAACAAACTCATTTTATTGGCATCAGCAACAAGTTCAGCTTCAGAGGGGCAGACATCAAAGACACAGAAAGATAAAGAGACTCAAAGTGGGAGAATGGACACTACATGCAAGAGGGAAGCCCCCAGAAACCTTCAGGAGGAGCAGATAGATACGTAAGCAGCCTATGAAGTAGCAGACAGCTGTAGAATGCCACAGGCTAGTGAACTTCCAAGTGGGGGTTTCTCCCCCTTGAGGTTAACTTTCTAGGTCATAGCATCTGAGTTGGCATAGACCATGTGACACTGTGACCATAATTTTCTCCCTGGTTAGAAAACATAAAAAGCACAGGTAACAGTCCAGGCAGGACCTTGTTCCCTGAGTCTTACTCTGCATGCATACAGAGCAGCCCATGCTGGAGCACCTCCTTGTGTCCTGAGTTTTACTGTGCAAGCACCACATCAGCCCACGCTGAGTCAACTCCTTGTCTCTTGATTCTGGGCCTATCTTAGAACATATTTGAATAGAAAGTAACCACAAAAGGCTAATTATTAAAGGTTGATAGGGGAGAAGAGACTTATTCCGTGGTTTGAAGTGGGAGAATCTATGCAGTGTAATGTGGGTAAGGGTCCAGTTTGCCAAAGGTTTTCTAGGTACATTGATGGGGAAAAGGTGGTTGTGATGTCCTAGGTTACAAAGCTGTTCCCTATGTTGGTTTGTCTCACTTCCTTATGAGGACAACCAGGCAAAGATGGACAAAAGGTCCATGTATGGATACAGTTTGGTGAAGAGAATACAGGAAAGTTGGTATTGTGGGTGGGATCTAGTCCTTCCTCTCCCTCTTTCCCCCTGGTCCAGCAGAGAAAGGAATTACCACTCAGTCTTAGAAAGTGACAGGAAGGTTTGTAGTTTCTTTCTTGGTGTCAGATTCAGGGTCACCTTCAAATGCATTGGCCCATATTTATTTACTGAACATGGCAACATGTCCCTGCTCCTTGGTGCTGATTGCTGGCTCCTGTTTATGCTTGCCTGTGTCAGTTGTTTTAGTCTTTATATAGCTTGTCATAGGGGTGGGCATGACTATCAAGCATCTTTAACTGTCATTGCCTGGGACCTAGTGAAAGTGAGTTGAAGAGCATTTGAACTCTAGATTTCTTGGCCAAGACAAATTGGAGGGAGATGTCTCAACTTCATTGAGAGCTCCAGAGAGAGAGAGAAAATAGGGCCAGACCTAGGGAATATGTTCATATTCCATGTGAGGTATGTTGGCTGGGCTCACTTAATTTTGTATGACGTAATTCATCACTCTCTGACTATACAGAGGATTTAGCATGTGTCATACATTGGCCCAAATCCCTGGGTTCAGATTGATTAAGACAAACCTATGACCTGCTCCCATGGAATTCATAAGCAAGCTGGGAACATATTTGGATAATATATAATTTCAAGTGCATGTAGTTTTATTCCAATGAAGGTGTAGTAGGTAATGTTTCTGTACTGCAAGCAACAAAATCTGGTTGGGATTGACTTAATTAAAAAGGAAAAGCAAACATTTTGGGAAACATAGAGGAAAGGTTATAAAATAAAGGGGAGACCAGACACTCAAGTTTGTAGAACTGTGCACATCCAGGGCATCACAGAAGGTATACTTCCCAAGCTTGCTACTCAGCGTGTAACCTTGAGACCGCAGCAAGAGCTTGTTACAGAGGCAGATGGCCAAGTTCACCCTGGGCCTTCTGAATCAGAACCTGCCTGATGTACTCTGAAAACTGAGAAGCAGTGGTGTGGAGAGCTGCATATAGACCCAGACAAAAGGGAGAAGACCAATCATGAGATGGAGCAGAAGACATGAGAGGGCTGGCAGTTCACAGCTGATCTCTAGGGATCTGGTTCTCAATCAGGCATCGGGGTTCCCTTCAAATGGAGCCGAAAACTCACTAGTGAATTTTGAGCCAAATGTTATCATGATCGTGTCTACTCCAAAATTGCTAATTCTCAGTACAAAGAATTATAACTAATTAAGGTGACAGATATGTTAATTAAGCATTCCATAATATATACATATGTCATAGTGTTCCATCATACCACATATGAAAATTGGTATTTGTCACAAAATTTTAAAAAAGTAAATGTAAAAATGAAAAGGTCTTTCTGGTGTCTGCATGGGAAACATAATAAAGGAAGGCCAGTTTAGATATATTATTCAGGAAGATGTTTGACCTCTGAGGTGAATGAATGTCTCCCCATTCCCTGTCTTTTCTTCATTTTTCTCTTCTCCACACTTTGGAGGAAAATGTCACTTTTGGGGGTCTTCCTTATTTGTAGGTGGTTGTTCCATCAATATCAGAGAGTAGCTGGCTATGGTGGCAATGCTAACATTGCAAGGCTGAGACAGAAAGATTGTGGGTTAGAGGGCTGCATAGCATGACCTTCTCCCCAGAAGAAAGCAAACAAAACCAGATAAACGCTAACCAACACGCAGACAGCCACCCAAGAAGAAGCCTCTGTGTTGGTGAAATTCTCCACTAGTCATGGAAAATAATTGAATGCAAAATAAAAATACCTTAACACCAGTGTCAAGATGCAAGCTCAGAGGCTCCTCTTGCCTTAGTCTATGCTGGAGTCCAATGCTCAAACCACTATAAAGCCTAGGGAAGCAGGATTGACAGTGGAAACCTGCTCTCTTCCTGGCCAGAGGGATAGGGTAGACCGTGATCAACAGAGGCATGCCCTCAGTAAAACAATTCAAGTGATAGAGAAGGAAAGTACCAATCTGAAGACAGAAATTACTAAAAACATGTTTGGGGGACAGTGAAGTTTTAGTTTATAGAGAGTTGGATGGATGGGGGCAACACAACTAGAAGAAAACAGGACTCCCACAGAAATAGTTTGGGCATGAAAGAGCGCACAATGAAATACTCTACATGGTGCATATGGGGATGGAGGACAGGTCTTGATTCTTTTTGAAATATTTATTTATTTATTTATTTATTTATTTATTTATTTATTTATTTATTTTGTGTGTGTGTATGAGAGAGAAAGAGAGAGAGAGAGAGAGAGAAAGGCAGATAGTGAAAGTTAATGGGCATGCCAGGGCCTTTAGCCACTATAAACAAATGAACTCCAGACACATGCACCACCTTTTGAATCTGATTTTACATGGGTACTGGGAAATTGAACCTGAGTTCTTTGGCTTTGCTGGGCAAGTGCCTTCACCTCAAGTTCATCTCTCCAGCCAATGATTTTAATTCTTATGCAACAGAGCATTTAAAATGTTAGTATTTGAAGAGTTGACAACCAAGAGCCTTCATGTAAACAAAGAAAAGAGAGGACAGAGAATATGTTGTGTTCACACAGGGAGACAAAGCTGTCTTCACTTGCCCGAGAAGACCTCTGAGTGTCAAAGAAGGAGACTTGAGACCAAGAAGAGGTGAAGGCAGCCTAGGGAGAGGGTAGAAGGGGAAGCATCGCCAGTGGGAGAGTCTGAAGGTTACGGTGCACGGGCACCTATTCACAACAAGACTCTTGGGGGATGGAGAAATGGCTTTGTGGTGAAGGCACTTTCCTGCAAAGCCTAAGGCCCCAGGTTTGATTCCCCAGTATGCACATAAGCCAGATGCGTCAGGTGGCACACACACACGTCTGGAGTTCATTTGCAGTGGCTAGAGGCCCTGGCATACCCATTCTCTGTCTATCTGCCTCTATCTCTTTCTCAAATAAATAAAATAAAAGAAGAAGACTACTATAATCCACTGCTGTATGAATTTATCTTTATCTTTTGCATGTGTATGTGGTATGCTTGCACATGTGTATTCATGTTCACATGCATGTGGGTGCATGGGTGCATGGGTACATATGCACACTTACATGAGTCCATGTGGCGGCCAGGCATTGACATCACTTGTCCTTCTTGATGGGCAGGTTCTCTCACCTGGATCCAGATTATGTTGGGGATCTTCTGTCTCTACTCTCAAACACCAGGGTTATTGTTGGGCCACTACATCCACTGGTATTTATGTGATTCTGGGGTCTAAACTCAAGTCCTTAGGCTTCCGGAGCAGTTGTTTTATCCTTTGAGCCACCTCCCCAGCCCCTAATTACGAAACCTTCATGAAAGATCTTTTTGTAGCCATATCATGTTTCGGTGTAGGAGAGGTAAAATCCCCATAACTAACCAGCCAACCAATGAACACACCAACAAACTAACCAGCCAATCAAAGGTCCAGTTGCCTTCCATGCCTAGAGCAGGAGAAGCTGAATGCACCCAGAAGGGGCGATCAACCACAAGCAACCGAGAGCAAAAGTTCAGCTAGAAGAACTTGAAGCGAGAGAGATATGACTTGAGGGACATGAGACTGTGGTATTTTTACAGAAGATTTTGGAAAAGCTAGGAATGTCCCACAGGATGTGGTATACAGGCTCAAGCCAAAATTATTTAAATCTCAATGGATTCAGTGACCTTAGGTGACATCACATTGAATATTTAGTTTGCTTGATGGACAGTACTTGGTGACTATCCACTTTCTTTCCTTTCAAGGTCACTGTGATACCGAGAACACCTCAGAACACCAACTCTCCTGGTGTGAATGTCGGAAGACGCCCTGGAAGGAGCCACAGGTTTTGAACCAAGGCTTTTCCACTTGAAATCCTGGTTCTAACTTGTGGTTCCATTAGGAGGATCCCAGAGGAGCAGATAAACACAGGGAAGTATCCAGTCACCTGTTGGCAACTGGAAGGAAAGAGAAAGAAGGACCTCTCAGAATAGAGAAGGTTTTGGGAATTGGCTGCGATGAGGCTTGAAAAAATAAATATCGCCTTCTTTCTTGGATTGTGTAATTCCCATGTGCCAGCAGATGAGCCTGAAGAAATTATTTTATGTGAAGCATTCCTAGGCTGAGATCTCAGTGGCAAATGAAAGGGTGTGTGGTTTCACAGAGTAAAATCAGCTGTTCACATACAGAAACCAGTGACACTAGGAAAGACATGGGGGCAGAAAGCCTGATTCAAACCCTAGAGCCATCTCCTGTGTGATTCTGTTAGACAAACACGATTCATTCACTTATTAAAAAGATTACTTGAGAATACCTTTGAAAATTCATTTCCTCAATTAATTTCTCTTAGCAACAAGAGTTCCTAAGAGGAAAAGGAGAAGAAATGAAACTTATCTTAGGGTGAAAAGACTTTATGTAGAAATTCATCTTTATTGATGACCATTTCTTTCTCTTAACAGTGTAGGTGGGTGTAAATGTTACTTCTTTATGATGATGTTGGGACATGCTGTTTTGTTAGTAAATGAATGTATATTTAAGAAAGATTACATTTCTCTGTTGAGTGAGCCAAGTACACATACTGATGTACCTTTAAAATATGGCTCGGGGAAGAGCTGAGAGGATTTTAAAATTCAGTGGTAGTAGCTCTTTTGAGGGTTGTTTCAGTATCATTTCCAGTTTAAAAAAAAAAAAAAAAACAACCAAGTGAAAGTTCTAATGTCCACATGCTGAATAGGAATAGCTATAATTAGGGTAAAAATGCACTTACTACTTTGACTCATTCTCTCTCCTCTCCTTTCTTCCCTCTCTCATTCCTTCCTTCTCTCCTACCCTTCTTTGCATCTTTCTCCCTCCTTTAACTCACATTGTCCTGTTTCCTTCCTCCCTTTATTATCTCCTCCCTTTTTCCTCTCTCCCCTTTCACCCACTCTCTTCTCTTGCTCTCTCCTTACACCCTCTCTCCCCTTCCTCTTTGGCTCTTTTCATTCTCTCCTTCCTGTCCTCTCTCTCCCCTTTCCTTATCTCCATTCTCAGTCTCTTTCCTTTCTCTTTCTTCTCTTGCCACCCACACTTTTCTTTCTCTCACACACAAATACACAGTGCATTTCTCATTCAAATTACTAAATGAGTGTTCTGAGCTTACAGGATCAGGGCAGATAAGAATGTCTCTACTTCTCTACTTCCTCACCACTTCCTTTCAAAATGTACATGATGAAAAAATTAAAGCAGAGCTGGAGATTCCTGTGTGTAATCCCAGAATTCAGTAGGCTGAGGCAGGAAAGTTGCCATGAGCTTGCGAACCATCTGGTCTATAAGTAAGTTCTGCATCAGTCTGAGCTACAGAGTGATACCTTGCCTCAACCAAAAAATAATATTAATTTATATAGCATTAGTCTCTGGTGACTGGAACAAAATTCTAGGCCAAAAGCAGCTCATGAAAAGAAGAGTTTATTTCATCTCACCATTTCCAAGGATAGAGCCCACCATGGAATGGATGGGATGGTAGGCCAGAGCCGGAAGATGAAGCAGTAATAGTTACCCTGGAAGTCATGAAGTAGAACAGAAAGTAGGGCTGGACTTTCAAACCTCAAGACCCTACTCCAAGTGGCCCACCTACTAGTGGCTCCACACCCTTCCTAAATAACACCACCTTATTGGGGACTGGGTATTAAAACCCATGAGTCTGTGGGTAAGGAGTGGGTATTTTACATTCAAAAACACTACACATGACTCCTAAGCTCTTTTACTAGTCTTCATCCTCATAAACAAAGTAGGATCAATTTGTGGAGGTACCATTCAGGGCATGGAAGGTAGGAAGTCAATGAACCCCTGGGCTGTATAAGGTGGCACATGGAAGCCAACAGGGAAAGAACTCTAAATTATCACTGTAGTCTGAGGTACAACAGGAACTTGAGGAGAAAGGAGTAGCAGAAGGTCCCCACACACATTGCCTCCATTCCAGGCCCCTTTGATTGTCATTTGCATGTTTTCCTCTATGGGGACTTTTTGAAGGACTGTCCCAAAGATGATGCAATCCATCATGCACTGAAGATTGAGAATGACAGTAATGACAACCATTGTGAATTGTCCTTATGGTAAGACTCTGAAAATGTTTGGTTAGCTGAGCTCTTACCAACATGTGGAGCAGGAGTCAGTAGGCTTGTTTTGTGTAGCTTGACTTTTCCCTTGTACCTGGTATGAAGAAGAGAATATAGGTTTGGACCAAGGAAAAATTCTAAAGGAGCCAGGAGGTTTTATGTGGTACATGTAGGGGTCAGCAGGTGCTCTCTGGTGTCTCCTATCTGTATTCTGTTTTTTTTTTTTTAAATATTTAATTTTAATTTATTTATTTGGCAGAGAGAAAGAGAGAGAGAGAGAATGGGTGTGCCGGGGGCCTCCAGCCACTGCAAATGAACTCCAGATGTGTGCGCCCCCTTGTGCATCTGGCTAACGTGTGTCTTGGGGAATTGGACCTGGGTCTTTTGGTTTTGCAGGTGAATGCTTTAACCGCTAAGCCAACCCTCCAGCCCTACCTGTGTTCTTGCTAGCCGCAGGCAGAGATGTTTTTCTCAGCTAAGCACAGGAGAAAAGTTAGCCTGTACTCAGCCCACGTTCTCACTGAGGCAGTACTGAAGTTCGGACCTTGCTCTGTTCACTCACTGTTAAGGCCTCTGCCAACTGTTTTAATGCCGCCAGTTCATGAGTCCATCTGGACATTTGGCTTAGAGGATGGATGATATACGTGCGTCATCTTGTTATGCTTTTATATAGTAACACCATGTACACAGTGTCAGTTCCCTTTTGTCTCTTAAGGCAGGTTTCTAAAGGACTTTATTGTGCAGCCTGGCAGAATGAGACTGCTTCTGCCTTGAATATTCACTGTGGATGGGGAGTGTTGCTGGATCCATGTGCATTTTGATTCTATAACACATCCTCTAGAAGAATCTGTGCCCACCGTAGTGGCTTCTTGTATTTTATTTTATTTTTTTTTTTATTTTACCTGATGTGTCAGATCACATTCCCATTGCCTCGGAAACAAGATTACTGTTTCTGGAATTCCAGAGCTGGCTGCAAAATCCAAGCCAGGCTTAGTCTTAGTTTTATAGCTGTCTTTTGAACTTCCACCTTTCCTGATGTGTAACAATTAGTCTGTTCTCAATCAGCCTCTCTTCTTGGTTGCAGGATCTTCCTTTGTGGGACCTGGCTATTAACATCCAGACCAAATTGTATTTTTTCTACTAGGTTCTAGTGTTTCACATGGCTTTGTAAGTAAATACACCAGACAATTGGATTAATATGTTTCTTTTTTTAACGTTTTAGTTTTGTTTTACTTTTCTGGAGTCTTTCAGTTGTATCTATATAGCAATGATGTTTTGATACAAAAGATTTCCTGAGGTTGAATGTGAAATGGCTGGTAAGTACTTGATGCCAGCTCATCATATGACAGCAGCTGTCTTCACCTGCCATGGTCAAAAGCTTATCTGCTGCTCAGGATGAATGCAGGTGCTTTGAAATGGTAACTCTTGTATGGTAGGAAATCTAAAACATATCATGCACACATATATGTTTGTCTATTATAAGTTTTTTAGTTAGCATACAGAATTTTAGGTATCATTATGGATTTTTCAGACAAGATTGGGTACATTCAGGGTGGTATGGCTGTAGACCATTATGGAGTTTTCAAACCCAGTTTGTTTTAGGTGATTCCCTGCCATGATCCTCACATCCCTATCCTCTGACATCCTCCCCGCTCCTGTCTGTTTACACTCCATATGTGTCCTTCTGTCCTTGCCCCATATCCTTCCTTGTCAGCTTTTATTACCCACTCTTGATCACCATGGTAGAATTTTACATTTTACTCACATTTCCTCCCCCTTATATACACACACATACATACATACATACATACATACATACATATATATATATATATATACACATATATATATACACATATACATATATATATATATATATACACACATATCCAAAGTACTACAAATCCTCTTACAGAAATACTTGCACATTCATGTTTTGTTGTTGCTCTACTCAAAATAGAAAAGAGTCAGAAATAATGCCCATCAATAGATAAGTAGATAATATAAAAAGTGATGCACACATACACAAACACACACGCACACAGTGGGATTTTAATCAGCAGTAAAGAAAAACAAAATTATAAAAATTTCAGGAAATTGGATGGTTCTGGAAAGAATTATATTAAGTGAGGTGACCTAAACTTAGAAATCCAAAACCAGTATCCTCCCTCTCATATATGGATCTTAGCTTGTAATATTTATATGTATAAGACATTTAGAATAGCATTTTTTTATTACAGAAGTAATGTGTTCCTGCTGTAACTCATGCAAGGTTAACAGAAGTATGTACAAACAGCATGTCACTCACAACCCACCTCTCATGAGCTCTTTACTACCCATCATTTCATATTTTCTCTGCACATACAGATATTTTAAAAGGAGGTTCTTAAATATGCATTCCTTAAAGCCCATTTCTCAGTTTTTTTGTGGTATGATTTATATACAAGACTACCATCCACTTTAAAATGCATAATTCATAGAGTTATCAAACCAATATACTCTACCACAACCATGGTTTAGAAGATTTCCATTGCCCAAAGTCATTCCTCATATTTCTTCCCCTCCCTTGACCCCTGGCAACCACTGTTGTGTCTTTTTATATTGTTCATTGCTAGTATAGATCTGTTATTTTTTATGTTGATCTCATGTTCTGCAATTTTGCTGAATCTATTAGCATATAACTACATGTACTTGAAAATTTATGGACTTTCTATATTTATTTCCTATGGGATCATGTTATTGAAGAGGAGAGATAGCTTTCTTGTTTTCTCTTTCCAGTTTGGATAGTTTTGATTGCTTTATTTCTTTTTGCCTAATTTCCTAGACTAGGTCCTCCAGTACACTGCTAATAGAACTGGAAATAACTGGCATACTCATCTTGTTCCTAAAATTAGGGGAAAGTTTTGTCTTTCACCACTCCATATAGTGTTACCTGTGGGTTCTCATAAGTGAACTTCATCATTCTGTGGACTATATATCTTCTGTTCTCGATGTTTTTGAGTGTTTTGTTATGGAAATCCAAGGACAATGTATATTAATAGCACTGTCTACATGGATAAAATTAAAAAAAAAAACTGTTTGTTTCCCAATAAAGTGCTCACTGAAGAGCAACCTTTACTGAAGAGGATTTCAGTAATAAAGTGAATATGACTTATTGTTCTGTAGTTATCAGTTAGCTTCTTCCCAGAGCCACTCAATGGACTCATGAACAAAGTGCCCAGGGAGCACAGATAGAGATCAGATATGAGTTAAATAGCACTGACTTCTCCACCAGGGTTAACGTGGATGCAGACACTGCTGAAGGACTGATCCTCCAACAGATGGCTGACATCGTTTCCCAAAAATGGAAATATCCATGGGGTGACCAGCCAGTTACCTTAGGCATACTGATTACATTGAATCCCTTCTATCCCAAGAGCAGAAGGATTTTGTTCTTACTGGAAAAGACAGTTACTCTCGATACAGCTCAGCTTTGTTTTGGCTATGAAAGCAACAACCATTGGAATATAATTCCTAAGCCACCATTGTGGTATTCTGTACAATGTTTTTCATTTAGTTTTTATTTTCATTCAGGAACTCACTTTATAGTAAGAGATGTGTAGTGATGGCTCATGCTCATGAAATCCAATGTTCATGTTTTTCATCATTCAAAAGAAGCGTGTTTTATTAAATGGGAGACTGGACTTTTATAGACAGTTATTGCACCAGCTAGGTGAAACACTTTGGAGGGTTGGGTCAAAGATCTCCACAGGTGGGGTGGGTACACCAGATCAAAATTTTGTTTCCCACAGCCAAATTCACAGTTCCAAAGATCAAGGTGTATACAAATGAATGGTAAACACTCACTATGACTACTATTCAACCAGTAGCAATTTTCTTTGATTTCCTCTTCCTAGTGCCCAGTGCTATGCTGACTGTGGCAGATAACTTAAAGTTTGTTGAGATGAACTTCCAGACCAGACACAGTTATGGAAGAAGGGATCTGTTGAAGCTTACAGATCCAGGGCAAGTTTCATAATGGCAGAAGAAGCTGACCTGCTTTCACAAGATCAAACACAGAGTGGGAAGCCTCAAGGCAAAAGCCACACCATACAGCACACTTCAAAAACTCTAGCTAGACACACTTTGCATATCTTTAGATTGAAATTTCAAACCCACCACCACACCTTAGGGCTGGACTCTAAGGTCTGACGAGTGACACTGCCTCTAGCCAGGTGGCTGCAGATGCAAACTACAAACTACAAACTGATAAAACACTGAATATATTGGGAGCCATCTATTCAAACTACCACACTGGCTTACAGGTTTTAGTACTAGCTTCCACTAGGTGACTCAGAATGAGAATATGAAGTGGGAAGTTAAGTCTACTATCTGGCCACAGTAGTATCCTTATGCTTTTAAATGAACAGTCTTAGAGAAAAGCCAATGTACTGGCAAAGGCAGAACACTAATAATCCCGGGGAAGTTGGATGACTATTGCACAATGGAGGTAAGAAGCTTTGCATTTAGGAGCTGGGAGATCCTTTAGGACATCTCTTAGCATTACCATAATCATTAATAAAAAACTATAAAAGCAAGACTACTAATGTTCCAGACACTTTAGGAATGAATGGTTGGGTCATCTCTCCAGAGAGGCTACTGGCAGTCAACGGTTGCTGGAGGAAGAGGGAGCATTTTCATCAGTGGTGTAGGCACTAGTTAGTTTCCTGTGCTCCAGTAAATTCATAAATTGCCCCCACTCATGCTCATGTAAAGAACTCTAATTAATCTCATTGGTTGACTAAAACAAGAAGTCATTCAAGTAGAAGGGAGGTTAATTAGAAAGAAGAAGGACCCAGCGGAAATGGGAGGTGTAGGAGAAGATAATGGTGTGAATGTGATCAAAATATATGATATACATGTATGAAATTGTTAGTAAATCAATATTTAAGGTTAACCATAGCTAGTAAAATTGTTTGCTGAAAGAAAAAGTGACCCTAAGTGGGAAGTAAGAGAAAGTAGTTAAAATTACCAAGTATGATATATGTTCAGTTACAGAAATAAGTATTGTAATTACCATCAATCAGTATTCCTCCTTACTTTGTTATGAATATATTTTTGTATATATCCATATTTTTTTTTCAAGGAGCTTCCCCTTTCTTTTTTATTTTTTCAAGGTAAGGTCTCACTCTAGCCCAGAGTTATGGTGTAATTCATACGTAGTCTCAGGGTGGCCTCAAACTCATGGTGATCCTCCTACCTCTGCATCCCAAGTGCTGGAATTAACGGTGTGCACCTCCACACCTGGCAGGAGACCCCCTATGTGAAGTAAGAGATGATGATTTTATCATTTTACATGTGTACATGTTTTCATATGCTTTCAGGTATCGATGTGGGTATAAGTACACATGTGTATATGAGGGTAGAAACCAGAGTACAACATTGGTACGCTCTGTCCACAGTTTATGGAGAGTTCATTTGCCTGAAACTCACCACATAGGAAAGATTTGATATCCTTTGAACCCTTGGGATTCATCTCTCTCTGTTTCCTCAGCACTGGGTTTACAGGTATGCAGCATAGTTCCTAGATTTAATTTTTAAAAATTTATTCATGTGGGCTGGAGAGATGGCTTAGCGGTTAAGCGCTTGCCTGTGAAGCCTAAGGACCCTGGTTCGAGGCTCCAATCCCCAGGACCCACGTTAGCCAGATGCACAAGGGGGCGCATGCATCTGGAGTTCGTTTGCAGTGGCTGGAGGCCCTGGCACGCCCATTCTGTCTCCCTCTCTCTCTCTGCCTTTCTCTCTCCATCTGTTGCTTTCAAATAAATAAATTAAAATAAACAAAATTTAAAAAAATTATTCATGAGAGAGACAAAGTGACTGAAAAGAGAGAAAGACAGAATGAGCATACCAGGACTTCTAGTCACTGAAAATGATCTCCAGGAACATGTGCCACTTTGTGAAACTGGCTTACTTAGGTACTGGGGAATCAATCCTGGGTCCTTAGACTTCTCAGTCACATACCTTAACTGCTTAGCCATCTCTCCATCCCCTTCATTAATCTTTTATTTTTTTCAAATACTTTTAATAACTTCCACAATTATAAAAAAAAATATCCCATGGTAATGTCCTCCCTCCCCCCTACATTTTCCCCTTTCAAACTCCATTTGCCATCATATCCCCTCCCCCTCTCAATCAGTTTCTCTTTTATTTTGATGTCATGCTCTTTTCTTCCTATTATGATGGTCTTATGTAGGTAGTGTCAGGCATGGTGAGGTAATGGATATCCAGGCCATTTTGTGTCTGGGGGAAGCATGTTGTAAGGAGTTTTATAGTTTCTTTGGCTCTTACATTCTTTCCACCACCTCTTCCACAATAGACCCTGAGCCTTGGACAGTGTGGGAGAAATATTGCAGTACTGAGCACTCCTGTCACTTCTTTCCAGTACCGTGATGACTTCTGAGTCATCCCAAGGTCATTGCCATATGAAAAGAGAATATTCTCTACCAGAAGTGAGAGTAGAATTAATACAAAGGTAATTAGTTAATCTACATTAATCTTGAGTGAGGCATGGGGTACCCAGAGAGTTGGTTAACCATTATCTTGGAAAGTATCTTTGGGGATATTTCTGGATAAGATTTTCACTTAAATCCATAGATTAAATAAAGCAGACTGCCCTTCCCAGCATGTGTGAAACTGCTCCAACCTGCTTGTATACTGAATGAAATTAAGGGCAGAGAAAATCTCTTTCTCTCTGCTTGAATGTCTTTGACCTGGGACCATAGTCTTCTGCCTTTAGACTTGGGGTAGGAATAGAACTTTCCTTGTTATCTCTCAATGTTGTCAGGACCCCAGACTCAGATGGGAGCTTACAGCACTGAATCTACTGAGTTTCTAGCTTTCTGATTGTAGAACTTGGATTATTCAGCCTCCAAAAGCATGTAAGCTAATTCTTTACAGTATATATATATATATAAAATCTCCTGCTGATTTCTCTGGAGATTGCAGACTAAGGCACATAACTAAATGTAGGTGAAATTTAATAACATTAATTTTAATGCACAAAGCCATACACTAAAGGTCACCTATTACATGATTCTATTTATACAGAATGTCTAGAACAGATAAATATATAAATTCTAAAAGTATATTTGTAGTTGTATGGGACTTGGGTGGCTAGGGTAAAATGATAGTTATTTTTATTGGGTATGGTGTTTCTTTTGTCACTTTGGAGAATGTATGGAATTGATTTTGGTGATGTCTACAGAATTCCACATGTGCTAAAAGATTTTCCATTAAAATTTTGCACTTCAGCTTGTATATCACAAGGTCTGTGAAGTGTATCGCGATAAGGCTGGAACACTGAAAAGTCACTTTGGAATGGGTGTGCGCATCTTTTCTGACACTTCAGTTCTATTGCTACTTGTAGCCCACGTGGTAGCTGTGTGGTGCCCTGACTCCTCATGGAAGCTCTGATGAGACTCAGAAGGGCAGCGAATTCCCCAGTGTTTTATTCTTTTAAAAACTGCTTTGGCAATCCTATGCCCTTTGTAACTCCTCATCAGTTTTAGATGTAGATGTCCAATCCCAGGAAGGATTTTACAGTGACTCTGACCTCTTGTCCATGAATGGGATGATCATTTCCATATCGAAAATCCTGAGACTTTCAAATGGACTTACTACATACAAGCTGTGATAACAAAATGTTACCGACTTGGAAGCACATAGACAAGAGAATTTGTTTCTCACAGTCTGAAGCCTGGGAAATGAACTATCAAGTACCTCTAATAGTCAGTGTCTGGTGAGGGCACATTTCCTGGTTCATAAATGATAAATCACTGGGTCTCCCATGGAGGAAAGGAAGCGGCTTGTTGCTCATATTCCTTTTTATGAAGATACAAAAGACTTAATGAAAGAAATTCCTCCCAGGGGCTCTACTTTTTGAGGCTATCACATTGGCAGTTAAGGTGGTAAGTACTTGGAACATTGGTTTTTCTAATCAATTATATGATTTCAAGTGTGTGCTCTAAGGACTGTGTTAATTTTGATACTATAATAAATATTATTGTTACGTTTCTATCTTTATTTTTGAAGTTATAAAAATTATTTATTTATTTGTTTATTTTTTCAGAGTCTGTTTATTAATTTGAAAGAGAGAGACAGAAAGACAGAGATAGAGAGTGAGTATGGGCCGGCCCAGGGCCTTCCACCCCGTGGAAGTGTCATGTTACACCGCAGCATAACGCATGCAGCGCTCTGTGCATACGGCTTCACATGGGGGCTCAAGAATTAGTCTCAGGCAGTTAGACTTTGCAAGGAAGTTCTTTTAACTGCTGAGCCATCTCTCCAGCACCATAATTTATTTGGTTATTTTTATTTGAGGAAGGCCAAACACACTGGCTTTTTTATGCGAGAGAGAGAGAGAAAGAGAGAGAGAGGAGGAGAGGGAGAGAGGGAGGGAGAGAGAGAGACGATTGGTGCACTACGGCCTCCAGCCAAACTCCAGATGTATGCACCACCTTGTGTGCTTGTGTTACTTTGTGCCTCTGGCTTATGTGGGACCTGGAGAGTTGACCATAAACCCTTTGACTTCACAGGCAAGTGCATTAACTGGTAACCCATAGTTCAGCCCCATAATTTATTTTTTCACTTTCAGTTTGTTGAAGTGTCACATCTCTTCTTTGTCACACCCCCACAGCTTCTGTTCAAGAAATCTGTGGCAATTTTTATTATCTTTATTTGTCTGAATATTTTGTAAGTTATCCCATATTCTTTTAAGATTTTTCTCCATACTGCTACTGGACTTTAGTAGCTGGAATAGGAAGTACCTTTTATGACTGCACAGCTTCTCTGAGAGTTTGGATTTGTCTGCTAATAGCTTTCATCAAATTTAGAAAATCATTGACCATTATTTCTATAAATATATCACTTCCTTGTGGTCCCTTTCCTGCTCTTCTAGGATTCTAGTGACATATGAATGGCATCAGTCTGTCTTCTGTCTGACATTCTTTTTTTAACGAATGTTACCAGGAGTATAGTTCTGTTGTATGTCTTAAACAGATTTTTAGAACAGTGTTTGATACTGTGGGAATGTGTGCAGATAATACAATGTTCCCTTATGCCCCAAAACCAGTTTGACAGTATTTCAGGTAGCTTGATTGCCTTGAATTTGGAATGTAGTCAAGGATAACTTTGGCCTCCTGGTTCTCTGGCCTTGACCTCCTGAGTGCTCTGATGATGGGCATGCACCACCATACCTTGTTTGGATTTCACCTATTTTTAATGTCATATGACCATATGGTGCATTTTATACAATTAATGAAGCAATATTAATGTGTTCTTTTTACCTGAAATCTTTTATTCTAGCTTGTAGTTATTCAGCTTGTAATTAATATGGTTTATGTACCAGGATCCTATTCAAGCTGCCATATTATTGTGGTTATTTCTCATATATCTGTAGACTTCTATTGGCTAGGACAGTGTCTCTGACCTTTGCTTGTTTTGGATGTCTTCGGTGAACACAGGTTGGGTCTTTTGTTTGATTTCCTACTGTTGGGAATCTGTCTGGTGCTACTCTAATGATTACTCTGAGGCAGTAGCTTTTGAGTAGCCCTCAGAGATAGATCCTTTCTATCATAGCATATCAACAGGATTTATTTATTATTGCTGGTATTGACTTAGGACACTTTACAAAGGCAGTATTTGCTAGGTCTACCCAGTGTAAAGTTATTTTTTTCTCTTTTCTATAGTGTATAGTGCATTCCTTGGAATGAAGATATGTGAAAGCAGTGGGGAGCCAGGATCCCCTTTACTAGATGGAGTATCTACACACCCTCATTTGTAATCTTTGAGGCTAAGAGGTTTGTTGATTTATCAATTGAAAATAATCAATAATTTATTCCTTATATTGCATCATTTGTTTTAATAATTACAGCATTGGTTATTGAAAGCTCCTGTATTTTCTTTCTGCTGTGTTACTTTAAAACACCAGCATTAATTTCTGTTTCTTCTTCACACTGCTTTGGTTTTTGGCTTTACAAGGCTCCAAGTTTCCTTCTTTATATTTCTTATCCACTATAAAGTTAGCTATTTTTTTCAAGGAGTCCTACTCTTCTTATTTAAAATGATATTAAAATAAAAATATAGGTACTGGGCATGCATGTCCATACAGAGGTCTTGCATACTTAGCAGTAAGTTAAATATGTAAAAATTTTATTCTTATCCTTGTGAGTTCCCTTTGGGTTTCTTTTGTATTTCATATTGTTCTTTGTAACTATCACATTTCCCCAGCATTCTTGAAGATAGAAGCTATGTTTACAGCAGCTGTTCTAGTCCATGTTTTAGGAGCTCTATACTTTGCTTGTGAGAATGTATACAATGGTCTATCATGGTTGGATCTGGGGTTCTTTTTTTGCTCAGGACATGTTCTTCTCCATGCCTTTTGCAGCTCATGTGAGCACAGATTGCTACACCCAAAGCCTTGTTGGGCTTCTCCTCTCTCTCTTCCCCCACACACTCCATCCTTTGTCTAGATATATTTCTGTCTTCTGCTTCTCCCTGACCCTCTGCAGGCCCCTCTCCCTGCAATCTATTTGAGAAGCTGCTCTCAAAAAATGAGCTGGGCTCACTTCAGAGCCACTGTTCTCCTGGACGGGTCCAGGATTACATTACTATGTAGCTCATTCTGCAGTGTCTGAAGCCCTTGTTGCAAGATCGTGTCTAACACTTGCATTGCTGAGTGTGGGAGGGTAAATCCAGTCCTTGTTGCTGTATATTCACTGGGAGGGAAAGCCAATAAACTCCTTTAAATGTAAATACAAATTACGAGCATTTTCCATGTCATTAAATATGCTTGTGAAATATGATTTTAATTACTGCATATGTTTCCATCGTGCACCTGGCTTGGCTGTTTTCTCATTTGACCAGAGTCTTTGAACTTCAGTTGTGGTGTTTTTCATAAGAAAAAATTCATGGGTCAACAAATGGAGCTAACTTTCCTTAATGGGTGCAGATTTTTGCATTTATGATTAGAAAGTTGAGGTAAATATTTGCTTACTCCTTTTAAGTCTGGTTATTTTATTATTTCATTTTATACATTAAACTCTGTTTAAAATCATTTTATTTATTAAGTGTGAGTGTGTGTGTGGTGTGTTCATGCACACGTGCATATATGCACACCTTGCCTGGATGTGTACAGATGCAGGAGGACACTTTGCACGTCTTCCTCTAGTGCTCATCTGAATGTGTCCTTGAGGCAGTCTCTCACAGAACCCAGAGCAGCGATTTTCAGCCAGACTGATGGTCAGCAAGCACTAGAGATTCTCTTGTCTCCATTACACACAGGACTAGGGGTACAGCTGTGTGTGGCCGTATCCAACTTTTTATGTGGGAAATAAAGTCAGGGAGAATCAGGCCATCCCAGGCCCTCATGTTGAAGAGGTAAGCAGTTTAACTCACTCAGCCATATCCTTAGCCTTTTTTTATATTAAAATCTCTTACTGGAAATGATTTTTCATATTTTATGTGGTTTCCATGCTTAATGTTTTATCTTTTTCTAAAATAATAAAAGTGTGAAGAGAGATTCAATAATATACCCAATCACTTCCCATCACCCCATTTTCTCTTTTCTTCCTTCTGAAAACCCAGTGATATATATTTATATAATTTTCCCTTTTTATCCTCCTATCATCTGTGTTCTTAAATAGTCTTTAACTTTATTTTTTCTTTTGGCCTGGCTGTACTTCGGGTATTTATAATTTTTTTTGTGTGTTTGCATGCATGTGTGTTTGTGTGTGAGAGTGACTGTGTGTGTGTAAGCACATGTGTATGTGTGTGAGAGAGGGTGTGCATGTATCACGGCACTTGTGTGGCAGTCATGGGACAACCTCCGGGTATGTCTCTCCTCTCCCCACCTTTGTTGGTTGTTGTTTTGCTGCTGCGTGCCCTGCTTGTGGTTCCTTCTCTGCTGTGGATGTGATGGAGTGAGCCAGTGGCCTCTCTCGTGATGAGGCTTCCCTGCAAAACTATAAGCTTGAAATCAGCCCTTTCCTCCTTTAAGCTGCTTCTGGTTGGGTGTTTTGCTCCAGCAACAAGAGAAGCTGACTGCAATACCCGTTCAATACCATAACAAGTAGCCATGGAGGCTCTCAATTATATTGGATGTCATACCCTCAAATTTATATGCAAATATAAAATATACACCAAAAAATAATTTTGGTAAACTTAATGAGAATAATATATTATTTTTTCTTCACTAATTGTATTAAATTTATAGTGGTTTATTATACAATGATATTAAAATTAACTTCATTTCCTTTCATTTTTATTGAGGTTAATGGAAATTTCAAATTATACATATATCTCACTCATGAATTGAGCTTGTTTCTGTTAAACAACATTGATCTGTTATCATCACTAATTGGGAATGTGTCATTTAAAAAGAAATCTTATCCTTATATAATAATGGAGTAATAATACAAAGAACTGAAACAAGCTAGCATTTTCCTGTTGATACAAATTTCTGAAATTTTATGAAAGAAATGATGACTAACTTGGTGTGTTTTATTGTTGTGTATTGTAAGAGGAACTAGGTTTCAGTATTTCTGTCTGATGATTTCTTTTGTGAATAAGTACTTTCCTGCTTATGTCTTCACTATGTCATTTGTCTTTAAGATGGGTGGTGCTGCAGCTGCCTTCTCCTTGCTGGGACAGGCAGCTGGAACGACAGCACGGCATGGGAGGAAAGGGTTTAGTTTGACTCTCAAGGGGAAGTTTCGTGATGGCTGAGGAAAGCAGGCCATGAGCAGAGGCTGGACATCACCTTGACCACAGAAGGTGGAAAACAGCAGTAGGTGAATGAGTTAAGTTCTGGCTAGGGGGAGCTGGCTATAACACTTCTAAGCCTGTCCTCAGCATCACACTTCCTCCAGCAAGGCTCACCTCCAAAATTGCCACTAATTCAAAACCAAGTACTCAGATCACTTGAGTTTCGGGGGGTCATTTGATCCAAACCGCCACAGGGGTCTCTACATGGAGCTCAGTAAGAAGTACTAGGCCCTGGGTAGAAAACAGAACACTAGCAACAGGCGTTACATAATTTTGAATGATTGAAAGGTTTAAGGCTTTTTTTTTTCTTTTTTCCCTAGAAAATATATTAGTAGGCACAGACCCCTAGAATATTTCTCCTCCAGACAGGCACAGATCTTCTGAAGAGCTGCAACAGCGGTCACAGTGGTGGAGAATGCTTTGGAAAGAAGGAATGTGATGATTCGTTCATTCCCTTAAGATGTGAAACATTTTCTGATTTTTCTTTAGCTGAAAGGTTCTCACTTGGGATCTGATAAACTATTATAAAGTCACCAGTTATCTCCATAAACCTTCTAGTCTGGATGCATGATTTATTGAACAGACATATACAGAAAATGTTGGCTGCTCAAATGTCTATATAATGAGAGAGATATGCACGTGAAAATTAAGGTGTGCATTTAGAAGGCAAATTAAACACCTAACAGGGAAAAGTAGTGGAACACATGAGCTGTGATTTTATTTTTCTTAAGATTTTGCAGGAAGTGGAAAATAATGGCAAATCACACCCAGCAGGTTCCAGAAACTCCACACATTTATTCTCAGTCTATAAGGGACTAAAACAAGACCTTTCACTCCTGGGATGGCATCGAGCTGTTCTGGTCTTGTGAGAACAGCTAAACTTTTCCTTATTTTTGCTCTAATGAGAAAGTGGTTTTGAGTAGCTGTTTGGTTAGGCTTTGCAGTAACATGACATTTTCTACTTGTGGAAGGGATGAATTTGGAAACAGTCACAAATTGTAAAATTCATTCACTGGTTCATAGATAATTATCACAATGTCTGTTAAATGTTAAATAAACTATAAATACTTTCCAAACTATTTATTTATAGGAACTTTATGTAAATAAAAATGGGGTATGAGGATTGAGTAAGAAAATATTTTCCCACTATTTTGAGATTATAGCTAGCCCTACAAAATCAAATCAGGGATATTGTAACAACAACATCTATTTAAACACATCATACAATTTTAATCTTGAAAAGGGACCACAGATTTTGATGAAGGAAAGGGTTGTACTAGTTCTAATTTCAATTGGGAAAATACAACCCAATTAGAAAACGTCTCAGAGGGAGGTGTGAAATAATTGGAAGTCTGAAATAACAAATCAAGTCCGGGAGGCTGTGCAAAGACCCAGTCTTCAGTAAGACCACAAATTATCAGGGTATCAAAATATCAGCTCAGGGCCTGAAAACTCCATGTAAGATAAAAATAACTTGAAGAGAAAGCCCACAGAGTAAGAAAAAGAAAAGTTTGTAACTTGAAAACTAATTGCCTTCAATTCATAGTGTAAACGACTGCCTGACCAAGCACACCTCTGGTGAAGGCTCCCTTCTTCTAGGAAACAAAACCCCGTCACAGTGATGTTGCCTCTCTAAGCTGTGTGCATTAAACATGGCCAGGGGTCACCACTTTTATGTTAAGCACACAAATTTCATGTTTCTGACAAAGACCAGGGGTGTTAAGATGAGTCTACTAAGTTTTAACAATAAAGGATGTCGTTTACTGTAACTTTTACCTGCAAATACCTATTCCCCCCACAATTTACAGAGATAATTGTAGAAACAAAGATGTTTTGAATTCACTGGTTAATAACAGTTCTCATATCTTTATATAATCTGTGTCATGCACCTAGGTGATCTTCTTTAAATCAATAGAAATTAGGTGTGGAGGTGCATCTGTGTCATCCTAGCCCTTGAGGGGCTGAAGCAGGTGGATAATGAGTGCCACGTCTGGGCTACATAGTCAGCTTGAGGTCAACCTGTGGTATCCACAACAGGTAAGTGAGAATTATAATACACAGGAAGAAATCCATGGGCAGGTCCGTGGATGAGGTGAGATCATAATATTGTGTTCTTGTCATTCAGTTGTGTTATTGTGAACAGAAAATGTCCCATAAAAGAGAAGGCAGTTGAACTGATTCTGAAAGGTGGAAAAATGTAGCAAATTTCTTAAGGTGGTGACTATCAGGGAGACCAAAACTCATCGACAATGTGGAGAAGTGGCAGATGAGTGATCACTTCTAAATAAAAACTCTACATCATACCCTACAAGGCATTGCATAAGAGGTGGAGGAAAGAATATAAGAGGCAAAAGATGGGGAGGGTTGCTTTGGATGTCTTTCTTCTAGACACAAAATAGCTGGTGCATTCATGGACTCATCACAGATGTCATTTTACTTGAGAAATCATCTTGTTTTAGTGTCCTTGTTTTTGATGAAAGTCCCACTTTCCATAGTGTCTTCAGTTACTGTCTTGACACATTAGTGCAATTGGACTTTAAGGACTAGTCCAATGTCATTGCTTCCATGATAATGTGTCAACATTACTTGGGTTATGTTCTAGCTTTGTATGCTAGAGACATTCCTAGCACTGTGATGCCAAAATTTATCACTTCATAATTTGTTTAATAGGAATCTGCTGTCCCTGCAATGAATGTGCTACAGTTCTAACTACTCTGGCTAAATCATGCTATAAAAGGGGGCTGGAGAGATGGCTTAGTGGTTAATGTACTAGCCTGCAAAGCCAAAGGACCCAGGTTAATTTCCCCAGTATCCACATAAGTCAGATGCACAAGGTGGTACATGTGTCTGGAGTTTAATGTGGTTGAAGGCCCTGGCACACCCATTTTCTTTCTCTTACTCTCTCCCCTTGCCTGTTTCTCTTTCTCTCTCAAATAAATAAATATAAATAAAATATTTTATAGAAAAACTATGCTAAAAAGATTATGAGGAAATAGAACCTATCTTTACTTTCTCTTTACACTTATTCATCCTTCCGCATCATATAGTGTTGGCCCTAGACCAGAGCCTAATCATCTACTTCTTGGATGATAGAAATACATGAAGCATGTGGATCCTCCCTATGTCTTAATGATACCACCAGCTTTCTGTCTCCGGATGAGTTCATTGTCTCAGGATCACCAATAGGTAAGGACAGCAGGAAGAGGGGAGTCGTGCAAAATTTTATTGAAACATGATACCTGGAAAGTGATTTCCCAAAGAGCATACTGGAATGGAGTTTTCAACATGCTAAGAAGGAGTTTGAATGGTCTGTGCCTCTGTGTGAATTAGGCATTGAGATGAGACGAGTCTGAGAAATTAACTGCAATGGATGTGAGGGATTAATTAATATGTGAGTTAAGGGGGAAAAGGGCTCAGAAAAAAGCTTACTGGCATTGGGAAAAGTTTTACTTAGGAGGAACAATTAGGAGGTAAAGAGAACAAAGAGCTGGTATACAAAAGTCACCTTGATGAGGAACAGCGTTTTTCCATTTAATTTCTGGACTGTAGTTGCCTTGTAGTCACACCAGACAGGCTGATGCTTTATGTTCTTTTGGGCCCATGTCCCTAAGTAGCCGCCTAAAAAAAAAAATGAGGCTATCATGATCCTAATCTCTATCAATAATGTTAATTCCCCTGAATATTATGGTATGAATAGGAAGAAACCCTGTGTGGCTCTATTGTTGTCCAAGAATAAAGTCAAAAGTCATTACTATGATTACCAATGACCTCCATGGTGACCAGTATTCTGCTAGCTAAGAATCATGTAGCTTACAATGCTGGTGAACATCCACCTTGAGTGCCCTATTTCTCATCTTGGAATATCATGCCTTCATAGTCATACTTTTTCATACCTGCAAATATCCACCTTGACTGGTCATATGGCTTAGTGTTTAAAGCACTTGACTGCAAAGTCTAAAGACCCACGCTCAATTCCCCAGTGCCCACATAAGCCAGATGGACAAGGTAGCTCATGTGTCTGGAGTTCGTTTGCAGTGGCTGGAGGCCCTGGAGCTCCCATTCTCTCTCTCTCCCTCCCTCCCTCCCTCTCTCTCTCTCTCTCTCTCTCTCTCTCTCTCTCTCCTTCTCTCAAATAATCAACAAGACCTTTGGGCTGTGCTCACCTTCCCTCAAATAATCAACAAGAAAATAAATAAATTTAAAATTCCTTCTTTAGTCTTTTGGCATTTTATGCATCTTTCCTATTCTGTTCAAGGTTCCATTTTTCTATGAGATCTTCTCTGCCCACAATTATCCAAATCAATTACTGCCTCACAGTGCTGTTTTCTCTCCTTATTTGTGAACTCATCCATGGATTTCTTCCCGTATCATCTAGTCTTTGTTTACCTTCATGCCACATGGTTGGGTAGAATCCTAGACAGGAACATTGTAATTTGTATATAGAAAATATTCAGGGGTTTTCTTTAAAATTCCCAGTAGAACTGGCCAACCAGAACTTTATAATCAGATAAAACAATATGCCTTTTTAAAGATAGATGTGCATTAGTTTTATAAGGAAGTTGTACCTAGTACAGTAATTTATTATCTCTGGTTAAAGAGATTCCAGTAGTTAATATTTTCAATGCTTTAGTGAGAAGGGAGAATAATTTCCTACCAAATTTTTGTTTCATGTAGTTTTACTACTTCAGCTGTTTTCTAACATTTGAGATTCCAAAATAAGCTCAAGGAAGTAGAGGAAAAAAGAAACCATTTGGCCAGGACTCAAATGTCAAGTTGTCTCCAATGCAAGTGATCAAGGACATGGCCCCTCCAGGCCTCACTGGGAAAGGGTGGCAGCCTTGCACCTGTGCACCATCGTGCAACTTGATATGTGTCCCCAGGCCCAGAGCATAACAGTAAAGATGCCAGCCTCAATAGAAATTCTAATGTGAATGGGGCAGTCTGGAAAATAGAAGAGAATTTTGTCCACTGCTTGCCAGTTTGGACTCTGACATACTTTGTGAAATGAAAATTTAAAAAAACTGAAAAAAAAGACTCAATAAATAGTCTTGGGAATACTGGGTAGACATGGGGGGGGATTTTGGAACAAAACACGGGTCTCTTATTGAAAAACACATCTAGCAGGATCAAAATATTTATGAAATTGATGCATAGCAGTGTGGAAAACAAACCGTGGTACCACTGTAGATCAATTACCTTAGCGTAGAAAGTCCTTTCTCCTTACTCACAGATTCCATGATATGTACACACTTTAAAATCTGACTGTATAAAGTAATACAAGTAAATATAATATAAATAAATATAATATAAATATATTATAATATAAATATAAAGTAATACAAGTTTACTATAAAAATAATTTCAACAATATAAACATAGATAAGATGACCAGTAACTTCTAACCTATTTGGATTCTCACCAATTGATTTGTACCACCTAGCATGTCTTAATATTCCAGAAATGGAGTTTGAGAATTGCATATGAAGTTACAGAGCTCAAGCCTCTTCCTGATCAAACACAGTGACACAAAGGAAAAATCTCTAGGAGATTATGATTCTTGCCTAGATAACAGATTAACTTCAGCTATAGTCTGAAGTTAAGAAAACATAGCTAGCTCATTAATGACTTCATAAGGAGAGCAAGACAGAGAATTACTAATCGACAGGTCTTTGCACAGATCAGAATGGTGGGTGGTGATGCCCATCATTGATAAGAATGACTGTGAAGATGACTGGGCTTCTGCGTGGGAATGAAAATACTTAGCAGCAGAGGCCAGTGAGTTAAAAGGGAAACATAAAGGGAAGAGAAAGGAAGGGAGGAGGGTACTTAATAGGTTGATATTGTATATATGTAAGTACAATGATTGTTATGGGGATGTAATATGATGGAGAATAGAATTTCAAAGGGGAAAGTGTGGGGCGTGGGGAAGGAGGGAATTACCATGGGATTTTTTAAAATAAAAATGCTAATAAAAACTTAAAAGAAAAGAATGACTGTGAAAAGGACACATTTGGAGGGAAGAGTCATAATTTTTGGCCATGTTGAGGTAAGACAACGGATTTCAATCACACATCCAAATATCTGATGGGAGTATAGAGGCATCCTAAGTGGGATATGAACGTAGACATTCTAGGTGTGTATATAGCATCTTAACCTCAGTGCTCTCTACAATCACCTCAGTGAGAGAACTTATAAAGGTCACAGGCTAGAGAGATGGCTCAGCAGTTAAAGGCAGTTGCTTGCAAAATCTGCCAGTCCAGGTTTGATTCTCCAGTACCGACTTAAGTCCAGATGCACTGCATGTATCTGGCGTACATGTGTAGCAGCAAGAGCCCCTGATGTGCCAATTCTCTCTCTCCCTCTCTGTCTCCCTTTCTTTCTCTTTCCCTCCTTGCATATAAAATAATTTCTTTTTACAAAATGGAAGTTGCAGAATTTGGAATGTGTAGTTTGAGAAAGGCCAAAGGTAAGAAAGTGTTTCTATGAAATACAGGTGTCAGAGAAGTCCAAAGGGACTTTTTGTGGGAACAAAACTTTCCAGGGTGGCTAACGGAAAAGAAAACTGTCATCGGGGTTCATTATCAAAGACTGACATCAGTGATTGGTCTAAGTTAGTGAGCTTCAAAGCCAATGAACCCCTGCCATTTTTGAAGACATATTGACTTAGATTTGGATTCAAGGGCCCTCAAACTCATCAAACATTTATCATTTACTAGAACAGTGATCATTCATGATCAAAGCTGCCTTTGCTCAGAGTGAACACACAACTTATTTTGGGAGCTGCATGTTAATTCCCATCCGCAGTTGTCAGTCTCCTAAATGTCCACCATGTTAGCCAGGACAGGATGCCTAGATGTGGAGAATACTGGGTTCTATACAAAGTAACACTGTAGCATGGATTGCACTGTCTGGATTTTTTGTGGTTAAATAAGACCTCTGTTGACACTTGACTTAAGTGTGATTATCCTCAGTTGAAAACCTGAGAACCAGACTGCTTGGTGGCAGATGGGAGCCACACATTGCCCTGTGAAAGTGATTTCTGGAATGGTCTACATTCCACACCTGAAATTCCCCCTAACCCCGGAAGCAAGCCTGGGTGCACCCCTTGAGTGCAGGGTTGTCTGACCACGAAGAAGACTAATGAAATGCCTTGGTGGATGAGAATGTTGGTTCACGGAAATGCGTAAAAAGCACATTTCCTTATTTTTCGATAGAAACTAGCAATGGATATATGGTCAGTGTGTTTAAGAGGCTGGTAATATGAATCTCTGTTTGTGTTTCTCTCTGTTTTATTTCCTCTTGCTTTCCTGGAACAACTAATTCTAATGGAAGCTGACATCTCCGTGCTAAAATGTTGACTTTCCAACCCTGCCTTTATTGTACACTGAAATTGTGCTCAAATTCCCCACTGTATCGCTCGTCATAGTGTGTACACCTTGTTAGGTTTCTCAGAGGTGACAGTAGACCCTGGCTTATTTTTTTATATTGAAAAAAAAGAGCAATAAAATCAGATATGAAGAAAAGTGAGAGAGATTGGAATTGATAGCTTATCTTTGTGGTGGGTGGGTGTTGTGTTGTGTGCTCCCTTTGTCCCTTCAGGACCTTCCGCATCAACTTAGTTACTTGTTGTTACTATTGATGGACCATGACTGAATTCTCCTAGAGATTCAGTCTCAGGAGAAAATTGCTTTGCACAAGGTGATATAACAAGAACATCCACATTCAATCAAATGTGTATTGGGCAGAGTATTGACCTGGTCATCTTGTTTCAGTTTGGGTCACTCGGAAGGGCATTCCTGGTTCCAGAATTTTCTTTGGTATCAGTTGATACCTGTGTTCAGACGTGCTTGTCAACACAATATTCTGCCCACCCCTGCTTCCCTGACTCTTTCATTGATGTTGATCCCAAGCAATCCCCAATGAACTTGTTGCATACAAATCTCCATGACTTTTAGACAACCAAGTCCCTTGGGCAGATGAGCAAGCTATTTCTGAAACAACTATTTGGAAGGAAGGAATGTGATGCTAAACCCAGGAAAGACAGTTTTCACAGATCACATTGCAATTTCCCTGTTTTCCTTGTATAAATGGCCAGATGGACAATTTTCTCTAAATGTCTCTGAAAGGACCCAAGAGTTAGAATGAAGCTGAGAGGGACTTGTATCCAGGAGTCGATGACCCTTTTCCAGTCCCAGTACGTTTATGCCACCAAGCTTTACTTTCCGATAGTGGGTGGTAAACTAGGGGACTATGTCTCAGGTTATACTCTTATGTTCTCTCTCCCTGCCCCCATTCTACTGAGGATCCTCCCCAGTAGGGTTACTGATATTCACAGTGGGGTCATGAATGTACCTGTCAGCCTCCATGGGGGAAAGACAATGCCTAAAAATAAAATTTAGTTTCCCACACCCTCAGTGTCTGGACAGGGGGTCAGAGATTTTAGGAAGAGTGTCTGTCTATCCACATTTTATAATCATTCAAGGAAATTATGAAAGGTCTCTCCCATGCAGCTTCTGAGAAAAACTATTTTCATAAGAAAACAATGACACTTTGCATAGAGGCACCTTTTGTCACCAGCCACCAAACTAGCAGGCCATGAGGCCCAATCACGATGTTCCCGTATTAGTTACCAGGAAACCACATGAATAAAAGAAGTAAACAAAGGAGATGTGCAAAATTTCAAAGCACTGTTTGTTCATGATGGAAATGGAAGCCTCTTGGGGATAGGTTAATGGAACCCCTTTAGTATTGCAGAATACTTAGTGCCTCCCTGTGTATCCAGGATTGGAGATAGAGTGCGATACAGTAAGTTTAATATCTGCCTGTCATTGGGGCCTGAAGATTGAGGTCTGAGTCCAGGCAATGCAAAACCTTCTTTGCAATGTTTCCCAGGAATCCTAGATTTCATCCTATGTGTGTTACTTGTTATGTTGTTCCTGTGCTACAAAAAGGCACAGTTGAATGCTGGGTAATTTTCTTTTTTTCATTGTTTGTATTGAGAACTTTAATATGTAAACATATTGTAAATTGGTCATATTCCCTTATGTTGTACTATTATATTCTCTCTCCCATTCCACTAAGGGCCTTCAGTGAGGTTATTGGTATTGGCAGTGGGGTCATGAAGGCACTAGTCAGTGGGGATGGTCAATGCCTAAGAATACACGTTCCCACTTTGTGGCACTTTTATTTTTATGCTCAGTTCTCTGCAGTATTCTCTCCTTGAGTGTTGAGCTTTTAGCAGACTCTGATTTTCTGCTTGGATTACTTGTGAGTCTCCTCAGAATCTACCACTATCTCCCTGAAGGAGGCTGTCAGGCTAGCAGTGAGAGCAGCACTCATGTTTCATCTGCCTCTTCATCCTTAGTGTTTCCTGAGCCCTAGCAGAGGTGATAGAGATGACTTCTCATGCTACACAGTTGACTTTCTCTTCCTATTGTAATGATGGATCTGGGATCTCTTTGGTATTCTCTGTCATCTATACAAAGCACATTCTCTTGCCCAGAGTGAGAGCAGCATGGATCAAAGGGGATAAGCATAAACATTTAGAAAGTGTTCAACAAACATCACCTCCCCTTTCAGCCAAAAAGCAGTGGGAACTTTCCTCTAGGGTCGATGACCTTCCAAGCCACGGGCTGCAGACATGGTTCTCAGGGTCAGGTTTGAATTCCCTCCCACTCAGATCTAATCAGAGAGTAGTTGATCACCCCCATAGCCTGTGTGCCACTATTGCACTGGTGTGTACATCTTACCTGACTGATGGATTTTAAAGCTTGCAGGGTCTACTGCTTGCTCATGTTATTGGTGGCCATTGTTTTCTAGCACTTTCCAGCACTATGAGAGCCAGCCAGCAGGGACCTAGCTTCCATGTTAGTTCCAGCTCGGTCTCTTAATATCCTGCCACCAAAGCCTGTGGTGTTTGCAGCAATAGGGTCTTACCATTTAGATCAGTTTGGTAACCTGGTGCTCTGGCAATGACCTGGTTGTTTTAGGTTCCTCGTGGACCTCGTTGACCTATAGCTCACTGTCGGGCATGACCCAGTTCTGGCACTGGGATTTACCACCAGCAGCCTATGGTTTTAAGGCAAGCTTCTCCATTTCTTCAGGCTGCTTATATCCAAACTCTCTCCCTTTCTCTCTCTCTCTCTCTCTCTCTCTCTCTCTCTCTCTCTCTCTCTCTCTCCAGTGCTATGTGATTTTCTATAGACTTAGCCCTATGCTAGGCTAATTTATCACCTTGAAACACTAGGATACTTTTCATCTGTGACTATCAGGATAAATCGTTTAGAAGGTATTTCTCTCTGACTTCTTTATATATGACGATGGTTGAGATCGCTCATTCTTTTTGTCATGAAAATAAGCAGTGCTTTGTGTAATTCCCGTTGGTTTTGTTAGGAAATTAGCAATTTTAGATTCAATTAGATACAGTTTAGAACAATTAGATACAGTTGCTCTACCTTTCATGAGACGGTTGTGTGCATCAGCATTTCACCACTTTTAATGGGTGATAACAGGAAGTCTTCTGGAAATAAGCATTGCTACATCTATGGTAATGGGGCTTGCTTTTCTGAACCGCCAGTAATTCCTTTGGGTGTCTCGAGGAGTCAGAGCCAAAATAGCCCAACATGTGTGAGTCTTCTTTAACAGCCTAAAGATTTTGCAGACATTGATTTTCTATCCTTTTGACACATGTGTGGGGTGGGTGTTTCCTCGTGAACATTTTTGGTTTCCCTCAGGATCATTCAGCAGGTTTCTCTGACAAATTTACAGTCCTGGATGGCAGTGTGGTCACAAGATAAAATCTTTGACAAGTCCTTTTTTCCCCTTCCCTTAATGACTTGAAGCCAGACTTTTTAATTAAAGTTGTGGTATAATGACCAAGAGTTTATTTTCAAATTAGCTAAAGAAAATCTGTCTGCTGAATGACAATTCAGAAGCTATGATAGATATTTTGCAGAGAATGCAATCATATACCCACTATACTTGCTAATGCTCAGAGCATTAGATGTGAGAGACAATTTCACTGAATAAAAGAACTTTTGAGGTGGGTGTGTGGTGCATGGATTTAATCCGAGTATTTGGAAGGCTGAGGTAGCAGGTTCATTGTGAATTTGAGGCCAGCCAGGGGCTACAGAGTGAGCAATAGGTCAGCCTGGGATAGAGTGAGACCCTACTTTGCAAACAACAACAATTTTTTGTTGTTTGTTAAAGGATGTTTTCAAACTAGAGTGAAAATGCTTACATCATCAAAGATTATGACAGCAAATGAACATTCATTAATGTAGAGTTACATATGTGATGACAGACAATATGGTGGACTGTTAGTTATTGTCAGCAAACCTTTCCATGCAGACAGACAATGCTATCCTATTAAATGCTATTCTGCAAATTTGGCATCTGGGCTGGGGAGATGGCTCAGTGAGTAAGAGCACTTGGCCTCATTACATGAATACCTGAGAGGCACTCTGATTCACTCTGAGTTTGGTTTCCCAGAACTCAAGAATATTGGGGTGTGGTAATGCATGCCTGAAAATCTAGTCATGTGATGGGTTGGGGTGGAGACAGGAGAATCTGTGGGGCTCTCTGTTCAGCCAGTTTGTCTGGAAAACTCAACTAGACTCTGTTGCAAGAAAGCAAGTAAAACATCAATGGAGGAAGGACACAGACATTCTCCTCTTATCTCCTACACGTGAGCATTTGGGTGACTCACATCTGAACACACGCAAGCATGCACTATTTATACACACAGTACATATACACGCCATACCACAGATACTTCCCATATTCACGTACACACACACACACACACGCCAAAATATTATATCTTCTAGTTGAGAAACTTACAATCTTAATATTTTAGTCTTCATCACCATGGCATAACATTAAAACAGCTGGTTGGAAAGAAACTTGTTTCCCTTGTACAACACTATGCCAATAACAAGAAGAACAAACAAAGAATTTTAATGATCTTGAGAATCTTTTGAAAGTTGTAGAGATGAGCCTGTACTGTCTGGTGTTTGGAGGGTCCTCCTGGGACAGAAACTTCTTGAGGGCAAAGATCTCTACTGTGCCACGTATGGGACTATAATAATACACACCAGAGTATAAACCTTAAAAGAGTTAGGTACCTCTACTTATTTGTCTATGTTATAGTCAGGTTCGCATTACTGGTAGAAATCACCCAACCAAGAGCAGCTTATGGGAAAAAGAGGTTTATTTTAGCTCATAGGCTTGAGGGGAAGCTCCATGATGGCAGGGGAAAACAATGGCATGAGCAGAGGCTGGACATCACCCCTGGCCCACATAAAGTGGACAATAGCAACAGGAGAGTGTACCAAACACTGACATGGTGAAACCAGCTATAACACCCATAAGCCTGTCCCCAATAATACATTGCCTCCAGGAGGGGTTAATTCCAAAATCTCCATGAGCTGGGAACCTAGCATTCAGAACACTTAAGTTTATGAGGGACACCTGAATCAAACCACTGCAGTTTCCACTATATTTGTTAAGATGTCTTGAGGCCGAATAGATGGCTTAGTGGTTAAGGCCTTTGCCTGCAAAGCCAAAGGACCTTGGTTTGATTCCCCAGGACCCATGTAAACCAGAAGAACAAGGGAGTGCATGCATCTGGAGTTTGTTTGCAGTGTCTGGAGGCCCTGGCACACCAATTCTCCCCCTCTCTCTTTCTCTCTCTGTGCCTCTTTCTATTAAATAGATAAGTAAGATATATTTTAAAAATATTTTTATTTACAAGAGAGAAACAGAAAGAGTTAGAGAAAATTGAATTGTCATGTCAGGGTCTCTTGGCACTGCAAACAAATTCTAGAAGCATACACTACTTTGTGCATCTGGCTTTATGTGGGTCCTGCAGAATTGAACCTGGACAGGCAGAATTTGCAAGCAAGTACCTTTAACCACTGAACAGCAATATCTCCAGCTCTCCATCACCTGATTTTTTATGTGACGGGTCTCCACTGAATCCTTACCTTGCAGATTTGGCTAGTCTAGCCAGGCAGGTTGCTATGGAACTCTGCCTGTCTCAGTCTCTTGGAGGTGTGGATTACGTCATCATACTAGTGTCTTTCTGGATGCCAGGGATCTGAACTTGGGTTCTCACACTTGTGTTTCAAGGGCTTTACTAACTGAGCCATCTCTTCAGCCCTGAGTAATAATTTTTGAAACCAAAGCTGGTCAATAAGGTAGACTAGTGGCTAGATTATTGACCAGCTGTGGTTTCAAATATTAAATAAAGTTAATTCCTTTATTAAGACATCTAATAGCCCCATATGCGTTGCTATACCCTATAGGAAATATGAATTCAGGGCACATCTGTCATTACCATAAGTTTCATTGGATGGCCAGGCTTTAGCTAAGCATGACTCTCAGTGATGTAGCAAAAGGGTGGCCAGCTTCACACTTCTGTTGCCACAGCAGCTGGCCAATCTGCCTACCTCAGGTTTCTCTTGCCATGATGGGACTGCCCCCTCTCACACTATGAGCCAAATAAGTCTTCACCCCCTAAAATTCTTCTGTTTGGTATTTTGTTACAATGATGAGATAAGCAGATAATATAATACACACACACACACACACACACACACACACACACACACACACACACATGAGGTGGAGGCAAATGTGAATTAAATTCCATTCTTGGTGGATTGATCTATAGTTTAATAGAGTAGTTGACTTTCAACTAAATGCTTCATATAGCTTTGCTGGTGAAATAAATTGCCCCCTCCTATTTTTTTTGGTTTGTTTTTTGTTTTTTGAGGTAGGGTCTCATTCTAGCCTAGGCTGACCTGGAATTCACTATGTAGTTTCAAGGTGGCCTTGAACTCACAGTGATCATTTCACCTCAGCTTCCCCAGTGCTGGGAAATTTCATATATTTAATTTGTAAATTTTAGTGAATTTTTACATATGCAAACACTTATGAATGAACACAACATCGCATAGTAAATCTATCATTCCCAAATTTATCTTGATGCCTCAGTGTACTCAATTCCAAAGCAGCTACTTTCATGCCCGGGACCCTGTATTTAGCTGACCTGTGTTCTGTCACTAATGATTAGTTTGCATTTTATTGTTTTTTTTTTCAGTCTTAGATACTTTTTAATGTGGTTGTGCTCTCTCTCCCTCTCTTTTTATATCTCTCTTCTTTAACTCAGCATACAGTTTTGAGATCTAGCTGATTGTGGACTAAAAGCTCTAAGTCTGGGAGCCAAATAGACCTCTCTTCTTATCTTTAACTAACTTAGCATTTTGTATAGTAATAGAAATCTGCCTAACGTAATTTGCTAAAACATGCTATATGCAAATATAACTGCTGTTTTAGCAAACATGGGGAAGAGAGGTAGTCATCGTGCCTTTTACATTATGTATTCCATAAATTCAGATCTCTATGAATTCCTTTTAATATGAGTTAGGAAATGTCCTTCTACTGTTTTAAATATTTTTATTATTAAGGTTCTCCAGTGAGCTTTGGTGGCTTCAGTTGATAAATCCATTTCTTCTCTTCATTTAAGTTATTAAATGTAGTCCCATGCTCTGTTTAAAATGGCTGTTTATGAGCTGGAGAAATGGCTTAGTGGTTGAGGCATTTGTCTGTGAAGCCTAAGGACTCAGGATTGATTCCCCAGTACCCATTTAAGCCAGATACATAAGGTGGCACATGTGTACGGAGTTCGTTTGCAGTGGCTGCAGGCCCTAGCATATCCATTCTCTCTCTCTCTCTCTCTCTCATCTCTCATCTCTGCCTCTTTCTCCCAGGTAAACAAAATTTAAAAACTGGCTTTAAAATAGGGTTTTCTATTCATTTCATCATATGTATGATATCTATGCATCTTGATGGATCATTCATACACACACCTATTTTGATGCTAATTTTATTAGAGGACAGACATCACAAATTTTGAATTTGTGGGAATTGCTGGGAAGTCAATTTATTTTATTCCTTCAAAGAAAACTAAACTTCATTCTGATACACAGAAAGTTACTTAGAGTCACTATGGCCCTTTTAAGCCTTGGATAGTACCTGTTAGGAGAGACTAGAGGTTGATGTGTAGCACAGAGCTGATTTTCTCCCACAGCTGAAGTATAACTGTCCTCAGTGCTTCCTCTGATGGCCTCTCTATCTCAGAGTTTCTTGTTGGTGCAACTATTTCTTGCTGTGAGAGCTCTGAGTCTCTTGAATCTTGCTAGTCCAGAATGGGAAAACATCAGTATTCAACTAAAGACTCAGTTGAGACCCTTTGCAGATCTCAGACCTCTTGTTTTCAGTCTGCTTGTAAATTCTATCTGGCTTGGATTTTTTTTTATTTTTTATTTTTTATTTTTAACCCTGGGTCCTCTGTGCAGGAATACTGAAGGACTTTCTTGGGGCAGGGCTTGCATTTATTGATGCTGGGGTGCCTTCCTCAATCACTCTCCACCTTATTCTTTAAATAATTTTATTTATTTATTATTTATTTAAGAGAATTTAAGAGAGAGAGAGAGAGAGAATGGGCACACTAAGACATATTCCCACATTATTATTTTTTAAGACAGTTTCTTTCATTGCTCTGGAACTTGCTGATTCACCTGATCTAGCTAGTCAGCATGTCCCAAGGATCCTCCTGTTTCAGCACCCTCCCCGCCCCCCAGCAGTGGGATTATAGGTGTGTCCCACTGCATCGAGCTTTTCCATGGGCTCTGGAGATCTGAACTCAGTTCTCATGCTTGTGTGGCTGCCTCTTTACTGACTGGGCCATCTCCACAGACCACTTTATGATTTCAACTAACTAGATAAGCATTCAGGGGAATCAGGAAATGCTATTTAGACAGTATCATCAATTTGTTGCAGTTTGCTAAAAAAAAAGTTTGCACACTATGTAATTATATTAGTGTGCCAACTATTTTAGAACAACCCTATTGGTGTTTACAGCACGAGAGAATCTGTCTTCATCACCTATGTATTGTGATAAATCCCCTATACGATGATGAGGTTTCTACACATTTGGGGTAGAGTTTATACATATATCATGTGTAAAATTACATGAATTCATAGAAAAAAGTATGCACAGAAAACCAACTCCTCTTACAATTTAAGTACAAGAATTTGACAAAGATGTGTCTATAGAAAAGCCATAAGTACCATTTATATATACCTCAGTATTCATGATAAACACTGATGTAAGCCAACTAACCCATCCATGGATCACATAGAATCCATGTTTAGTGACTTTGCCATTGTTATTAATAGGAAGTATATGTTCTGTTCACATTAGGATTCCAAGAGGTCAGAGGAAGGCAAGGAAACCTCAGAAGAGAGATGGGTTCTTTCTCAAAATATTTTCTCAACTTTTAGTACAGTGGGGAAATTAATCTTATGGAACTGAGATTTATTCTCTTCCAGTACACAGTAGTTAATGATGGAGTGCATGACTTAGTAAACTTTAATCCTACACAGCACCCTGAGTACTGTAAACAACCCGAGATTGTTCACTAAAGGCATTTAGCTATCAGAAGACCTTGGAGTTTCCTTCCAGAAAGTAGGTAGAGATCTATCCAAGCTTGAATCAATTGATATTAACTTCACATAATAATGGTCTTTGCTTTAATTTGTGTAAGGATTGAGCTGGAAGAGCTTGTTAAAAATGACAGGCTCCCGGGTTCTAAGCCTACACACTCTGATAGAGGGGAGCCATGACATCTGTAAGCTTAATAAGCACTACATAGGAATATGAAAAATATGCTGCATTCCAAAGATCACACTTTGGAAACAGTAGGATTGTCTGAGAAAGAAGTAATGCCAGAATTTAGGTTTGGAAGAGAGCTTATTGAGGAATATTTTGTTTGAGTTGATGTTTAAAGGTAAAAATGGTAGGCAAGAAACCCAATGATCTCCAGAAACTGTTGGAAATAATATTCTCCTATGGTTATGTTGAAACTTTGTTTTCTCACTATATTCTTTGATGGGGAAACAGAAAATGTTTACATAATATTTCTCCTCCAAGCCAAATACTCACATGGGAATGTTAGATTTACTTAGTAGAAAGAGAGATTTACGAGGGTTGGGAAAATATGAAATGTGTGAGTGAGGGCAATTGTGAAATCTGAGACCCTGGAGATTTCCTTAAAGCAAAGAAGAGACCATCTATCTAGAGTTGTTTGAATTAAGTCTCCTTGGTACTGTGGGGGTTGGAGAAATGGATTTAGATATCTCCAGAGATGCTTTATGCTCTGTTGTCATAATTCTGCATGAGTATTGGTTTTTTATAAAGGGCCAATAAGCCATTAGTTGGAGTCTTTTTATATACTCTCCCAGTACTGTTTCCACCACACTGACCAGTTTCCCTGCTGTTCATTGTGTCTAGAAGCTGTTTGGTTTTCACTTCTCCCAGGGGATTTCTAGGGCGTTTTGTTCCTTAATGAAAATCTAAGAGCATAAACAGGACAGAATATTTGAAATTATGTTATACTACCTTAAGTATTTGCAGGAAAGGAGAGGGTTAACCTTGAGAAATTTACGTAACTTAATTCTTTTGTTAGTCAGACTGCAAGTGATTTTATTCATTTATAATACTTTAATAATGTGGATTTTTAGTTAGACCTTTTTCTTAATTTTTATTTATTTATTTATTTGAGAGCAACAGACACAGAGAGAAAGAGGCAGAGAGAGAGAGAGAGAATGGGCGCGCCAGGGCTTCCAGCCTCTGCAAACGAACTCCAGATGTGTGCGCCCCCTTGTGCATCTGGCTAACGTGGGACCTGGGGAACCGAGCCTCGAACCAGGGTCCTTAGGCTTCACAGGCAAGCACTTAACCACTAAGCCATCTCTCCAGCCCTAGTTAGACCTTTTTTGACTTGCAAATAGGTTACTTTATGTGATTGTTTCACATAATGGTTCCATGCACATACATCTTAGTATTTACTTCTTGTAGAGCAGATGCTAAATTCTAAAAAAGTGGGGATATATTATTGCTTTTCAATTGCCATAACTTATACTTTTGCCACCTACTCTACAAAGCTTTTGGGAGTAGGGCAATGCTTAACATTTCCAAATACTTAGACTACTTCCCTCTCCACTGTGCTATAAGGTATTTTCCCTCCTCTCATGCTATAGAGTCAGATTGTTGAATAGTCCAGTCTTTCTAGAGGGTGACACATTTCTTTGTGAATCTCAAATATGACAGACTCATTTATGTGTCAGAACCACACCATTCAATCGCTAAGCAGCCATGGCAACAATGAAACACTCTCTATTTTGATCATATCACTTGCAAAAACGAGGGGTAATGAAAAGGCCTTCTCATGGTATTGTTACAAAGATTAAATACACTGTGGCATAGTATATTGTACCAAGTGAGCAGCAAAAGTAGCATGTGGGATATCATCTTTCTAGAATTTTATTTATTCATTTATTTATGAAAGAGAGCGAGAAAGAGGCAGATATATAGAGAGAATGAGCATGCCAGGACCTCCAGCCACTGCAAACAAACTTTAGACATATGCACCACCGTGTGCATCTGGCTCATGTGGGTACTAGAGAATCAAACCTGGATCCTTAGGTTTGCAAGCAAGCTCCTTAAGTGCTAAGCTATCTCTCAAGCCCTAGTCCTTTTCAATATTAACAGTAGTGATATTGACTAGAATTTCTAGCTAGTGGAGATCCATTTGAAATGATTACATGCAATTTAAGAAAACTTCAAGCTTAAGAGTATGTTTGTTTTATGTTTGTGGTCACTTATGCAGAATGGCATCATATTTTGTACATATTTGTCATGTTTCCTATTTGGGGATCATGTGAAAAATAAGTCCTGATGATCCATACCTTATAGTATATGTGGTAAAGGTGCCTGTTTGAGGAGCAGTTATATCAAAAATTCTTAAATTTGAAACATCTGGCCTTGACTCATTAGTATTTAAGATGAAACTAATGATTTCTTCGCTTTCCAATGTCTGTATTTGTAAGAGAGAATAATAGGAAGTAAGTCTTGAGGAAAAACATTAATTCCTTCTTTAGCAAAGCCTGTTGAAATGCACTGTTGTAGGCCTTGTTATTTTTAAGTGTCTGGATTTTCTTTATGAATTCATTAAAAAATATTTTAGCGGCTCTGGTGGGCCCAGTATCTCATTCCAACATAAACTTACCACTGGAAAGCACACACTGTTTGGCTCACCTTTTCATTTCATGGCTTAATAATAATGACAAATTACAGGTGCCGAAGTGATGCTAGATCCCTTACCATAACTGATTCAATGCTCATAATATTATTCTTGTGTCCAGGATTTCTTAATATATATGACATCTCTCTTGTGATTGGCGGTTAATGTCTCTCATGCTAGAATTCTGTTTCAACAGCCTGAAAATGATATTACCTTGAATAATTGGTCATCACTTGGGCCTGTCATTATGTCTTACATTTAACTTTACTATAAGAGTAATGTCTTTATTGTTGGTACTGCAATGAAGAGAGGATTGCTCTCTAATGTGGGCTCATCTTGGACCCTTAGTTCTTTCCAAGATGATTTTTTTTTTGTATATGTCATAATCCATTTTAAGGACCTCACCATATATAATAATCCTGTGTGTTTTGCAAGCTTATTTTTCCAATGGTTCTTTCAAAGAATATGAAAATTATTATATTGGCTCTTCATATGTTGTTCTTAATCAGGTTCTTATTAAGTTCCTATGTCTCTTGTAGATACTTTTTTAAAGTTCTATGACTATAAGCATGTTAAAGTGAAGAGTGTGTTAGCTTTTCCAGTCTAATATGAATAATTTTTTCCTTTATTGCATTTGTTGGAAATTCTAATACAATGTTTATGAGAAGTTGATAGGAGTGAAACTTAGCATTTTGATTGATTTTGTACTTAGAAAAACTTAGAATTTCATGACAAATATTGATCTCAAGAGATATTTTTTTGGTATATGTCCTTGTGAAATTGATAAATTTTGTTTATTGTGTGTACAGAGTACATATATCGAAAATGAGTGTTCAATTATATCAAACTATTTTCTATTGAGATGGTCATAGAATTGTTCCTTTCTATTTTATTAACATGATGAATAGTATCAATTGATTTGGACAAAAATTAAACCATTTTTATATGGTTGGTATGACTTGATGGTCTGCCACTGTGGTGGTTCAGGAAATACAAGATGTCTCCCACAGCCTCCTGCTTCCCTCCTGAATGCTGTTACTCCCTTCCGTCTGTTCTAGTCATGCTGTCTCCACCGTGAGGAAACTTCCCCTCAAAACTATGAGCTAAAATAAACCCTTTCTTCTCATAAACCGTTTCTGGTCAGGTATCTTCTCCAGTAGTAAGAAAGTAACTGAAAATTTACATATTTTAAATTCAATCCAATGAAAATTTTGTTTGGAACATATCCATGAGGAATCTTGAACAATACATACTTTTTCATTATAATGTCCTATATGCTTTCATTACCAATTCAGTACCTGCCACATCTAATATATGAGAAAATGTTACTGTCTTGTTTTCATTCTGAGAGGTTTCTCATGGGGTAATTTTTATTTCTTCTCCTAAATCTTTATTAGAATTCATCAGGGATGCCACATGAAATTGGAATTTCCTTCTGGTAAGGATGCTTCTTTAAAATTTCAGTTTACTGAAGGCTATTAGGTTGTCCATTTCTTTTCATATGCATCTTGGCAATTTTTTTTTTTTTTAGTGTCCATTTCATGTAAATGTTCATGTTTGCCCGAATACTTCTTGGTAGTATTCTCTTACAATCTTTTGTAATTTTTGAAGGATATGGAATGTCATCCCCCCTTTTTTCCTGATTTTAGGGATTTTTGGTAGTTAATTTAGGTAAAGGTTTTGTTTTATTGTCTTTTTCAAAATAAGAATTGTGCTTTTAATGCCTTTCCTGTATTATTTCTGCATTTTGTATTTTATTGTTTCTTTCTCCACTTGTCCATTCTCCTGCTTCCACCTCCTCTTTTTCTTTTCTTTTTTCTTTCTTTCTTCCTTTTTCTGGTGGAGACACTATTACCATTTTCACTTTTCTTTGATGATATTAGAGCTAAACAGCACCTATTGCAGAGCCCCAGCCATGCTGGTATGATCCCAGCACACAGGAGGTGGACACAGAAGGATTCTAAGTTTGAGGCCAGTCTGTGCTTGATAGCTAGACCCTGTATCAAAACCCAAACCAAAACAAACAATAAGCTCTATATATTTCATCTTGAACACTCTTTTAGCCATACCTTATGTATTTTGATGGCTGTGTTTCCTTGTCAGTGAATGACAAATGTTTAACATTCTCTGTGAGTTATATAGAAGTATGTGCTTCATGACTTACATAAGAGTGTCCTTTTTAATTTCTAAGTATCTATTCTATATATTGTATAGATCCTCACGTATTATGTTTTACTTAGCTCCACTGCAGCTGGAGAATCTTTTTTGAAGCAAAGTCTCACTCTAGCCTGACCTGGAATTCACCATGTAGTCTCAGGGTGGTTTCAAACTTAATGTCTCCTACCTCAGCTTCCTGAGTGCTAAGATTGAAGCTGTGTGCCACCACACCTGGCTCATAATCTGATTTTAACCCTTGTTACCATGATGAGACTTACTTTAGAATCATCTTGGTGAAAGGCACATGTGCATTTACAAAAAGGTTGTAATTTGTGTATAGGGACAGATGTAAATTAATTTACTTGATGTTGATTCAGTTGCACTTGTATACATGTACTGTACTAATTTGTGAGTCAGAAATACTTTAAAATGGCGCATTTGCCTTTTTATCCCTCTTTCTTCAACCCTTTTGTTGGGAGGTCTTTTGATAAATGAATGCGAAAGTGTTACAAACACTTTTAATGGTTCTGTGGCTCAGACAAAAGCCCTGCTGTGTGGTCACCCACAGGCAGTGACCACTTCTAGGATGAGGGACATTGCTTCTGGTTGGGTCTGCTGGGGGACAGAGAGTCAGGAAGATACAGAAACATAGCCATCAGTGTAAAGTCAGGCAGGAGACAAGCATTGAGGAGGCTCACTTGACTTTGTGGAAACCATTACTATAGAGCAAGGGCTGGAAGGCCTAGGATTATGCTGTGTTATCATGCATGCAGGTCACCCCGTGGAGCAGGGGATGAGCAGAGAGGATTATCACTATAGTCACCAACAGCAGACTTCTTGTTAGGCAGAGTAATTTTTGGAGGAAAGCAGTTGAGGTAGTTTGAATGTAAAATGTCCCCTACGAATGAACTGAGGAGTTTGAATACTTAATCCCCACTTGCGGATGCTGCTCCAAAAGGCTGTAGAACCTGTAAGAAGTGAGGCTTTGTTGGAGGAAGTCATCACTGTCACTACAACCATCCCAGCTCGCTGCATTGATGGCTCTCGACTTCCTCCCCTCTGATGTGATGTGACTTCCTCTGCCCTGATAGACTCTACTCTGTGGAACTTTTAAGCCAAATTAAACCTGTTTTCTCCCATAAGTTGCTTCTGGTTGGATATCCTCTCTCACCAGTGAAAATGCAGCTGACACCTGTTAAGGTCAAAACAGAAGGCTCGGGCTGCATATTGACTCAATGTAGTGAGACCAGGCTGAGAACAAAGCCCCAGGTGCCTAGGGCTCATTCAGAATACCAGCTGCCAAATCACATAGCACAGATTAATGTGGGGAGCACTGGGGTGAAATGGGAAGAGCACAGATTTTTGAATCAAGCAATTCTGAGTCTAAACCCTGCTCCAGTGACACTTCTTTTCACTGTAACACCTTAGAGAAGACATGCTTGACCTGTTAGAGCCTGTTGCTTCATAGGCAGTATTCAGCTTTTCCAAGAAATTGGATGTGAGATATATATATATATATATATATATATATATATATATATATATATATATATATATATGCACATATATGTTATTATATATAAAACATATACATATAACATATATGGAGAGAGAGAGAGAGAGATTGAGAGAGAAAGAGAGAGCTTAGTTTAGGTTTTCTGCAAATTCTAGATTTCTTCCTTGTCCTATAATTCCAGATTCAGGATGGATATTAAGGACGAGGATACAGGGAATGAGGCATTTTTTCTGTATCAAGGTAAAGAATCAAATGATGGTCAGGGAAGACAGTTTAGTGGATATAGTGCTTCCTGGGGAGGGTGAGGACAGGTGTTTGAATCCTCATCACCCAGTTAAATGCTTGGTAGGTGTGGTGGCTTGCCCATACTCCCAGCTCTCAAATACCAGAGGCAGGGGATCCACCCCACAACCAGGTAGTTAGTTTGGCTAGTTGAATTGGTGATCTTTGAATTTGTGTGAATGAGCTTGTCTCAGTAAATAAGGTAGAGGGTGATTGAGGAAGACACTCGATGTAAACCTCTGGCCTCGACATACATGTGTACACATGTGCATGGGCACCTGTATGCATGCGTACCCATGCTCACCAACGTCTATGCACGCATGCATGCACACCACATATACAGATACAATGCAAAAACATTTGGTAATGATGCTATCTTTCTCTCTAGAATGTCGGAGTCTGACCTGGCGATAGTGACAGAACCACGTCTTCCTTTAAGCAATGAGCTTGAACTCTTCCTGCAGGGAGACACATGCATCCCCTTCAAGAAACATGTCACCTAATGCCCACAATTGCTTCTTTCCCACTTTATGGTCTGTGTGTACATGAGACCCAGTGAGTTCTGACAGCTCTTCCTTCTGGGTGCCCTTGCTCAGGAAGATGCTTTTGATGGAGAGTGTATGGGATGAGGAACAGTCTCTGCAGATCAACTTGATAGTTGTCTTTATTTCACTATTTTACTGGCTACTAACAAAAAAAGCAATCAAAACTCATCAATTTTGAATGCTTCTATTAACCAATGGGGTTGTCACTGTTTCTAATGTCTGCCCTTGGAAGAACCATTTTTGGTAGCTTAGACTATGTCTATGTCCACTGGGAATAGATACATTTAGCCAGTTAAAAGGGCTGCTACTCTGCACTTATTTGCAGACAGTAGATATCAGAGTACAAAAGGAAAAGAAAACTCCTCTCTTTACGTTTCAAAATATAAAACAGGTTTGGTAATTTCTTCTTGCTTCTTGCAAGTCTTGGAGGGTGGTGCATTTGCACAACTTAAATGCAATGAAGAAGAAACAAGCTTTGAAATATCACACTTGGAGATAATCAAAGCAACCAGAGGGAATTTGTAGCCATCTGAAGGCATCAGGCAGCAGGCAGCAGGAAGATTGACAGGGCAGCAATGAGTGACACATGTTTGTGAGGCTCAGCCGGCCATTCATCGGCACAGAGTTTGACATTTAAATTGCAGGCAGTCCTGGGTCCATTCCAGGAGCTGCCCGTGGTTAAACGAGGTTCTGATCACTTGCTTGAGGGGCGCAGTGGGGGTAACGAGAGAGAAAGAAAAAAGAAAAAAAATCAAATTGTTCTCGGAAATCATGTTTAATGTAGAAATCTGGTTAATATTAAAATGCAATCTGCAGTTTTTAAGTATTCTATTCCTCTAGGAAAATATTTCCTGTTCAAGGGGCTGGAGCAGTAAGCACCCCCTTATTACATCACTTCCTGTGTCAGGCCCAACTAGCATTCAAAATATATTACCTTATTGATAATGCTAATTTCAAAATGATGCTTCCCCCCCACCCTTTGGTTAAAGGGTCTGGGCAAAATTCCAATCATATGGATGAGTTTAGCTCTAGGCAGAGCTGGCCAAGCTGATATTTCATACACTACATACAGTGTGGTTCTCCCACATGCTGAGGATAGTAGCTTGGGCTTCCTCTCTTCTTATAGCATTACATTTTTTTTTTTATGACTTACTCAAGGAAACAGCTATCCCGTGGGATTTAGAAAAGGGGTGTCAGCAGCTCCAGCAAGGAGAGACAACAACATTTCTCTCTACATAAACCAAGACTCTGATCTTTTAATTACCAGGGAGTTAGGGCTTGATTTCTGCAACTCAACCTTCTGCGATGTTCAGATCAACTTGGTATTTTCCTTGTAGGTTTGGCTGACCTTCCTCACCATGGCTCTCATCACTAGAAGGACATGTGACTATAGCCACTTGTCTTTATCTTTTCATCCACTTTTTTTTCCTGTAATGTCTTTAAAAAACACAAAAGCTGATGGCTTATTAAAATAAAACCTTTTGAAGAATCTGTCCCTTATGCAGCTCCATAGCATTCCTACTATTTTATTTAACAATTTGACGTCCACTACAAACATGTCAATATGGAAGATCCAGTACTCTAGACCAGAAGGAGGCAATTTCATTTGTTTTGAGTCCTTCTCATCCTTTGGAATCAATGGGCGACCTGTTCGATGGAGCTGGTCATTCTCATTGAAGAGTCAGAGTGTTAAGGCTTTTACGACAAATCTTAAATTCCATGGAGGTCCAACCAAACCATTTGTAGGTTTTGTTTTGTTTCTTGAGAATTTTCTTTAGATACCAGAGGATATCTTCTATTCATCTTTACTTTGTTGTCCAATAACAAATACAAATAGAGAAAATGAACATTTTTTGTTTATTTTTATTTATTTATTTAAGAGCAACAGACAGAGAGAGAAAGAGGCAGAGAGAGAGAGAGAGAGAGAGAGAGAGAGAGAGAGAGAGAGACAGGGAGAGAGAATGGGCGTGCCAGGGCTTCCAGCCACTGCAAACAAACTCCAGATGCATGTGCCCCCTTGTGCATCCGGCTAACGTGGGTCCTGGGGAATCGAGCCTCGAACCGGGGTCCTTAGGCTTCACAGGCAAGTGCTTAACTGCTAAGCCATCTCTCCAGCCCCCCAAAATGAACTTTTTTAATGGACAGGCTCAGTCTCTTCCTGGAAACACAGCTGCTGTGAGTTCACATGTAACAGCCAGGCTGTATGCAGATGGCAGTGTTTGTTAGTCCTTCTCTCCGTCATCTTGCTCTGGCACTCTTTCCACACCCCCTTCCATAAGGATGCTTGAGCCGTGGAGGGGATGGTTCTGTAACTAGTAGTTACTGGGAGAGGGGCAACCAGCTTCATCAGTGGTGTAGCCACTGGTACATTGCCCATTCCACAGTAGATCACCTTCCACCCGTGATCCTGTAATCCAGCCGAACTGAATGCAATGGGAAAAAGGACTTTAAAGTAAGATGGGACTTAACGGGAAGAAGATGGGTGTGAATAGGAGAGGGAAAAGATGATATCTGAAGGGAATGAGATCAACATATGTTATAAACACATGTGAATTTTTTTTTCCTTTTCTTGAGGTAGGGTTTCACTCTAGTCCAGACTGATCTGGAGCTCACTTTGTAGTCCCAGGATGGCCTCAAACTCAAGGCAATCCTCCCACCTCAGCTTCATGAGTTCTAGTACAAAAGGCATGCTCAAATACACTTGGCTATATGTGTGAAATGGCAAAAATAGAAAAATGAATAAAAAAGAGAAAAATAAGCATTTTTTTATGTCTTAACAGTAGATGAAGAGTGCATGCTCTGTACTGGTGTTTGATTCTACTCATATGTAATTGTATTTTATTTTTTAAATATTTATTTGTGTGAGAGGGTAGAGAAATAGAAAGAGGGAGGTAGGGAGGGAGGAAGGGAAAGAGAGGAGAGAGAGAGAGAGAGGGAATTGAGTGTGGCAGTATTTCCTGTCACTGCAAACAAACTTCAGATGCATTTCCTACTTTGTACATCTTGCTTTACCAGTGTGCTGGATCATTAAATCCAGGCTGTCAGGCTTAGAAATAAGCACATTTAACTGCTGACCTATCTTTCCATCCTGAAAATATAATATTAAAATGAATTTTCATTAAACTCTTTTTATTCTAGAGCACACTTGCTGCTTTCCAGAAAACTTCTCAAGTGAGCTGTATATTCTAGCACTTGTATATGAGTTACTGTTTTTATTTTCATACTACAGTGTAATGGGGACTCCACAAGCGTTGGTAGTTGGCTTCAAGTGGAATTGGCTCTGATTGGGAAACCACAGTGAGCCTTGTGCATAAAGAGATATAAGGGTGAGGCCATGGAGAAGTTGTCAATAGGTGAGGGTGGGAATGTAGGGATGAATTTACATGGGCATAGTTTTATAGGCAAAGGAAGCAAGACAGTGGGTACAAGTGAAGTGAGAAAATTTATCATGTAACTAAGATATCTGTTTTCTTCAGTAATATAACTGCATCTTAAAATTTTCTTGAGGAAATAAGTTTAACAAGATTTAATCATAGAATGTACATGATGTATAAGTGTATAAACACACAAGATGCATTCATGAAATTTCAGTGGAAAAGAAATCACAATCCAAGCAGACGATAATGTTTTAAATAATTCTAGATCATGTGATGATGATGGTGATAATAATGATGACAAAAATAATTTCTTGCATTGGGTCAGGTCTAAGCAGTAAAGGGTTTAGTATGACCTCACTGGATTGGACTTTACTTACTCCCTGTTGGACTGCATTAAGTTAATACGACAATAATCATATGACTGTTCAATAACATGAAATATTTGGGATAGCTGGATAATCAGAATAGAAAATGGTAGGTCAAGTATGTAAGTATGTCTAGAAGGCATGGGAAGTAACATGCAAAAAGAGGTGAATTTTGAGTTGTGGGATTGAATTTCATATTTTTCTAATAAAATCATTCATACTTAATATAAGATCTTTCTAAAAATCTATGTAACCCAAGATGATGTTGAACTTGAAATCTTTCTGCCTCATCCATCTCTGTAGTGGGACTGACGGTATAAACCCACATCACACTTGACATAAGCTCTCTGTGTTTTATTTTTGAAACAGGGTAAGCCTTCTTTTTCAATTAAATAAATGGATTTCATGGTGTTCTATTTAGAAGCTAAATCAGTATAAATGGAGGTCAATGAAGAAGGAAAATTTTGTTAACAATGTGAAGTATGGACAGTTATGAACAGTTTTCTTTTGTGTTTGTTTTTCCAAGGTAGGGTCTAACTCTAGCCCAAGCTGACTTGGAACTCACTCTGTAGTTCCAGGCTGCCTTCAAACTTGCAATAATCTGCCTACCACTGCCTTTCAAGAGCTGTTATTAAATGAATGTGCCAACAAGCCCAACATTTACAAGTTTTTATTTTTATTTTTACTTTTGGATTTTCGAGGTAGGGTCTCACTCTAGCCCAGGCTGGCATGAAATTCACTCTGTAGTCTCAGAGTGGTCTTGAACTCATGGCGATCCTTCTACCTCTGCCTCCTGAGGGCTGGGATTAAAGGCATGTGCCATCACACCTGGCTCTACAGCTTTTGAAGAGGAGAATAATATGGCATGAGTCAAGTGTGCCTAGAAATAGTGTGACAATGTCCTAGAAAAGCAAGATTGACTTTAAAAGATCAGTGAAACATCTTAGAAAAGATGTAATGAGAAAAGGAAATATAATTAAAGGCCACTGTGATGGATAGAACTTGCATATTCTAGGAAAAGACAATGTTGGGAGAGATCAGTGTGGATGTAGGGAAAGAAAGGAATTCAAGTTTAAAGATAGAGAAGACATAAATAAATTTATAGTAGCTTATTAGCTAATTTAAGGAAACACTGGGCCAACAGATCAGAAGGGTTGTAGGGTTTCTATTTGGAAAGGCCCCACAGGGGCTAGAGAGATGGCTCAGTGGATAAAGTCCTTGCCATGCAAGCAGAACCTGAATTTGGATTCCTAGCACATACAAAATTCCAGGTGTGGCACTATGGGTCTATAATCCCAGCCCTGGGCAGGTAGGGACAGACATCTCTAGGGCTCACTAGCTACCTAGTCTAGCCCAATCTGTGTTTAAGGTATGGGCTCATAGAGATTCCTTGTCTCAAAAAGGAAGGTAGAAATCAATCAAGTAATATGCATGATACCAACCTCTGGCCTCCATATGCATGCTTGCTCACATGTAAACATGAACATGTACACCCCCACACATGCATACACACACACACACACACACACACACACACACACACACACAGGCCCAATGGTACTGAGCTCTTAGAGCTGAAGTATGGAGACAAATTAAAATGTAGCATAGATTTGGGGTGATCAGATCAGAGCCATATGAACAGTGTAAGGAAGGCAATAGCAGGTGACAAGAAAACAGAAAAGAATAGTGGAGAGGTAAGGATGCTCAGGGGAATCAAGGATGATTGGGAGGTAGGAGAATCAACTAAAAAAGTGTTGTTTGAAAATGCCATAATTATACCGAACATTTTCTATGCTTCTTAAAATGTTAAACATTTAAAAAATGATTATGATTTATAAATATTTTTCTGCTTTTTGCTATTGACTTTTCAATTTTTTTATTTATTGGTTAGAAAGAGGGAGAAAGAATGGGTATGCAAGGGCCTCCAGCCACTGCATACGGACTCGAGATGTATGCATTACCAGGTGCATCTGGCTTATGTGGGTTCTAGGTCATTGAACCTTGATCTTTAGGCTTTGCAGGAAAGTTACTTAAGGGGTAAACCATCTCTCTGGACTTTAAAAATAATTCTGATGGAAATCCCAGTCTGAAGGAAGCTTATCTTTTCTGATGGCAGCAACCACTGGGATGACTCAACACCCACCTTAGTGCTAAGAAAAAGTGTCAGTGGAGCATTCAGTACTAAGGGAGCCATCTCTATCACACCCTGAAAGGCTCAGGGTACATTGCAGAAGAGGTGGCAGAAATAATATAAGAGCCAAAGGAAAGGGACAAAGGGACTTGGTATTCCTGGTATTCCTGGTATTCCTGATCTCCCAACAGCCAATGCTACCTACATAAGTTCTACATAATAGGATGAAAAATGATGTTAAAATAGAAGAGGGCTAGTTGGAAAGAAGGTATTCAGAGCAGCAGGGGTTTGGGAAGATGAGATGGGTGGTGGTGAAAGGGGATTATGATCATGGCATATTATTGGTATGCATGGAGGTTGTCCGTGAAAAAGTTATAAAAAGACTAGAAAATCATTCTGATTGAGAGAAAGAAAAGAAAGAGTGAGAAATAGAGAAAGGGAGAGAGAGAGTGAGAAACAGAGAGAAGTGATATGTGCCACAGAGACATCACAGAGAAAGGGATAAGAGATGTAAGAGGAAAAACCAGGTAGGGATAGGGGTAAGAGAGGGAAGGTCGGAATAGAAAATAAACATTTGACCTCAACTCTTCAGGCTTTTGTAAAATATAGGAAGAAGTTGCACATGGTGTGGCATGAGAGAAGTCAGGAAGATGGATAAGAAAGTTCTTTCCCTAAAACTATAGAAGGATGATTAACTGCAAGGTTGGGAGGCAAGAGGTCAAGAAACATGGGATCAGGAAGTGTGGGGAAGCTCCAAGTCCAGCAAGGTAGGAAGTCACACAAGAGACTGCAGGGACATCCCGAGATAAGCAAGTGGGATTGAGTCCTAGATGCTGTTTTCTTTCTTTCTTTCTTTCTTTCTTTCTTTCTTTCTTTCTTTCTTTCTTTCTTTCTTTCTTTCTTTCTTTCTTTCCTTCCTTCCTTCCTTCCTTCCTTCCTTCCTTCCTTCCTTCCTTCCTTCCTTCCTTCCTTCTTTCTTTCTTTCTTTCTTTCTTTCTTTCTTTCTTTCTTTCTTTCTTTCTTTCTTTCTTTCTTTCTTTCTTTCTTTTTTCCCAGGATTGTATAGGAAATGCTGCTTGGAGATACCAAGCTGTTGTCTGTAAAGATGCTAGAGTTGAGATGAGACAGAAAAGGGTACAGAAGAATGAAAGTGAAAGTACTTTATGTGATAATTGTGTGCCAAAGCAATGCTGTTGGGACCAAGGTTTAGGGTGAGAAATGTTTGCATCAGAGAAGCACAGTTAGTTATATTGTTATTGTTTTTAAATTTTTGGTGTGTAGAGTAAGTGTGGTGTGGAGGGTGGTATGATGTGTGTAGTATACACTCATGTGCATGTAAATGCATGTGCCCTGTGCCCAGTCATGCAGAGGCCAGTGGAGAACATCAATGTCTACCTTTATCTCATCTACCTGCTTCCTTGAGAAGGTCTGTGCCACGAACCAGTGCTACCGCTTTTGCCATTGTTTTGGTCAGCAAGCCCAGTGATCCTCTGATCTCTGCTTCTCACAGGAATGGGATTACAGACATGGGTAGGCACATTCAGCTTTTCATGTGCATCCTGGGGTATCAAACTTAGGCTGTCTCAGGCTGCCTCAGGCCTTCATATAGCAGGGATTGTTTCATGGCATCTCCCCACCCTGCTATTCTCATTCCCAAATTAGCGGTGTGCTGAAGAAAAACCTTGTGATACAATGAGTATTCTTTTCCTCTTTGAATATAATAAAGTATATTTATAATTAATATATAAATATTAATAAATATAAATAAAATAAAATAATAAAAATAAAAGGGAATAAAAACAATAAAGGGAAAAATGATTACAGAGAACAAGGGGAGAGGCGACATGAAGATGTGTCTCTCTAGAAACCAGTGGTAGAGATCAGCATCTTATTCCAGCTATTTTCAGTGATGTCCATATTACTCTATAGGCCTTCATCCAGAAAGTCATCTCATCTAAGATTCTAAGGTCTAAGGTGAGATATCTGGTTCATCAATACAGACAACTTAGACAATTATTTTCCTAGTTTGCATGGTAGCTTGCTACTCACTTGACCTGACAGAGCTGGTTGAAAATGGAAACAAGGTGACATGCAGTTCTAAGCCCATTGACATAACAACTGGAATTCAAGTAATCTCTTCCCAACAAAGCTTTACAGTCCTTGCTAGAAGTAAAACATTGTTTGAAAATTGAGCTCAGAAAATTCCTCATTGCATGCTAAATCCAGTTGGATTCTTCATTGTTCTAAAAATTATGTGTGTGTTTGTATGTATGCATGTGCGTGTGTGTATATTGGTATGCCAGAGTCTCTTTCCACTGCAAATGAAGGACAGATGCATGCAGTACTTTTTGTATTGAGCTTATGTGTTGGCAAATATTGCTATCGCATCCATCCCCAGCCAGCAGGCTTTGCAATCAAATGTCTTTAACTGCTGAGCCATCTCCCCAGCCTGCTGCTTGTTTTTATAAAATAGACATTTATAAATGAAATCTTATTGGAACCCAGTTATGTTCATTCGTTTATTTTTGTCTAGTTTGGCATGACAGTTGCCACAGTGTGTTATGGTTGGTAAAGCATAAAATATGAAGTTATTCTCTACAGAACAAGCTCATTGAATCCTATGCAACAGTGGAGTCCATGCATCAGTAAACACAATAACACAGCTGATAGATGCGTGGAGTTCTGTTTAGTGAGACAGTCATTTTCAGTCATGATGGAAACTTTTAGTTTTTTGTAGTGAGCAATTGTCAATGAAATGTGATCAGTTGAAAGGCAATATCAGCCAAGTTCTAATCCATCAGGAGATGGTGGCAGAAGCCAAAAAAGTAAACCCTGTTTGAAGACTTCAGGTTTAACAAGGCTCTGTGGGATTATGGATGGATAGGTTGTTTTCCAGATGGGATTCATGTCTTTTGACAGCGTCCTTTTCCTGCTAGTAAAACTGAGTCTGCTGTAAGGGGTCATGGCACCCTGCATCTTTCCAGGGCTGCTGGAGAGCAGATGATAAGATACAAGGTGTTCTTGGTATCCTTACAGACTCCCCCCGCCCCACATGCCCATGTGGAGAGATGTACACTGTTGATTTTTAAATTATACTTCTGCAGAAAGAATGTAGGCTAACTGAATTACAGCAATCAGAGAGAAGGCAGTGGCTTCCTTGTTCCATTAAACAAGGAAAAGAAAGAAGAAAAAAGATCAAGTCCTGTCTCAGCATATGAGGTGCTCCTCAGTTTTAGAGAAGCACTCAGTTTTCTACTCACCCTAAAAATAAATAAATAAATAACTGGACTAAGCTACTTTTCTCTTTATATCTCTTGAGAATTAACTCCAGACAAAGTTTACTTAACTTGGGCATGTGTAACCAAAAGCGGATAGTGGCTTTATGTTCCAGTACTTGGCTATTGTCACCCAACATCCAAATCAGGAGACTCAAGAAGCTGAAGTGACAAGCCCTGGATGAAGCCCCAGATTGTCACAAAACAGTGAGAAATGTCTGCATCAGAGAAGCACAAATGGTATTTTTCTTTCTTCTGAAACGGAGTCTCCTCATATTCTAATTTGCAAATTTAAGAGCTTGTTGAAATCAAAACTTTTCTGATAGCTGTGATTAGTGAACCCATACCAAATTGTGTCAGAATTCCTTTCTTTATTGTTTGTGTTCTGTGTGAATAGCTAGAAAGATGAAGTTGGGCATTAAAGAAGCTAGGCCTGAAGAAGAAGCTACAAGACCAAAGATGGACAAATATATTTTAGTTTTGATTATTACTCATTTGTTTATTGACCTTTCTATACATAAATATTACATTTTGATCACATGTACCCCACCTTGCCTTCCCTTATCCCCTTCAATTCCACTGTCCTTCTCACCAAAGCAAGCCTCAACCCACACAAGAAAAGTGAAACAACTCTTTGTATTTATCTGACCACAATACAATACAGTTAGAAGTTAACGGTAAGAAAAGCTACAAAACTTAAAAAACTCTTGGAGATTAATGAACACAGTACTGAATCATGAATGAGTCATTGAAGAAAATGGAAACACTGTATACCTGATCCTATGGGATACCATGAAGGGGGCCCTAAGAGGGAAGATCCTAGCTCTCTAAGTGCCTACCTAGATAGGAGTCTAGCAGTTCTATGTCATTCAAACTCAGGGGCTCAGCAAATTTGCTCCCTGCATAGCCAAGAACAAACAAAAAATCTTTTGCCTGTCAAGAACTGTGGAGAGTGGTGTGTTCCCAGAGACTAAATCTGTGCTATCACTCCCATATTCCACATGGATTCTTCAAATTATGCAACTGTTTGTGTTCAGGGAAAGGATGTTATGGCTGTGTGTGAATAGTATGAGTTTGAATTAAAAAAATATTTTAAAATTTTTATTTATTTATTTGCAAGCAGGGAAAGAAAGAGGAGAGAGAGAGAGGGAGAATGGGCATGCCAGTCACTGAAAATTAACTCCAGATACATGCACCACTTTATGCATCTACATTTACGTGGATACTGGGGAATTGAACCTGGGTATTAGAAATTGCAGGCAAATGCCTTAAATGCTGAGGCATCTCTCAAGTCTGAATTTTTTTAAATTGACAGTTTCCCTACATGTACATAATATATTTTGTGCATTATCCCTTCCCAATACCTTCTCTTGACCTTCCAGTCCTTCATTGACCAAACTCTTTTCCCAGCTAGTCCCTATTCTACTTTGATCTTTATTTTTTTTCCTTGTGTGTAGGTGTGACCCACTGAGAGTTTTTTTTTAAATTGTTATTTATTTATTTATTTTGTTTGTTTGTTTGTTTATGTATTTATTTTTGAGAGGAAGAGGCAGATAGAGAGAAAGAGAGGACGAGCACTCCAGGGCATCTAGCCACTGAAAATGAGGCCCAGACTCATGTATCCCTTTGTGAATCTGGCCTGCATGGGTACTGGGGAGTCAACCCTGGGTCCTTAGACTTGAGGAAAATGCCTCAACCACTAAACCAGCCCCACCCACTGAGTTTTAATTGGGGTTGGCTGAGAGGGCACCATGGGGAATTATTACTGGGGGATATGGATTCTACCAGTGGCTGCATCACTATGTAAAATCCCTCCTTCTTCCCTAGCCACCATTAACTACCTATTACTAGTCAAGGAGGGCTCTCACACACTCCTTCACCATTTATGATGCTGTTGGAATGCTCAGCACTACATGAGACATTATATCACCTCCTCTGATGCTTGGGGAGCAATTCAAATGAGGAGACAGAACATAAGAGCCAGAAGATGGGGAAGAGTTCTGAGGAGCACTCTCATCCAGGCAACCCATGTCTGTTGCATTCTTGACCTTAAAGTGTCTGTCATCACGTGCAGCAGACCCCACACCAAGTGACTTTGAGCTCCCAGAAATATTAAGGAGTAGTAGTAAATAGCATGACACCACTAGACATAAAGAATTTTAAGCCAACACTTTTGTCCTTTTTGGGTGCTTTGGACCATAAGGAGGTGACTAGCCCATATTGTGGCATGTGGCATCCTATAGCTCACATTCCAGGTGAAAAACTGCAGCTGCTCAGCTCTGTGCATATGTCCATTTGGAATGACTGGGTCATACACTCAATTAACTTTGAAGCATTGTATTTCAGCATGTGCATGGATAATTCAGAGTGTGGCTTTTCCTTTCCATGCCTCTCTTCTGCATGCATCTACTTGTGTGCCCCTTGTCTTTTTGTGCTTTGTATGAATAACGACTTTTATGATGGAAAGCCAGGGAAAACTTTGTAAATTTCTTGGCTTCTCATAATGAAAAGAGAGCTATAGACCAGAGTATAGCAGGTTTCTTATGGAAACAAATGAGGGGGGGGGGAGAGGATTAAAACTGAGATCATATTTTACATTTTATTAATTCATAAAAATTTATTGTTTTAATAATAGTTTATCAACCAAACAGGGTGGAGAAGAATGATGATATTTAATTGAGGTCTATAGATGTGGTGCCATCTCCCTGATATGGTATAACTCAGTTTATAAGGACACCACACATTGTTAAGTTTTAAATGTCTTTTAAGACATAAATGTCAGGCTTATTGCATAATAGTCTGTGAAGTTATAACATAGAATGTAGAGTAAACTTTATGGAACATATAAGGATTTATTTTCTTATGGAAAGCTTGTAGGGCTGAAGAACAAACTACGTGTGTTTTAAAAATATTCTACCATCTACAATCTGTATAATATTTGTTGGCTGCTATTCATGGTTCATCTTCTCTACAAGGGGAAAATGACATTAATTCTTTTTTGTGTATATTCAGCTACAGAAATTTGTTTTAAGAAAGAGAGTTATTATAGGAAGAATATATTTGTTAAATTGCTATTATCTATCATGACATCTATAGAACTCTATAAGCGTCCTAGAATGCACTAATAATCTACAAGTCTGTTCTTTTTAAAGATAACTTAAAATTTATACCTCTCTTCTTAGATTATAAACCTTGTTTTTCATAGTCTGTTTTTGACCCACAGGAAGAAAGGCGGACAGATTTTAGGAACAGATCTGACCTGTTTTGGTGGCCTGCATATGCCTCAGCTATCCTCCTGGTTGTGCATTGATCTCTTTATTTGGGGTTTCAGGTTAGCATATCTATATGTTGGCATACCAAAAAGTTATGGCAGCAGTGGAGATCAAGCAGGTCATTTTTCAAGACTTTTACAGTCTGTTTTCCACCTTAACCTGTTCCAAGAGTCACCTCCCCAACAACGTCTGACTATCTTTGTAATTAGCTTCCAAAGTGTTCGTAACTTGTAAACACTGTGAAATGGCTACCAGGCGTTTACCATAGTAAAAGTGGAGAGGGAAAGTGACTGGCTTCCTTAAACCATTTACATTTGACTGGAGGAGAACGCTGGGAGAGTGCCCACAGCAGTTAAAGGTTCGGGCACAGGACTCTAAGTCGTTTTTCATAAGGTGTCTGTGCCACACACAACTACCATATGATCTTTCTTGGCTCCAGCTGGCTTTGCTGAGTGGCCTGACCTCTGAAGGCTGTATGCTGCCCCAGGTTTGCAGCCATTTTTCTGTGCCATGGCGAGGCCGGCACAGGCCACATATTTGCTTGTCTCTTCTCTCTTGGGCTCAGCTGACCACCCCTGGAGGAGCCCTCTTCCATGTCAGAGGCTCCTGCCTTATTGTGTGACATAAGGACAGGACAGATGTGGTACTCAGGGGCCTGCACAGTGAAAAACAAGCCTGATTCATGGTAAGGAGAGTTGAGGCCTCCAGATGACACTACTCCTTCCTGTATCCTTCCAAGCTGCTGGCTGACCACCGGCCATGTGAAACAAACACAAAAAACATGGAAGAAATTATGAAAGACCAAAAATATTCTTTGGACAGCATGATGTTCTGTAGACAGAGAGATGGGATATAGAATTCCAGTGGAATTTATGATTGATTGAATCCAAGATTTGTTCTTTCAGAAAGATGTTGACCGAGGTGGCATGTCAATAATACAGAAACTGGGACCCTGTGAGCTTCCCATGAAGGTTTTTAGTACTCTTTAAAAAAAAATATTTTATTTATTTATTTGAGATAGAGAAAGAGGGAGAGAGAGGGAGAGTGAGAAGAATGGGCGTACCAGGGCCTCCAACCACTGCAACAGAATTTCAGACCCTAAACTGGGCATGGTGGTGCACGTCTTTAATCCCAGCACTTGGGAGGCAGAGGTAGGAGTATTGCCATGAGTTCAAGGCCACCCTGAGACTACACAGTGAATTCCAGGTTAGTGAGACCCTACCTAAAAAAAAAAAAAAAAAAAGAATTCCAGACCCATGCACCACCTTGTGCATCTGGCCTTACCTGGGTACTGAGAAATCAAACCTAGGTCCAAACTTTGAGTTTTGAGTGCTAAACCATCTCTCCACCCCCCCCCTAATCTGTTTTAAGTATTAAGGATGAACACACACACACACACACACACACACACACACACACACACATATATATATATATATATATATATATATAGAGAGAGAGAGAGAGAGAGAGAGAGAGAAAATGGGGTATGAAGAGGAGTAAACTTAAACACAGAAGAAACTTAACTTGTCTTTATTAGGATGTTAGTAACATGGCCAGAACTTTCTAGTTGCTTCCACCTGTAGTCATGGTATACCTACTGTACATAGGGATCTCACTATTTCAGGGTTGGCAGGTGTGGTAATTTGAATGTAAAACATCCCCCAGAGCCTCCTGTGTTCATGATTAAGCCTCATAGTTATATCCCCATCTAGTAGAGCCTTGGGACGGGAGCCTTGCTGGAGCAGGCGTGTCATTGGCAGCCTGCCTTGGGATTATACAAACCAGCCCCACTTACCAGTGCAAGCAAGCTCAAACTCACTCCCTCTCCTTCCCTGCTGCTGTGACAAAGTGTGAGGCCTGCTATGCGCCCCTGTCAAGATGACCCTTCCCCTGGAAACTACAATCTGGAAATAAACCTTATTCTTCCATAATTTGCTCCTGGTCAGCTGTTTTGCCCCAGTTATGAAAAGGTAACTGCTACATTTCAGAAAGTCAAAATAAGAGCCTTTTAGATGAAAGGCATGTGTTCATTACTGGAATGAAAAATACAGACAACTTGCCTAGTTTTACTTTCCAATTTGTAAAATACCTTACACTCTCCAACAGGGTGAGATGCATGTAGATTTATGTGGGGGTTCAGAGGGGTTTAAGCTTGTCTGGATCCACCAAATTACGTTCATCTCTATCAGTAATATTCAGGCAAGGTGGTTTCTTTAAACGTTTTCCCCATCATGATTTTATGCTACAATGGTGGGCCACCAGATCTCAGCACGTGGGACTTGTTCTTGCCTCTATTGTAAATGCTATGCTGCGGCAAAGCTCTATCAACTGATTGTGTGTTCTGTTTATTCCTACAAATTCCCTGGTGTCACATAACAGACAATGACCCTTAAGTTCTTTACCGCCAAGTGGAGTGCCTGAAATATGATTCTTTTGTACCAAAAATATGTTAGCAGGGGCTGGGGAAAGTTACTCAGCAGGTAAAGCAACAGACACTCAAGCATGAGGACCTGAGTTCACATCTCCAGAACTTATATAAAAGCTGGGTATGGTGGGGCATGCCTGTGATTCCAGTGCTGGGGAAAAACAGACACTCAGAACCCCTGGAATTTGCTGGCCAGGTAGCTTGGCGGCATCCCCCTTCATGTCAAACACACACATGCACACACACTCACTCACACACATTCCAGAAATGTCAGTAATCTTTTTTTTTTTAATTTAATTTATTAGTTTTCATTTCAGTGAATACAGGCAGTTTGGTACCATTATTTAGGCTCATCTGTGATCTACCCCCTCCCATTAGACCCTCCTTGTTAATGAAAATGGGTCGTGCATTGTGGAGATAGCCCCCAGTTATTAGTATGATAAATGTCTCTGCAAATCATGACCCAACATGTAACTCTGACATTCTTTCCGCCCCCTCTTCCGCAAGATTTCCCTGAGCCATGTTGGGTTCATTTTTGGTCTGCTTCAGTGCTGAGGTGTTGGGGGCCTCTGAGGCTCTGGCTCTCTGATTTGGTAGGAGTTGATTTTTCTCTGCGTTGATCTCCTTCCCCTTTGTGCTGGTATCCAGTTCACAGGAAAACATCACCCTTGCTTATTTCACCAGTTATCCTTAGTTTCAGTTGGGCCCCTTTTGAGGTATGTTGGGGCAGCTCTCTTCTTAGGATCTGCATCTATCTGGAAAAGAGAAGCAGATTCTCCAACGGAGAGTAAGTTAGCACCCGGAAAATTGAGATAACACTTACTTTTTTGATAGACAGTTTCATAGGTGTAGGCCCTCTTATACCCCGTGATTGATGGTAGCTTGATATTGTAGAGTGGGCTTGTGTTTGGGTATGGTTCTGACTTGTTTCCCAGCTCCAGCTAAGGGTCTAGTACCACTGAGTGGATCAGTTAGCCAAATCAAGAGCAATTGATTCCTCGCTATGGCTGTGTACCACTATTGCACTTGTGTGGGCATCACATCCGGTTATTTGTTGCTAATTAGGTTAAACAATGTGTTGCTTGGACAGATCTTGGTCATTTCCCCCAGTCGCCTATGTAGCGCCTTCTGGCACTAGACACGCTGACTGTCTGGGGAGTAATCTTTATAATTTATATGAAACATGAAGTTGACAGATCTCTAGAGTTTTTATGATCCATTACGCATTATACATCAAATGTTTAGGTCAGTAAAGGCCCTTAGAGGAAGGTATCTCAGTGCCAGGGCCAACCAGCACTGTATCAGTGGATGAGGTATGATTCCTTGTCCCTATTGGGTGAGCAAAGTGTCGCCCTGTGCCTTCTAAATGCAGTCTCCCCCATACATATGTCCTCCCTGTATTTCAGCACCTACTGACCTCTCCCCTGGTTGTTTGAGAAATCACCTGTGAACCACAAAAGCTTAGATTACTAGGGGACTTTATGGCTATTGCTAAGCCCTGTCCACTGAGATGTTAGAACTCAGAGGAACAAATTTGGGAATAAGCCTCCCATCATCATAGTGGGATTTTTAACCAGCCCAAGCTGGGGACATCCCAGTCCCATCCCTTATGGTAAATGCAGTGCTGGTGTCTAACACCTGACAGCCTTAGCAGACTGGCAGCTCATGGCACAGCCCGGGACTCCTCAGACGTCAGCTTGAACTGGCTCTGCCAGGAGGGCTTGTGAGAACAAGGAGTGCCGGGGTAGATGTCCGTTACGGATACCGTGGATGTGGAGTGAGCTGAGAATTCACATTTTATCAAATTTCCAAGTTCCGCTGCTGCTGATGGTGGTGGTGGTGGTGGAGGTGAGGTGACTCCACTGTGAAACCCTGATGTAGGCTGAATATGACTATACACAATTTCCATACCACATGCTTTATATCCAGCTTAATTCTTTTCCTTTTCTCTCTCTCTTTCTTGTTTTATTTATTTTCATTATTTATTATATTTTATTTATTTGAGAGAGAGAGAGGCACATGAGAGAGAGAGAGAGAGTGAGAGAGAATCGGTGCACCATGGCCTTCAACTGCTGCAAACAAACTCCAGAAGCCTGTGTTACTTTGTGCATTGGCTTATGTGAGTCCTGGGGAATAAAATCTGGCTCCTTTGGCTTTGCAGGCAAGCATCTTTATCACTAAGCCATCTCTCTAGTCCTCTTCCTTCTTTCTTCTTTCTTTCTTTCTTTCTCTCTTTCTCTCTTTCCCTCTCTCTCTCTCTCTCTCTCTCTCTTAGAAGTCTTTTTGAGTCTGGAGAGATTGCTTAGTGATAAAGGTATTTGCCTGAGAAGCCTAAGGACCCAGGTTCAGTTCCCCAGTACCCATGTAAGCCAGATGCACAAGGTGGTGCATACATCTGTAGTTCATTGGCAGCAGCTGGAAACCCTGGGGCACCCATTCTCTTCCTCCCCCTGTCTACCTCTCTCTGTCCTTGCAAATAAATACATAAATATTTTTTTATAAAAAAGAAACATTTTGATCACATGTATTATCATGTGTTCTTATTGCTGGCTCAAAATACCCAGCCAGAAGCAGCTTATAGAAATAAAAGGATTTAATTAATTCAGCTCTTAGTTCCAGAGGGCAGACACCATCACAGTGGCAAAAGCATGGCAGGAGCAGAAAATCCGAGTCACATCCCGAAACGGGCTTTAGCAAACGTCTTCAGTGACAGACATACTATACTGTCAACAAGGCTCCATTTCCCAAAGGTTCCACAACTTCTCAAAGTACTGGGAACGAATGTTCAAGCATATTTGCTTTTGAGGGTGGGAGGGAATGACTTTAAGACCAGCACAGCATGCAGGAGTCTGTAGGTCTTTGGGAAGATCTTTGTTTTTGGGGGGTGTAGGGGGGAGTGTTGGCTGCTCTCACATTTACTCCTGTGGTCAGTTGGTGGTAGGTTAGGTAGTTATATTGATCTTAGCTGGGCTTTCTGTCATATTTGGGTGTTGACTTCACATTAGACTGGTCTATAATGGCCACAGCCGAGAAAACTGGCTCTCTTCCTGTGCTCTTTCATTGTCTAGAGGCTGGCCCAGCCTGATGATGAGGGAAGTGGCAGAATTCTGAGAAAGCCCAGAGATGGTCAAGGTCTCTTGTGGTATAGGCTTAGAACCAGCACACCATTGCTTTTGTCACTTTCTATTTGAGAAAGCAATTCTTACAGTCAGAGTGGGTAGATCTGACAGAGATTCAAAGCAATGATTAATGGGTCCAGGGACAAGATTAATTGGGACCATCAATGTAATAAACTTGCCACAGTCAACAAAGCAAACTTTCCTTAAAATTTATACGTGGATTGATGATCTCAAAGGGTCAGGAGCCAAGAAGTAGGGTAGACTCCCAGGTTGGTTGATTAAATGTCTCAAGAATGTTGTCAAGGGCAGAGACACTTTCCAACTTTGCTTTAAGCTATTCTTGGTCTCTTGGCTTCGATACAAGCTGGCTCACTTCAAGGTCTCCAATGGCTATCAGCACCAACTGCAGAAATAAGCCTCAATGTTCATATTTGTTAGATTCTTGAATCAAGCTCTCAGAGTCATTTTATCCTGTTGTTGTGCTGGTGCAAGTTGCCATATGCCTTCCTTTTTGCAAATCCATCCTTTCCTTTGGGATTTGAATAAGAGACCTCCATACCAAAAGTGGCTTAAACAATTGAGAACATTCATTAATAACTTATTTACAAACAAGTCTAGGGCTGGAGAGATGGCTCAAATGGTTGAGGTCACCTGCTTGCAGGCCCAGGGGTTCAATTCCCCAGCACCCATCTGAAGCCAGATACAGAGTGGGACATGCCTAGAGTTTGTTTGCAATAGCAAGAGGCCCTGGTGAGCCCACACTTATGCAATACTCTCTCTCTGCTCGCAGATAAATAAAGATAATTTTCTACAAAAGAGTTGCTGTGATAGGTTATTAATGATACTAATGTGCTTTTAATGTATTAGTATATATTAATAATAGTGGCATTAATAATATAATAAGAAAATCAAATTCTTACCATTGTACCTTCCATTGTTGGGGCTGATACTATTTCTCCTTATTTATTAGCCATGATTTTGATATCCTTAGTCAACACACAAATGTAAGAAGAGAAAATAGAAGGAAAAGAGCTACCTCCATGCTCTCTCACTCTCTCTGTTTTTCTCTCTGGTAAGTAGAAAACTCTGTCTCAAAAGTTCCTAAGCAGTTTTCTCCTTATGTTTAATAGCCTCATTACTTGGCTCCTGGAAGCTGAAGTGAGCATCTCCTTCCATTGTCTCTTACCAGAGGCAAACTAGTTCATGATGAATTAAAGGACCAAAACATGCCTATTATGTGTGCAAGATGTACCCCAAATTTCAATGCACTAAAACTCTACCACTCTAAATGGAGTCCCCGACAACTCTAACTGACATTCATGCAGTTTAACTCATTAGGAAATGAGGGCATGACTATTTCTTACTCTTTTTAATATTTTTGTTTTATTTATTGAGCATGGTAGACAGACAAAGAGGGAGAGAGAGAGAGAGAGAGAGAGAGAGAGAGAGAGAGAGAGAGAAGGAGGGAGTGAATGGGCATGCCAGGGCCTCCAGCCACTGCAAACGAACTCCAGATGCATGTGCCACCTTGTGCCTCGGGGTTATGCGGGTCCTGTGGAATTGAGCCTTAGACTGGGGTCCTTAATCTTCACAGGTAAGCGCTTGACCGCTAAGCCATCTCTCCAACTCATTCTTTTTTTTTTTTTTTAATTAGAGGAAAAAGAGGTATACCTGAAAAGCAGAAAAAATATTAGGATATACTTTTAGTCACAAACATGTATTTATTTGGCTAGAGAGTAGCTCAGTGGGTAAGAGCCCTTGCTGTGTACGTGTGAGGACATGAGTTTGATCTTCAGAACCAATGATGAGTGCGATCGTGGTTGTGCGTGCCTGCAACCCCAGTGCTGGTGGCGGGTGGGTGAGGATGTGGATACAAAGTGATCACCGGGGCTCACCTTCATCCAGTGTAACCAGAAAACATGGAGCTAGCAGTAGGCTCATTGAAAGATCATGTCTCAGGGAAACAGTACAGGGACACTGTAGAGAAAGTCAACGTAATGTTGTAATGTTCCTCTGGCCTCTGCGTGTGTGCACACTGGTGGGGGAGCATTCATCTGCACACATAAGTGAAACACACACACATACAAGCATACTATGCACACTAAAAATGAATTTAAAAGTTTAAGAGAACCATGTCTTTACGGTCTGCAACTGTGTGGATGAAAATAAGTGCTTGCCTGTGGGAAGTCAGGTATCAAGTGTGAAGGCTGCTTTGGTTCCCATCCTCTTGCAGATGATTCTTCTATCGTGACCTAGGTCATGTGCCCTCAATACTGCAAGTAGACAAAGTTAGTACCATGGTGCCAGTGCCCCACACTGGCCAACCTTGCTTGGGCATTTAGGAAGTGCCTTTTAACTCTGTTCTACCCTCCGTATATCATTTATCATTATTATCATATTGGTTGATACAGACTCATCATTTCAGGCCCCATGGCCATGTAGAAAGAATCACAAAGTCACCCTATGTTATTCGGATATATTGTTGGCTGAAGGCATTATGTGGTCCACATTTTCCTTCAAATCTAAGCAGGCATGTGCTAAGTTCTGTGGCTCACAATGTTAAGGGAACAATTTTGGGACACAGAAGTCATCAAATACTTAGCATAACAAGTGTGGGGGGGAAATAAAGGTAGACATTTGGGCAGAGACTTCCTGATGTTGCAACGATTTTTGCAATGACAGCAATTATTTTTAACAATATACGGGTTCACCAATTTCTAGCTAGCACTCTATGTTTCTTCTTTTTAAAAGATGCAACTGAAGTGGTGGTGGGGTGGGGGGAGGATTGGAAACTGTCCGGCTAGGAACACTTTGACCAGGTACTTTATCTTGCTTATTTTCTGTTAATGGAGCATAAATAAATGGTGGGCCATGAGTCACCCTTCACCATTTGCATTCTAAGCTCCACTATCAAATGGGGTTAAAGGATGAAGAGGCATGCGGGACAGAAGAAGGTATGTCAGCGAAGGCCTGGGATGAAGGGTACGTGGAGGTCAGTGCATTCTTTCCCCTTGTTTGCTAAGCCAGAGCTTCCTCTGTGAGAGGCCTGCAACTTCAGCCTCCTCAGCTGGCAGCTGAGGGGAGCAGCGGGGCTGATTAGTGCATTTCCCAGCTGGAGTGTACGGTTGCAGGGATGGTTTAAATGTAGCCAGCATTCTGGCCTTGGTTTTTACTTTGAAACTCCAGCAAGTCCTGAGCTGTTTGTTGAATCTATGTTGAGAAACAGTGCAAAGAAGCAGCTAATAATTGGCAAGAATCCCAATCCTTGTATCATTATGGTCATTAATTAGGGCGAGGGTAATGCGAGGAAAGCTTGGTGATTGGGATCTGTTGCTTTCTGATCTGTTCTTGGGGGAGGATTTATTCTGCAAAGTTGAGAATGTATCACAAGGAGAAATGATACATTCTGAGCACAGTTTTGTTTCAATTGACAAATTAGCCAAATTAGAATAAATAAAATTTATTCTTGATTATAAACTTTTACCCTCAAACTGCATCTTGACAGTAAAATACTTAATATAAGAAAACTTTAGAGAAAATGTACAGTGAAATGAATTGCCATATTACATATTTTACTTTCTTCAGATGTAGCTAGAGGCTAATATCATAGCTCACCTGCCGGGTGGTCTCTTCTATTGGAGAAAGAACAGTTTCCCAGAGTGCTATAAAAAGGCTTTCTTGTGTCTCTCATACATGGGAAGTGTCCTGATGCTGTAAAGAGGGCCCTAAATTTTAGAAACTTAGGTATACGTTGAAGAGGTTTTCTTTTCTCTTCTTGTTTTTAAATGTTCTTTTATGTTTTCTTTTCAATTGAAGGACTGTTTCAAGGTGACCCAATTCAGTTTTGTAATATGTATGAGCATAATGTTAACTAGAAGATAAGATGTTTCTTATCTTTCCTTTAGGATTCTCCCTGATGACAGCATGGTCAGTGAGGACATCCGTTACTCCATTCTAGTCTGAAAGATTACTCAAGGTGAGGACATTAGTATTTCTTTTAAGATTAGTTACTAATGGGATTAAATCATACCATGGAAGAGACTTTTAGTGGGTATTGAAATATAAGATAACACAGCATAAGAAAGACCATAAAATTAAAATTCTAAAGATCATCTTTATTTTGTAAAATAGATTTCTGTCTTCATGTCTCTAGTCTCTGGTGACATACTCTGGGACTCTTCTTCTTCTTCTTCTTCTTCTTCTTCTTCTTCTTCTTCTTCTTCTTCTTCTTCTTCTTCTTCTTCTTCTTCTTCTTCTTCTTTTTCCCCACAATCTCTCTTAGGAGTTCTTATAAACCTTTGGGTTACCCTTTGTAAAATATCTACCCTGAAATCCCCAGAGATTTTTTTTTAATTGAAAGTATGAGTGCAGGCAGGGTGTGGTGGTGTTGTCTAATATGTCCTCATGACAATGGGGTGTGTGGGAGTGATGTATGGCAGGATCCCACAGGGCATCTCTCCTCAGCTACTCCAAGTGCCAACATTGCTCACCACACCCTACCTTGGTTTGGAAACTCTTCACAGAACAAGATAATCTCAGGCCAAGGCCTGAATGAGTCCCCCTTCTCTGAGTGAACAAAAAAAAGAAGAAGAAGAAGTATATGTGAAACCAAATCCACTCCCAGGTTGAGAGCCTGGCCAATTGGGATACAGACAGGGAGGTCAGTCTTCAGCATGAAGCTGGTTTTCTCTGTGGATGGGACTGGGTGGTCTAAAACCAGCCTGGAAAGAGAGAGTGGAGGCCTGTGTCTGGCAGGCTATACAAACACTCTTCACTGCCCAGCCGTGCCTTGGAAATGACTTCCCAATTTATATTAGCATTATTGTATTTTCCACCTACATTTGCAAATATAATTAAAATTCACTGGTCATAATAGTATCTGAGCAACTCTGCTCTGATCATGGAATTTTCCTGGTAGTTTATAAAAGTTTGTGTGTGTGTGTGTGTGTGTGTGTGTGTGTGTGTGTGTGAGAGAGAGAGAGAGAGAGAGAGAGAGAGAGAGAGAGAGAGAGAGAAATAGGAAGAGTGAGAGAGATTACTTGATATATACAGAAATATTTAGAAAAAGAAGTAATTACATAGCAGAAACAAAAGTAACAAAACATCTCATTTTGTCCTTTTCCCTTAACCTGTTGATGCTTAGAATTTTATCTTGTTAGAGGTTTCTTTTAGTTATTCTGTGCAGGCTATTTCTTTGTAAAAAAAACAAAGGCATAATATTCAACATTAGCTAAAATACCATTATTGGGATTCTAACCTAAAGATAGTTGCAAGGCTGTTCCAGGGCTGGTGTTTTTCTTTTCTTTTCTTTGTTCTTTTCTTTTGTTTCATTCTTTCTCCTCCTCCTCCTCCTCCTCCTCCTTCTTCTTCTTCTTTTTTGAAAACATAAATGGCTAATTTAATAGCAGGGCTCATGTAGGATTGTTAAGACAATACCGTGGGGTTATTTTTCTGCTCTCATTTTTGCATGGTTGCTGATGAGAGCTTTCCCCAGCCATCTATGCTGTTTCTCCATTGCTAACTTCTTTAGCAGACTCATTTACTATTTATCTCTACCTTGAATTAACGTTACTGGATTAATCCTCACTACTATGTGGAGTCACGACACTGAAAACAGACACAGAAGACTCATATGGTCTGTTATGGTTATGTTCATTGTTATTAATAGCTATCTTTTGGGTAGTGATTGACAATTCAACCTTAGTCTTTTCTTCAACTCTGCGTATGTTTCTACCTTTGATTTTAGTTTTGTGAAAATACTTTATTTATTTGAGAGAAATAGAAAGGAGGAGAGAGAGAGGGAGAGAGAGAGAGGGGGGGGGAGAGAAGAAGAGAATGGGCATGCCAGGGCCTCCTACCACTGCAAATAAACTCTAGGTGTTTCTTCTGCTTTGTGTATCTTGCTTTTTGTGGGTACTGCCCAACCAAACCTGGGTCATCAGGCTTTGCAGAAAAGCATTTTTAACCACTGAGCAATCACACCAGCCTAATCTTTTCATATGTCTGAAGATATTTTATCACACCTTTACACTCAGTTGTGAATTTAACAAGATATATCATTTTGTTATTTTCTAAAACTTTTGAAGAGACTCATGTAGGCTGTTCTGTGTGATAGTAACTTGAAGGAGGAGACATTTATTTTGGCTCAGGTGTTCAGAGAGTGCTGTCTGTCACGGTGAGACTGGGTTGTAGCTTGGTCCATGGTGGTGGGATTTTGAGGCGTGTCCACATTAGTGCTGACCAGAAAGAAGAGACAATACCAAAAGAAGAATTCAGCTTGAAGCTGCAAAACCACCATGGTGGTTCATGTTTGCTAGCTGAGCCCTCCATCTTAAAGGTTGCAGAATATCCCAGTGCCAACAGCTGGGGCCAAGTATTCAAACACATGAACCTATGGGGAACAGTTCCTATTTAAACTATAATAATGTTTCTTCATAGTGATTTCATATTTAGAGAAATGAGTTATTTAAAAAATGTATCATTGTAGATTTAAAGACATTTACATAAAACCATTTTTTTTCTTAGAACAAAATTATGAAATTCTTTGTGAAATTTCCAGTGGTGTATTTTGGACTCAATTTAATTTCATCCACAAAACTGGAAATGTATCTGTCATAGTCCTGGAAGCCATGAGACCAAGATGAGAGTGTTGGCATGGCTGGGTTATGGTACAGGCTCTCTTCCAGGTTTCAAACTGATACCTTCTGTGTGTATCCTTTCATGATGGAAAGAAAGTGAACTAGGTTTTTAGCTTATTCGTATAAAGGTACTAATTCCATTCATTAATGCTCCCTCCTCATTACCTCCTAAAGGGCCCATTACAGAAATACCCTTACAGAAAGCATTAAAGTTCAACTGTGCTTTGGAGGTCACAGGCATTAGATCTATAGCAGTTACTAACTGGCACCAGTGCAAAAAAATGCAATGGCATTATCTTTTCTCACAAAGCATGCCGTTAGCTTGGGAAAGTGATGTGGAACACAAGAATTTCACACGTAACCTCTTGTTCAAACCTCACTTAATTCCACTGGAAAAAAATAAGCACCAACACATGACCAAAATCAAGACATCAGTAATTCAGCCAGCCTTTCCTCATAGTACCAATCACCGAATGTGCATTTGTCCCTCCCTCACCCTTCCTCCTTCCCTCTTTTCCTCTCTTCTTTCCTTTGCCTGCTTTTCCTCCTCTTTCCTCTCTCTTGTCTATTCTCTCTTTCCTCATCCTCTCTATCTCTCCTTCTCCCGTGCATTTTTGACATGGTATCACTACCTACTTGAGGCTGCTCCAGGACTCTTGTAAGCCAGGCAACTCAATATTCTCCTTCCTCAGCCTCATGAGTGCTTGAAGTAGAGGATTACCTCCATACTCCACTGAATGTGCACTTTCAAAAATATGATCAAGTTCTGTCACTTCTTTAAATAAGCTGACCCTTAGGAGTGGTATTGTAGCTCTTCGTGAGACTCACAGACATACTCTGTAACGTGACCACTCACCGCTCACTTTCTGCCCCTCTTCTGCATGCATGCTTTCCTTCCTGCCTACGCCTCATGTCAGCCCATCCCTTCGGCCTCCAGAGTCCCATGTTATTTGTCTTTTTTAGTCTTAAGCACCATTCCCTGCTCTCTCCTTGGCATAGCCCTGCCATCTTCTAGCACATACTTCAGCACTGTACACCATGTGTACACTTCACTTGGGTTGTGGGCAGTCTTTGGCAGAATCAAGGTTGCAGCTTTTGTGAGTAGCTCAGGAGTCTCTTGCCACCAATGATCAGAAGTCCCGTCTGTCAGCAGCTGCTTAAAGAGAGTGGAGCTAGTGTTTGCTTTCTTGGGAAAGTTGACAGAGTTGCAGAGAGATTAAAGAAGGTTTTCCATCTTGGGCCGCTTCTGTCACTGAGTTAGTCAAATATACCCCTTGTCCACGCAAGCCATCATGCAAGGGGAGGGGGAGACACTGACTTCTGGAGAGGTGCCTGGATAGAGTGACGCATTTGCATATGGCTGAATGTAGAATTTTTGAAAACTATTTTTATTGAGAATTTTAATACATAAACATACTGCAATTTGGTTGTACTCCTGTCCTATTACTCTCTTTTGCCCCTCCCCACTCCTCTTTCCAAATAGCCCCTTTGTTTTGATATCTCATTCTTTTCCTTCTCTAGCCTCTCTGTCACCATGTTGATGGGCTTAGAATTGCAGAGGCTTATGGAGGTCGTGACAGCCCCTGTGAGGTCATGGATGAGAGCACTAGTAAGTTATGTCCAGACAGCAGTTCCCTAAAATACTCCTTCCACGGTGTGGCTCTCTCTCATTCATTCCTTGCCTCTTTTCTCTCCAGTGTTCCCTGATGGCAAAGATGTCTCTTTTGTGTTGAACTATCAACAGCCTCGTATTTTCAGCTTTGTTGAGTTTGGAGTATTCTCAGTATCTGTTTCCATCTCCACTGTGGAGGTTCTCTGGAGAGCCGTAAGAGCAGAGGCAATCTTCTTTCTTCCACATCCTCTGTAATGCACTCTGGGCTCTGGCAGGTATAGGAGATCTCATGTCAAGCCCTTGGCTTCTTCTTTTCATTATCCTGCTGGGTATTGGGTCTCCTCACTATTCTGCCATTTATAAAGAGAAGCTTCTCTAATCACAAGCTTGAGAAATATTAATCAGTGGTCATCAGTGCATAATTTTAGAAGGCAATTTAATGGGCCCACCCAACTCTCCAGGTAGCCAAAGTACAGTGATAACTACCCTCTGGCACTTACATATCTCCAATCCAGAGGCTACTAACTCATCTGTAGTCAAATATGTATCTAGACTTCTTTCTTGGCCAGTATTCCATACATACAGCAGATTTTCGATGTACCATCTTGAATTATAAATACTTGAAAGAAATAAATAAATACCCTGATTTTGTGGGGACTTGCCTGTCACAGGTACTGTGTACAGTGTATCTGTTAATCCTATGTTTAAAATTTAGACTATGTGAATACTTATGAATGGCTTGCTTGATTGTAATTTATGTGTTAGGCAAAAAACAAGTGTTAATTGTTCCCTTCCTCATTCAGTCTTTCCCTAATATCAAGATGAGTGTACTTGAGAATAAGATAGGAGGGATGAAGAGGAAAGGAGAATTTCCATTAATTCAACTATTTCTTTCTGTACACTTTACTCATTACCTATGAAATATAATAAATTGGAAAATAATTTGTGCCACCCCTTAAATCTTAGGATTCACATTCCAAGCATTAAGTTGATTGTGGAATATCGAGGCTGTGTTGATTTGCTATACCCGCCAATCAGCAAATTACTACTGAACGGAGTCAGACTAAATGTCGTAGTCACCTTCACATTGTTGGGACCAAATGCTAATGAGAGGAAAGGGCTTATTTCGGCTTACAGTCTCATGGAAAAGCTTCATCATGGCAGGGAAAGGGTAGTAGAAGAGAGGCTGGGTGTCACTTCTTGCCACAGTGGCAAGTAAGCATCAAGAGAGTGAACTGAGTTCTGGCAAGGGGGAAGCTGGGCTACAACAACCCAATGCCCACCCCCATCCACACACCTCCTCAAGCAAGGCTCCACCTCAAAAGTTGTCACCAGCTGGGGATCAAGCAATCAAAACACATGAGCTGGGCTGGAGAGACAGTTTAGCGGTTAAGGTGCTGCAAAGCCTAAGGACTCATGTTTGGCTCTCCACGTTCCACACAAGCCAGTCTCACAGTGACAGAAGCATGTAAGGTCACACATGTACACAAGTGGGTGCACACATCTAGAGTTCACTTGCAGTGGCTGAAGGCCCTGGTGTGCCAATTCTCTACCTCTCTCCTTCTCTTTCTCACTTTCTCACACTCACATTTAAGAAAAGGCAATCTGTTGGGCTTGCCTCAAAAATAAGAATAATAAAAAATGAGCCTATAGGGGTCATTTTATTCAAACTATATATTTAACAAAGCCTAGACTCTTTAGTGTCTAGATAGATAGATAGATAGATATCGCTATGATATCTTCTTTGTTTTTGTTAATTTCTCCTTCTCCTCATCTTACTTTTTTTTTTTTACCCATGTGTGTGTGTGTTACATGTCAGTTATGTTCCTTGATTGCTCTGCATCATATTTACTGAGGCAAGGATTCTCATTTGAACCCAGAGCTCAAGTGCTTTGGCTGTTCTAGCTATCTACCTTGACCTGGGGCTCCCCTGTGTCAGCTTTCTGAGCACTGGAATTATCAGAAGACCTCTATGCCCACCAGCATTTATGTTGGAGCTTCAGATCCAAACTCAGGTCCTTACATTTACTCTGTATCCATTGACCCATCTCCCTATAACCTCTTTATTTTGTTGTTTTGTTTTTTAGAGGTAGTGTTTTGCTGTAGCCCAGGCTGACCTGGAATTCACTATGTAGTCTCAGGGTGGTCTTGAACTCATAGCTATCCTCCTACTTCTGCCTCCTGAGTGCTGGGATTAAAGGTGTGTGCCATCACACCCGGCCCTATAACCTCTTTTTTATTTAAAACCTTTTTTTATTAAATTTTAAGGAGAGAGGGAGACAGAGAGAAAAAGAGAAAAAACACTGCTACTGCAAATGAACTCCAGATGCATGTGCTACTCTGTGCATTTGGCTTTACCTTGGTACTGGGGAACCAACTGAACAACTGAGCTATCTCTCTAGCTTTTAAAAACCAAAATACAAATTCACAATTCACCACCATCAACATACACACACACACACACACACACACACACACACACACACCCTATTAGCTTACAGCATGACAGTGATCATGGCTTCCTAGCTTACTGCTGACCTTTGTACTAGATGATAGTCTCGCTTGACTTCTAGTATTCAACATCAGACAAAACTGTCATCTGAATGGTTTTAAACACAATGAAAGCAAAATGTAAAATCCTAAAATTGTGAGATGTTATTACTCTAATTATAGCCAAGAATGACTATAATTTGCATTTTTGTAGCCAGAGAACAAAATAAATCCAGGATTATATTGGGGTTTATATGTGCAGCCTACTGAGGGAGAGTTATAGCTACTGATGGGATATCTAAATTAAAGGACAACTTTCCTAGATCCTGACTTAGATATCAAAGGAGAGGACATATAGAGGATAGAGGTTTCCTTGGAAAAGATGGAATGCAGATTATCTTTCAAATTTTCAGGATTTAAATTAATGAATCAATTCGCAGAGCATTAGTCTCTGCATGCAGTTAAAATGAAGTGCTGGTATTTACAAAATTATCACCAAATTATGACAATAAGCCTGTTGCCCAGAAATCAAGATGCTTGTGGTTTATATCATTGGTTTAATAATAAGATGACCTATATAAAAATCAAATATGTGAGCCAGTAGAATCTGTCCTGGGACAATACTACCATTTTTCAATACTGTATTTTTTAATCTCCCTTACATTTAAGCATTTTCTAAGTCTTAGAATACTTTCTTTGGAATAGATTCCTTACTAGTTCAGATTAACTTTGTTTGTGAACTCTTTTAAAGTAAAACATATGTAAAACTCTGAGGATTGTTTGTTATGAGTGATAATCTGCTTTATTTCAGAAGCTTGAAGACTATAAAGCAAGTGTCTGACCTGGCCCATGTGTCTGTTTTTCCAGTGCCAATCAGGTAAGAGTGAATCAACTTGACAAACAACTACCAAAGACATTGAGTACCCCCCACCCCATCACAGCTTCTAGCAAGTAGACTCTTAAGTACTCATCCATGAGGAAAAAAAAATGTATGAATGCAAAAATGCTTGTATAAGAATGTTGAGACAGGGGAACTCACAGCATCCCATATGGAATGAACTCCAATGTAGATCAACATGTAAATGAGTAGATCAACTGTGGTCTACACCTAAAATAGAGCACTGCTTGGCAATGAATAGGTTCAATACTTGTGACATGCACCAACATAGATGAATTTCAAAAACTTTAACTGTACATAGACATCAGTTTGGAAACACTGGATGTGTTTATATTTATTATATATATGTGATTATATTTTCTATAATAGGACAAATATTATGTATGCTTAACATTGTAGCTTGTAGTGTCTGACCTACAAGGACATAATTAGAAACAAAAATGAAACAATATAAAAACTAGAAATTCCTGGTCTAAATACATCAGGGGCAACAGCAGCTTAAGAACAGCAACTTAACTATCTTAATTTTCTAAGCCACATATTTTAGTTGTTGGTCCTTGTTAAAGGTGGGAAATCGTGCTTGTAGGGGGAAAGAATTAATTTGAGAATTATTTCCAGATGATTTCAGCCTTAATCCCTAAGCTAATTCTTTCTTTTAAAATTATGTTGTTTTTCTTTTCTTTTTTTCACCAAGGATAGCAAGATAGGATGAGTTACCTTAAAGTGCATATGCCAAGTGTCAACATCACTCCTATGTAAGTCTTTCACTAGATTCTAGTTCAATATAGGTGAATATAAACTTCAGATTGCCTTGTAACTTAGGATATAATTGTGTACAGAGCTTTTGACTCTGGGTAGCAGCGGTGGGCCTTCCTTCTACAAGCTGAATGAAAAACATGCTCACAAGTCAAGACAATCTTTCTCCAGACCAGGCACTTTGTGGTTATGCAGGGTGCATTGCTGGTCTTGGTGCAGTCACTTTTCCACTTCCCCTAGTTTGTCACTCACTTTGATCACTCACGGTATTAGCACACTCGCTGGGAGATTACAAGAACGTTTCATTCCACCCGGAGCATGTCCAGGACTGAGCTACAGCTCTTAGCGTTCTCTTCACTGTCCTTAGACAGAGATAGAGAGACTGATTTTGAAGAGGTTGCATGCATGCAGGTGGCTGGCAGGTTGGAAATTGTAGACACCTGGACTGTTACGTTACTTACGGGTTTGATTGTGGCATGAGTGATGCCAGATGAAAGTTGCTTGGGCAGGCTGCAGCGCTTACCCATGTGAGAGAGCTTATAATGGCATTCTGATAAGAAGAGAGCTATTGGGCAAATTGCACCTGGGCTCAGAAAGTTCACTCGGCAGAGCTGGCTGTCACCAGCAGACAAGTGTGTACTCTCTTCACCTCCTGGCAGCTCATGGGACTTGCAGATGTGTGCACAACAGACAGAGGGAAAGAAAGCTGCATGGCAGGCCTTCTTCTGTTGCCGGCATCTTTCTCTTTATAAGCAATGCTTGCGTGCATTTCTATGACAAGGTGCTTTTGCGTGCGTTATTATCAAGTTGTACTATTGTGGCATTTTGAAGAACTATTTTGAGGAAAGAAAGAAAAGAAAAAAGAAGAGGAGGTCTTTGATACAATCTATGCTGTCTTCCTCCCAGGACACGCACCTGTTCCTTTCAAGATTTTTTTTCAGGAGTGATTAAGAAAATGATTTTATCTTTTGACATTCAGTCCAATTTTTCCAATATGGGGTTATGACATTAGATAATGAGAGCTCAGATCGCACAGACCATATGCGTATTGTTGAAGCACACAACTAGGAGCAATAGTTATTTTAATAATAATAGAATATTCCCATGGTCAAATAATAATGTGAGAAAATGGGTTAATCTCCCAAAATATTAAAAATATCCAGAAAGGCCTATTTTATGGTTACTACACATTCAACAGTAAATTTAAATGAGAATATCAAGTAACTTTTGTGATTTTTTTTATATGTCAGGCTTTGCAAATCAGATATCCAATTCAAACAAGTCATATAAGCACATGAGATATTGCTTGTCATTTATTACAGCATGGCTCAGCAGCTGTGGTCCATTTGAGGCAGACAGAACATTCTAAAAACTCTCATTAACTCCTCCTTTCTGATAATGGCTCCTCTCGGAGTATGCCACTAAGGAGAGCTTTGAAGTGGGCTCAAGTTTCAAGCAGGAATGAAGATAACATGTTCTAAATGCTGCTTAGAGGTCTCTGTCCCCAGATACTCATCTTTCTGTGATTCATAAGGCTTTTGTCTCCTTCTGACATGTACCTAGAAAACTTTGCATCTGATAATTTTCCTAATTCCCTAATTTTTTTTCTTCTTCTTCCTCAGATTCCTACGGAGCTTCAAAATCACTTCACTAAGTCATTGAGCTGCTCACACAGGAAAGCATCTCACACTTTCTCAGGTATTATACCAGTTTTGCAATATCCGTCTGGCTTTGTTTAGTTTCTGCCAATCCTTGGCCCATATATCCAATAGCTGGAGAAAAGATATATTTCATTAATCTGTTCATCACCTGTGGCTTCCACTAGAAGACTAAAGAGAAGTGAGCAAAAGAAATGTTTCTTATCAAAGAAAAATAGTGAGGTCCAGGGAAGCCACCCTCATTTTAGGAGGACTGTGTTCTGACTGGGCTTGATCCCAAGCATCCCAATGGGATGTCATGTGGGATCTCAAGTCTTTGTTGTTCCTCTGAGAACTTTCAGTCATGCCACCCACTAAGTCCCTTTAAAATATGTGCATTCTAACGGGGGACACCACAGGCGCTAATGTTATTTAATTGTTATTCCTCTGTGTGGAAATACTACACCAATGAGGGGGAGGAAGAACTGTGACTGTTATCACCCAGTATCAGATTTCATAACATTTTGGAACAGACAGAAATGACCTCCTTCAAAAGCACATGGGGGACACTTTGATGTAGCGACATGTTGGTTCTCTGGAAGTCACTCATCACTGGAGAGACAGTTAATGTCTTTCCTTAGTTATGTGTTTCTTCCTGTTTCTGTCATTTTTCAAATGCCTACCTTTTGTCGCCAGTTTCTAGTCATGATTCTACAGGCTTGAAGAGACATCTTTGAAAGCCCCAGAGGGGTCAGAATCATATGGTGTCTGAAGATTCTTATACAGATGACTGTCCAGGGAGGACTTTTGAAGGACCTCTGCACACAGGGACCCATTTGTTTGAACTGTTTGGACATGTTGGAAAAACAGCTCATTCCCCAGAGAAGAGCGAGAGCATGAAGACTGGGCACAAGGTCAGGGGCTCAGTTTGAGCGCTCATAGTTAGTTGGTGTTTATGTATGTTGGTATTCAGAAGAGAGAAAGAAATTATCAAGTGCAGCGAAGTATATATTATACAAAAGGAACTCTACCAATCTTAAGTGCATTCTTTTCTAACATTTGAAAAATGTCTCTGTGTAAACCACCTCTGAAAATCTAATTCTGAAACAATTCCACCACCTTTCCTAGTCATTCTGGTCATCTCACACGGGGTTGGTTTGGTCCTTTGTAGAATTTTACATAATCAAAATCTCATAGCACATGCTCTACATAAGGCTTTATTGCTCATCTAGCATTTTTATTTTTTTGTTTATTTTTATGTATTTATTTGAGAGTGACAGAGAGAGAGAAAGAGGGGAAGAGAGAGAGAGAGAGAGAGAATAGGTACGCCAGGGCCTCCAGCCACTGCAAATGAACTCCAGACACATGCGCCCCCCTTGTGTATCTGGCTAATGTGGGTCCTGGGGAATCGAGCCTAGAACAGGGGTCCTTAGGCTTCACGGGCAAGTGCTTAACCACTAAGCTATCTCTCCAACCCTTATCTAACATTTTTTTATGAAATAGAAATACAGACAGTTTATACAAAAGGGAAAGATACTCACAAGAATGGAAGTGGGAAAGTGAAATAGAAAAAGATATACACTCAATAAGGCCTACTCTAACTTTTTGTTTTTTGCATAAGCATGTGTGTAGCATGTGTGGTATAGTATGTATATGCATGTGTGCTTGGATGCATGTAAGTGGAAGCCAGGAGGGAATAGCATGTGCCCTCCTTTTTTTGAGATGGAATCACTTACTGATTCTGGGGTACATCATTTTACAAGCTCCAGAGATCCTCCGTTCTGTGCTCCACACATGACTGAGGGTATACCCATTCATGGCCATGCCCAGATGCTCACATGGGTCTTGAGGAGTCAAACACAAGGAGTCTCAAGTCTCTGTAAACCATAATGCTTGCATTAGAAGTGTTCTTACCCACGGAACCATCTTTGCAGCCCCTCGTTTAACATTTTTGAGATTGGTCCATTTTCTGTCACATGACTTGTATTTCATCGAATGATGCATAATGGCTTATTTATTCAGTCCCTTGTTGATCGACATTTAAGTTGTTTTCAGTTTGGGGTTCAAATAAATAAAGTGCTACAAATATCCCTATATAGTTCTTTTGTAAATATGTTTTTAAATATGATTTCAGCAGTAGATGGATGTCCTGACATGCCTGTTAGCCTAATAGAAATGCACATTAGAGAAAAAGAATGAAGAGTCAGAAACATATAACCACCTAAGTATGACATATATATGAGCAAATAATTTTGAATAAGTTTGGACCACTGTATAACGAGGTTCCATAGTATGGGAGGGGTAGAAGTTATAAACAACAGAAATTATTTCTCACTGTTGTAGAGGTTAGATGATCCTCATATTGAGTGACAGGAAGGTCAGTCCTGGAGAAATCATCTTCACAGATTTCTGTTACAGTGTTTACACATGGTAGAGTGAGGTCAAGAGAGTTCCCTAGGTTATCTTCGTGTGTGTGTGTGCGTGTGTGTGTGTGTGTGTGCCTGTGTGTGTGTGTGTGTGTGTACACGTGTGACACTATGAGGCACATGTGCTACAGCTCATATGTGGAGGTCAAGGGGAAACTTCAGCTTTCACCTTCCACCTTTTTGTGAGTCAGGGTTTCTCATTTTGTTGTTCAAGACTGCATTTGTCAGGCTAGCTGGCCCAAGAGCTTCTGGGGAGTCCTCTTATCTCTGCCTCCCTTTGTACCCAAGGCACACTGATGATGCTAGTGCGACAGTATGTGGCTTTATGAGGGACCCGAGGACCAAGTTCAACTACTCTTCCCTGTGCGGTCTGGGCGTTACCCAAGGAGTCACCTCCTCAGCCCTAGGCTCCCCCTCGCCACTTTTTTTTTTCTTTGGTTTCTCGAGGTAGGGTCTCACTCTAGCCCAGGCTGATCTGGAATTCACTATGGAGTCTCAGGGTGGCCTCAAACTCATGGCGATCCTCCTACCTCTGCCTCCTGAGTGCTGGGATTAAAGGCGTGCGCCACCACACCCAACTAGGCTTCCTTTTTATATGTGGAATTAATCTCAGTCACAAGGACTTCCTTTTCATGATCCCAAAGGTTCTGCCTTCTAATACCAAGACATTGAGGGACAAGACTGCAACATCTGAATTATTGGTAAGACATCAACATTCTTTCTAGAATAGGAAGATTAGCACTCCCATGTGTCCCTCCAGGAAAGATTGTTGACTGCGGCAGAGAACATACTATTGAGAGTGCTCTCCAGTTACATCACATACTATTGAGAGTGCTCTCCAGTTACATCACACTCCCTACCACCACCCCATCCAGACACACCTGGAAAATGGAGAACAGGAAGACATGGACAATGACAATTCATATTGTTTAGGTCTCCACAGACAGAGAGCAAACACCAGTCCCGCTTTGTAACCTGTGCCATGGGGTGGAGCACAGGTTGGCATTGAGACTGTTTTGCCTGCTTTCTTATTGGTGCATGGACCTCCGGAACTATGCCTGGAATGTAGGAGGAGATTCTCATAGCCAGAGCAGCTTCCATCTGTATAGCAACCTGGGGGTCGGAGCCTAGGAGACCAACTTTGGAAGCAAAATAGAATCACAACAAAAGGCTGCCGTTCAGTAGTCTAGGTGGAGGTACAAGAATGAACAGGATAGAAACGTGTGCCCCAAGGGTGCTTAAATGTGCTTAAAGGGGCAGGCACGTTGTCCTGGCTCTAGACTGATAGCTCTTGCTTGTGTATCAGAGCAGCAGGGGGAGAGGTGGAAGTGCTGACTGCAGTGCTACCCGGCTCTCTGTGCCTGGTGTTCAGAAGCAGAGATGCCGCACAAGGATGGCCCCGAGCAGTCCCTGTCAAGCCACACCTGGCCCATTCCCCAGACTGCTCTGAGCCAGCAAAGGACTCCTTGGAAAAGGACAATAAATTGCTTTTCCAGAAGTTTTTTAGGTAAGGTCTTTAGAAATGTCATGTGCACATCTGTATTCATTACTTTGCTCATGGTTGGGACAAAATGCCCCACACAGGTAGCTTCAGGACAGTGGGTTTACTTGGGCTAGAGGCTTGAGGGAATACAGTCCACCACAGAAGGATGGCCATGGCAGCAGAATGGATGGACAGTGGTCACATGGTGTCTACCGTGAGGATGCAGAGAGAGATCAGTGCTGGGGCTCAGCTCACCCCCACCTATTTCCCTGGAATCTGGGACTATAGACCTCAGGATGGTTACTCAGAAGCAGGTTGGACCTTCCTTCCTCAGCTAGTTCTCTCTGGAAACACCCTCCTAGGCACACCCAGAGATGTGTTCCTTAGGTGATTGCAAATGGAGTCAGGTTGACAATGAAGATTAATCATTACATACAACTTAGGCCTTGAAGATACACACCTTAGAGTCACATGGCATATTTGAGAAATGGAGAAAATGCATTTGCTATGAAATTATCTCAAGATAATTCTGAAAATGGATCAGGATAAGTTGCCAATCCTGGCTGTGTTCACTGCCAAGAAATTTTGATTGGTCAGTTAAAAATTAATCTGCACATATTCATTTCCTACTGCTACAATCACAAACTATCTTAACGATGCTTGTGGTTTCAGACAGTAAGGAGTGGGGAGATGGCTCAGCAGTAAAAGGTGCTTGCTTGCAAAGCCTGCTGTCCAGGGTTCAATTCCCAAGCCACCCATATAAAACCTATTGTAAAAGTGGTACATGCATCCAGCATTCCATTTGCAGTGGCAAGGGACCCTGGCACGGGCACATGGCCATAACACACATACACAAATATACAAACACACAAATAAAAAAAATCACCAAAATGAAACAAAGTAGGTTATCTTGAATTCCTGTAAGTCTATGTTCTTATAATTTAGATGTCCAAATACTGCAATCCTCCAAAAGATTCTAGGGAAAAGTATGTCCCTGTTCTGTCCTGCTTCCAGAAGCTGCCTATAACCCTTGGTTTTGAGCTTTCTCTTGTCTTTTCAAACTCTACTCAGGCTCTAACCCTCCTGTCTTTCCTTTGTAACAACCTGAGCAGTTAGGGATCATCACCTCAGACCAGTCCACCAGTTTAGTCATATCAGCAATGACTTCCTTTAGTATACAAGATAATATGTGCACAGGGCAGTAACATGCTTGGGAAGACTTTTCTTGCCATGTATTCTATTCTATCACTTTACCTCCTCTCTATAATTAGAGCTAAACACTACTGTCCCGTAAAATTCATGTGCGGAGATATTGACTCCCTATGTGGTAGAAGGGGAGACTTCTGGAAGGTAATTAGGTCGTGAAAGTTGTGCTCCCATGAATGATAACAGTGCTTGATAAAGGGACTCTAGAGAATTCTCCTGCTACACTTCTGCCTTGTGGTGACACAATGGCCCTCTTTGCAGGCTGGAAGAGGACCTAACCAGAACCAGCCCATGGGCGCATTGTCCTCAGCCTTTCAGCTTCCGTAGCATAGGCCATAGGGACATTTTACTCTCCATGACTGTGAGAAGGAAAGGTCTATTCATGTGTAAACCACCCCATTCATGATACTATGGGAAGGCATTCTGGACTCAGTGAGAGAGGGAATTAGCATGTGGAAGGTGCGTATGTCTCTCTGTGTTCAAGACTCATCTCTGGCCCTTAGTGGCATGCTATCAGCATTGCCCTGGTATCTGATGTTCTCAGCTTAGAGGTTCTTCTTTACAAGTTATATTCTAGGCAACCTGCAGAAAATCTGAACTATATGAATATCTCAACATAAACTACAAAACTATGTGCACATAGGATATAATGACATTCATAACAACAACAACAAAAACCTTTCTCCTAGGATATCTAAGAAGGAATTCTTCTTATCTATTCTATCCTCACTGCCTATCAATGACAAAAAGGCTTGTGGTTACAGAGAAAAAAAAACAAACCTTATATTTTCCTGTGTTTTTGGCCTACATTATGGGGCATGTTAGATGCCTGGTTTTAATGATTATTTTAATGATATTTTAAACCATGGGCTTACATTGCTCTCCACTCTTGCCAGTTCTTGCATGTCTTTTATGTCTTTTAAACCTTGTTCTTTAAACCCCACTGGGCAAAGGTAGAACTTCCCCCTGTGATCTGAATAGTGCCAGACACACCTCCAACCCCAATAAATAATAACAGCCCTGGGGGCTATGACAGGAAAGGGAAACTGTTTTCAGACACTTGGTTCTCTTGGGTGCTTGGAGCCCACTTGTTTTGGCATAGGCAATGGAAAGTAGATCTGTCTAGGGTGATTCTTTCATTACTTTTATAATGACAGAAATATCCGTGGTGGCAGGACAGATATGTTCACTTTTGTTACAACATAGGTATTTCATGGAAACAATCCAGACCTTCCACATGCAAATTATTTCATCCAGGATCTTGGGGTAGAAGATGACATTCAATATTGTTCTTGTTGGCTTTTTCAGTTCAGTATCCTCAACAAAGTGACATGCACTTTGAATGTTGGCTAGTACACACGCACACACACACACACACACACACACACACACACACACACACACACACTGTATGAACCCATTGGCAGTAGGATTGTTACATCTCATTCTCTGTGTGTTTTGGTACGTCCAACATGTATGGTGTAGCATGTGATGGGATGTGCCGATGCACACTCAATATGTGCATATGTGGAGACCAGAGAAGAACATAAGATACCTTTCTTTCTCACCTATTCGTGCATATCCTTGAGAGTTTCTCTCTTAACCTAGAGCTGCAGGTCAATGAGCACCACTGATTCTTTGATCTTCACCCTTAATAGCCTGTGTTAAAAGACATGTGTGGCTACATACTATTTAATAGGTGCTTGGGAGTTCAACTTAAGCAATCTCAGACTCTCTCGGTCCCTTATCCATAAGCAGCATGTATGCCTTACCTTCTGAGCCATCTCCCCAGCACTATGCTCCATCTTTAAAAGTGAAAATACTCATATGTGTATTTATCATAGCCTTTTAAATTAAGTTGGTAATTTGATATTCTATTTAGAAACAATTTCAAGTAAGGAATTTACTTGAAATAAACAGATATTTTAGGGTATACTAAAGTATTTTTAAAATTCTTGTGTATTTCTCTCTCTTGATCTACTGTGACACCAAAATGACTTAATGTTGCTGATGTCTCAGAATAATTATCTATCATTATGTTTCTACATCATTGCTTTAGGGAGGAAAAAAAGCATGGGAGAAATTGTGTGCGTGTGAGGGGGTGTGCTGACAGACAAGAATATGGAAATGGGACTTGATGAGAAATTTATTCTACATCCTTTTTGCTCCGGGTTTATTTGGCGTGTAGTGGAAGGCGACATAAAATCTAAGGCAATATCTGCCTGTACTGGGGACTCCTAGCACACATGTGACTGAGATTGAATTCTTTGGTCATAATAATTACTCAAAAGATTAAAAAGATCCTTCTCTCTTTCCTTTCCACCCTTCCCTGGGGTATAAGCATGAACCACATTCCCACTCTCACACTAAAATCCCCTTAATAATCCAACTAAATGTTGTTTTGTGAAACTTCATTGATTTTCAGTTGCTTTGATGTAGATATTACAATTAGTTCAGAAAATGTTTTGGTTAATGAAATGTAATTCTTTGGAAAGTCCCACATTTCTCTTCCTCCTTAGAGCATGCCCATAGTGTTTGCTACTATATACTACTGTGGCAATGGACAAAAGAACCACCCCATAGCAAACTTTGTAAAGCCCCTCTCATTGCCCACAGCATATCAGGGGCATTGTTTTCATATCCTCCACCCCCTTACTGCAGGTTTCTTGCCTGATGAAGAATAACGACCTAAAGCAGTAGTATTTTAAAATGTTTCTATGCATGGTTAAAACATGTTCAGACATATAAAAGTTTCTCTTGTGCATTTGTCATTTAATATTGCACTTTTCTTTCAGAATTTCTCCCATCGTTTAATCTTCCAGTGTGACTTGGAAGGTAAAGGAATGGATAAACGAATTCAACAGATGTGATGATAACTTTGTTTTATTATGCCATTTCGTTTTCCTTCCCATAAAATGCAGTAAAGATTCCTGATAGAAATACCGCTGTAGTAGCTTGTAGTAGACAGCTTGTTTCACATGTACAAGGCCAGGGTATTGATTGCTCAGAAGGAGAAGGAAGGGTAGGGTTAGAGGGAGAGGAGAAGGAGAGGCAAGGAAGGTAACCATCAGTTATTTGGCTTGGGCCAGCATTAACTGGATTCTCCAATCCCTTTTGTGAAGGCTTGTTTACCCATACTACTTCTTTTATTCCTTTTTCTCCTTCTCTTCCTACTATATCCACCTCCACACTTCTGCTTTTTGTTCATATTCCTTTTCATCCATTCACTTTGCATCTTCCATGCATCATTTTCTAAAACCTTATCCCCAACCCTACTATGGAAACGAAATAACTACAGCTTTAGAAAAGGTTGGAGCTTGCCTCAGATTACTAGCTGGGAGTAGTTAAAAAGAATTTTTATATTAATCTTTTGTTAATCTTGCCTATTACATCCATCCATCCATCCATCCATCCATCCATCCATCCATCCATTCATTGTTTTAGTCATTTCTTCATTTAACTAATATGTATAGAGGACCTGATTAGCTTTCAGTCATTATGCTGAATGCTTAGACACAGAATATGATATAATATCCATACTGACATAAATTTATGTGATGTTGATAATGGTGATGGTGGTGGTGGTGGTGGTGGTGTGTGTGTGTGTATGTGTGTGTGTGTGTAGTGAAAGGTAAACTAATTTCACACTGTTAATTTCCAGTGTCTCTGATTATATAGAAGATAGTTTTAAGTACACGGAGGACCTGAGAAAGAATCTCCCTGAGGAATAAAGCAAGGATTCATGAGGCGACAATATTCACCTGTATTTTATTTATTTATTTATTTATTTATTTATTGGTTCTTTGAGGTAGGTTTTCACTCTAGCCCAGGCTGACCTGGAATTCACTATAGAGTCTCATGGTGGCCTCAAACTCACAGTGATCCTCCTTCCTCTGCCTCCTGAGTGCTGGGATTAAAGGTGTGCGCCACCATGCCCGGCTCACCTCTATTTAAAAAAATATATTTTATTTATTAATTTGCAAGTAGAGAGAGATAGACAAAGGCACACACACACACACACACACACATAGAGAGAGAGGGAGAGAGAACATACACTAAGGCCCCTAGCCACTGCAAACAAACTCTAGATGCATGCACCACTGTTGTGCATCTGGCTTATGTGGGTACTGAGGAATCAAACTCAGGTTGTTAGGCTTTGCAGGCAAGTGTCTGAACTGCTGAGCCATCTATGCAGCCCCATTGAGAGTGGCTGGTACATGGGGACATGTGAGTGTGGAAAAATGAGAGAAGACCTATGGACAGGATGTTAAAAAAAAAAATACATTTTGTCCAAGGTGAAAATTAATGAAGGGGAGATTTAAAGTTTTCTCAATTCTTATTTTAAAGTAAGAAATATGCCATTGATTTTTTTTAAACAGGTTCTCAATTGCTATCCTAGATTATTCTGAATTTACTATGTAGATCAGACTGGCTTGAACTCATAGCAAACCACCTGATTTAGCTTTCTGGTGCTGAATTTGTAGGTGTGAGCCATTATAGCCAACAGTGAGAGAGTTTTTAAAAACCTACCTTTTATAACTTTAGTTTAAAACTGTACATGATACACTTATTATCAGCCAATAATTTGAGGTATTACTAGATAGGTATATTGTGAACATGAATCAAATATTCAGGAAATATACTCCTGTGTGGAAAACAACACAAACCCATAGACTAGGAAATAGCATTGCCAGGTGCTCTACTATAAGTTTTAAGCACATGTTTTGCAGAGACATGGGCAGTGGAGATGTGTGTAACGGGAAAGATGTAATGTGAAAAATCTATAACGATATTAACTTCCATTTTGCCAGAATTAGATACCTTCAAAAATAAAAATAGAGCCAGGTTTGGTGGCACAGATCTTTAATCCCATAACTCAGGGGCAGATGTTACTGGATTGCTGTGAGCTTGAGGTCCCCCTGAGACTACATAGTGAATTCCAGGTCAGTCTGGGCTAGAGAGTGATATCGTACCTTGAAAAACTAAAGTAACTAACTAACTAAAATAAAATGAAACTAAACACAGAGTGAGTAATTAGGAGGGAAATATTTGGATGGTAGCAAAGAACAATCTTGTTCATAAACATTTATCTATACTCTGCAGAGGAATATGCCTTCTAGTCCCCACGTCATCAGCCCTTAAGAATCCCCAGGGGAGAAGACCCAATGCCTTTCTCCCTAGAGAAAATCCATGGCTCTCTTTAAGAGAACAGCAAAGGTTCCTGTCCTCCATATCAAATCCTCCAACAGCACTCAAGGTTATCTTCAATGGGGAAGAGTAAACCAGAATACCATTTAGGCTCAGCTGAACCTCCTATTGATGATTGGCCTAGTCTTTAAATATCAATATGATAAGGTCCCTTACTGTGTGTTTTTATTTTTTCATTTTATCTTGATACTTCATATCTGTGGTTCAAACCCTTGACATCAGCTTCTGTAGGAGTGACTGTTTTATTGCTAAAACATAGGGTGTTTATACTGCCCCAAAGAAAACCAATGCTTCATTTACAGAGGCAAAAATAGTTACTCCAAAGCCGAGTCATTCATCTCATGCTATTTAAAAGCCAAGATCATCAAATTGATCACTGAAATGTTTCTAGGGGTCTTGGGTTCCTGGGTGGGAGGGGGGGTCTGCTTGCTGACAAAACCCGGTAGTCCTGGTTCAATTCCCCACTGTCCACATGAAGACAGATGCAAAAAGAGGTGCATGCATCTGGAGTTGTTTGTAGTGACAAGAGGCCCTGGTGTGTCCTTTGTCTCCTTCTCTAAAATAAATAAAAATATTTAAAAAGAAAGGCTTCTATAATCACAATCAAGCATGAGCATGTAAGGATATTGAGAGAAAGGATCATACAGGTATACCTCTGGCTTTTGTATTTATTAGTAGCTTAGGTTTTTTAATGAGTCAGGACCAAGAATGGGAAGTTGCATTATAGATAGATATGTTATAGAAATGCTAAACCTTTTCCTCTTCATCTATGCTTTCATTTTTAGAAATCTATCTGTCTATCTATCTATCTATCTATCTATCTATCTATCTATCTATCTATCTATCTATCTATCTATCTATTTTAGGCAAGGTTTTAATCTAGCACAGGCTGACCTAAAACTCACTCTGTAGTCCAGTCTGGCCTTGAACTCTCTGTGATCCTCCTATTTTAGCCTCCTGACTGCTGGGATTAACGGTCTGTACCACCAGGGCTGTTTTTTCTTTTGTTTGTTTCTTTTGTTTTGTTTTAAGAGGCTCTTTTATCAAGATAATCCCTCACAGGCATGTCCAGAGGCTATCCTGATCTAGGCAATCCTTCACTTGTCCTGTGAAGCTGCCCATCCATTACACAAACAACAATGTTAACCAAACCTTGTTTTCTTCCGGGTAAGTTTAAAAGCTGAATTTTCTCTGCCTTTGAATAGAGTTAGTATTTCTCGATCCCTAGAGCATATGGGATTACCTTTGTTCTCAAAGAAAATCAGCAACTGTTCTTCTGTCTCATTTGTTGAGCACAAGCAAGAAGGTTTAGAAAAGCTAGACTGGTCACCTCTTTAACACTGTTTATGCTCCTATATGATCCAACAGTAGGAGTTTAAGGATATTCCAGTGCTTAATATTTCTGACAGGGGCCTGGAACAATATTATGTCAGACTTTTCCCTTCATGTTTTTCTTATGGTAGCTCACTTTTTCTAAGCCATTTCTCTAAGATGTGTTTTGATTCAACAAGGGCAGGAGTCTAACCTTTGTTTTCTTTGTCCTAACACAGTCAGGCTTCAAAACTGATAAGTTATGGAATGATGTTGAATAAAAAAAAGTGAATGAATGCATAAATGGCATTAAGATTTTTAAATTTCTGGAAATATCACAAGGGGATTTACTTGAACAGACACTGTTCCAGGGAATTCAGAGTAACAGTAGGAGTCTGAAACTGAAATATTTTTTAAATATGAGAAAGAAAACATCAGGGGTCTAGACCAGGAAGAGGTTTGTTGATTGATTTGAAAGAAAGGAAGAATATAAGTCCAAACAAAAGACTGATTAAAATACAACTGGACACGATCTGGGATCTATTTCCTGAACTGTTTCAGGAGATGCTGTGGTTGTGTGGGGTGTTCACGCCCATCTTCTCAGTATGTTCTGACTAAAACCCTTACAATACAGTGTCTACATTCTGGGTGAAAGTAACAAAATGTGCATAACCTAGACAACATTAATACAGTTGAAAGCAATCTACTACTGTTTTTATTATATATACATTTATTCTTGACACTTTCATACATGTACACAATGCATTTTGATCCTATTCCATCTGAATTACCTTTTCTCATCCCCTTCTCCTTCCCACTAACACAATTCTTTCCCTTTAATAATAAACACACAAGCACAGTGGCTGTGAATTCATGAGTGTCATGGCTCTGCCATGTTCAGAAGACATTTCTCAACCCCACTTCATGTTTTCATGCATTCTGCCACGTCTTCCATGAGGTTCCCTGAGCCTTGAAAGGGGTAGTTTACATGTCATATTTAGGACTGAACAGTCCCTTGAAAAGAATAGTTAGCATTTCTCAGATTATTAGAGAATTACATGTATTTGCTGGTATGTAATTAAGCTATACAGTAGAGTGTACAAAATGTGTTTCACTTCTGGGCAGATGCTAGATATGCCGTGCTTCATTCCTGTGTGAATGAGCCTGGACGCCCCCTTGAGCCTAAAGACCATGATGAGCAGAGTCTTTGCCGATCGCTTCTCCTGCAGTGTGCAGGATGAGCAAACAGTGCCTTTGCACGATGTGTTCCCACAGATCACCGTGTAGCTTGTTATTGTAGAACAACTTAAAAGAAATCAGGACCCGTCACATATCGTTCCCTAATGACTTCTCAGCCACTTGCAGGTAAGTGGTCGACATCCTAGCTATTTTTGAAATGGCTTTAACTCATAGATATTTCTAATCCTACTGAAGAAAAAATAAATTTTGCATATTGTGACAAGACGTTTTGAAAAATTTAGAAATCTTTTCATGACCTGATTAAGCAAGAACTTAAGCGAGTCTTTTTTAGTACTATGCATGCTCAGCTTTATTCTTTTTCTCTCATTAATCCTTCTAGAGTGAATCTGGACATCAGAAACATCTTTCTGGATTATACTTAAAACAGGAAGGTAGGGGCTGGGGAGATGGCTTAGAAGTTAAGGCACTTGCCTGAAAAGCCCAAGGACCCATGTTTTATCTCTGTCCAGATCACAGGTAAGCCAGATGCACAAAGGTGATACAAGCACAAGGTCACACATGTGCACTAGGTGATACAAGTGTCTGGAGTTTGATTGCAGTGGCTGAGAACCCTGGCACACCAATTGTCTCTTTATCTCTAAAAGGAATAACATAAAGTAAAGATTAGCAAAGTGGGCTTTGAGAAGCCCAGTTACAAGTTACCAGTGTCTTTGACTGCATAGTACAACATGACCCACATGCAGGGTAACTCAGGCCCGGTGCTGCTGAATTAGTGGGCTCGTGGACCTTGTTTTACTTCAGCCAGTAAGTTAGACATAAAGTGCACTTGCTGATATCCTGAACTGGAGCCCATGTATGAAGGCTTCCCATTCTCTTAGAGCTTTTCACATGATTAGATTTGTCCAAAATGATTTTTTTCTGTTTATTTTCTTTGCTTTTGTAGCATAGTTCTTTATTGAGATTTATTTTTTCTTGTCCTCAAAGTTCTGAATATGGTATATGAGCAGCTGGGAGTGGAAGTGGGGGAAACAGAGAGCAGAGTCCACTTCTGTTTGATGTTAAATTACCTGTGGTCATACACAGCGCTAGGCTTTAATCCCCTATAATTGACCATGGAAAATGATTAATATTTTTAATGTTGTGAGTGGGTGGAAAAAGAGTGTAAAGTGCACTATATAAATCATGGAGCCAATTAAATATGAGTGCGTGTGTGTGTCTGCGTGTGTGTGTGTGTGTGTGTGTGTGTGTGTTTAGGTGGGAGGTGCATTCACTGGGAAGTTGTGTTAATTATTTTTCTTTCTTCTCTGAATTAAACACTAAAAGTAGACAAGATTGAATCTGTTTTCCAGGTGCCTTCTCATTAAGATTGCCGAGGCTGAAGTTGACCTTGTGGTAAGTTTTATTTTTCATGACTAACACACAAAGGAACTCTATTTGTCCAGGATGTGGCATAATTCTCAATAGGATAATGCTACAGATGCAGCCTGCAGGCTACACAGATAAAGGCAACATTACCTCTAAATTTCTGGAATTGTCAAGAGACGTCCCAGCATTGGCTGTGCACCCGCTGTGCCAGCTGTGCATATTCAAATTTATCACAGAGAAGGAGTCTTAGGAGAAAACACACACACACATACACACACATACACGTCTCCCATTAAAATATATAAAATGAGGATGCCTGAGCCAGATACATGCATCGCACTAAGGTGGCAGATGTTTGAAGCTGTGCTTAATGGAAGGATGACAACATCAAGAACTTTGAGGAATGTGAATAAGCTCAAATCACCCATGATACTATAATAGGGAACAAGAGGATGAATGAGCCCACACCTCCATTAGAGTAGATGATTCATTAGTTTTTTTTTTCTTTTTAATTTTTCTTTTCATTTTTTATTTATTTATTTGAGAGCGACAGACACAGAGAGAAAGACAGATAGAAGGAGAGAGAGAGAATGGGCGCGCCAGGGCTTCCAGCCACTGCAAACGAACTCCAGACGCGTGCGCCCCCTTGTGCATCTGGCTAACGTGGGACCTGGGGAATCCAGCCTTGAACCGGGGTCCTTAGGCTTCACAGGAAGTGCTTAACGGCTAAGCCATCTCTCCAGCCCATCATTAGTTTTTTTTTTTTTTAAAGCATTTAATAATACAGAACAATCTTAGAAAAGTACCTGCAAAGAACACAGTTTGAGAGCTGGAGAGATGGTGTAGTGGGTAAGGCACTTGCCTGTAAAGTCAAAGGACCCAGGTTCAGTTCCCCAGGACCCACATAAGCCAGATGTACAAAGTGGTGAATGCATCTGGAGTTCATTTGCAGCAGCTGAAGTCCCTGGCATGCCCATTTTTTCCCCCTCTCTCTGTCTCCCTCAAATAAATAAATTTTAAAAATAAAATTTAAAAAAGAATGCAGCTTGAGAAGGACAGAGATAAACAGATGTGGTTAGGTTGTGCCACATTGCTCATGGGACAGTCAGCAGTCTTGGCTTTCCATAATGCTTTTTGGAAATCTCCTCCTACTACTACTACTGTGGACACATGAAACAGAAGACAAAAAACCGGTCCATTTGTTGGGAATCTATATGAAAGGTCCAGAAAGATTCTGAATTTCTAAGAAGTTAGGCATCAAAAGAAGTAGTTTAAATAAATAAAAATATTTTAAAAAGACAAAAAAAAAAAAAAAAAAAGAAAAAACAGAACCAGAGTAAGGCATGCAGAAACCAGATGATCCAGGACTTGAGGTTATAATAAGAGAAGCAAAGCATCATGGGAGAGTACTAGCCTAGGAACACTTAAAGTTTCTTCCGCATTTCAAGACACATACCCTTTAGGATTCTATCCATACACCAAACTGGTTTTCGGCTGTTGTCTTTTCCTGCTGCCCCCACTTGTTCCGACCATGGTTTATTTGGTGTTGGTTTTCTTTTTTTCTTATTCCTTTGGCTTTTGTTGTGCATGATGCAGGACCTTATTGTGTAGCCTAGCCTGGTCTTGAACTCCTGATCCTCTTGGCTTCAGCCTCTTGAGTGTGTCAGTAAGAGTTATGTGCTACCACACCACACCTGTTAGTGGTAATACTTTGGATAAGCTAGAGCAGAGTTATGATTCTTTTCTGCAAGTGGGAAAGTTGCAGAAATAATGTTCAGAAATTAAACTAAACCTCTTAGGATGGCAGCCATTATTTTGAAATAATGTACAGTACCACACAGAAGCAGAGGTTGGGCATAGGGTCATTCTGTAGGGTCCCCCCACTGTCTTTTGAAAATAAATGATCTGCACAGATCATTGTGGTAATTGAGTGAAAGAGACTTCACAAGGCAATTGGGAAAAGCCTAACTTCAATGCATTTCCTTCCTTGGATGGAGAGAGAAAACTTGATGTGATCAGTTTTATGGTGTTTAAAATGGATACACAGGGCTCATGAAGGTACATTTTCCCTTGGTCCAGGAGGGCATTATGGGTGGGAATGACACCATTAACTGATAGTTTATTGCTTTGGGGAAATATTTGGACATCCTGTTTGCTTGATCAGCAGTTAAACCCCAGGTTGCTGTTTTGACCTGGGTTCACCCAGAAGATTATTTCTATAAACTTGAAAACTGAAACCAAGTAGGATCACATACACAGGAGACGTCCAGAGGAAGAAAGTCAAATCTTTTGTTTATCTCTAGGGTGTGAACGCCAGCCAAAGACTACTACTGTTCCCTCTCTGGAAACAAGCTACTGATTAACTATGTAAGTAACAAAACCTCCTCTTCCCTCTTGGGTATTGACCTCTGGAGTCACTTCCTAATGTTGCTGGGAATTTAATAATGAACATTAAATATCAACAGTTTGGAAAACACATGAAGATCTAGTGGAAAATGTCATATTAAAATATAAGTAGTCTAAAATAAACATAGTTTTATTAACAATTATGTTTCCCAATTGCTAGCCATAATTATCTTCCTACCTGATGAATAATATTATGAAAAACCTCAGATTCTGACTCCCTGCAGCTCTGTGCACATAAATATGAATGATAAGAACTGTCAGCAATGCATCTCGATGGAGTCATGGGCTGTGGTCTCCTTCCTACCTGAGGATCTCCAAGAGATCATTCTCTTGGGACCGAGCTTTAACACTTACAGAGGCCTTGAATAGTTTATGTCTTGGTTTTAGTTCCTACAGTTTTGCTTGTTCAAGCACTATGGTGTCCTTTATGTCACTTCTTCAAAGAAAACAAGGCTTAGGGGTTAAGCTACAGTCATTCAAAACTCATCTCTACTTGAATCGAAGTGAGGGCCCTCATGATTACTGTTTTTTGTCACTAAGTCAATATGGTGGGCACCATTAAGAGTTTCATTCTCTGCCATGCTTTTTAGTTTGTCTTTTTTATCATATGTATATGTACGTATATGTGTATGTGTATGATATGTATGGGTGTGCATGCCACAAGACATGGACTCCCATACACATTACACACATCCACACAAAGAATCCTGAGGGCAGTTTTGGGGTGCTGTTCCCTTCCTTCCACCTTGCTTGAGATAGACTTTCTTCCCCCACTTTGCTTCTGGCTTTATACATCAGGGCAGGAAGATTGCAAGCAAGCACCTTTGAGCAAAACACCATCCTCATGCCCATATTACAGTGTTTCTTAATGGTTAAAAGTTATATTGGGCACAGGTGAACCACATTCCATGTATAGAAATTTGTGTGGTCATGATACCTACCAGTAAGTTGTAACAGAGGACATTCATGGAAGGTTCTAGATAATTCTAGCTTTATATTGAATAACTTGATTCTAATCCAAAATGGTTAGAGTTCTGCAATTATACTAGAAATGTGGTACAAACTTCATTGTATATCAAATAAGAAAAATGTATGTATTACATAATAATATATATTATATATTGTACACATATTGTGAAGAAAACTAAACAAAGCACTGTAAGTATATCAGCCCACCAATAAAAAATAATAAAATAGTGAAGAGACCATTGAGCTTTAGGGTTTTTTTTTTTTTATTTTAACTCCAGTAAAGCTTGGCTAAAATAACACAAACTCTATAGCTTACTAATTTTTAGGCCAATATTTGGGTATAATTTGTGTGCTTAATAGGCCTGGAAAAACCCACAAGAGGCCTCAAATTGCTGACGTAACTGTCTTTGAATTTAACAAAGCCCATTACCATGTCAGTGAGGAGGATGGGTGGAAAGCTCACAGGGCAGACTTTCTAGGCACCCAGAGGGGTTTTCACTGCAGCTACTGAAATAATAAACTCCCTTGATTTCTTGGCACCAACCAGAGTCATTTTAACAGTTCACTTCTAATCACAGATAATTCTTTTTTTATTATGTCATTTTAGATGTTGCTATGTGGCGGAGAACCATAAACTACATAATACGCTATCGGTACTAACAAAAGTGAAACTGTCTGCAGCTTAGGGGGGAGAGGGTGAAGTGTGTGTGTGTGTGTGTGTGTGTGTGGTGTGCACGCACACGCACATAAACTTATGTGTGTGTGTGTTCCAATCCAAACTCCTTTCATTTTCAGAATAGACTTTATGAGTTCTGAAATCTGAAGTGGACTTTCTGTCTTCTGTTTCAATTAAAAGAAATTAAGGACTCACTCATTATTTTACCAGTAAATTTTTAGTATAAATTATGCAGAAGGGTGATTCAAGCAACCAAATTTCATATACCTCCTAGAAATAGAGATTAAAGACCTATAGTCTGGACAGGAAGTGAAAACATGTTTGTCTTAGACAAGGAAAATTTAATTTGATGTGAAGAAAGGAAAATAAAGTAAAAGTAAGGAAAGAAAGGAATAAGGCAGCTACACAATGATTCCTAAGGGATTGTATTTTCTACTTAGGCCATATTTGCATTTGTTCTTTTTCTGTGACAAGTTCATACATGCTTATAATCTATTTGATCATATTCACCACTTTAACCTCATTTATTCCCTTCTGAAGCCCCTCAGGCCCCTAAGGAATTTTTATGTGAAAATAGTATGTTTAGTAAAACATCAAGGGGTAAAAAATATTCTATTAATCCAACATATTCTCTTTCTCATTTTCATCTTGCTTATATTAAGCAGGATGCTAAAATTTAATATTTAATTTGAGATAACAAACTCATAAAACTTTAATAGGGCAATCAGGGACTGAATCAGATTAGAGTATAATGAAATATATGTATGGAAATGTAACAGTGAGGGGCTAGAGAGATTGTTCAGTAATTAAAAGCAGTTGCTTGCAAAGCCTGCTGGTCCCATTTCGATTTCCCAGTACACACAGAAAGCCAAATGTGCCAAGCGTATAGAGGAGCACATGTATTTGGAGTTGATTTGCAGCTGCAAGAGGCCCTGGCACACTCATTCTCTCTCTGTCTCTCTTTTTCTTTCAAATAAGTTGTCTTTTTTGTTGTTGTTGTTTTGTTTTTTTGAGGTAGGGTCTCACTGTAGCCCAGGCTGACCTGGACTTCACTATGTAGTCTCAGGTTGGCCTCAAACTCACTGTGATCCTTTGCCTCCTGAGTGCTGGGATTAAAGGCGTGTGCCACCACACCTGGATAAATTGTCTTTTAAATTTATTTCTATTTTTATTTATTTGAGAGAAAGAGACAGAAAAAGAATGGGCACAACAGGGCTTTTAGCTAATACAAATGGACTCCAGACGTGTGCGCCCCCTTGTGCACATGTGAGACATTGCACATTTGTGTCACTGAGTGGTTTACCCGTGACCTGGACAATGGAACATGAGTTTTTGGGCTTCACAGGCAAGTGCCTTCACTGTACGATATCACTCCAGCCCCAAAACATCTTTTATAAAGAAAATGCCACAATGAAACTCTTCCTTTGTAAGTTACCCAAAATATTAATTAAAAATTCACATACTTTTGCAAATACACTAATAATTAGTATTTGATTGTATATATTTTCCACAGTCTATTCTCCATTTTTTTAATGTTTTGAGAATAAGTTATAGAAATCTTTCCCCCTTGTCTTTAAATTCATAAGTGTGAATTTCCTAAGAGTAAGGACCTTCTTTTATATTATTTTAGAATAATTGTAAAAGTCAAGAGTTTTGTTTTACCATTATCGGTAAAAGCTGTTCAAATTTCATTAATTTTTCCCAGTAAAGTCTTTATAGCAATTTCTCTTCACCTGAGATATGGTCCATCAGTACAAAATTGAAATTTGGTCTCCTTTTCTTTCCTTCTTTCTTTCTTTCTTTCTCTCTTTCTTCATTTTTGAGGTAGAGTCTTAATCTATCCTAGATTGACCTATAACTCACTTTGTAGTTCAGACTGACCTCAAACTCACAGTGATCCTCCTATCACAGCCTTCCCAAGTGCTGGAATCAAAGGCATGCACCACCATGCCTGGCTCAATTAGTATTTATCAGAAGAAAATATTCTTACAAATATATGGTTTTATTAATTCTTTTAGAACGAGTTATTCTTACTTTTTAATATATTGACTTAAAATACCAAATGATGGCTGAATGATGGCCTCTTGCTGGTGTAAATGAACTCCAGACACATTCACCCCTTTGTGTGTCAGGCTTTAGGCGGGCTGTGAGCTATTGAATTTGGGCAGGCAGGCTTTTGCAAGCAAGTGCCTTTAACCACTGAGCCATCTCTTCAGTCCCCTAATGCACATTTTCATCAGAGCCCGTATGTCATTACTGCTCAAAGATTCAACAAGCAAAGCCCCATACCCTTGTGATTCTCACCTCCCTGGTGCTAAAATAAAGCAATATAAGCAAAAAAGTAAACAAATGACCTAAAAGATTTATGGTTGGATTTTTCTAGTGCCTTTAGGTGGCCAGTCTGGTTACTAATTTGGGATTTCTCTGTCTTTGTTACACAGGCATTTAATGCTATGAATTTTCCCATTTGGACTGCCTTCATTGTGTCCCATAAGGTTTGGTAGGTTGTGTTTTCGTTATAATTTAATTCTAGATATTTTTCAATTTCTTTTTTGATTTCTTCCACAACCCATTCATCATTTAAAAGTGTGTGGCTTAGTCTCCAGAGGCTGGTGGAACACTTGATGAGTGTCTTGTTGATTTCTCGTTTTAAAGCACTGTGATCTGATATGATGGAGGAAGTTACTTCAATTTTCCTGAACTTACGGAGGCAATCTTTATGGCCTAATATATGGTATATTATGGAGAAGATTCCATGGGCTGCTGAGAAGAATGTGTCATTTTGTAGGGTTGGGGTGAAAAGTCCTGTAGATGTCTGTTAGATCTAGTTGGTCTATGGTGTTATTGAGCTCTGTTATTATATAGCAAGACCAGAGGAGATAAGCTATAACTTCAATAAGTGCCACTTCAGTAAGCCCCAGCTGAGTCCACAGAGGAATGAGGAGATAAGCCAGAGTGCTTCTACCATATTCTTCCTGATAATCAGCTCCAGGGTGAAGAAGACAGACCCTGAGGACATTCAACACCTACCAAAGCAGAGATCCAGAGGCTCCTATGTGGTCATCACTGAAGTAGCCTTAAAACTCACACACCACATCTCAGGGAATTTTGCAGAAGAGGGGTCAGAAAGATTGAAGGAGCCACAGGTTGAGACATCATGCCTGAACGCATTCCCTTCCCACAAAATAACTGACGACTACCCCCACAATGCATAAACCACAAACCCATGGGGAATACCTGCAACCCTACTGAGGAGTGTCCTCAGTGAAATGGAGGCAGTGATGAGAGAAAAGAGGGTACCAACACAAGATGTATCCATATGAAACATTTGTTAATAATAATAATAATAAACATAAAATGCCAAAAAGATTGCCATTAAAAAGACTTAGAAATATAATGTTAAATTTTAAAAAATCTTACAATATATTTTTGATATTTTTTCCTCTTTTTCTAGCTCTGAGGATGAAACCCTTGGTCTCACACCTGCTAGACCAGAACTCTAACACTGAGCCTCATGTCCAATCCCATGAAATGATAGCTAAATGAACATTCTGTAAAAAAAATATATACATAAGGAGACACTCAAGGCAAATGGTACTGGGAGATTAACACTAAAACTATGCTGGGAAATTAACACTAGTTTAACTCTAGACTGAAAGGAGAGCCAAGGACACTAAACCTTCTTTGGCAGACTTGGAGGCACTGGGCATGGGGAGTGGTGTGGCAAGATAGTGGGTAAAGTAAAAGCCAAAGAGAATGCACAAATGGGCACTAAGCTGTATGGCTTAGACAACCAAAACAAAAACACTGGAATGCTATCACAGGTACAGAGTCACCACACCTTGTGATTTTTAGAAAAACAAATAAAACAAACAAACAAAAAAAATAGCAAAGAACATAGTTTGCTATCGTAATATTTATTTTGGAATTCATATAATTATCTTTGGCCAGTGGAATTGTAAATAATATTTTTTATGCTTTTGTTAACTTCTTGCAGTTGTTTTCCATTTTTCTTTCTTTCTTTTTATTGTATTTTTTTTTGTTTGTTTGTTTTTTTGAGACTAGTTCTCACTGTATAGCTCAGGCTGGGCCGGAGCTCGTGGAAATCCTCCTGTCTCAGCCTCCCAAAGGCTGAGATTATAGATGCAAATCACCATGCTCAGCTCTATGTTATTAAATTTATAATGATTAGTGTATTTCCTCTTGCTGTGAAAATTATTTCATGTACAGAGATGGATGAATAGAGATCCAGCTATCTGTTCAAATAGGAAAATCAGCATCTATGGAAGCCAACCAGGCTATAGCTGCCTCTGGGCCTGGGGGCTTTCTAGTGGCTTAAGGCGAATGACTGGGGTGACTCTGCACATGCTGCGGAGATCAGGGACCATTGAGCTAATGGACGTGGTGGAAGGAGGCCCAGTGATATGTCAACCAGCCCTGTCACGGGCTCCAGGAATGACTGAGGGTGCCCCTGGGCAACTTCCCATATACTGTGGTCAGTTTTTGGTTGTTTGATTAGTTTTGTTGTTATTGTTGCTTTTTTCTTTTTCTTTTTTGTTTGGTTTTGGTTTCTGAGGAGGACCTTACTCTAGCCCAGGCTGACCTGGAGTGCACTATATAGTCACAGGCTAGCCTCAAACTCCTAACGATCCTCCCAGTTCTGACTCCTTGGTGCTGAATCTGCTTCTCTTTTCCAGATAGATGCAGATCCTAAGAAGAGAGCTGCCCCAACATACCTCAGAAGGGGCCCAACTGAAACTAAGGACAACTGGCGAAATAAGCAAGGGTGATGTTTTCCTGTGAACTGGATACCAGCACAAAGGGGAAGGAGATCAATGCAGAGAAAAATCAACTCCTACCAAATCAGAGAGCCAGAGCCTCAGAGGCCCCCAACACCTCAGCACTGAAGCAGACCAAAAATGAACCCAACATGGCTCAGGGAAATCTTGCGGAAGAGGGGGCGGAAAGAATGTCAGAGTTACATGTTGGGTCATGATTTTCAGAGACATTTATCATACTAATAACTGGGGGCTAACTCCACAATGCACGACCCATTTTCAATAACAAGGAGGGTCTAATGGGAGGGGGTAGATCACAGATGAGCCTAAATAATGGTACCAAACTGCCTGTATTTACTGAAAAGAAAACTAATAAATTAAATTAAAAAAAATAAAATAAAATAAAAGCATGTGTCACCATACCCACGTTGTGGTGGACTTTGGAGGGCGGGTATACTGAAGATAATAACAAAAAATACTTGCTAGAGGTATTTGACATGAAATCACCTGATAGTTTGAGCGTCTCTCATTCAAAATCTGAAATGTTACAAAGCATCAACTTTTTTTTGTGAATTTGGACATCATTCTATAAGTGGAGAAACCCTACACCATGACACTGTGTCACACACAAAATTATTTTCAGAAATTGTGCTAAGAGCTGGAGATGCATCCATTGGTAAAGTGCTTGCTCGTGATGTAGGAGGCTCCAAGTTTCATCACTCAGCACAACAAAAACAAAAAACAACCATCCAGTGTGTGTGTGTGTGTGTGTGTGTGTGTGTGTGTGTGCATACCTAAGTGTGTGAAGGAAATTAAGGCATTGTAGGTTGGGGAAAAGAAATGAAGGGAAAGATCCTGTTCCCCAGGATCTTTATATATATATGAATTCCTGTTTATACTCATTTTCCATCCCCAAGAAATCTCACTGTGTTCATGCAAAATTAAAGAAAAACATGTTCAAGACTCACACACTTCTGTCTTTACCTATTCGTTGTATGCATCACTCAAGCTATATGTACATTTGGATGTTCAAGGATACCTTTTGAGGTGTATATGAGGATGTCCCAAATACATACAGAAGATTATATTTATCTCCTAGGGATTCATGAGATTTTCTGTGTTGATTGAAATGTAAATACTTCTCATTTTATCCTTGAGCAATTTCTTTTAGGACTAAAAATTTACAGTGCTGCAAAATAAAAATGTAAAAGGGATTTTAAAAGATTTTACTTTTTACTGATTTCTCTTGCTTTTACTCAGTAAGGCTGTATCCTTAGCCACATTCCTAAAACTATTACATGCCAAACCACCATGAAATTGTACATATTCCTGTGGATGGTTTCTGGGGCTTTAGCAGCCATTGGAAAGTGGGCATAAACCTCCCAAATAATTCCATTCTAAAAGCCATATACTTACTACGGGGCATGGCTGCCATGGTGTCTCTGTTCCTACCTTTGAATTTCAGGTTCCCAGTGGGAATAGCTTGGCTGAGACCATTTAATGTAATAGAAGGCCTTAATGAGTATAGCACTGAAAAGGAGGCCAGTACTGATTCACAAATGATCTCATGAAGATGAAAGATGGAACCAGCAAGTTCATAGGTAACACTCCTACACGGTACCTATTCTTTCTACACTGAGTACCTAAGTGTTTGAAGGAAATTAAGTAAACTGGGGAAAAGAAATTAAGCAAAAGGTCCTATGCCCTAAATCCCTCAGATTCTCCTGTTTAGGAAGTCTCTTTCTAAGTGCTCTCCTCAGGTTTCCTATTGACGGAGGGAAAACGCTCTTCAGTATCATCTACAGTGAACGTGTCACTGATTGGCACCAACCTGGAGTGAAGCAGATGCGTGGAATCCTCATGCCTAGAGAACCTTGGAGGACAGTCTGGCTGGCATCTGGAAACTAAGGGAGTTTTATTTACAATTGTAAATTCCCAGCAATATAAACCCCCCTTCTTACAGCCACAGCCTCTTGAGTGTCTACCATAGGCCCAGACACAACGCCCAGAGAAAAAGTATTGTCTTTGCTTTAAATATGAGGAGGCTGATTCTCAGATTTCAGTGGCTTGTTCTGTATCACACAGCAATAGATGAAAGACATGGGCTGAAAAACCTTGTCCACTTGTTCCCAATGACATATTCTTTTCATTAACTAGATTGTTCTTTGATTTAACAGTAATTGCCTTGCACATTTGCTTGCTCACAATGAGTTTAAAATTTCCCACTGGTCACATGATGCCCATGAACTTTTCTTTTTTTTTTTTAAATACTTTATTTGTTCATTTTTTATTGATTTATTTGAGAGCAACAGACACAGGGAGAAAGACAGATAGAGGGAGAGAGATAGAATGGGCGTGCCAGGGCTTCCAGCCTCTGCAAACGAACTCCAGACGCGTGCGCCCCCTTGTGCATCTGGCTAACGTGGGACCTGGGGAACCAAGCCTTGAACCGGGGTCCTTAGGCTTCACAGGCAAGCGCTTAACCGCTAAGCCATCTCTCCAGCCCGCCCATGAACTTTTCTAACTGACCAAGAAGGCAACCTCTGCTGCCTTTTGTGTGCATTGGTCCACATGAGTGTGAACATCTCAGGGCTCTTGTACACGCTGCCTTTAGAACCACCCCGTCCTTTACACATCCTTGGGAATTTACTCATGTGGATTGAATAAATAGATGCTCGAGTTCTTCAATTTTGTTTACTTTAAGTGTCTGTGTCATGTGCATGCATGAGTGTGTAAATGCGTGGTCATATGTGTGTGGTGTGTGTGGGCATGTGTGAGGGGATGTTTGTACATGTCTGTGCACATGTACATGAGGACTGGGGGTCAGCATCAGGCATCTCCTCTTGTCACCCTTCACCTTTATTTTGGAGATAAGGTCTCTCATTTAAGGGCTCAGTGACCCGACTAATCTAGCTAGCCCACCTGCCTTTGGTATCTCCATACTCCAAACATGGGGTCTATAGTGATTTACCTACACTTCTGGTTTTTACATGGCACTGGGGGCATGAACTTGGGTCCTCATATTTGTGCCTCATGCAAACATTTTACTTTCTGAGACACATCTGCTATCCTTCACTTGATTGTATTAAATATTTTATTTACTTATTTGCTTATACATCTGGTTTTATGTGGGTACTATGGAATTGAACCTGGGCCAACAGGCCTTAAAGGCAAGTGCCTTTAACTGTTGAGCCATTTTCTCTGGCCAAGAGTAAGATTATTATTATAGTCCTTACTCAACATATAAAAGATTTTCTATAAAACTGAAGGTTTTCACAGAGATACAAATCATACATCCACAGATTCCAATGATTTTTGAGTCCCGAGAGTGAATTATAGGCATGCTATGGAGTAGATGTGAATGTCTGTGATCTCACTTCATAGTGTAGGTCAAGTATCACTGATAGTATTTAGACTCAAAAGTATTTCAGATGTATTTTGATACTAGAATATTTACACATACATAGTAAGATGTCTTGGAGATGGAAGCCAAGTCATTTTTTATTTCAATACCTACATACCTAACCTGAAGACAATATTATATTATATCTTAATAATTTTTGCTTTGAAATAATTCCATGGTGTGATGTTTCTAATTGTGGTTTCATGTTTACTCTCATGAAGTTTAAGAATTTGGCACATTTTGACTTTCAGATTGTGCCTTCTACCACTGTACCACTGTGCTTAGCAACAATTTACATGAGGTTGTGACATGTGCAATCTATGACTGAACCTGTGCTTCACAGAAGCAGGACTATTTTCTAGTCAACTGACTCTTTTCAGATCATATAGCCTCAGACAGCTAACTTCACTTTCCCTAAGTGGTAACTCTGTTAAAAGATAAAAGCTACAGACAGACTGATATACCCAATGATTCCTTCCTAGTATATAATTCTATATAAAGATTATCTTTATGAAGTAAATTTCATATGTCCATTCTTGGTGAATTTCAAATGAGCACATCAAAATGTTTTATAAGAAGCTATTTGATATGGTTATAGCCTTGGGAGTACTTCCCCAAAACCATTTTCTTGGTCTTTCTGCATAGGAACTAGCATACTGCCAAGTTTCAAAGGAACCTGAGCCTCTAAAAGGGGCTGAGACTGTGAAGTCTCAAAGCTCAGATGGCTATGAACTTGGCCAAATGGACTGTGCCCTTTCTTCTCTGCTTACATTGCCAGCTGGGAGAGTTAGCTTAGTTTTACTGTTTTAAAGTTTCCTTTTGGGCTAATGAATATTTCTAAAATATTGTATCACTTTAGAGCTCATACGATGGCAATGTAAACTAATTCCCACCTCCATTATATAAGTATGGGATTTTTTTTTGCATCCCTACAAAAATTCCACTGAAATATTGCAGTCTTATATTGGCTAATAACAGACTATGGTGGTGGTCTGGTAGAAATAGCTCTGGGTAGGACTTAGGGGAGAGAAATTGTCATCACTCGGGATGTAGAATTCATAGAGAACCAGGATAATGCTGGTTACTGTCCCCAGGCTAAGCTAAATTGTTTTACTCCATTTATCACATAGATTCACAAAGCCTTGACAGTTGCTTCAATTTCTCTTAGAGGATAAGCAAATTAAGGCAGCATTTCAATGAAGTGCCAAAGACCACAAGGTCATCAATTAGAGAGGCCTCAGATGTGATTGGGATAATGCTGGGAAGCTAAGGTGACCATGGTTTTCGAGAGGTCTATGATAATTAAGAACTTAACTGCCCCACTTTCATGCTGTGAGCCCTAATAAACAGAAAAAGAATGTGCCTGTCGACAGTGATCCTTTATACATATTAATTCAGCTTGGAGAAAGTGGGAGCTGACTTTAAGTGTTACATTTCATTTGTAAGTGCATGGTTTAATTATGGCAGTAAAACATTGATTAGTTCAACTTTGTGGCTGTTCTGTGATTTGGGAGCCAGTCTGGTTTGTTGCATGTGACAACAATATAACTGAGGTATGCTGTTTTTAAGACAGAGAAATGAACTGGAAGATGGTTGCCTGGAGGAGTGTTTGATCATCCATGTGAATCCTAATTGTTTTCATGAACACAACATCTGGGGGAAAGTAGTCTTTTCATAGGATTATGCACTAGGAAGGAATGATTGGGATATTTTTGTTGGTATCACTTTGTAAGCAGAGTTACACTTAGGGATAGTGAAATTAGTTATCTGTGGTTAACCTACAGTCTACTCTGAACATGGTTGTCAGGTGAGTGGAGGAGAGTGTCAACCAAAGACCACATTCACAGTCCTCACAGAGCTGGTGATACCAGGCGCCATTACAACATGCATATGTGTTATGCATGCATGTATACGTGTGCTCTTGTGTGTCAGTGGTCATGTAGATGTCTTTCTGTGCTCATGTTGGCCAGAGTTCAATGTCAGATGTCTCACTTCATTTTCTCCATGGTATTCTCTGAGGCAGGTTCTTTTGCTGATCCTAGACCTCACCTATTCAGCTAGTTAGTAGTTAGTAGTCTCAGCATTTCTTGTCTCTGCCTCCTCAGCACTGGGATGACAAGTGATTCCTACAACCCATTGTTTCTATTGGCTTAGGGGATCTGAACTCAGGTCCTCATGCTTACTTTACCTACTGAGCCATTTCCTCAGCATACAGCTGGTACAGTTACTGAGGTCCCTGGAGTAGCAACAAATCAGAATTAGCAGCCAGAGTGGCAATGAGCAGAGAAAGGATGGTGTGCAACCGAATTTTTGCAAGATGTGTCCATTATAGGTTAAAAATAAACTTCCTCCATTTGTCAAAGGTAACAGCTTTTCTATATGCATTCCTGAAATGAGGACCACTTTCTATGATGTGGAAATAATGAAAAATGGCCCTTATCCTCTTTGACCAATCCAAGCCCCACATAATCTTACTGCATTTGGTAGGTACTTGCTGCGTAGCTTGTGACAAGACAGCACCTCTCTGCCATTAGTTAGGGCAGACCAGCAGAGTTGAAGTGACATGGAAGCTGACATCTTCATCAGGATTTCTCTTCATAAGGCTTCACAAGCTCTAAGGGTGGCATATGTCAACTCTCACAGAGCTGAGCAGATTGGTGTCCAGAAGAATGAGTTAGAAACGCAGCCATTCTGCCAAAATACAAAGGATCTGTCTGAGAGACCAAATGATAGCCTGTTCTCTTTAGAGCATAAGGTGCCTAACATATAGTATAGGGATCTCTACAATGGCACAGTCTCTGCCATTTCTCCAAAAGAAAAACGGAGGGGAGTCAGATGTAAAGAACTCCCAGATATGCTTAAAGATTACAGACGATTGTTCAGGAACAAAACAAGAAGGCCAAGAAACTCCCTTTTAGCTCCTGGAAGCTCATTCTTTTCATATAACAGGAATGAGTTCAGCCTTCAAGTACTGCTAAAAAAAATTAAAAAATAAAAAATAATAATTAAAAAGCCACAAAAGGGCTGGAGAGATGGCTTAGCGGTTAAGCGCTTGCCTGTGAAGCCTAAGGACCCCAGTTCGAGGCTCGGTTCCCCAGGTCCCACGTTAGCCAGATGCACAAGGGGGCGCACGCGTCTAGAGTTCGTTTGCAGAGGCTGGAAGCCCTGGCGCGCCCATTCTCTCTCTCTCCCTCTATCTGTCTTTCTCTCTGTGTCTGTCGCTCTCAAATAAATAAATAAAAAATGAACAAAAAATAAAAAAAAAAATTAAAAAAAAAAAAGCCACACAAAAAACTTTCAAATTGACATGCTAAAGACCATCGCAGGAAGTAAGTCATGAGAGTGAAATGTTTCTAGAATAGTTTGTTCAGAATGAGAAAAGGCTTGCCAGCCCAGGTTCAATACCCAGTGCCCACAAAGAGCCCAATGCACAAGGTAGAAAACGGGTCTGAAATCATTTGTAGGGGCAAAAGATCCTGGCATGCCCATTTTCTCTTTTCTTTCTATTTCACTCCCACTCAAGCACACACAATTAATTAAATAAATAATACATCAATAAAATTTTTTTTTTTTTTTTTAGAGACTCAAGTCTTTTTGCTACTTTGCCTCCCGCCTCCCTGCCAAATGCTTCCTACAACCTATGCTGATATATAATCATGATGGCTAAGGACTGATGTTGTTTCTGAATTTCAGCATATGAATAGTGCCTTTTGAGAATTTCAAGGCTAAGTTTAAACTCCAACTCCTGTGGCACTGTGAAAAATAACCTTTGGAGTGCATGCATGTGTGTGTGTGTGTGTGTGTGTAATTTCCCCAACAAATTCAAAGACATACTATTTAATACTATTCCCTTCTGTGGTGGTTGACTTAGGTGTCCCCCATAAACGTAGGTGTTCTGAATGCCAGGTTCCCAGCTGATAGAGATTTGGGAATTGACGCCTCCTGTAGGCAGTGTATTGATGGGGACAGGGTTATGGGTGTTATAGCCAGTTTCCCCTTGCCAGTGTTTGGCACACTTTCCTGTTGCTATTGTCAACCTTATGTTGGCCAGGGGGTAATATCTACCCTCTGCTTATGCCATCACTTCCCCTTGCCATCATGGAGCATCCCCTTGAGTCTGTAAGCCAAAATAACCCCTTTTTAACCCAAAGCTGTTCTTGTTTGGGTGATTTCTGCCAGCAACGTAAACCTAACTGCAACAGTAATGTTGGTGCTGAGGAGTGGTATCATTTGCTATTAGACACCTGACCATGTGACATTGGCCTTTTGGAGATGATTTTCAAGAGGAATATGGAAAGATATGAAACCTTGGCCTAAGAGATGCCTTGCAGTGCTGTAAATACAGCCTGATGGACTATTTTTGTCAGGGTTGAAAGACCTGAATGCAGTAAGAACTATGAACTATGAGGTCTGGCTTGTGAGGGAAAAAAAGAGCTTTGTCTGGACTAGGCTAGAATCAGTTTGTGTGAGAGGCTTACTGTCATGCTCATGTCCTGAGAAGTTGTGCAGGGTTACATTATATAGAAATGGAGTGGTGTGTGCAGAGGGATGAGGCACAAAGATGAAATCTTTGGGCTGAAACTTCTGCCTGTTCAGCTGCGATTATATGAGAGGTTACAACCTTTGAGATTGGACCAGCTGACCTGCACTGGGGCAAGAGGAAGAATGTAGGCTCTTTTGAAAGAGCCTGGGTGCTCAAGGAGTGTCTTGTTTTTCAGTCAGCTTTATTCCCCCTGGAGTAACATATTGGCACCCTACCCTGGTATTGTGGAGTATAAGAAATGGATGAAAGAGATGGTCATTGATTTTTCAGTATGGTCTTGTGTTTTGGAAATGGCCGGGGACAGTATGAAGCAGGTTTGCTGAATGCCTTCATGGAGACCCCATGGGGCCATGAGGATGGAGTGTAGAGACCTAGTGGAGATGCTGAGACCACGAGATGGTTGCCAAGGGAAAGCTGCCAGCTCCGATGACGTTTTCCAGACTGTGAGTAGGCTAGCTGGAGGGGATGGAAGTGGAATGCCAGAGACTTGTGCTGGTTAGAATTACTGGACTTGGAGACTTTTCATTGACTAGAGTTGCTGGACTTGGAGCTACAGAGTTTGATGTTTTCTCTGTTTAAATCTTGGGTTGGTTGAATATTTCTTCGCTATGCCCAATGCCATCTTTTGTGGTGTGTTGACTCTGTGCCATTGTGTTTTGTTTTTTGGGGGGGGGGTGTTGGGGGTTATATATGGCTCAGTTAAAAAATCTTGTTCTATAAAGACGTCTGAATATCACTGGGATTATAAAAACTATGGGGGCTTCTAAAGTTGGATTGAATGCATTGCATTTTATATTATGGATGGTTATCAGTTTATGGGGGCCAGGGTGGTATGTGGGGGTTTGATTTAGATGACCCCATAAACTTAGGTGTTCTGAATGTTAGGTTTCCAGCTGATGGAGATTTGGGAACTAAAGTTCCCTGGAGGCAGTGTATTGTTGGGGGCAGGCTTATGGGTGTTATAGCCAGTGTCCCCTCTCCTGTTGCTATTGTCCTCCTTATATTGGCCAGGGGGTGAGTCCACCCTGTGCTCATACCATTGTTTTCGCCTGCATCATGGAGCTTCCCTTTGAGTCTGAAAACCAAAATAAACCATTTTTTCCCCCTGGAAGCTGCTGTTGGTCATGTGGTTTCTGCCAGCAATATGAACCCGACTGTAACACTTTCTATTAGACTTTTCCATTCCTTTGATTCTTTTCCTCCTTTTGATGGAGTCTTGGGACAAGGTCTTGCTGTGTAGCCTAAGCTGCCCTCAAACTCTAGATTATACTGCTTTAGCCTCCATGTGATGGGGTGATCTGCATATGTTAATATACACAGCTTCTTTCTTTCAGTGATTGGTGGTTTGGGTCTGCTCTTGCTGGGGCAATTGGCTTCAGTTTCTTCTCACAGTGCAGGTGAAACTGGGTAGTAGATTCTCTCCATGTAAGGTTGAAATATATATGTGTCTCACCAGTTGAAATGAGACATATTGAAAGCATAACTTAAATTATATGGATATATAATGCTGATATCTATTTATATGAAGTGTCAATATGTTGATATATATTGATATTTGGACCTGCAATGCTGCTATGTATATGCAGTGATGTTATACAGGGATATGTAGTGCTGATATATATGGGTATGTCAAGTTGCTCAATATATGTAATGCTTATAACTATTGATATGCAATGGTGAAATATATGTATAGGTAATGTGGATATATGTGGCTAGGTAATGTTGAGATATCTGGATATGTAATGCTTATAACTAAGTATATGTAATGCTAATATATAGGGATATAACCTAGGCTGATATATGCATATATCATTCATATTCCCCTTTAAATTCAAAGACTTGTTATTTAATGTAATATGGGCATGAAACAACCCAAGAGTATGTAAGGCTAATATATATGGATATACAGTGCTCATATATTTGTCTGCATAATGCTAATAACTATGAATAGGTAATGATTACTACTATGGATATGCAATGCTGATGAGTGAAATACCTTCCCCTCCCAGCCTGGAGCACAGATATGAAATGCTCTTCCCTGGGTCTGTGAGACTGCCTTGCTGACTTATAGAATGGTCTCTCTGATGGCTCAGTGCAGTATACCAAACAAGACACCATACGGAGAGCAGAATACATCATTTTATCCTCCTCAGTAGGGAGGAGATACAGCTGGTCTTTTATGCATTTTGAAGCACAAAATGTGACAATTATCTTGTTCTCTGCATTACAGTATCCACAATATTATATAGCAAATATTCAAAGTATACTCTATCAATAAACTCCTATCATGTCATTTTTCAGAGAAAAGGAAGGAAGGATGCTGTCCCTAGCTGCGCTGTCTTCTTGGAAATGGCCTGTAGGATTGACAGTTGCCGTTGCTGGTCTGCCATCTGCACATTTTGCATACAGTTGAGTGTTCTCTACATCCTATCAAAAAACTTTTTTTCCCCTTGAGGTCAAGTATTACATCATTAGAAGAATACCACCAGAAGAATCAAGGTGCCATCTGGAACACATATTAAAAGTAAAGTTAATGTAACTCAGTTTACCCTGGCCACTTGTTTAAAGGGAGTAATGCAACATTGCATGGTTTCAAAAGACAATGGTTGTCATGTTAAGAGACACACCTTTGTATGCACCCTGCATGCCAAGACATCAGAACATCCAAACAGGGATGCAATGCTCTTCCCTTCTACTCCATCCTTTTTCTTCTTTTCTTCCTTCTGATGGGGTCTTGGCACAAGGTCTTCCTTTGTAGCCCTAGAAAAGATTTGGAACTCTGTCTATTGGAGATAAATAGTTTGTTATTGTTATTTATTTATTTGTGTGTGTGTGTGTGTGTGTGTGTGTGTGCAGATCTACGTGTATATGTGTGTGATGCATAGGCATGGCCATGTAAGTGGCATGGTATGTGTGTAGAGGTCTGAGGAAATCTCTAGGTGTTCCTCATCTCTTTCTATCTTCCTGTGGGTCAGGGTCTCTTTTGAGGCTGCTGTTGCTATTGCTGCTGCTTGTCACCTTCTGGATTCTCTTGGCTCTGCCTTCCACTGTTGGAGGTGAGTTAGGATTTGTGACATGTGTACCACCTTTCCTTCGACTTTACACGGGAGCTGAGGAAGGTCTAACAAGGGTGGGCAGGTTTGTGAGCAAGCACTTTTAACCATAAAACCTTCCCTTCAGCCTGGTAGATGAAAAGTTTCTCACTTGTAATATTTGATAGGTAAGGGGAAGTATGTGTGTGTCTGGGACAAAAAAACAAAAGCGGATCTTTTCATAAAGTAGATTGTGGCCCAACTAAAATAGAATATAAAGATAAGAGGAATGATGACTGCAAAATTTCAAAAACATAGTTTAAAAATCCATGTTTCACAGGAATATGATTGTGAACAATTTTCACTGCTAAATCATCTTTTCTTTTCTCTCTTTGAATTACTTCTAGATTTTGTTTTAATTTAATGCTAGGAATAATATATACAATAACACCAAGTTTTTAACAGCTGTATTCCCTTCTTTTCTATCATAATTATGGTCTCATTAGGATTCTAATAAAACGTGAAAAAGTTAAAGGCAACAGAAGTGCTTACAGTGCATCTCCAACATCATGTTATGCTTTTAAAATGTTTGTATTTGAAATTCCTCACTGCAAACATTCTCAAACTGAAGGTAAATATAACACTTAGATTACTCCCAGAAGAACATTCCTTCTGCTATTAATACCCTGAATTCAAATCTTTTTTGCAAGACTGTATAATTTTACTGTATGTACTTTCTCCTCCAGCTTGGCAGCATGCAAGTGTTAGAAGCTGAATGTATTAGAAGTGAGTAGAAGCTGACATCTGCCTGAATGAATACTCTTGTTTTTTCCCTCTTCCTCACCCTCCTACCTTTGGCTTTCTGTTTCACAAAACAGCCCAATTTGCACAGCACACTCATGAGGATAGAGCCCTCAGTCAGATGTGAATAAAACCCTCCCTAAAAGACAGCACAGGATAGCTACACTGTCTATCTCTCTTATCATCAGAATAAATGATGAAAGACTCTTGCCCTCCCTGTTGTCTCTCATATGCTCTCTACTCTCCCCTGAAAAGTCCCAGCTTTCCTTAATGGCAATTTTAAGGCCTGAATCCAATCTCAGGTCTTGTACCCTTTCTAGTCGGGAATCAGCATCTCAGTGTAGCGCTGAGTTTAGAGACATCCCTTGTATTTGTACACTGCCTTTATCAGTCCATTGCCTGGGCTGCTACATTTTTTTGATATAAGATTTATACATGAGTGTAAACCAGGCTCATGTAATGTGGAGATCATTTCAAAGATGGCCTATAGTACCTCCTCTAAGAATTGTGCAAAATAACTAATTTAAGGGTTCATTACAGTGAAGATAATAAAACATTTAGAAGCCCCTTTTATACTTCCTTGGTGGCTCTGAGTGCTACTCTTGACGCCTGTTAACAGTAAAAGGTTGGATATAAATGGAATGGAGCAGCAGTGAGAACATTAGTCATGTTTTCCAGGGAGGGGAGGGTTACAGTGGCTCGGCTGGGAGCAAGACCAAGATGGTGGAGAGTGGAGGAGTGAAGGGAGGTGAGGATCTATCTGCAGCCCATTAAAGGAGATAATTAGATCTGAGACAAATTTGTTGTGCTGGACATGAGCCAGATGGGGGAAGGGGAAAATTTTGGCTTTGATTTTTGCAATCATTGACAAATTACTTGTTTGCAAGTTAAATTGTCAAAGGGAAGATAAATGTAGCAAAGTAGAGAGAATGTTATAATGAAGGAGAAATCAATGAGTAAGAGTGCAGAAGAGGGGGAAGACAGGGGCAGAGGCTGCTTGGAAAGGAGTCTCCCCTCCTCCCTTTCCCTCCTCTCCCCTCCTCCCCTTCCCTCCTCTCCCCTCCTCCCCTTCCTTCCTCTCCCCTCCTCCCCCCTCCTCCCCTTCCCTCCTTTCTCTTCCCCATCTCTTCCCTCCTCTCCCCTCCTCCCCTTCCCTTCCCTCCTCTCCCCTCTGCTCCTATCTGCTACCTTCTTCTCTTCTCTTTTGTTTTCCCTCTTCTTCCTAAGCAGAAGTTAGCTGGCTTTTCCTTCATGAGGAAGGAGTGTGATGGGGTAGAGAAATAGGATAAGACATTGTCGGAAACTGGGAATGTTTGAAACGATCACGGAGGGATATGGTGAAGGATGATTTTCCTGGAATATATTCCCATAAAAGGAATTACTGAGTTAAATATAAGATATTTTATGGATTTTAATAAGTCTTGCCAATTTTTTTTCCTTCCAGAAGAGTTTTACCATTTGTACAGCATCCAATACTGGAATGAGATGGGATTACTTGAGCCAGCCTGTGGGATTTGGCCCATGCCTTTCACACCAACTTCCTTTTGTAGCTTTCCTACTCACTTTCCCCCAAGGATACAGTCTTTTTTATTTTTGTGATGAATGCATTAATAAAAAATAATTTGCACTTATCAACATCCTTATCAATGGTGAATATTCTCATTTTGAGTAGCATATGCTTATTTCATGAGGTAAATGCTTTCTCCTTTACAGATTGTATTTCTTTCTATTCTCAGAGGTTACAGATCCAGAAGAAGTTCCATAATTTGGATATAAGTGATTTTTTTTCAATGTTTTCTTTTATGAACTCTTTATATAATAGGCATATGACCCACAAATAGTATGTGTAACAAGCAGTCTAATTTGTTATATATGTTAGCATTAGTTGAGGTTAATTTGCGGCATTAAATCTATACATATACCCGTTTTCTTTAGTTAACGTGCAAGAAATTTAATAACCAAATAGTATGTGTTAGTTTGAATAGGTGGTCCCCAGTATACTCAGTGTTTTATTAGTTTGTAGTTTATACTTTGTAGCTTGTGTCTGCAGCCACCTGGCTGGAAGCAGCATCAGAGGGCGGATCTTAAGGTGTGGTTGTGGGTATGAGATTTCAATCTAAAGATATGCAAAGTGTGCCTAGCTGGAGTTCCTGAAGTGTGCTGTGCTGTGTGGATTTTGGATTTTAGGCTTGTTCTTCTCTGTCTGCTTGGTCCTGTGAAGGCAGGCAAGCTTCTTCTGCCATTATGGAACTTCCTCTGAATCTGTCAGCTTCAATAAATCCTTTCCTACATAACTGTGCCTGGTCTGGAAGTTCATCTCAGTGAACCTGAAGCTGTCTGCTGCATAGTGTTTTGTCAGTCTTTAAATGTATTCTAGTGTTTTTTAATATGAAACAGCATAGCTAGCTGTTATTTGTTTTGTATGTGTATGCGTAGTATGTGTGGTGTGGTTGTGTGGCACTTGGTATGCAGTGTATGGACATGTGTGTGTAAGTTCCACACACTTCCTGAAGAGGCAAGAGGAGAATTAATGGGTGCCTTCCTCTATTATTCATTTACTTGTTTTCTTGAGACAGGGTCTCATACTGAATCCTGAGCTTCTATTTTTCTGTGAAACCTGCTGAGCAGAAAACCCCAGCGATTCTGCCTCTGCTCTCCACAGAACTGGGGTTAGAGGCATGTTTGGACACTCTCAGCTATTTCATTGGGTGCTGTGGCTTGAACTCAGGGCAAAACAGATCCTCTAAGGTCCTCCTCCTGCTTATATATCAAATGCTCTTATCCCCTGAGCCATCTCCCCAACTCCTCAGCTGTTACATTTAATCGTAGGATTTTAATGTTATTAGAACTTATTTTGATATACAACATGCACCATATATTTTCTCCAAATAACTAAACCAGATTTCCAAAAAAAAAATTACTGAATAACTTTTCTTCTTTAATTTTTGTGTAGTTTGGTTTTACCTTCCTAATTTACCATATATTTACGTTTTATTAGTGGGCTTTATAATATATGTTTTTATACACACATATGAAATATCTTTAAACTTTTTAGTTGTTTTTATTTTTTCTGGTTAAATTGAAGTATTAATAGAAGAGAAATTTAGTTATTGAATCACTATAGACTTGAATTTACTCTATTTTGGGACTAAATTTATAGTATTTTTAAAATTTTTTTGTTTATTTTCATTTATTTATTTGAGAGTGACAGATGGAGAGAGAAAGAAGCAGATAGAGAGAGAGGGAGAAAATGGGCATGCCAGGGCTTCCAGCCACTGCAAACGAACTCCAGACACGTGCGCCCCCTTGTGAATCTGGCTAAAGTGGGTCCTGGGGAACTGAGCCTCAAACTGGGGTCCTTAGGCTTCACAGGCGATTAACCACTAAGCAATCTCTCCAGCCCAAATTATACTATTTTTTTTAATTTTTTTTTGTTCATTTTTTATTTATTTGAGAGCAACAGACATAGAGAGAAAGACAGATAGAGGGAGAGAGAGAGAATGGGCGCGCCAGGGCTTCCAGCCTCTGCAAACGAACTCCAGACGCGTGCGCCCCCTTGTGCATCTGGCTAACATGGGACCTGGGGAACCGAGCCTCGAACCGGGGTTCTTAGGCTTCACAGGCAAGTGCTTAACCGCTAAGCCATCTCTCCAGCCCCAAATTATACTATTTTTAATGTGACTATATTTATAATTTTAAATTTTGGTGAACCTCACTGTATAAGAAATTTCTTTTGAAGCATACTTATCTACATAAATTAGAATATTTATCATATGGATTATTTTAGAAACAGGGTTTTTGTAGTGCTATTAGGACTGAAATATTTTGATCATGTTAGTGACATATCAGAGCACCTCCAAGTGATATGCGTATGTAAGTGAATCTTTCTATCAATTCAAATACATTTTCAGTAGACCCTTATAGAGATTCTAATAAAATCAACTTTCATTAAATTAATGAGTATAGCACTGTGGCAGTTTGAATGGATGTCCCTCAATAGGTTAAAGAGTTTTATGAAATCTTGGATTTCCATCTACCAGGCTGAAAGAGGTGTCACTGTGGGCAGATCCTATGGTCCAGCCCTAAGGTGTGGGGGATCTGAATTCCACTCTAAAGATGTGCAGAATGCTTGAACTATGCCTGGTGTTCCTGGAGTGTGCTTGCCTACATTGACGGTGGTGGTATTTCTCTCTGTGTAGACCTGTGAAAGAGAACCAGTTTCTACCATTATGAAACTTCCCCTGGATCTGTAAGCTTCAAATCAATTTTCTTCCTCCAATAACTGTCTAGTGTCGAGGTTCATCCCAGCAATGTGAAGCTGATAAGCAGTTGCCTTCACATTGCTTGGACAAAACACCCTGGAAGGAGCAGATTATAGAAGAAAAGGGTTTATTTTTGCTCACAGGTTTGAGCAGAAGATTCATCCTGAGAGAGAAAGCATAGGAGAATCTGAGTCACATCTCCACAGCAGCAGGAAGGAAGTAATGTGAGTACTGATGTTTGAGCTGGAGTATATTATCTCACAGCCCAAAGGCCCTCACAATTGTCCCAAATTGCCATCAACTGGGTACTTGGCCCCCCTTCTGAGCCTATGAGTAACATTTTGTTCAAACCACCATGATGATAAAATTTATATTTGTCTGATATAATATGTGTAGATTGCTTTTTATACTTCAAGTCTTACTTTACTGACGAGTATTTCCACATTTAAGTAAATAACACTAGTTGGTTCTCCTGAATCTCCTCGGCCAGTACCCTGCTAATACTTGATAATGATTATTGGCTTGTTACAGACATTCTCTATCACATCAAAATGTTTTATATATTTAAGAGGTTTACATCTAGTACATGTGCTCAGTTGACTAGTCATTTTCTATTTGGGTAAACATGGTTTTTGTGGGTGTTGCTATTTGACCAATTTGTGGGATGTATTACACTAATAAGTTTCATAATATTAAACAATCCTTTCATTCCTTGGTTTTGTTTTCTATTTTTGTACTGGTTATTTTGGCGCACCTTCAAAGCAAGCTGAGTTTAAACACAGATGTTGAGAGTTAGGCATATAGAACAATGCTGATTCTTTGACGACCCAATAGCTTGAACTACATTCAAAAGCAGGGAAAGTTGCACAGCTTGCTGGTAAGTCTGATTAACATTGATAAACACCCTTGCAATTCAGTCCTAACCCATAACATTCAATATTTTAAAAACATCTTTTGGCCTACATTGTCTAGTTAATTACCTTTCTCTTATGTCTATATACTCTTAGGGTTGACATCAACAAGACAAAAGTTTGTGAAACTGGAAAGTAATCCCTTCTATACAAAGCAGCTTGTCTAAGCAGAGTGAAATTTGCTATATTCAAAGGAATAGAAGTCACCAGATTCTTTATATTGCATAATTAATAATCCATTAGGAAACAGACTATTGACTCAGAATTTGAATGAATGGGAAAATATGTTGAATTATTCTCCTTCACTTTAGAGGACATTTTACATATGTATTATGGGACCATCGATGAGGAGTTTTATAGCTCAAAACGATTATCCCCAGTCCTCTCACCAAAACACACATATATTTGTCAGAACACACATGCACATACACGCATGTAGAGTGATTACAATTTCTTCAGCAAAGTCCAGCCAAACTCATGAATGTCTGATGAATTTTTACAATTGTCCCACATTGGCAATGTTTTGGTATGTATATTAATCTCTACACCGTCCTTTTCTTAGACTCATGTCTTTATAGAATTTTATATGTAGTCCACTGATATTTATACAATATGTCTATTTTCCTATCTATTTGAACAGTTTACTCCAGGGGAGGAAAAGTTAAAGTTAAAAAGAAATAGAATCTGCATTGTTCTGAAAGCCACATTTCCAAGGTTTAATAAGGAGACTATGAATAGCTTAAAATGTAATCAAATTATAAAATTTAAATATGAACACAGCCTGTTTCCAATAATGGATAACTAAGTATTTTATGGACTTGCTTCATAAATAAGTAGAAAAAAGAAAACTAGACAAAACCCATGATGTATTCAAAGCACAAAGAAAGCAATTGATAGTAGACCTTACAAAAGAATCAAAGGAAGGCACAAAATCATCATAGGTTGTACAGAAGTAAATAATTGATAATTCAGAATTCTGCATCTACTGAAATTATCCTTCTAAAGTAAAGATGAAACAACGATACCACCAGGGAAACCAAAACAAAGTGAATATTGCAGAAATAGATTTATAAAAATATAAAGGTCCCTTTGCCATGAAATGGAAGGAGATATCACTTAGGTCTGAGAACAGTGAAATTAAATTATATAATGTTATAAACAATTTTAAGGTAAAACAGTTTGAAATCCTACAATAAATATTAAATTCCTTAGAAAAATACAACTTATGAACACTGATACAAGGGAAAATAGGGTTAATAATCACATAAATCACATATATATGTCTACACACACACACATACATATGCACATATACACATACACATATGGAATTAAGTCTAGAATTTTGAAAGTTCAACAAAGAAGTTGTCCACTTTGGTAATTCTACCAAATATTTTAATAACAAACATAATAGGAAATAAAGTGCAACAGAAACACAGGTTAATTTTACAATACTTTTTATGAGGCCAGCATAACTTTCATGTCTAATCTTGACAAGAAAATTGTGAGAAAAGTCATCCTTCTTCATAGATCTATATGTAAGGTATTCTAGAAAAAATATTAGCAAATATAATCTTCCATATTTAAGCAAGAACAATGACTCAAATAAGGTGAATTTATTATAGAAATAAAATATCAGCTTGACATTTAAAATAGTCAAAGGGAGATGGCTCAGCAGTGAAAGGTTCTTTCTTGTAAGCCTGCTGTTCTGTGTTCTAGCTCCCATCGCCCAGTTAACATTGTATTCAAAGTAATGCACATGTATGTGATTCCAAAATGCTTCAGGAAGCGGTAAGTAAAGCAAAGAGAATCTGGAAGCTCACAAGCCATCTGGACAGGTGCACAACCCAGTGGCATAAACAAAAGACCCTGTCTCAAACAAGGTAAAAGATAAGGACAAGGGCTGGAGAGATGGTTTAGCGGTTAAGCGCTTGCCTGTGAAGCCTAAGGACCCCGGTTCGAGGCTCGACTCTCCAGGACCCACGTTAGCCAGATGCACAAGGGAGCACATGCGTCTGGAGTTCGTTTGCAGTGGCTGGAAGCCCTGGCGCTCTCATTCTTTCTCTATCTGCCTCTTTCTCTCTCTGTTACTCTCAAATAAATAAATAAAAATGAAAAAAAAAAGATAAGGACAAACATTCTAAGGTTGTCCTTTGAGCACATTCATGCACACACACACACACACACACACACACACACACACACACACACACACAGTGGCACACATCCATACACATATATTATATATGCTGATATACACATGAATAATAAAAATAATGCAAACCCATTAATGTACTCACTCCATAAAACAAAGTAGAAGACTCATATGATAATCTTATGTAATGGACCTCATTCATGCAATTCTATGGTAACAATATGAAATGAAAAGTACTCTTGTCAGGTGTTGTGGCACATGCCTTTAATCCCAGCCCTTGGGAGGCAGAGGTAGGAGGATCAATGTGAGTTCAAGCCTCAGACTACATAGTTATTTCCAGGTCAGCCTGGCCTGGAGTGAGACCACACCTCAAAAAACCCAAAAACCCAAAACCAAAAGAACTCTCACCAAGGATTCAAAGAAAAGAATAAACGAACTTAAACTAATATATTAATTATTGTTTTAAATATATATGCATCAAATTTATTATTGGAGTTAAATATGGAGATTTAAATGAGATACTGTCTCTATTCCGAGACATATTGTTTAATAGCTCTGAATTAGCAGGTCCTGTACAACACACTATTATTAAAAAACAACAAAAACCTATTTGAATAGTAAAGGTATAAATGAAATTGGCAAAATTGAGATATGTATAATTATAAGATATTACATTAAGTTAGTCAAGGTCACTGCTTATACATATCAATATAAAATATAAAATTTTATTTGCATACCTACGAACAAAAAACATCAAGTATACCAACTATTTAGAAAAAAATTACTAAAAATGGAGAGTATTACATAAAAATCTGAAAATATTTCTAAGGGTTGTAGTCTTTTACCCTTCTCCCCACCCCTATTCTATGGAAGACCCTCGTCAGCGAGGTTATTCATATTTACTGTGGGGTTCGGAAGGACTCAGTCAGTTCTGTGGGGGAGGGGACATTGGGGAATATATTCCTACCCACCCTGTGGCTCTTAATAGTCTTTGTCCCCTCTGTTCTACAATGTTACCTGAGCTTTGTCTGGTATGTTAGTAGTCTGATTTAGTGTTGAGCTCGCTGCTGTCTCTTGATTTGTGCTTTGATGAATTTTGAGAGATCTCAGTGTCTGCCACCATGTCCCTGGGGCTGGTTGTCAGGATAGTAATGAGAGAAGGACTTGTGTCACTGCTGCCTCTGCAATGTCTCCTGGGTCCCAGGAGATATGGTAGAGACAACATTTCTAGTGATAGACATATGTATATATATATATGTATAGAGAGAGAGAGAGAGAGATAGATAAATAGTCATATCATGAAAAGTAAAAGAGAATATAAATTAACTAAAGGCAACGTTTGCATAATGAAAAAAGATACTTGCTTCTTCAAAATGACCGTCAATTCTGATGAAATCGGTAAAAATTCAGTATTCTGTTATTGTGAAAATTGTTGAGAAAATTCTAAGATTAATAGGTAAGTGATAAGGCTCAGTAATGACATCAAAGACCTGGAGATCATATACTGCAGAGTATCCAAACACAGACCACAATCACAGGACACAGAGGAGTAGGGACTGAAGCAAAAAAAAAAAAAAGCGACCCTTAGAGCAGAACAAGAAGTGAGGGACACAGCCACACATATGTGGACACTTGACTTTTAGAGAATAAGTGAGGCTTCATCAATAGATAACATATACATAAATGAAAAAGAAATATATTATGCTCCACTTTAGTTACTGGCAGAATGTAGATACATATTACTGTGTCATTGACAAGGAAAATGTTTAACAAATGATGTTCGTGTGCCTGGAGACACCAGGTTCTCTTGCTGCTGCAAATGGCACAACAAATGCTTGCGCCAGTTTTTGAATCAGGCTTTCACTGGGCACTGGGCAGCTGAATGCAAGCAAGTTCACTTAGCTGCTGAGCCATTTTCTCAGCCTCTATAATATTCTCTTATGGGAGTCAAAACATTGACCATAAATGAAAAGATTGCTACATTGATGGCATTAAATTATGACCTTTTATAAAGTTTATTTTTGTTCATTTTTATTTATATTTTTGAGAGTGGCAACAGAGAGAGAAAGAGGCAGATATATATAGAGAGAGAATGGGCGACCTAGGGCCTCCAGCCACTGCAAATGAACTCCAGACGCATGTACTCCCTTGTGCATCTAGCTAACGTGGATCCTGGGGAATCAAGTCTTGAACCAGGGTCCTTAAGCTTCACAGGCAAGCGCTTAACCACTAAGTCATCTCTCCAGCCTAAATTAAGACCTTTCCAGTTCATTTTATTAAAAGATGCCATGAAGGTACAAGCTGAGAGAAAGCAGTTGCAACAGTTGTGCAGTGTATAGCATATATGTATATACATGTATATATATAGAGAGAGACAACCCTATGTTATAATAAGCAGGAGAGAAATAGGCATTATTTGAATGTGGGTACTCACATGGACAAGGAATATATGAAAAGATGTTCAATTTCCAAGTTCATCAAGGAAATGCAGTGTTTTTTGTAAGACTATTTGTCAGTAACTACTGAAATTGAACATATGTATACCATATGATTTAGTTCCCATCTTATATTTATGTCCAGTAAAAAAAAAATGCTTACATGTGTATTGAAAAGTCATGCACAAGAATTCTGACAGCAGAGCTATTCATAATGGCCTCAAATTGGAAACAGTCTAGATTTTGTCCATCAGTGGGTGAATTAATAAATACTGGGTGGTATATTTAGATGGAGGAATACTCTATACTATACAAATATTAACAAACTAGGGCTGGAGAGATGGCTTAGCAGTTAAGCACTTGCCTGTGAAGCCTAAGGACCCTGGTTCAAGGCTTGCTTCCCCAGGACCCACATTATCCAGATGCACAAGGGGGCGCATGTGTCTGGAGTTTGTTTGCAGTGGCTGAAGGCCCTGGCATGCCCATTCTCTCTCTCTCTCTCTGCCTTTTTCTCTCTCTGTCTGTCACTTTCAAGTAAATAAATAAAAATGGACAAAAAATTTATTAGAATGGTAAATTTTGAAAAAAAAAAAACATTAACAAACTATTCCTATGCCAGAGCTGGTGGATCTCACCAACAAAATGTTGAATGAAAGGATCAAGATGTGTGAAGTATAGATTGAACATTTCCACATGCAAAGATGAAAAGTTCATGTGTAAATTGTATTTCCATTAAAAATGTAATAAAAATGAGGGCACATGCAAAAGCCACCAAGTTGGGTTATTTGGGGTATACAAAAATCTAAGTAGTGGCTAAGGATGTGGCTCAGTTGGTTGAGTGCTTATCTATCATATATAAAATCCTGGATTTGATCCCAAGCACCCCACAAATTGGTTATGATAATGCATACACCTGTAATCCCAACACTCTGGAGATGTAGGCAAAAGATCAGAAGTTCAAGGTCATAGCTACATAGAGAACCAGACATACATGAGACTAAAGAAAGGAATGTATCTGAGTAGCACAACGCTCAGCCTTCCAGGCATTCACGTAGCAGCAACAGAGATGGGTAATTGCATGATTAATGACATTCAAGGCTTAAGTTTTAAGTGAAATAATGGAAGAAAATATGTAAAACCATTAAAGAGGAGGAAATTAGTTCCAAAAAGAGGCTTAGGTTTAATTTCATAGAAGCCACAGCATTTGGGCTACATCCAGAAAGGTGAGTAAGCTTTTTTATAGGGTAAGGAAAGAAAAGGAGGATATTCCTTCCAAAAGTTAGCACACTGACCCAACAACAAGGGACAGGATACCTGAGAGTGACAGAATGTCTTGAGTCAGACTGGGTAAGTTTTAACAGATTATCTTCTTCCTAGCTTTGTAAAATTTTTTTTGAACTCTTTGCCTTCAGTTTCAACATTTAGAACATGACAACAGAAATAAAATCATGTGTGTGTGTGTGTGTGTGTGTGTGTGTGTGTGTGTGTTTGTGTCTCACACTGACTTTACTTACCATTGCCTTCATGGGTACTAGTAGAGGATTATTTACCAGGACATATGGAAAACATCAAAAAGGAAGAGGAAAAAAAAAAGGAAGAGGAACTAGAGAGAAGAAGGGGCTCAGTGGGAGAAAGACAGGGAGTCAGGAGTAGGTAAGGGAAGTGATTATGATCAAAATACATTATATAAATAAAACTGTCAAGAAAATAAATTTTTAAAAAGCAATAGGCAATCTCACAGGTGAGTGTTATGGGATCAGTATGAGGTACAATGAATGAATGGACATATTGTGAATCTCAATGAATATTAAGCAAGTACTTGACAAGTTATATAATATTAAGGTCATAATTAAATTCTCATTATTGATGTTATTGAACAATCACTGAAACCTAGCCTCATGGTTGTCTATAGAAGAGCTGATTATTAACCCAAAATCTTCATTCTTATTTACATACCAAATAAGCCATAAGAAAGATGAATCCATATTCCAGAGTCTCCTGAAATTGAAGAAACCTTTAATTTCTATTAGCATTGTCCTTGAGCGATAATTCTTCATAATATATTTGTGGCAATTTTATAAAATTCAGAGTGTTTCTCTAAGCAATATCACTTTGTATAATTGCAGTTAGTGAAGGAGACTATCCTTTAAGGAAAGAAAAGTCATATTAAAAGAAGTTGTTTTGTAGGTGAGGACACTTACCTAAGCTTTCAGTAACAATGTTTAAACTTCATAGCATTACTGGCTGGGGAGATGATTACGTGATTAAATATTCTTATTCAGTAAGCCTGCCACCCAGATATCACATCCCCAACACCCATGGAAACCAGAAGCAAAATTGGTGAAGGCATCTATAAATTTGTAACCTCAATGTCCCTATGACAACGGGAGGTGGAGACAGGAGAATCCTGCAGTTCATAGGCCAGCTCACCTCACCTTTCCACTGGCAAAGAGATCATTCTCAGTGAACTTACCCAATCACAGAAAAAAAAAAAAAAATGCCACATAGTCTCACTCATCTACACCCCCTAACCTTAATATACCCAAGATACTTACGTACCCAGTAAGCATCCCATGGACTAGACACTAGGATGGAGGGGGGCGGAGGGGAGGGCATCAAAGGGGTGGTAAACACTAATCTAGACCCAAACAGCAATGGTATCATAAAATTCTACTTCCTAAAAGGCAGACCAAATGTCTGAACCTTCACCAGGCCCTTACAGGAAACACCTGAACCACAAGACACTGGAGAGGGTAGGATCAAGTCTAACCTAAATCTTCTACATTTCCCTCCCTCCCTCTCCCCCCCCCCCTCTCTCTCTCTCTCTCTCTCTCTCTCTCTCTCTCTCTCTCTCTCTCTCTCTTCTCTTCTCTCTAACTCTTGTATATTAGTTATCTTTTCCTCATTTTCTTAGTGGGCACTGACCTGTAACTCCCAGTACCAGCATGGGGTTATCATCCACAATGAGCTTTTGATCAGAGAAACCTACAAGGTTTCCTAAAAGAATGACAGATTTCTGTCAGAGTACTTGATGACCCACAAAAGGTCAGTGGTAAGACCCTATTGCTAAAGACTCCATATGCAGCTGACACGTAAAATGGAATGGCATGGCTGGAGGCCAGGAGAGAGTCAGTCCCCAGACAGTCTGTGCATCTAGTGCCAGAAGGTGCTACATGGGCGACTGGGAGAAATGACCAATATCTGTCCAAGCAACTCATGGTCTAACCTACTTAACAACAAATAACCTGTTGTGATGCCCACACAAGTGCAATAGTGGCACACAGCCATGGTGGGGAACTAACTGCTCTTGATTTGGCTAACTGATCCTCTCAGTGGTGCAGGACCCATAGCTGGGGCTGGGAAACAAGTCAGAACCATACCCAAACATAAGCCCACTCTCCAATATCAAGCTACCATCAATCATGGGGTACAAGAGGGCCTACACCTATTTAACTCTCTATTTAAAAAGTAAGGGTTATCTCATTTGTCCTGGTGCTAACTCACTCTCCGTGGGAGATTCTGCTTCTCTTTTTCAGATAGATGCAGATCCTAAGGAGAGAGCCACCCCATCATACCTCAAAAAAGCCCCGACTGAAACTAAGGAAAATTGGCAAAACAAGCAAGGGTGCTATTTACCAGATGAACCAGATATCAGCACAAGGGGGAAGGAGACCAACACAGATAAAAATCAACTCCTACCAAATAAGAGAGCCAGAGCCTCAGAGGCCCCCAACATCTCATCACTGAAGCAGACCAAAAATGAACCCAACATAGCTCAGGGAAATTTTGCGAAAGAGGGGCCAGAAAGAATGTCAGAGCTACATGTTGGGTCTTGATATGAAGAGACATTTATCATATCTGTGGGCTAACTCCACAATGCATGATCCATTTACATCAACAAGGAGGGTCCATTGGGGTGGGGGTAGGTCATGGATAAGCCTAAAAATGGTACCAAACTGCCTGTATTTGCTGAATAGAAAAATAATAAAAAAAAATTTAAAAAAAAAGAGAAACCATGTCTCCAACAAGGTGGAGAAAGCCAGTAGCCTGCGGTTGTGTATGACCTCCAAACATGAGCTGTAGCATGTGTACCTGAGAGAGAGAAAGAAAGACATAAGCATTTTAAAATTTAGAAAGTAAGGGCTGGAGAGACCACTTAGTGGTTAAGCGCTTGCCTGTGAAGCCTAAGGATCCCAGTTCGAGGCTCGACTCCCCAGGACCCACGTTAGCCAGATACACAAGGGGGCACACATGTCTGGAGTTCGTTTTCAATGGCTGGAGGCCCTGGCGTGCCCATTCTCTCTCTCTCTCTCCCTTTGTCTCTCTCAGTAACACAGGTGGTAGATAAGTGTCCCTTGATGGGCATCTGAGAGACCTAACAAGGCCCTCCAAAGAGCTCAGTGTACATCAGTACCAGGGTCCTGGGAACTGTGGCCACTTAAGTCTCATCACGGACATCTGGCCCTTTGTTTCTACATAGCCACTGATGCTGGCTCTTGTTGGGTGAATCAGAGGAGAAGGAAGAAGTAATGAGTGTTTTCATTTTTCATTCCTCTTTACTTTCCTCTATAAAGTCAAGGGGTCAAGAGTCTTAGGCATGTCTCTGTCATCTAACTCAGTATATTATCATGGGGAGCACTCACTTGCTAAATTATTTGGGCAAAGGGTGGTTTCAATGAGAACGGTGTCATGCATTTGTGATTCAACCTCATCCTTAATCCTCAACTGGTGGGGCCTCTGGGAGATGGAGCCTTGCTAGATGTATTCTGGGGCCAAGCCTTGAGATATTATTATCCAGCCTCTTTGGCAGTGCTAGCTTATTAACTTTTCTGCTTTCTCCTTGCTGGCATGGAGGCTTCACACTCGTGCCATGCTTTCCCTGACATGATGAGCCATCTTCCCCCCTCAAGTCTAGAGATCGAAGTAAACCATTTCTTCCCTAAGCTGCTTTTGGTTGAGTGTTTGTTCCAGCAATGAGATGGAGACAGCTACAAGTATAGTGGTAGGTTTTTTCAGAAAAGCATTATGGCCATCGGTTCAGATACAGGGCATGGTAAATATAAACTGTGGTGGCCTAGGCTTAGAAGGCTCGAGCTCTCCATCCACACAGAAGGCTAACCTTCGACCTTGGCTCTGGGTCTTTGCATCAGGGTGGTAGTGCTTCTGGAAGAAGTGCTCGTCTTCTTATTTATGATGTCCAAGAGCAACTGCTGGCCTGCTTCTTATAAAACAATTGTGTGGAGATTAACAATGAAGTTCTAAGATGCAATAGATCTGATTAAGAAGTCAGGCTCAGAAATCCTGGGGTTGCCAGAAGCTTTTCTAGACCCTAAGGTTATCTTCTGCTGGGAAGAGTTGTCATCCTTTTCCCAAACACATCCATTGTAAAATCCTCCCCATGCTTAATTTTTTGTTTTTTCAGACAGCCAAGGTTCAGTATTCAATAAAGGACAATTGGTGCAGTCAGTTCCATGGGTAACAAAAACGAATTGCCCCAGGAAGTGGACAGAATGAGCTGCAGCTTTACAAGTATAAGTCTGAGTTTAATTAACTTAGAAGGCCTTTGTGTCAGCTCTTATTCAGTCCAAAGACCCAGCGATTTTTCTCCTGTGATTTTCTGCAACTAAAGATTGGCCCAAGTCAAATACTTTCCATGGGAGTATAATTATATCTTGCAAATGGTTTTCAAAAGTCACCGGGTCCAAAGATTTCCTTTATCTTGCACAATTTTCAGGGCATGAAATCACATTTATTGATTTCAATGCCACCTCTGTTTCTTCAGTTACTTCCAAATCCGCCTTTCCTTACCCACCTCTACTACATCACTGCCAAAGCACCCCATACATTGTGACTGCAGAAACAGCATTTCAGGAGACCAGAATCGCCCAAGTAAACAGCAGCGGCTGCTGCCGCCACGACAACAAGCCCGTGAAGAAGGAAATGCACAGTCCATTTGATTTGCTCTGCTTCTTATTTCCATTACGACTGCCCTCATTTTTTTTCAGTATTTGATTTTATGACATGTCTTATATATGTTGCTTATATAACAAGAAACAGTTTTTAAAATGATACAACTCATTTCTCTCATGGCATTGAGTAATTTTGTTTTTAGAAAAGTTAAAATTCAAAACAGGAATGAGGGTTTGGGGGCTTTTGAAGTTTTGGACAAAGCAGGGAATGCTATATCTAAAGAGTGTGTGGCTGTGTGTGTGTGTGTGTGTGTGTGTGTGTGTGTGTGTAATTTCCAACAACATGCATGGAGAGTGGTATGTAGCAAAAGATGGTCTGTATTCCTGCAAGTTGCATGGTGAATGGTGTATGACAAAGAAGGCCACGGGCTTAAGATTAAACCCTGAAGGTAACATTTCAACTCTGTGAATATGAATTTTTTGAATGACTTTTTTTTTTGTTTTGTTTTTTGAAGTAGAGTTTTATTCTAGCTCAGGCTGACTGGAATTCACTATGTAGTCTTAAGCTGGCCTCGAACTCATGGCAATCCCTCTACCTCTGCCTCCTGAATGCTGGGATTAAAGGCGTGCACCACCACGCCCAATTTGAGTTACCTTTATATCACTTATTCTAGCCACCTTTCATTAAACATTGCTATTGCTAGGCACTGTTTCTATGCCTTAGATCAATTCTCTCAACAATCACCTAAGAATCCTATGAAACAGGTCAGTCTTCAAAATCTCACCATGTAGGGGGAGAAATTAAGGTTCAGGGAGATTAAACAAAAGTGGCTTTCTAACCTTTCACAACAAAGCTGGAATTTAATCTAGGTCTGCTGGTCATGGGGGCCTCATCGTGTTTGTTAGTAGTGCTAGTCAATGCTGCTGACCTATGAGCAGATTTGCACCCTTACTCTGGTCTACATCAGGGCTTCCATAATTGTTTTTGCCTTGGTTGAATGTATGTGTGTGCACGCACACACGCACAGGGAGTCTTTGATGATTAATGAGAATGTTGGCTTCAAGATGTCTTTGCTTTAAGAGAGATGAATAAGAAAACCATTTCCTGGAAAATTGCCATTTCTTTTATATTGTAAATTTTAAAAAGTAACAGGACTCTAACTCAACAGTTTAGTCCTGCTTTTTCCCTGATCAACAGGTCCTGGCTGGCTATGAACCTCTCTGTATGACTGTGCAACCATGCTTCCAATGAAGGTGTTTGGATGGCATGTAGAACAGCCTCAGAGATCTGTCAGTGGAAGTGGTGGTGGGCATGCTCCATAACATTCTTAAAGGGTGGTGGATGAACTCTTGCCCAGTGAGTCAGGAGACAAACACAGAGGTCCCCGTGGATTTCCTGAGCTCTGCTTTGTTGCTAGGCTGGTTCTAGGTAGAATCCCTTATCCCGGTGTACCTCTGGCACCTTAGGCAAACTGACATGTCTACAAAAATGCACAAAACAGATCAAAACAATGGGATGTTGTTGTTTCTGTTGCCAGTGTGTGTGTGTGTGTGTGTGTGTGTGTGTGTGTGTGTGTGTGTGTGTGTGCTGGTTAAGTTTTTTTATGGTACTGGACATGGAAGCCAGGACCTTCCTCATCTTAGGCAAGCCCCAGACCACTGAGCTATCATACCTCAGCCCGAGATCATGCTTCTTTTATTTTCAAACTTTTTTTTATGTGTTCTCTCTGTGTGTAAGGTTGCGCCAGGGTTCTTTGCCACTGCAAATGAATGTCCAGCCTTAAGCATGTGACTGAGGATGCAGACACTGTACCCAACCCAGCAGGCTTTGGAAACAGTTAAGCTAACTACGCAGTCCTTACCATCGTTCTTTTTTAATTAAAACTCTGTGGAAATGTATATAATTCCCTCCCACCACTCTCTTTTGTCTCTCCTTTCCCATACCTTCCCCACTGACCCCTCTCTTCTTTCCAACAATTCCCTACTCCATTTTGATATCTTCCTTCTTTCTGGGTTATTTTTTTTTTTTAATGTCTTCTCCTCTCTTCCATGGCATGTTGATGAGCCCAGTATTATGCAGGTTCTGTGTAGCTGCCATAACGTCGTGGATGCCAGGACCACTTTCTGTTTGAAAACACAATATTGCAAAACACTCCTCCCCATCCTCTGGCTCTTATAGCCTTTCTGCCACTTCTTCCACAATAGTGGCTGAGCCTGGCAGGATATTTCATTTAGAGCTGAATCCTCAGCTGTCACTTCTTCCCAGCTTGGACCATGGTTCTCAGTAAGTAATGATCTTTTCCCCTCCTCCTGATAGTTGGCAGAGTTTGGCAAGTTGGGATTGTCAGAGCTGTAAGATCTGCCACTGTCCATCCTACAAAGCTCAGGGTAACCTACCACAATGGATGATTTTCTAGCTCGAAACGTCAGTAATGCCCCATGTAAGAATACCTAAAACATTTTCTTTGAAACTAACTCTTTGGAAATACAGCAATGAATCATGGTAAGTAACCTTATAAGCATCCTTTTTTTATTTTATCTTATTCTTACTTTTACATGAATGAGTGTGCACATGTGTTTATTTGTATGTGTGGGCACATATGTACCTGTATATGTGCAGACCAGAGGCCCATGTTGGCTGTTTTTATCAATCATTCTCCACATTATTCTTTGAGGCAGTGTCACTTACTGAACCCACAGCTCACTGATCTGGCTAGATTAGCTACCTAGAATGTCCCAGTGAGCCTCCTGTGTCTACCACTACAGATCTGGAATTGTGGGTATGCACCACTATGCCCAGCCTTTGCATGGGTGCTAAAGATCAGAACTCAGATCAAGGAGAGAGAAAGAGAATAATGAGCATCTCAGTGCCTCTTGCTGTTTCAAATGTAGTGCAGATGCATGTTTCACTTTACGAACCTAGTTTTAGTAGGGTATGGAGAATTGAACCTGGACCCGAAGGTTTTAAAGGAAAAAAAATAATAAGAACTTTAATCACTGAGCAACCTCCTCAGCCCCTCCCACTCTTTAATCTGTATACATGACATACATTCATATATAGTCACCAAAAGCATACACTATCATGCCCATAGCAATAGTATCTGAAGTTGTCAAAAACTGTAAATAATATTAAATATCTTCACTTGCAGGGTGGGTAACTAACTCGTGTTATATTCACACAATTTCTCACAGTGGAATAAGGGGAAAATTTACTATTCCACCTTGTGATGTTGATGTGCTTTGAATGTGAAATGAACATCTTCCATGCGTGCTTGAGTCTGAACACTTGATCCCCAGAAAAGTGACCTTGTTTGGGAAGGTGGTAGAGCCTGTCAGAGTGTGAGCTTAGCTGAAGACTCTGAGTCACTGGGAGGCTTGAAATTTCGTAGACTGGCCCCACTTGGATTTGCTCTTCTTCCTGGCAGTATGGCCACTGCTCCCCGCCCCCTTGAATCTGTAAGCAGAATTAAATTCATTCCCATCCATAAGTTGTTTAGGGTCAGGTGCTTGTTCACAGCAACAAGAAATAAAAGATGGAAAATGTGGGTGTACCTCACAAATATAAGGCTGCATGAGAAAAAGCAGAAAGAAAACATATACTCTATAATTTTATTTAGATGCTGCATAAAATAGGCAAAACTAATCCCTGTCATTAGACATCAGGATGCAGGTCATTGCCCGCTGGGAGGAAGTGACTGGAGGAAGCATGCGGAGATGTTTGGAGGTTGGGGAATTGTCTATTCTTGGTCTGGCTGTTGCATGCACAGGTGTGCTCGCTTTGAGAATTTCCAGCACTGTATGCTTTTGATACGTTCACTTTTTCTGTGTGTTATTTTTTTTTTTCAATAAAAGTTTTAAAATGTGCAGCTGGTGTTCTGGAAACCAGGACTGGTTTCTGTTTCTATGAGTTCATTCCCTTACGTTTTGATGCCCATTGGCCCAGTGGCAGATGAAGAGGCTGAGTTGAGCAGGGAGCAAAGCCAAGGAGGCTGGAGTGGATGCTTAGAGCGCAGCTGGGCTGGCCGTTCGGAGGCGGGCTGGGGCGCAGGTGAAATCATCCACCTGAGGAGCCGCCCTTGAGCAAATGAAGAACCACAGGTCAGGTGGCCAGTGAGTACGTGCTTAAGAGAATCGTACCTAGAGGTCATCACAGGGTCAAGGGGCACAGGATGGCTTGTGACTATAGCAGCTACATGGGTAGCAATGACTTAAGCAGGAGTTGCTAAGAAAACGAGTGTCAGAAGTCTCCTTTGCTCATGCCACCATGGTTTAAAATGCATTTTATATTAATGTACAATGAATAACGTTTCATCGTAACACTTTTTTCAAACAAAATTTCTTCTTGTTTACCTTCTCTCCCTCTTTATGTTCCCTCTTCTGCCACCCCTCCACCACAGCCTTCTTTCTACTTATATGTCACAGGGGTCCTTTTGTCACCTCCTGCTCTGTTCTCATAGTCTCTTACCTAATTTCATAGCCCATTTATGTTCTCACATCCCTTGATTTACATGCACAAAAGCATAAAAGCTAGGATCTGCATATGAGAGAACATGCAATTTTTGTTTTTCTGGGCCTGGGTTACCCCACTTAGTATAATATTTTCCATCTCTATCCTTTGTCCTAAAATTTTTATTTTTATTTATAGCTGAATAGACTTGCATTGTGCATGGGTAGCACATTTTTATTATCCCTTCATCAGTTGATGGACATCTAGGCTGATTCCATTTCCCAGCTATATGAATAGAGCACCAGCAAACACGGATGTGCAATAATCTCTCATAGGACAAAATCCTGTGGATTACATGTCTAGCGGGGGCCCAGCTGGCTCCTATGGTAATTCAGTTTTCTGCTATTTTAGAGATTGCCAACTTGATCTCTATAGTGATTATGCCATCAGCTCATACAACAATTTTGCCCTTATAATTTCTTGTCTACTTTTATCATTTTTCTTCCTTCACTCCATGGCAAGAGTGATCCAAAACATGGAATGCAGACCAAACTACATCAGTAATCCCTGGTAAACCATGCTGTGTGATGTGGTCCTGCAAGAAAAGTGGCTACTGCCATCTGTACCAGCAGAGACTGCGACCACACACAGGAGATTCTATAGACCAGGTCTGTTGATGCCCCCCTTATAGAAGGAGAGGGTTGGGGAAATTTAATTAGATCTTCTGAAATCTCAGGTGCCTGTTATTCCAGCTGCATGCAATGGTGTCCAAGGGCCTCATGGCCTCGGGGACGGGTCAGGGGATAAAGTACATAGACAGTGAAAGAAGGAAGGGAAGAGAGCACCATCTGTCCAGCTATGGGGAGTTTGTCATCCGCATTGAAATAAAACTCTTCTTTTGCGATCTTCACACACTTGTAAGTAAACCATCACCTATACTCTGTTAGGAAGCCCAGTAGACTTATTGACTGAGCTAGGTAAACTTGGATGGAATGGGCCATTAGTTTATTGAGGATATCCTGTCTCAGGGTGGAAGCTCTTGTATCCTGGCCCCCATGAAGGGTTCACGTAAAGCATTCTGTGCTATTGTTGCTCCATTTTGTTATGGATGCTGAGAAAATCTGTACCTCAAATTTTCTTATATACGAAAGGAAGACAAGCATCAGGTAACACACAAAGCTGTCTATGTATGACATGACCCTGCTTATTAAATTTTGCTTCTAGTACTAACTCTAGGAAACTAATTTAACATGAAATCATGGAACCCCGTTTACAACTCTCCACTGAAACATTTATTTTCCTGCAGTCCTCCCTGACAGATTCCTGCCATGGGAGGACTATGCGGGGAGTTCTGGAGGGAGGCATCATGCCTAGAAACCCAGAGGGCACACAGTGTACGGTGTGTAACGATGGTGTTAGTACTGGCGACTGGATAGAGGCTGTCATTTAGGTCCCAGAGAAAGGGCCTGCTGTTGAAGGGCTGGTGCAGGCAAATAACATATTTTAAATGTTGTACAGCATATGGAAATTTCTATTACTGCAAACATTTGGTTTGGGTCTGTGCCTGTTCAACGCATTGTGCATTTCTAAATTAAGTGTCTTTTAAACGGAACAGTTATGATTCATGTCCCCATTCCCCTTGGGTGGAGGGCTCAAGTTAGGTGTTGGACATTCATTCTTCCACAGCTACATGCATGGACCCAGATCTCCAATGTCAACTTCTTATGTAAAGTCAGGGCTGAGGAGCTGAACAGAGTTGGGACGGTATTTATTCAGTACATTGAGCTCCTGAAACTCTGGCTCCTCCAGGACAGGCAGGAGGTAGAGAACTGTGGCTCATAGTTCTTCTATTTCCTAAATTTATGACACTAATCTTTTGCTGAAATGAACTGGGGATGGCTTATTCATGTTACCTTTATGTCAAACTGATACTTTTCTATAAAGCATAGCATTCTCATAATAAAAACACACTATTAGTTTGAATTTATTTCTTATGTTTATGGGCTTTATTCTGTGTGTGTGTGTGTGTGTGTGTGTGTGTGTGTGTGTGTGTGTGTCATGCTTATACCGTGCATATGCTCAGGGGCTGGAGGAGAATGTTGGGTGCCCTTCTCTAATAATCTTCTGTTTTATTTCCTGGAGATAATCTCTTATTGAACCCAGAGCTGTCATTTTATTCAGAGTGGCTGACCAGTAAGCCTCAGAAATTCTCCTGTCTCTGCTCCCCTCAGGGTTGGGGTCACGGGCATGTGTGGCCATGCCCTGCTGTTTGTAGGTTCTGGGAGTCAAATTCATACTCAACTAGACCTCGCTAATGCTGGCCTGGGAAGATTCTTACCTGCTGAACTGTCGCCCCACACCCTAGACTTTAAAAGTTTCAGCACTTTCAGTTTTCCAATTATTGAAAAGGTCATGTCTATTTAGTAAACTTAAGGAGCAAATCACAAGTCAGAAGGTAAAATAACTTAAGACAATGGGTGCGGGAGAGGCCTGTGTGTCCACTGTCTGGAGCTGTTGAAAATTTCATACTATAAAAGTGACCCATAATTTACTTGGACTTGATCAGTGTCAACATTTAAAAAAATATTTTATTTAGTTATTGGGAGAGAGAGAGGGAGAGAGAGAGAGGAGAATGGAGACATTATGGCCTGTAGCCACTGCAAAGGAACTCCAGATGTAAACAGCACTTTGTGCATCTGGCTTTATGTGGGTACTGGGGAATTGAACCCAGGTTGTTAGGCTTTGCAGGCAAATACCTTAACTGCTGAGCCACCTGTCCAGCCCCAGTATCAACATTTTTGAATGACACTGCTTTTTCCTTATCAGTGTTTAATTTGTTAAAATAATAATGTCAATCCATTCCTTCATTTCTTATCCCAATTCTCTCATAAAACTTAGCAACACTTCAACTGCTCCTGCTGCCCTTTATAAAGAAGGGAATAATCTTAGTTTTCATCAAAAATTGGCTTAAGTTCCAAGATTAAAATAAATAAGTAACACCTAGAGTAATAAAAGTGCTCCAATGTTGTAACTATTCTTAAAAATCTAGCCCAGGGCCTGGTGTTTTATAGTCACTGGAATGGGCAGGTTCCAGATATGGATTGGTCTAAGAAAGTATTTGGACTTTATATATTTGAAGTTTCAGAATGAATCCCGTATGTCAGTCTCAGGACCTAGGTTTATATCTTACCTGAGCAGGACTTTTTCATATTTAAAAAAAAATTTTGTCTTTATGATGACAAACTACAATAGCTAAAACAACCTGGAATTGGCTTAAAAATAGACAGACAGAGGGGGTGGAAAGATAGGCTTCCTTGCAAAGCTTGATGACCTAGATTTAATTCTCCAGAAGCTACATAAAGCTAGATGCACAATATAGTGCTTATATACAGAGACAGGAGGCCCTGGGGTTCTGATATTCCTCTGTCTGTCTCTTTCTCTCAGATAAGTAAATAAAAATATTTTTGAAAAAGAACAGACAGAGTCATAAAGGAACTATAATTTAAAGATGAAATTATATGTTCATAATTAACTGGTTCTTGAGAAAGATCCCCAAAATGGACAATAGAGAAAGGACACCACATATCCTCAGGAAATAGCACTAAGAAAATTGGATACATGCTGTTGAAAATTTGAATTAGACCTCTTTTTCTCTAGACACAAAGACAGATGGGAGATGTAAATGTATGGCACAAATAATGAAACTACTGGTAGAGAACATGAGAAATGTTCATTGCCTCGGCCTGTGGAAAAGTTTTCTATTGTTGTTTTTTCCTTCCACCTTAAAAGTATAGGAATCTCAAGGAAAAATTAACACAGAGAATTACATCAAACTGTAATGTTTTTGTTTTCAGTGGAAAGAACAATCAATCTAAAAGACGGCTGGTGAGTCAATAGGGTGGAGGGAAGTGTGTTCAAACAATGAACGCTGAACCTCACCAGAGCTTGCGTTCACACCATGGCTTCAGTTGGCTGTTGACTCTGCTCCTGCCCATCCCGGGATGGAGGGATGACTGCTTCTTGACCAGCCCCAGTCCCTTTGAAGCTCTTTGTCCTCCTTGATAGCCCAACAACCCACTCAGTTCTCATCCTAATCATTGAAAGAAACAAAAAAAGTAGAACATCGAGCCACATTCTAATTTGTGTCTTAAAAGGCTGTACAAAAAAAACCCCTAATGTATAGTTTTGTACATTAGTACAGTTGTAGCTGAAAAAATAACCTCATCTCACCAGTGCCTTCATTCAGAGACAAAAGACTGCTGACCATGGAGTTAGTCACTGTGTTAGTAAATAGTGTCTTTGGGGATGAGGAACTGCAGGATAATTGTCTCAGCTCCCTGGCAATGACATTATATCTGCTGCCCCATCCCCATTACATATAGACTGGAAGCTTAGACATTTCCATCCAGTGACTATCATCATGTGACTTACTTCCATTATAGTGCATTCATGAGAAGCGACATACTTATCTTGACATTAAGGTGATGGCGGCTGAGGGATACGTGGTGTTTTTGTTATGGAAGGTGTGGTTGATGTGTGTGTGGTATGGTATGAAAGAGAAGAAATTTCACCTATATGTCGACATAGTGCTCGTGCGGGAGCTGTAGTCCAAGGCCTTGGACGTGCTAGGCAGCCCCTCTGCTGCTGAGCTACACCTCCATCCTTATATTCATCTTTAAGATCCATGCTGTCCTTCACAGAACTGAGCTGGGGAATCCTGTCACTTCTCTTGTGGTAGGTCCCTTTCATTATTGCCTGCTCTTGATCACAACACTCTCACCGTTCCTCATTACCGTAGTCACAACGAGGGAGTGTGGAGGAACGCCACATCACTACTCACCTTCCCGCTGTCATGGGTGACATAGAAATTCTAGTTCTGCCAATTCTTAGGCAATCTTGGACATACTTCTGGGACTCGCTGTTCTCATTTTTTACATGGAGTTGTAATAATATCTATGTTATAGAAGTTACAGTAGTAATAGTAGTATTGTGAGCAATAAATCAATTACTACACGTGTAGTATGCAAGATAGCGTTTGGCATATAGAAAATAATCAGCATGTTTCATTTCTACTCAGTTTCCCACTTATTTTTTTTTTTTATGGATTTCTCCTTTTAGGAATTTAACACAGCTGTGAAGTATGAGCTGGTCATCGCCGGTCAGATATTTTTGCATGTGTGTGCTGTGCATAAACATGCGTGCACATATGTGAGGGCGTGTGTGTGCATATTGATATCGGTGGTTGATATCAAGTGTCTTCTTTAATAGCTCTGCACTTCATTTCCTGAGGCAGAATCTCTCCCTTGAACCAACAGCTTGCTGAGCTGGCCAGCGCAGCGAACCATTTTGTCCCAGAGATCACCTGTCTCTGTGTCTGCAGTGCTGGGATGACAGGCTTATTTGTGTGGGTCCTTGGGAGTGAACTCGAGTCCTCACCTTGGTGTGGCAGGCACCTCATCCATTAGGCCATCTCCCCAGTCCCAATTAGCAGTATCTTACACTGGTTTGTTGTACAGACCTGGCATCCCAACCAGATAACTCAAGTGTCCGTTCCTAAGTAGATAAGCACCACTAAATCACAGTACATTAAATCGGAAGGGAAACAAGGTTTCATGATAATGTTTCGTTCTTTACAGCCCTGCAAGGACCTGCTTCGGAATTTTGTTCCTTATTCACCATAGTAACTGATTATGAGTGTCCAGAGTGTCCTGAAATATCAAAGCATCCATTTGAAGACTTTGAAAAAGATCCTCTGTAGGAGCTATTGCTTTTACTCTTGTGTCCTTAGGAGGAAGCCACAGAAATCCATTGTAGAATGAATTTTATTCATTTCCAACCTTTAGGATGCATAATTGAGAGCTTGAACTTTCCCATATGCCCAGGGTATAGACTTGAGAAGATAAGCCAGAGATCAAACTGCAATCTAAAGTGAGAACACAAGCGTACACATACATCTGCTGTATGAGGACACACACACACACACACACACACACACACACACACACACACACAGCATATGTGATTGTGATTTCTGATAACTTCTTGACTGACTGGAAGTTTCTATGGCCCATGACTATGCAATGCCTGACAGAGCTTCTGTCCCTGATAGGTCCTTCTCTGTCAATTCTCAGGGGAAAAGTACTGTTGGCATGATTGTTCAAAGGAGCTTGAAGGAAAAACAACAACAAAAAAAATTTCCTTATTTAATGATCTGTGATGATGAGACAAGTTTATCTGTACCGTATCTGCTAGGGCTCAGGAGACAATACAGAGAAAGTGGCAGTACTGCTTTTACTGCTGTGTATGTGCACACACACACACACACACACACACACACACACACACACACATACTAATGACCAGGACTGAAAATATCATCTAATACTCTCCCTTTCCAGGAATATCACAGGATATCTTCAAGGTTTAACACACTCACTATTATAGAAATCCAGCCTGTGAGGACTGTGTTGGTTGGAGTTCTGAGGTAGAGAGGTGCTCAAATATTGACTCAGTGCACTTCACCGAAAGGTGGCCAGCAATACTCAGAGGTGGCCAGCAGCAGCTCTTGGCAGTCTCCGTGCTTCCTCTATTCTGAGGGACCATTCATTCCCACCTGGCGCTTCCTCATACCCTCTCCCTTCTCCCTCTCCAGTGGCTCTTAGGAAGATGTTTTATGAACTGCGTGCTTGAATATTTTTGTGCCTCTAGCAAGAATGTTGTTTTCCTAAAATTAAGAGTTAGAACAGAAACTTGGGGAAACTGGGTTCTTAGCCTCAGGAATGCAGCTGTTCAGACACTGTCTTGGGAAGGAACTAAAAATGTCACATCTGGAGACAGATGGCCCTTTGTAGCATATACCACCATTCTTAGTCCACTTTCCTCCACTTAATTTTTTAACTCTTTTATTCTCATAAATATCTTTTATAATATATACTTTTATAGAGTAAACCACAATACCCTACTTTATTTTGCTTCAAATATTGTCATGCAATTGGTTAAATCATGCCCATGTTTTTGAGTCCTACTCAAAAACAAAAATCATAATTTTATGCAAATGGGTAAGTAGATCAGTGCTGAGGTAGTTGAGCAAACAGGTATAAATGTATATATTTTATATATGAGATTATCCCTGGTTGAAAAAATGGAATTATCATTTTATAGGCTAAGTAGGTGAGCACCAACAAAAAACACTACTTAGAGCCCACCAAACATATACTGAGGCTATATATCTGCAGACAGAACTATAGATCCACCATGCATGAGAGAGTGGACATACACAAGTGAGACTAAATAGTATAATTAAGTATAATTTTCTCTGATTTCAGATTTAAAAGGAATCTCTGTTAACTTTATTTTTCCTAAGAATTACAAATACATTTCTTAATGTTTTAGCAGGAAAGAGGGTTCATTGGTCTATGCTGTTAATTTTCAGTAGGAGAAGGTGTTCAGACTTATTTCTAAAACCATAGGCAATTTAAATTTTGTTGATTTGATGATTCTTCTTTGAAATTTTTGTATCTGCACTCATTTTTAAAACAGATTTGACTTTGTGAGTGGATAAAATTGTATAAGAAGTGTGAGGAATGCTGGCATAATACTTAGTCTCATTTATGCATGTCCACTCTCTCATGCATGGTGGATCTACAGTTCTAGCTGCAGCTATATAGCCTCAGTATATATGACATACAATACCATATAGATGTTTTCATATACACTTTTCCTAATTGATTCTAACAGGAACCATTTATAAAATACATTTGTTCCTGGTTACAATTAAACACATAAATGTATAAAATACATTCCTTCTGGTTGCAATTAAGTACTTTTCTCTTTTCAAATCTGCAGAAATTGAAGTAATTGCCTCAAAATTGTAACATATAGGTTTCATTCAATTCTCAGCAAATGTATGTGTCCATCATTATTGAAGATCTTGTTTGTTTCATTTTAAATCTCTATCATTTGGCAAAAGCAAAAGAAAAAAAAGCCTATGGAATTGAAAAAAAATGTTACAGTATTACTTCTCTTTTTTGACACAAATATTTCACCAAAGGAAATCTTACATAGAAGCTTATCACCTTTCTTAATTACTTGAAGAAGGGTAAAAAATCTTTAACTCACGTCTACCTTCCTTTCTCCCTTCATCAGTGAAATTCAGAGATGACCTTTCTAAGCCTTATAAATGCTGCAGACCATGGTTAGCAAACAAAGCATGATTTATACTAATGGCAATTATCCACTGTTTTTCTGCAATCCCACTTCAACTTCTGGTGTGTATTTTTATTTGCTGATTCCACTGTGACACTTGGAGGTGACTTTGCAGTGAACAGAGTTCTTCCAGAAGCATGGGAAGAAGGAGTTTACCTGTTGCAGTGTGGGGGACACAGTTTTGAAAAGCCACACTAACTCTTGCTTTAGGTGTCTCACCCATAGAACGGGTACGATACTTCACCGAGGATTAGAGCCCAGAGCTGGCAAATGCTGGGAAACATAATAACCAGGGTTGTAGCTATGTCACTCGCTGTTGTAAGAAAGAATTAGACTTTAGCTTCAGGATTCAACATGCGTGAGGTTCTTGCTGTTATTAAATTCAAATTAAAAAAAAAAAAACAACCACTAACCCTCAACTCCATGTCAAGTCTCATTTTACAAGTTGTTTATGATTAAACACACACAGCTAAACTCTTCTGGCATCCTCCTTTGTCACTTGGATGTAAACAATTTAATAAATACTTTAAATTATTTTTTTTCCTTAGTTCACATCAATGAAAAATACATGTGCAACAAAATTACTTAGCCACATGTATATTTCAACATATACCATAAGTCAATTAAAAAAATTGAAAAAATACATAAGTGAGATAAATCCAGGAAGATTTACTTACTTGGTTTTGATGATTATCTTAATTGCAACTGATAATTCTTTTATTTTTTATTTTTGATGTGTGTGTGTGAAAGCAGGTGTGCACATACCGTAACACCTGTGGTCAGAGGACAATCTCGTTGTTTGAGGCAGAGTCTTGGTTTTCCCTACTGCTTTCACCAGGCCCACTGGCCCTTGAGCTTCTGGGTGGTTCTGCGGACTCTACCTCGAATCTCAACACAGGTCTGCTGGAGCTACAAATGCTGGTAAAGCATCTGGCTTTACCTGGGCCCTAGTGGTCAAAGCTCAGGTACTCATGTTTGCATGGCAAACCCTTTATCCACTGAGCCACTTCTCCAGCCAGTGACTGATGGTTCTGTTCTCTGTTACTGCATACCTTGTATAACACTTCTTTCAAGACTGCCAAAAGGATACCATCACCCAAAACACTCCCTGCGAGTTACCACCATTGACCTGAAAGAAGATTCTAAGGGCAGAATTTAAAATCAATTTAGATTCAATGTCATGCTTACGACCTGTATGCAGTGCTAATAAGATTAAGGTATCAGGAAGGAATAGGGGTGAGAGGGTTAGAATGTATACCATCAGCATAAGGAACAGATATCAAAGCGTACTTGGAATGAGTCCCTACACCACTTGGTACCCTAGAAGCAATTTAGTTCTGAGGATTCTGGTTTTGAATTTTGCGGAGGACTTGGGACTTTCAGGTCCTGCTCAGTCAGTGAAGGGAACACTAAAATCTACTGAGTGTCTAGAGTTTACCCAACAACAAAAACAAACAACCAAAAAAACAAACCAATGTTGGTTTGCATGGTTTCCAGAATGCTAAGTATGGTGACTGGGCCAGGAATTCCTTGTCACAATTAATTAAGTACATCCTCTAGTGGGCTGGATTCCAGGCCGTTAATCTTCACACCTTCCTCTGGGACCCCTGAACAGCTGCTCTGGAGGTCTTAATGAATCTCTGACCAATTTGGATCATGGTCAAATCGCAAAAACAACAGCCAGAGAGTGTAATAAGATATTCTGTGAAGACCACACGTTCAATATTATTAGACTGGTTCTGCTGTTGGATAGGTGATATCACAGCTCAGTTCACGTAGAGCCAGGGAAATCTGAAAGCAGCCCCGTGGCACATATGCAGAAAAGCAAGGTCAGATACTATTGAGGAAAGGTAACTTGACCTTCTCCATTGACAAAGATATTTGAACCAGCATTTAGGAACAAAAACTGGGGTCCAGGAGATGACTCGGTATGTAAGATCCCTTGTTGGGCAAGCACCAGGATTGGAGCCAGATCTCTGACACCTGTGCCAGAAATGGCTGCGTGTCTATAATACCAGCTATGAGGTCAGTGAGGGGGGGCAGGAGGACCATTGGGGCTCACTGGTCAGTCAGTCTAATCAAATTCAGTGTGAGCTTCTGATTGTGGCGAGAGATCCCATCACAAGGAAATAAGGCAGAAGAGTGTTAGAGGAATTTCTGAATATCCTCCCCTGACCTCACTCCCATGTACACAGGGCATACTTATCTACAAAGACACGTGCATACATCACACACACACAAAATCCATGTATATTGCTATTACTGTTACACACACACACACACACACCTGTCTTTTCATGATTCCCATTTAACTCGGGTTAATTTTAAATCACTGGTTTTAGGCTTGGTATAATTCTACATTACGCCATACCTATTTTAGGTGGGAAATAATCCATCTCTATCAAGTCAGAGTCTCTCTAGCCAGCACTGGCTACCATAAAGCACTGAAGAACATGTGTATTGCCAAGAGGATGAGGGCTGGTTCTTAGCTGCCTTTATCTATCCCAGCATCTCTCACTATGAGCGTCATTTTAACCAGTCTTCAACTGACCATCTACCCAAGGGCCTGCAGAGTGTCAGCTCCTACATTGTCCACCCACTTCAGCCATGGCGGGTCATCTTACTACATCCCTGCACCCTTAAACCTCACTGGATGTGATGGGAAAATATTTTGTCAAGCAGTACTCCTGGATTGTGTGTGTGTGTGTGTGTAACTGTTTGTGGTTAGCACAGGGTGGACTCTGAGGAAATCATTATCTTCCATAATGTTGGTGGGCCTCATCCAGTCAACTCAGCAGGCTGCAAGAAATAAGTGGGGAAGATAGCAGTGGTTGGCATGTGTGGCTGGAGGTAGGGAGGTGTGCCTAAAGGTAGGTCAGCTTGGGAGGCTGTGACACAAGCAGAAGCCTGATTTTTTTTTTTTTTTAAAAAAGGCTCAGATCAAGAAAAGCAATCAAGGAAAGATGAGTGTGGCTTCGGAGATAGCCCGGTGTATTGCTTCCCTTGCGAGCAAGAAGACCCGTGTTTGATCCCCAGCACACAGGTAAAAATGCCAAGCAGGACAGCAGAGGTGGGAGAATGCCTGGAGCTCACTGAGTAGCCAGCCTAGCCTCACTGGTGAGCTCCAGTCCAGTGAGAGACATTGTAAAAAGAAACAAAAGTTAGATACTGTTGGGAATAGTAACAATTCTCACTGCTGTTACGCAGCTCCTGATAAGAAGCAGCTGAAGAAAGGAACGGGTTTATTCTGTACAAGGACAAACATCGCATGTTTTCTCTTACATGTGGCTCCTACATGGGAACAGCAGAAGAGGAGTGTGAAAGAGAGCAAACATTAGGACTATGTGCATGTAACTGGAATGAGATGAGGAAGAAAGAGGAACCGGGCAGAGAGGAGAGGGGGGCTTACCAGACAAACCAGTAGAAGGAAAGAATACCAGAGTGGGAGGTGATTCAGGGAAAGGAGGTTGGGGAGGGGAACTACACAAAACCGAAGACTAAGGCAGTTAGCACGATAGCACCCTACTTCCCGGAAACCAGTGTTACGAGATAGAACCCCTATTGAGGGAGGTGGACAGACCAGACTGTGATGTCCAGTAGAAGGTAGAGAAAGATCCCAGAGCCAGATCTGGGTTAACCCCCACAACAAACAATTGACCACAGTGAGCTGTGTGATTGCCAAAGAAAATGCAGGCCCTCGCCAAGCCAGACAGAGCTAGAAGGTTAAGAACCCAGTGCTGAAGACGCTGCGTGCTGCCCTCTCAGAGTGCTGAGAGGAAATGTGGGAGCTGCAAGGAAAGTCAGACCTCACCCAGAAAACCCTCACGGTGCTGGAAAGTGCTATGGGAGCTACGGCAAGACAATGGTCACCATCAGCATGAACAAACAGGAGACCCTGCAAGCCACACAATTGACCAGCTGACAAGAAGCACAGATTTGTAAAATAGTGGCCTTGGTGGGTGACCACCTTCCCTCTCATTGGACATGTGGCCCACTCGGTGAGAAAGAACAGGTACTGGGAACAAAATACACCATCTATGGTCAGAAAAATCACATCACCCAGAGACAAGCCCCCAGGGTTCCCTGTACAATTTGAGTGGGCAGCCACATCCAAATGTCTCTGAAGCTCCTAGGCATAGTCACTTCAATCAAGGCTTAACTAAAGCTGCTATTACCCTTGGTTGTAGAATCTGTTTTGTCTTACAAATGGCAGAGAATACTGGGGCGGCCCATGATCCATAAATATAAGAAAAGACAGCCAAATGCTCACAGCGAGATGTGCCATCTCTGCCAGATTTACTGGGGCCCACAAGAAACTGCAGAACAGAAGCAACAACACAAAGATTGCTCCCATCGCCAGCCTGACAACCACATCCAGGAAAAGAGCAACAGATACTGTGGTGAAGCAAAACTCATCATAACAGAAACAGAGCTGCACTGTGCTTCTGGCTGCAGAGAAGTCAACACCAGCTGATAACACACCAGCCAAGGCTCAGGGTCTGTTGTGGAAGAGAGTACAGGAAGACTGAAAGAGCCCCAAGGTTGGTAGGAACAACCTGAGGCACAGCTTACCCCAAACACAGAGACTCTAATTAGCCCACAGTGAACAAATGAATGGTTTCGTTCTGATTTACAGTTTCTAGGGGAAACATTTCTTCACTGGTGGGGAAGGCATGTGAAAGAACAAAAGGCTGGCCAGCCATCACAACCAGCCAGAACAGAACAGGACGTAGGGCTCAGATACAAAACCTGATGTCCTGCCACAAAGTGACCAGCTACCTCCAACAAGGCTTCTCCTGAAAGTTTCACCGCCTCCCCCAACAGCTCCACCAGCTGGGAGCAAAATGTTCAAGTACATGACCCTAAGGAGAGCATTCTAGCAGTCTCCAAAGAGGAAACTAAGTTAAAAGGAGATGGTTAGAGCGGGCCCTAACTCCACAAGACTGGTGTCTTTATAAATAAGGGGGGGGATGCTAGAGCAAATATATGATGCCCGAGATTATCCTGTCATTTCCACATGGGTGCACACACATTCATGGAGGGGCTTCCTGCTCATATGTGTACCCACACATGTGCAAACACGAGTATGTATGTGCATTCCTGCTCATCACACAAAAGAAAGGATGAGCAGATTGTGTAACATGTCATATCACCTTCTTTGAGGACAGAGCTCCTAGAAACAACTGGTAGAATGTCACAGGGACAACTTAGAGATTCAGGACAGAAATCAGTACAATATGTGCTGTTAATATGACTCAGTTCAAACCCAGGGCTGTTGTAGACGACCTTGGCATTCAGCAAAGAATAGCTTGCAATCGTAAGCCAGCATTTCTTCTGAGTGGCCAAACTAGACATTCTTATTGTTGTTGATGTTGGTATTGGAGATAAGATTTCATTCATAGGTCCTGGCTACCTGGAATGCACATAATGATCAAGCTGTTCTTGAACTTGTGGCAATCCTTCTGACTTTGCAAGTACATGCTGGAATGATAGGCATGTGCCATCACACCCAGCTCCTAGTTGGCATATCTTTGTGCATTGACACCCTGGCTGTCTGAGGAAACGCCTCCCTGTTTTAGGAATCAGTTGAAGGAAGAGAGGACGTTTGGTAGGACACTAACCCTGCCAGAGGAGAAGGCTGCCTCCTGGCTCCAGCGCTTCCAGTGCAGAAGGTTCAGGGCAGCTGAGAAAAAAGCTTCTTTCAACTGAATCTAAGTAATTTGAAAGTTTAAAGTTCACCTTGCCTGTGAAGCCCAAGAACCCAGGTTTAATTCCCAAGGACCCACATAAACCAGATGCACAAGGTGGCACATGAATTAGGAGCTCATTTGAGAAGGCTAGAGGCCCTGGTACACCCATTCTCTCTCTGTCTCTCTCTGAAACAAATAATTTTTGTGGGAGGATAGGGTATATTTTGGTTTTCAGATTTGAGGGAAAGCTCTAGGGTGGCAGGGAAAACAATGCTCTGAGCAGAGGGTGGACATCACCTCTTCGCTAACATCAGATGGAAAATAGCAGAAGGTGAGTATGCCAAATACTGGCAAGGGGAAGCTGTCCAGAGCACCCATAAGCCTGCCCTCAACAACAAACCATTTGCAGGTGGATCCAATTCCCAAATTGCCACCAGTTGAGGACCCAATATTCAGAAGACGTAAGTTTATGGGGGATGCCTGAACCAAACTGCCACTGTAGTCTTATGACTAAAATGTGGCACAGGAAACACAAGAAAGGGTGTCCAAAGATAGCATTTGAACACCAGCACTATCATTAATTAACCACATAACCTTGACTTAGTCCACTAACCCCAGCAACTTTTAGCCGAGGTGCCCAGAAACTTGTACACTGTCATAATCACTGAGGTAGGTGTACATCCACTAAAGAGTTATCAAAAGCAAATTTCTAAAATTTGAATTCATTTTAAAATACATAACTTTTAGTATGAGTGGCACAGAAGAGAATACAGAGTAGAAGAAAACCAGACAGACATTATCAATGAACAATATTGACATGTTTGGAAATGTCAAAGTTCACCCCATTGGTTTATACAACTAACATATGTTAATTGTAATAGTAATAGGGTACTTAAACTAGAATGTATTAAAACGGATGCTAGTATTTACATCATTTTTATTTTCTTGTATTATGGTATTTTCCTGAATTTTGAAGGGAGGATATTTTAAGATAGGTGTACCCAACATAATGGGGGCTAAGCATGAAGTATTCATAGACTCTTGAAATCGTGTTCAGGGGAATTTAAAGCCATATGATAGGTATTGCCATTCAATGTTAAGGAATAGTATGTAACCTACCTTTTCTATTATAAAAAAAGATGACCTCTGAAAGAGAAAGTAAAATGTGCATGGATTGTCAGGATTACCCCCTGACTTGGGTTGAGTACAGTGTCATAGAGCAATGTGTCCAAGGAATTAGGGTTATATGTTCTTTCCCCCTGGCTGACACATGCACTGATGTGGAAAAGTTTGTGAAACTTTTACACTGTGCTCAGCCAAACCAGACAGTAACTGCTCTGTCAGCATTAGTTATGATGATTATGGATTTTTACAGTGCCCATGAGTTGCAATTGTATAAACGTTTTCATTTCCCTTTAAATTTCACACAATACTCTTCTCAATGTCACATCTGCCCAGAAAGACAAGAAAAATTGGTATTTCTACATTGCACACAAATTAAAACACTTCAGGTTCATTTTTGTCTACAATATAACAGTTAACCTCAAAATGAAAAGGCAGACAGAGTGATACAAAAAGTAAAATTGTGAAATGTTGTTCAGGGGCATAATAAGATGTAAACATTCTACAAATTCAATAAACAATAAGATGAGATTATTTACACTTGCTTTCAATTTGTGCGCATATGAACATATTTTTATTAGTTATGGACATACTCAGTGTATAAACGGCACATGTCGTACCATCCTTACCCTCATCCATGCCCCCCCTGAAAAGACCCTCCTTGTTGGGGGTGCTGGTTATACCCTTTGGGATTGTGGGTTATGCATTTAGCCATCAGTTATGGGGAAGAGGCAATGTCTGTAACAATCTTTTTGCCCCCTTTTCTATGAATTTCCTTGAGACTTGTTGAGTTCATTTTAGGTCTACTTCAGTGATAGGCTCATGGGAGCCTCTGTGTCTCTGGATATCTGATTTGGCAGGAGTTGAGTGTCCTCTGTGTCTATCTCCTTCACCCTTGTGCTGGTATCAGGTTCACCAAGAAAGCATCACTCTTGATCATTTCCTATCACTCTATGGTTTCAGCTGGGGCCTTGGTGTAGTGCAATTGGCTGATTTTCTCCTTAGGTCCTATGTTCATCTGAAAAAGAGAAGCAGATTCTCTGATGGAGACTGAAGGTAGCACCTGTTAAATGGGATAACCATTGCGAGTTTAGAGAAAATTTCATAGGTGGAGGCCCTCTTATAGCCAAAGATTGGTGGGAGCAAACTCATTATTTGGATATGATTCTGACTTGATTCCCAGTTCCAGCTATGGGTTCCTTTCCACTGAATAGGTCTTTTAGCCAATCCAAGAGCAGTTGGTTACCAACCATGGCTGTGTGCCACTATTTCACTAGGGTGAGCATCCTCAGGTCGTTTGCTGCTGAGTACCGTAGACCTCAATTTGCTCAAAGAGATGTTGGCCATTTTCCTGTAGTAGTTCATGTAGCACCTTCTAGCATGAGCTGAACTTACTGTCTGAGGACTGGCTCTCTTCCAGATTCCATCCAGATCTCTCCATGTTCCATATTGACAGCATATGGTGTCACTGGCAGTAGGATCTTACCATTAACCTTTGGTGGGTAATCAAGTGCTCTGACATAAATCTGTCTTCTTTTGGGAAAACTTGTAGGTCTCTCTGATCAACAGCTCATTGTGTATGTTAACCACCTGGGACTGGGAATTACAGGCCAGTGCAAAGGAATAAGAAGGAAGAAAAAGATACATAATATAAAAGAGAAAGAAAAAAAGAGAGAGAGAGAGAAACAGGATTAAAGGTGTATGCCATCACACCCGGCTTATACCCTTATTTTAATGCTACTCTCACTTTGGGTAGAGAATCTTCTCTTTTCAGATGGCAGTGACCTTGGGATGACTCAGAAGGTATCATAGTGCTGGAAAGAAGTGACTGGAGTACTGAGTAACATTTCAATCACACCTTCCAAGGCTCAGGTCTAACGCAGAAGTGGTGGCAAAAAGAATGTAAGAGCCAAAGGAAGGGTAAGACTCCTTACAACATGGTCCTCCAGACACAAAATAGCCTGGATATTCATGACTTCACCATGCCTGACACTACCTACATGAGACCATCATAAGAGGAGGAAAAGATCATGACATCAAAATAAAAGAGAGACTGATTGAGATGGGGAGGGGATATGATGGAGAATGGAATTTCAAAAGGGAAAGTGGGTGGGGGAGAGCGTATTACCATGGGATATTTTTTATAATCATGGAAAATGTTAATAAAAATTGAGAAAAAAATAAAGAAGTCCTAGCCCATGCAATAAGACAGGAGAAATAAATTAGAGGGATACCAATTGGACAGGAAGAAGTTAAGTTAGCCCTATTTGCAGATGACATGATTCTATACACAAGTGATCTGAGACCCTCCATCTCAAAATTCTTAAAGCTGATTTGCTTCTTCAGCAAAGTAGCAGGACACAAAATCAATGCACAAAAATCTATAGCCTTTCTATATGCAAAGGACAAATATACAGAGAAAGAAATTAGCTACATTGCCCATGTTCATTAGCAACAAAAATAAGATAAAATAAAATATCTTGGAATTGTACTAATCAAGGATGTGAAATGCTTATAATGAAAACATAAAAACACTGAAGAAAATAATTGAGGAGGACTTGAGAAAATGGAAAGACCTCTCATGCTTCTGGACAGGCAGAATTAACATTGTAAAAATGGCAATTGTACCAAAAGCAATATACAGATTTAATGTAATACTAATAAAAATCCCAGAATTTTTTTAAAGAGAGAAAAAAATATCTAAAAATTCAGATGGAATGGCAGCAGGTCTCAGATATCCAAGCATATCCTCAGTAAAAGAAAAACCAATGGAGGTATCATCATACCTGATCTTAAGCTATTTAACAAAGCCGCAGTAACAAAAACAGCATGGTACTAGCAAAAAACAAACAAACAAACAAACAAAAAAAACCCAAAAAACAGAGTTATAGATCAATGGAACAGAATGACTGATCTGGTCAAGTAACTACAGATATTTGATTTTTCACAAAGTCCCTAACAATATAGACTGGAAACCAGATAGCATCTTCCACAAAGGGTGCTGGACAAACTGGATAACCATATGCAGGAGAATGAAATTAGATCCATACATCTTGCCATGTACAAAAATCAAGTCCAAATGGATCAAAGACTGCAATTTAAGACCAGAAACTCTGCTACTATTTGGAAGAAAAAAATAGGAGGAACTTTCCATGATATAGGAGTGGGAAAAGACTTCCTTAACAAAACCCCAGTTGCTTAGGAACTTAAACAATCACACAACCAGGAAGTTTAAAAGTTTCTTTCACATAAAAACATACAATAAGCAGAGCAAATAGACTACCCACAGGATGGGAGAAAAAATAAAATAAAAATGAAACCACCTATGGCAGAGAATAGAGATGAAATCTAGATTAAATATCAATAAAACAGTCATGCCATATGAAGTGACCTTGAGTTGTAGTTTACATTTTCACCAAACATATACAAGTGACTTTCAGGTGGAGAACCAGTCAATGGATATAGTTATGAAGACAGCATCAACTATGGATTGAGAACAAACTGAAAAAGATAAAAATGAATTTGTACAAAACCCCTCTAGTGGGTTCTTCTAGACTCATTCTAAATCCAGCCCTCCCCTCCTATATAGTGCCTGTAGAGAGACCAGGCCTGTGGTACTTGCCATAATGATTAAATTGGGAAACCTATGGGAGGGAACTACATGGAGAGAATCAACCCGTACAGATTGGTTTAACTGGCTTCACTTAATGACGCCATTCAAATCAGATGGAATAGTCAGCCACCACTGGTTTTATGCAGCATGAATCTGATTTGATCATTAGACACAAAGATCACTTGAGACAGTTACAGGTTTGCCACAAAATGCATCACCAACTTTCTAAAGAGTCCCAAACTGTCTATAACCTTCATGAACCTTGCAAAGTACAATCTATGTTGTCAAGCAGCACATATGCCCTTAAGTTCTGAAATGATCCCTCAGTTGGATCAAATAGTCCACTGATGTCAGGAGAAAGAAAGAGAATCAAGTTCATGAACAGAAAAATCCAGCATGTTCTGATAGCCTCTAGCATATATGTGAAACGGAAGCCTGTATGAAATTAAATGGATAAAGAATAACTTGTACACTTGAACAAGCAAATTCAAACTCTACTCATTAAGCAGCCCTGTTTAATAGTGCCAAGGAGTGTCTCCAGATGGTATCACGTATCAAAGGTCCTGGTCCATTTGACCCCTGTGATGACAGACCAAGAGCTTTCCCTTAATTGCAGAGCAGTACTTAAACATGCCGATGAAAGATGCACCTGGGGCCCTCTCATACTTCTGCCCTAGTGTTTCATCTCTGAGTTCCCGGTTCAAACACAAGGGGCCTATCCCAGACTGGTGCCAATTCTGAGACCCAAATACTATATTCACTACAGTATATGTGTCTGAATGTTAACATAACAGTTAATGTAGAAAGGAAGCGTTGGCAGAGAACATGCGTTGATGAGTGCTATGGGATGGTGAAGAAAATACACTGTTCCTTGCTTTGGCACATATGGTTCCACTTTCAGGGTTCTGTTGGTCTCCCAGGTTAATGATGTCCCACCATATGCCCAGGAGCAAAGAGTGATGGACCTGACATGCTGCTCAAATGGCCTGAAACAAGCTGCATCGTGTGTCTTCGGCCATAAAATGCCATTCAAGTGACCCCATAAGCTGACATCTACCCACATGGTGTGCACATTTGGGGCCAAGATGCCCATTTGTTCCTCTCTGATGGAAATGTAAATAGTATACATGAAATCATTGACAGGCCCAGTCTTCTTTCTTTTCTATTTTAGAGGCCAAAGAAAGAGTCAAGTTGGTCATGTACCCGTTAGAGCCTCCCTGCCAAGTTGTCTTTGTGATCCTTTCAATGTGTTTCACTCAACTTATGTGCCTTGCACCTAAGCAAGTCTGAGCAAGTAATTGGCATGAAAGTGAGTGTGTAATGTTTTGTTCTGAAAGTCCAAAGTAATCTTTTCAAAACATCTAATAGGCCATGCAATCAATGATGTTGGGTTCTGGCTAGTCTCTGTTTTCACTTGATTAAGCATTCACCTTTATAGCTAGATGTATGCCATAAGGCCTCTGGAAGGTGATGAGTGAAGAATGGTGAGTTTCTTCAAGTTGAGTAAAAAAGAAATAGGAAGGAGGAAGAAAATGAGAGAAAGACTAAAAATAAAGAAAGGGAGAGAAAGAGAGATGGGGAAGGGAGGGAGGAAGGAAGAATAAAAGAGAAAAAGAGAAGACAGGAGTGGAGGAGGGAGGAAAGCAAGGAAGAAAGGATAGAAGAAAAGAGTGTAATGCAGAAAATAAAGGGAAGAAGGAAGGAAAGAGAGGTGGAAGGATGGAAAGAATGGAATGAAAGCAACATCTCTTGAGTAATGCTATTGGCAAACTATTCTATCTCTCTACAGAGGCAGCTGTTTGTTTGTTTGTTTGTTTTTTCATCAATGAGTGGCAAAAGAATTAAACAAAAAGTCCAGAGCTCCAAGACTGCTGGTACTTCATGTGACTTTTGATTGTTTACCAAAAAAATTCTGCAAGTGACATTCACAATTTCTATACTAAATAACGCAGCCCTTCCTTGCTGCCTTCATATCTTCACTGTACTGATTGATATGCTCATCTCATGGGAAAACAGGCAGTGTAAAGTGACTGTGGTGTTTCGTGTTTGACGGAATTTAGAGGCACCATGGACACAAATCTCTGGTCATGTTTGCAAGGGATTTTCTAGATTAGGTTAGTTGAGGGTGGAGGAGCCACCCTAACTGTGGGCATCCCCATTCCATTGGCTGGGCTCCTGGGCTGTATAAAAGGGAGCCAGTTAACTGAGCTTTCAAACTTAATCACTGCTTCCTCACTGTGCTGACTCAAGCTCCTGCTGCTATGCCCTCCCCACCCTGATGGACTGAAAACTAGAACTGTGAGCTGAAATGAGCTCTTCTTCCCTTGAATGGATATATATCAGTTATGTTGCCCCAGCAATGAGAGAATTTGACTAGTACCAGGACACCCAATAAGGACTCTGTTGTGGTTTGAATGTGTAAAATGTTTTCTATAGAAATTGTGTTTCAACACTTGGTCCCCCACTGGTGGTGCCGCTTGGGAAGGCTGTGGAACCTTTAGGAGGTGAAGCCTTGATGGAGGAAGGGTGTCACTGCAGGGCGGGCCATGTGACTTTATAGTCCTGTCCCCCTTCCTGTCTGCTGTCTGATTCCTGGTGCAGTGTGATCACCCACCTCAGGCTGATGAGCCTACTCCCCCATGATAGCTGGATGGCATGTAGATTTTTCCTCCTTTAGTTTATTTTTCCAGCATGTGTCTTTCCAAAATGACTGAAGAGATCTATTAAAGTGGGCATGAAATGACAATCTAAAAGAAATGAAAAGAGTCATTTTAAAAATGGAGGCAAACTGAGAAAGGAGAATTCACGCTCTTTAGGAGGTAGCTATGGCATGACTGCCCATTCTCCAGTAAACACAGCCAAACTTGATTATGCAAGCAATCCTTATTTAACTATCAGTGGGCCAAAACTAAATAAAATAAAACAAATAAGATAGGAAAGTAGGATGTAGATCTAATGGAAAGTAGGAGGATTTCAATGGGAGGAAAAGTAAAAAAAGGACAGTAAATGAGGGGGATTAAAATACATTTTAGGACTACAGAGATGGCTTAGCATTTAAGGTACTTGCCAGCAAATCCAACAGACCTAGGCTTGATTCCCCAGTACCCACATAAAGCTAAATGTAAAAGGTTGCCCATGCATCCGGAGTTCATTTGCAGTGATTGAAGACCCTAGTGAGCCCATTCTCTCTCCCCCACCCTCTCTCTCTCCTCTCTCTCCATCTCTCAAATAAATAAATAGTTTTAAAAATTCATTGCAAACATGTATGGAATTAACATCTTTGAAAATGGAGGCAAAAGGAATATGTAGTTTAGGATGCTAAGATGAAATTAGTGGTTTAGTCAATACACAGAACACATTTTTAACATACCATGAGAGTATCTGCCAGAACAGCTGTAAATTAACTCCTAACTTAAATTTAACTCCTAACTTATACTGTAGTCTTGATCATGTCTTTATTCTCTGCACATAAGAAGTTTTCATAAGGCTGGATGGCTCTTATCCACTGGATTCTCCATTAGTTTGTGCTTCATGAGACGTGCCCACCATCACAGACCTAGTGATACAGCTTGATTGGTGATAGAAGATTCCAAATTTACAGCCCTGATGACTGCCCACTAGACCACAGTGCACCTTGAACACAGACTAAATCCATGGTAGACATGGCTTTTCCTGAATTGCCAGGTCACAGGAAAACCAAAGCACTGCTGGAGTATTTTTGTTCGTGCGTCTGTCTCCCAGTGACTGAGGATGGAAAAGAGTCTGACAGACAGACCAGACCCATGGTGGACCATGTCTGGACAGCCTGACCTGGGAGAGGAAGCTTTGCTTCTTGGCTGGTGCTCTTTTGGGAGGCCCCAGGGCTAAGGCAGCAGACATCCTACATGTCAGGATTTAAGGTGGTTTGGCAGAGGCATGTGAGAGGAATTGCACTTCACTTGCTCCTGCCAGGCCAGGCCAATTTGTGTCCTTGGTGGTTGAAAGGTAAACATCTGGCCACATCCTGCCAATGAGCAATCTCTTTGCCTGCTGCCTCAGTTCACCTCTCTACCCGGGCCTATCCTGTCTCCAAATCTGGCATTCCAGAGAAGTCTCATTTCCATCCTATCCAAGAATTCAATATTGAACCGAGAAAAACACCTTGCTTTCAGACAGCTTAGTATGTCTGGAATCAAAGTCCGCACATTTCTTCTCTCCTATTTATGGATGTTCATACAAGGAAGGACTACTGGGGGAGGAGGTGTTGGGGGCGTCTGCACAGAGGCAGAGCACCCAATGTGTACTTCAGGTTGTCTGAGGTAAATAAAGAACAAATTTGGTTTTGCACTATTTTCTCCTGGTCAGTTAAGTCTTCTTTAGAGCCTCTTGGATAGAGAGGATTGATGGATATTCAGAATCGAGCAAACTCTTTCATTTCTGTCAGGAGTTCTTCTTAACTCCATTGGGATTCTAATCTCTTCAATGAAATCTAAGGACGCATCCCACAGATGAATGTGAAGGCATTCATCTCATGTATTTTTATAACTCTGGAGAGGTGTGTGAGCCCTAGAGGAACTCCTGAGGAAGAGGCTCCAAGTCTGGCACTGCATTTCCCAGTGGCTTTCCTGGACAGCTTAAGCAGAGTCAACTAGTCAACTCTTAAGGTCATTGAAAAGACCTTTGACTCCTCAGAAGCCAGACAAGAAACTCTTTTTGTTGACATGTGATATATGTGTATGGCATAATTGCATATAGACGCATGTTTTTAAGAGTGTGGGCTCCTGTGTGTGTGTGTGTGTGTGTGTGTGTATTTGGCCAGAGGTCAGAGGTCGGGTTTAGGTAGCTCCCTCAGCCCCTTTACTCCTTATATTCCGAGAGAGGGTCCTACACTAAATGTACAGTTGTCCAGTTCAGCCAGACTAGCTCACCAGAAAATCCTAGGATCTTCTGGACCCCACCTTTCCAGAGCTGAGACAACCAGCGTGCACCTCTCCTCCAATATGTTTGGCTTCTATGTGAGTGTTGGGGATCTGAATTTATGTTTTCATGCCAGGTGCTTTGCCCAGTGAAGCCTGGATCCTTCACGTAAAGCTCTTATGGGCTGTGGGGCGTTGTACAAACCATTCCGTATCAATCCCTTGATGAAAATGGGGTAACAATGGCTCACGTGAACATCATGTAGGATGTAAAGATCTAAGGAGAAACATAAAAATTTCTATGTGATTTAGAAAGAGCAAGACCAAAACAGGAGACAGAATGTGAGCTAACTGAGGCATGGCAATCTTGGTGGAATGCTCATATTTTTATATCATCGTTATCCCCTCCAACCTAGTACCAAATGCTATCTACTGTTTCCTTGTGGCGTCATGGGCTTCCAGCAAGTCAACTCTGAGTCATCCTTCTTAATTTTTACCATCTTCACTGCATATGTCCTGTACCTATGGCTGGGGATTAGTTCTGACAAGGAACTTTTCAGAGCTGATAATCAGGGATGCTTGGTTCATGGTGAAAATATGAACCAGGTTCAATATTAATAACTGATTACATAAGTATAACATATATTGTTGGTAGGTGCAATAATGGATATTTCATCGTCTCTTCCTTCCCATCATACACACAATGAAATAAACCATATTTTGCCAGTAGATACTCTGTGTGTGTGTGTACAGGTGTGCACCCTAGCCTCTTGACTCATGATCATGCAGAGACCAGAGGAGAAAGTTTGGTGTCATTCTCTTATCACTCCTCCTCATATTTGTTTCCTTGAAATGTTGTCTCTCCTTCAACCAGGAGTTGCTGTTTGTCAGTGAGCTCCAGCTGGTCTGTGGTTTCTCCCATCCTACATGGATTGGTGTTACAGATGTGCATGGTTATGCCTACCTTTTTAAGTGGGCCCTTGGGAGTCAAACTTGGTGGTCTCTGGCCATAGAGGCTGTCATGCTAAAGCAAGAACATTCTTAAATGCTGAGCCCTCTCTCCAGCACAGTACTTTTTAATTATTTCTTTCAGATAAGTGCCAGGTTAATAAACATATGGCTGTACGATCTTATCCCCTTGGGTTTTATTGTGCATTATATTTTTATTGCTCTATGAGAGAGAAAGAGAGCAAGAATTGATGTACCAGGGCATCCAGTAACTGCAATCGAACTTCAGATGCATGCATCATATTCTGCACGTGTATCACCTTGTATGTCTGGCTTACGTGGGATCTGGGGAGTCTAACATGGATTCCTAGGCTTTGCAGGCAAGCACATTAACCACTAAGCCATAACTCCAGGCCTCATTGTACATTCTTCTATGCTTTCCACAAAGAAAAGTATCCCCATGCTCTCTCAAAATTGATATTAGAAAATGAAAAGAAGGACTCTTATATAATGCGTTTTGTTTCTGTTATATTTTTATTAATTAAAATATTTTATGTATTTATTACAGAGAGAGACAGAAAGAGGCAGACAGAAAGAGGGTGAGTATGGGTGTGCTCAGGCCTCCTGCCCCTGAAAGAGAACCCCCTATACATGCACATGTACCACTATGTGCATCTGACTTCATGTGGGCACTGGGAAATTGAATCCAGACCAGTAGGCTTTGCAAGCAAGTGCCTTTAACCTCTGTGTTATCTCTCTAGCCCCTATTTTTATTTTTGAGATCAGTTATCATATCCTTGAAGTAGCTTTGTATCCAAAGATGGCCTTGAACTTCTGATCCTCCTATTTCCACTTCCTGAGCCCTGGGAATATAGGTGAGCAATGCCACATGTGGTTTATGTGCTGCTGTAAATTGAACTGTGGGCTTCTTTCCTGCTGGGTAAGCACTAAACCAATTGAACCACATCCCTAAACACTCAATGCACTTTAAAAATGCATACGTATCAAGGCAAGCTTCTCAGTGGCAGCATGCTTATGTAGCAGGCATAAGACCCTGGGTTTGATTATTACTGCATATATGATAGTAATTATGAATATTTAATGTCTATAACAAAGACAACAATGCTTTGTGTCCATATAGCCCTTTATACCCATTTCTCTGTAAATCGCCATGCAAAACATGGTAGGATGCAATGGCAGTCTTGATGACCTCCCCCAAGGTGAAGGGAAACCAGTCTGACTACGGTAGGGGAAGGAAAGTGTCTATCCAGCCTTACCAGAGCTGATGAGCTGGGAATCCACAGACCATGACCTTTCTGGTTCCAAGAAGCACACTGCCTCCACAGGGCACATACGATTTATGACATCCTTAGGCAAGGATAGAAAGTGACCTGAGGAACACTGGGATTGAACGTCTAGACAGGGTGGAGTCCAAGGAAGCCAGGGCTCTTCTCCCATTCATCTGGAGATGCTTTGGCACACTGCCTTTTGTTTTTACCCAGTGAGGAAATAAGGGGTTTGTTTTCACCCGTGACAAAATCCATAACCTTTATGATATTGTAGAACGAGGAGACCTATTCTATTTTTATATCCCGACTCCCTGTGGCTCCTTTCTTCATTCAATCATACCCGCAGGATCCAAAGAGACCATATGAATGGAAGGGGGTTAGGACAGGAGCAGGTTCCTATTCTTAATGACTTAATCTTGCTTAAAAGCTACCCAGTCCTCCCTGATATGTGCCCTTGAATGCCCCGTAGAATAGCTCTTTGCCTGCAGCAAAGCGAGCAGTGAAAGTGGAGGAAAGGTTTCCTCATTTGTCACCTTTGGCTATGCTGAGTGACCTGTTCAGACAGTCGCTCTGCTCATGTTACTCATGGTCAGGATTTTATTAAGGTTTTATTAAATCTTTAACAGCCATTACTACTGGATCCAAGTTTTGAGAGTAGAATTTTTTGCCCCCCCCCCAGGCAGTAGGAAGGGGTGCTCAAATTATCTGTATAGTCAAAGTAGAGAAATTGGAGGAAGTCCATTGAAGCATTTGCCTTTTTACCCCTGGAGCCCTTGTCTCTTCCTCCATGCACATCAGAAAATACCATGATGATAGGGCTGAGAATATTTTAAAACATTTTAAGGTTACCACCAAAAGGAGAAAAATGGCACATTTACATTCGTCTTTCTCCACTTAATGGCATTACCAGAGATGCCTTGTCCCCTCTGGGCCATAAATTGAGACATCACTCAACAGTTGTCCTGGCAAATTTCCCCCAGAAAGGCCACTTATGAAGTGACTAATCTCACTGGGGCCTAATTTACTGAACATTTAAAGCCACTGGGGTGGGGGATTAGGAGACTGTGAACCTGGGATCTGATCGATTATGTCCCCAGACAGAGAACTCATCCCTGCATCCTCTCTGCAGAGATGGGCTGCTCTTCCTGTCCCATCAAACTGCAGAAATCATTGCCTGCTTGGCTAAAGCTACCATATTGCTAGTTTTAGGCTAAGGCATGCAGAAGTTTGGGTCTTTCTCATCTGGAATGGACATTAACCTCCCCCTGGACAGTTTAATAAGAGCATTAAGGTACACCCAAGGTCAGAGAGGAAATGAAGATTATAAGTGTAATGTAATATTCATTTTTTCCTGGATGTGGATAACCCAATGACATAAATCCGAGAGACCTTACCTATAAGACCTTTCCAGAGCCTCCTCATATTTCAGAACTCACCTCCTGAGTCACCATTTTCCCCAACACACTTTCATACTCATGGTGAAAAGGTTGGGTATAGAGAAAGCTATGAACATGCAAGTTCCTCTTAAAATTTATGCCACAAAATGATACCCTGATCTTCTTTAGAAGAGAAGAACAGGTGACTGGCTTCCTGAGGAAATAGGCAGGTCACACCCGTCCTTTTAGATATTACCTGGGCTAACATTCTGCTATGTGTTTGCTGCCCATTAATAGGTATCAGTAGAGTCTTTCCCCCAGTGTTGCTTTTGCTTCCATCGAAACTATGCAATGATCCAAAATGACTTTACAGATATAAGTATGCTTGCTCACTATAATATATGTGAGAGTTTTTAATCTACTGAGAAAGTTTTGGCAAACCAAGTCAGGATTGGGCGATAGCCACTTAAGTCCAGATTTGAAAATGATATAAAATTAAAAGACCTTAGAGAAAGCATCAGCCAGTGGCCATGTCTACCTCTTGATATGCACATTCAGGTTGGTTGGAGCCTAAGTTTACTGGAGTATTGGTGAATTAGTTAACACCACAGGGTGACTTGGGAAATCCATGACTGCATCTCTTTGGTCCTGCACTGCTCTTTAACTTCAGTTTGAGTTAAGGAAACATGCACCATGTTTTGTTCATGACCTCCAGCGATGGGAAGGGGGAGTAGAGGCGGAGAGTAGCAGGGAGGGAACAGCTAATGAGCCAGACCGTGGATGAGCATTAAGTCACGTACCTAAGTGTTGTGCTGCCAGGAAGAATTACAAAGAAAGTGGATGCTCTTATGCCAAAGTGACCACATTACGCAAGGCATTAGACTCCAGCCATACTAGAAACAGGTTCTTTGACTGTGAAGTGCCTACAAAACGATTAATTCGAAAGGAAGAAAAATCTTAACTCTTTCTGGAGAATGTGGTGGGAGGGTAGTTTCAGTGTTTTAGTGTCTGCTTGTCTCCTTTGATGAAAAATTCTCACTCAAGTTTCTGTCAAGGTACTTTTGAACACTGAGAAAGGTCATTCCAAACTCTCATCCTCAGATAGCCTTTAAAAAGATATCCAATCATCACCATGATGAAATTTAAAGTTGATATGACATTCCTACGCAGGAGATCAAACAGAAGAATGCATAGATGATTTAATAACTGTGTTTACAAGGGGTATATGTTATAAAACATTTTATTCAGAAGAAATAGTTAAGTAAGGGCTGGAGAGATGGCTTAGCGGTTAAGCGCTTGCCTGTGAAGCCTAAGGACCCCGGTTCGAGGCTCGGTTCCCCAGGTCCCACGTTAGCCAGATGCACAAGGGGGCGCACGCGTCTGGAGTTCGTTTGCAGTGGCTGGAAGCCCTGGCGCGCCCATTCTCTCTCTCTCCATCTATCTGTCTTTAAAGAAAAAATTTAAAAAAAAAAGAAATAGTTAAGTAAGATAAAGCTTATAAAGAAAGGCACAGATGTGCACCGGGCTACAAAATTTGTAAAGTGTTATAAAAAAGCTAAGAGGATTATTTTCAGCATTATAATTTAAAATTAAATTATTATTATATTAGAAATAAACTTTATAGTCATGATTCACAAAATTTGAACCAATAAGTTTTTCTTTTCTTTTTCATTCATTCTTCCTTCCTTCATGTCTTTCTTTCTTTCTTTCTTTCTTTCTTTCTTTCTTTCTTTCTTTCTTTCTTTCTTTCTTTCTTTCTTTCATTTATTTTTGCTTACCTATACTAGAGCTGCTATTTAGGCCATAGGTTGTATAGGCTGGGGATAAATCTGGGCTCTGTTGCTTACTAATTATGTGTCATAATTAGTCACATAAACCTATTGTATATCATTTTTTATTTTTTGTTTTTTGTTTTTTGAGGTAGGGTCTCACTTTAGCTGAGTTGGAATTCATTATGTAGTCTCAGTGTGGCCTCGAACTCCACAGAGATTCACCTACATCTGCCTCCCAAATGCTGGGATTAAAGGCATGCACCTCCACGCCCTGCTATGGTACATCATTTTGTTTCAGTTTCTGAATCTGTCAAATGGGTATGATCACAGTTCCTCCTAGATATTCTAAGCATTTTCATAAGCAAGGTGTTCAGGACCACCATGTGTTCCATGGTGTAGTAACTGCCACCATAATTATGCCAATGTAAGTTTAATGAGTGGGTTTTGTGCTTTGTGTATATAGAATAACAGCAAAATCAAAACCCAGTGCAACTGCTGAGACTCTGGAAGTAAGTTCTCAATATAGTCTTACGGAGGGAGGCTCTTCTGTACTGCGGTTATGAGCACGGGCAAGTAACTACACTCAGGAGGGCCAGGCAGGATCACTGTAGATTTGTTCCTGTAGCGCTGGCTTGGTGGAGAAAGCACTTGCTGTAGAAACATGGGCACCAGAGTTAAGACCCTCAGAAGTCACGTGAATGTTGAGCAGGCATGGCAAATACATGTAATGCCAGCCCTTGGGTGGCAGAGGCATGGGACCCCCACCCCCAGAACAAGCAGGCTAGATAGAGTAGCCAAACTGGTGAGCTCTGTCTTCAAGATGGAGGCCCTGTCTCAATAAACAAAGTAGAAAGTGGTAAAGGAAGATGCTTGGAGTCAACCTCTGCTTCCCATGTGCATATGTGTCATATGCACAACACACACACCAGAAATAAGAACATAAAATAAAATGGTGGCAGCTAAATTATGAGAGAATTTCTTTCCTCATCCCCCTCTCTTCCTCTGTGGTTGACCTTTCTCTTTACTCCTCACTCTGTCCCCCTTTTCTCCTTCTTAGTCTCTCTGTGAGGGATTTGGGAGCTGGAATGAGCCAGCCGGCACACACACTTGAAGTGACCATATGCACAACAAGAGAAGCGACATGCAATGTCCCTTTGTCTGATGGTGGCCACGAGCTGGGAGAAGAGTGAAGGTGGCAAGTGCAGGATTTGAAACGGGGTACCACTTGCACTGCACCTCAAGTGATGAGGAAGGATGGAGCCCTCCAGGAACGTGGTGTGCGGGTGTTGGGTGGGGCGGGAAGCTTGATTTGGGACCCAGGGCTGTCGAGTCTGTCATCATCTATTCAGACTTCAAGGTCTGTATGTCTGATGATGGGACTTCATCAGACTGCTCTTGACAGGTAGACAAAGTCTTCAATCACTCCAGATAAGTAGGAGGAAAGTGATGACATGGTGTCATTTTCCAATTTTATTTCAAAGACAAATGACATGAGAGAATATTCCCCAGGAATTTCGAGGCCAGAAGGAATGTCACATATTTCTATTTCTTCTGCCATCCATTCTGAACTTCATCTTTAGGTTTTATCTACATAAAGGCTTTTATTATTTTTTTTTTTAAAGAGTAATGGTCCCAATTGGAGATTTATAAGCAGGAAAGCAGACATGAGGAGTTGAAGTGCCGAGGGCGGATTGAGTTTAAGTGCTTTCAGTGTTTATTTGAGTAGAACAGGTCCACTTTTCTGTGCGTTTACCTAATGGTATTTTAGAGAAAGAGGAGAAAGTTTATAGCAGAGAGAAATTGTACTTATTGAGGGATTTGTGTGACAGGCAGTCACTGAATCAGACAAAATAAATTAACAAAAATTTAATTAGCTTGTATCGTTCTTGTCAAAACTGACAACTAGAACATGAAGAAAAGATCATGTTTTTCTCCAGAGAATGTTTTAAATTTTTTTTTCTTTATCCTGGTCTGAAAATAAAGTTTAACTTATCCAACTATTTATAGAATTTACATGGATTTCTGTTTCCTACATGTTCGGAAGGTTTGAGTGAAGTTGCAAATGATCAGGGGCCCTCCCCCCAACTCCATGAGGACGCACAGTCATGTGTGCACTCTGGCACATCTTACCTGCAGTTAGCTATCTGGTCTGGTCTCCTTTACCGTGGTTGTCATTGAGAGCAGATGACCACATGGTTAACTTCTGTGTACTTGGTCAGCTATCATCTTTTCCCCTTTCTGATGTAAGAAGTCCACCAGACAGGGTTGTTAAGTTGGTTTGAAGGCAGGCTGTCATAATCTACCCATCATAAGGCAAGTAAACTGCTGACCTTTGGGGCTAATTAGGGATTTTGATCTCCCTTGCCCTCTCCTATCCTACTACTGTTGGGGCATGGCAGACTTGGGACTGTCCATTGAAACCAGAATCTTGGAAGTCACTTAGCTGCTATAATGCTATCACTGCACGCCCTCAAAAAATCCTCCTCAAGCCCATGCCTATTTCTCAGTGTGAGTGTGAGAGGTGGCACTTCAACATTTATGAAGGCACTCTCAGAAGCAGCAAGACCATCTTGATGAGCAACCCACCTGCTGCATGATCCACCATCTACCCCAGGGAAGAGGCTGTGTGGGGCCAGCCAATCCATTGCTCTTTCTCTCCTAGAACTCCTGCTCCTCCCACTTCCCACCTTCCTCCCTAAAGCACTCTCTTCTCCCACTCTTTGAGTTCCTTGATTCCAGCTGAGGACCTGAGATAAGTGGGTGAATAGCAATGTAACTGTGTTCAGAATAAAGACAATGCCCTTGTTTTTCCAGCCGCAATTCTAAAAATCCATTTGCATATATCTGAAGGAAAAAGGCACATAGTGGTTCTTACATACTGTTGTTAATCTTACTACAAATTGACAAACACTCTGTCTTTTAAGGAAACCATTCTTTGAAGCCATTAAGAAGTTAAAATGACTCCACACAAAGAACCAAACCCATAGAAGTAAAATGTGCTAGAAAAATTACTTTTTTAAATTCCTAAGTGTAGCCTGCAGGGTGAATACTGGCTTAAAGAAGATCATAGGAAGGTTTGGTAGAATCTAGTCAGTGCTTGCATTATGCTAGGCATTTGCAAGGTATTTAGAATGTAGCATTCAAACGGGGAGGGGGCCAGCGATTTCTACGGCCTCTGTTTCTCAGATGAAAGAATGGAAGCATAGAGGGATTAAACTATTTGCCCAAACAAACAGACTTAGAAAGTGGGAGGTTAGGGGCTACTGCCAGCATCTGCTATGCCTTCCTTCTAGCTCTGGACTGATCACACAGGAATTTATTTTCATGCAGAGTTAAGACACCTAGAAGAACATTATTGCTAGACTTTCTTAATTTGACACAAGGGAAAACTGTACCTTTTTTCTCAATAAAATGTTCCAATTTTTTTTAAATGTCCTAAGGAATGTGAATTGGAATAGCACGGGAGTTTTCAAGGGCAAGATGACAATCAAAACACTGGAATCCAGAAAGCAATGCAGAGTGTCTTCAAAATTCTTTTTTGGATATGCTATTTTGATTAACATTCACTAATTATACAAAGTGACTACTTTCATTATGACATTTTCATCTGTGCATGTAATGTACTTTCATTATATTCTGCTCTTCACTATCCTCTTCTACCCTCCCAATTTTTAAGAAAATATTTTATTTATTGATTGATTTATGGGAGAGAGCAGGAGGGAGAGAGAGAATGGGCACACGAAGGCCTCTAGCCACTGCAAACAAAATCCACACTCATGTGCCACCATGTGCATCTGGTCCATACTAGATTCTGGGGAGTAAAACCTGAGTCCTTAGGCTTCACAGGCAAGTACCTTTACTGCTTAACCATCTCTCCAGCCCCATCCACCCACTTTTATCCCTTCTAAGCCCCACTAATGCCTGTCATGTTTTGAATGTAAAATGACCTCAACAGGCTCTTGTGTTTGGATAATAATCCCAAGCTTGTGGATATGTTGCTTGGGAAGATTGTGGAACCTTGTAGGATACATATATATGCTGTCCCTCCTCTGGCCTCTTGCCCCTGACATGCTTCCCCTGCAATGATGAACTAGACTCCTGGCCCTGTAAGCCCGAATAAGACCCTTTTCCATTAGTAATTTCATTCTGGTCAAGCAGTTTGTGCTAGCCATGAGAAAGTAAAAATATCTCTTTTACTGCCCTCCCTTTTTGAATTCATTTTAATGCAGTTTTTATAATCACTCCATAAATTGAATATTCTGTACTGAGAACTTCTACTGGCTTCTTCACCCTGTCCCCTGCTTGGGGACAAAGATTTGTGCATGGAGACAAATGAGCCAGAGAATCACATATGCTGTTTCAAGCAAAATACCAAGAGAAGATATTCAAGTTTTAGATGAGTTAGTTATTGTGATGTTTATGTTATTAATTTTATCATAAATATAGATATTATTTGATGTATGTTCTTATATCTACTGTTCAGTTCCAACCTATCCACTCTTAGCTCTGCCTGTCTAGAGGTACCAGTAAGTCCTCAGCGAAGAACCCATGATTTTATTTACCTTTGACCTTCATGAATTGACTGGAACCTCATAACCAACCTTGCCTGAAAATAAAACATATTTTTAATCAGAAACACAGGAGATATGTACTCTAAAACCATGAATTTTACAAATTCCTCTTTTCTAACAAATTCCACTAAGTAAAATTCATGTATCTCATTTATGTAGTGGAAGATAGGCATTATGGTGTGGAGAAAGAGTGACATTTTTATAGAAAATCCTGGAATCACTAAGAATATTTCACCTTTGTTTTTCTCAATGAAAATAAATGATAATTTTAGCCTAAGAATGCATCTGAAGATGTAGTTTCCTCTACAAAAATTGCACACGCTCTCTCCTACTTTCTTTCCTCTTTCTTTCTTTCTTTCTTTCTTTCTTTCTTTCTTTCTTTCTTTCTTTCTTTCTTCTTTCGTTTTTCTTCTCTTCTTTATGGAGAAATACTGTGTGAACATTTACTTAGCCATTAGGACTTCATGGCAAGACTTTCAAAGCTGTGCTGGGCAGAGAGTCAAAACCTACATTTGGTGGCAAGGTTTTAAGTGGCCACAATGAACAGAAGGCTGTGGAGTTTCCCCTCCTCCCTGGGTGGCTCTACTGACATTTCTGAAAACAAAAGGTTGCCTATCAGGGATTGGCTGGAGGAGGCCTCTAAGGCATCTGCTCTCAGGATTTAAGAGTCTTTCTTCCAAAGGTGGACTAGCTTTTCAATTATTTCAAATATCTTCACTGAATTATGATTCTACAGAGAACAGCAGTCAACACCAAACTGTCTCAAAACACTGGGCACATTTCTAAACAGAGCTACTTTCCACATTTTCCTAGTGTGCTTCAATCTTTTAATCTTCATTTCCATATAAATAAAATATTCAGCTGGGATAGTTCCTTATATTCTGTTGTTGAACTGTTTTGGCAATAGTTCTATACCCATGGTGCCCTACCTGTGTTTTTAGAAAATTTATTGAAAAAATATATATAATGTATTTGGATCATAATAACCACCCATTACCTTCACTTGACTCCCCTCCCTGTCACAGTTAATGGTATCTGGAAACGAGACACATTCTCTGCAGTGGCATAGCCACTGATAAGACCCATGTGCTCTGGTAAGTAATGTTCCATGCAAACAACCTTACTTAAAGTTATAAGCAATACATACATGCAAAAGACATCAAGGTGGAAGGGAGACTGCCAGTGCTTTATGTCTATAGTGAGGATTAACAACAGAAGTTTAATCCTCTTGTTTACTGAGAAAAACAAATCACTGGCTTTATAACTTAAAAGTTATATATTCTGGAAACATAGATTGCTTTCAAAAATATTTATTTTGGGGGAGGAAAGAGAGAAAGAGAGAGAGAGACAGAGAGAATGGGCATGCTAGTACCTCTGAGAGAGGCTCCATTTGCTATTTCTTTGGCTTGATTGTTTCTTCATGCTACATGACCCAGTGTCAGCTGAGTCTGTCCTGAGGCATGACAGAACATTAAGAGCTATTCTTTGACTTTTCCCCAACTGAACCCGCGCATCTGTGATGGCAGCATCTTCTGAAGAAAGAATCTAGTAGCAATAAAATGTTGAAAACAGTAGACATAGAAGAGACGATTGGTGGGAAACACTGGCTAGCATTGTGTAGATTGGAAGCTTGAGAGAGGCCCTGTCTTTGGGTGATATTCTTCAGGTGTCATGAGAGTGGAGTAAAAAGCCACCATGGTTTGTGGTGCTCACATTGCCTATCTCGTTATTTTCCCTGTAACAACTCCTCACACACCTGAGTGCTTGTGTTGAGTTGAAATCCCATGCCCCGCATTGAGTGACCACTTAGAAGAGCTTCTTCTGATAACGCAGAGTCACTAAAACATGGGGGCCCATGACGATGGAATGCAGTTGTGTTTTAAAGAATAGTTTTGAAGGTTTATTGCTTTCCTTTATTTTTTAAGGTGTACATGTGGAGCACAGAGATGGATTTTGGGTGGGTGTTTTTCTCAGTTCCTCTCCACCTTATTTTTGTTTTTTTCCAGTGAGGAACATTTTATTGAAAAAAAAGCTTTTGGAAAAATATTAATTTAGCAGATATTATGAAAAGCTGTATCATATAGTTCATTCCATGCAAATAAATAAATCTAATATATATAAAACTTAACTCATAGATAAGTAAAGTTAGAATTACTTACTTCATTGAAAGAACAGCTGGTGGCTGGACTCTATTAAGAGGTTAGCATCTATATTATTTTTCAGTTACATATATTTAGCATACAAATAATTTTTCAGGTAAACACTTGAACTCTGTTGGGGGTTAGATATATAATTTTTGTAGTCATGTATATTTAACAGACATAATTTTTGGGTAAGCAGTTGGATTCTTTTAAGAGGTTAGATATATAATATTTGTTTCAGTTATGTATATTTAACATATAAAAATTTTTCAGGTAAAAAATTTGGAATCCATTAGGAGATTAGTATATAATGTCTGTTTTTAGTTATATGTTTAACATACAAATATTTTTCCTGGTAAATATTTACAAAAATGATGCATGTCTATAACATTGTCAATTTGCCATTTATTTTTAGTATTTAAAAGGAAAATTGATTATAAGTGTTTCTCAAATGGATGTTTTAACAGGGACTCCAAGTGGTTCTTATGATCCACCTTATCTTTTTGAGACCGTGTCTTTTATTGAAACTAGAGCTCTCTGATATGGCTAGACTGCCTAACCAGCAGACGCCAGGAAGTACTCTGTTTCTCACCCAAGTGCCCAGTTATAAGCATGTATCACCATGCCCAGCTTCTATGTGGGTGCTGGGTTCCAAAGTCAGGTATGCATGCTTTCATGGCAAGGACTTTGCCCACTGAGCTATCTCCCCAGGCTTAGAACATTGCTACCAAGAACATATTCACTGCAGTTTCCAAAAACAAATTCCAGAATCCTATCCATGAGGGGGTTTAGGGCCACTGAGAGCCCTGTAGAACTCAGTGAAATTCAAATCTAGCTGACAAGGTCTCATAAACAAATTCTGAAGGGAGCCAAAGTCTCTGTAATAGCAAAACTATCTCCCCTTCCAATACCCCAATGCCATGTATCTGAATGTGCTTCTCAGCTGTGCCCTACACTTCCTGCAACCTAGTTGCCACTGAGAATCCCGTGCTTCCCAAGTCTGTTTCTGTAGGTACACGGGATGTCCAAACAACTGATTCCAAGAGGTTCCAGAACTTCCAGGCAAACATTGTGTGCTTTCAACTGATATGCCAGCAAGCTCAGTGAGTCTGTGCACCTTTTAAATTCAGAAACACAGAAGTGACATTCCATCACTTTTACCTTATCGTAGTCATAGGAAAGCAGTCACTGGGTCCAGCCATTGCTAAAGGGGAGGCCATCAAGGGGTGATAATACCCTTGGGTATGGATTGTTGTGAGACATAGTGACAACTGCTGACCTGACCATCAGTGACACAAGTGACACATCATCTTACAGAATCACTAAGATGTTCCCTGATGACAGTGAAAAGCTAGCTTTGGAGCAATGAACCAGTTTACTGGTTAGCGCATGGGCTTCCAATTTCCCCAAATGCTTGTGTATTTACCTGTGGCAAGAAAGACTAAGATCTCAGAATGAGTACTCCACTGCTCCAGTCTCTCAGTCTCCTCCGAATTCCTCTGTCATTTTGAAAGACACAACAATAAAACATAACCCCAAATCTGTGGCTGAAGCAGGAGCCAAAACATACGTTTGAATAATTGTGTCCACACTAGGCAAGCACCCCAGAAATGGAACGTAAGAGATGAGAGGAGGTAGGTGAAGGAGTTGGAAATTTGTGTAAATATACAGCAGCTCCAGCTAATTGAAGCATTAGGGTATGAGGAGGAATCAAACCTAGTTAGGGTCTGCATACATTTGCTCCAGGCCCACATGTATTGCCAAAGCACAGTTTCAAGGGTGCCAACATCAGAGAATTCCTCAGGGGAAATTCTTGGGCTGGGAAGAAGGCTGACTTATTGTTTATGAAAAAAAAAAAAAGCCTTCATAATTTCAGGTCACAACACGGCGATTCCGATGAAACTGGTTTGCAGAATGGAATCCTTGTCAACCCACTTCCTTCTTGGAATTATAAGTCTCAAGGTTACAAGGAAATGTAAATACCATGTTGTTCAATCTCTAAGCCAATGCGAGATTCCTTTCTAGCCATGATCATTAAAGGTCATTGAACTACTTGAGGCCAATAGCAACTTTGAAGTCACAGAAGCATGAGGGAAACCTTGCAACGGTAGACCTATCTAGCCAATCTGTTCATTTTGCATTAAATTGAAATTTGCTTCTACGTTATTAGCTACTATTTAACTATGACCTTCAGAGGAAGCAAAAATTTCAGACTAGGGGGCTGGGGAGATGGCTTAATGGATAAAGTGCTTATTATGTAACCCTGATTACCTAAGTTTTAACCCAAAACTGTGGAGGGCTTCTATAATTCCAGTGCTCCTTCATCAAGAATGGATGCAGAGACAGAATTTCCCAGAATTTCATGAATAGAGCAGTGAATGAGAAACCTTGCCTCAACCTAGGTGAAGGACAAGCAGCCACTGACCCAAAATTTTCCTCTGACCTCCACACAGCAGTCCCCGGCACAAACAGGCCTTTACTCACACTTGGACAGGCACATACACATACAGCATGTGCATTTAACAGCACACAAATAAAAGAAATTAAACTGAAACAAAAAATCAAAGAGACCATCCCTATTTGACATCATCACCTGTCAAATACTGCAGACAATTCTGCAGCTTCTTTTACAACCTGCATTTTCTCTTGACCCATTGTATTTCATCCCATGATTTTTGCAAGCACTCCATTCTTTACATATGCTAGTCCTTTGGTAAACCCTGATTTTTAAGGTTCATCCCCAAATAAGAGTACTTCATTTGGGAACATTATTAATCAACACAAATTCAGCAAAGAACTGCTGGATGGGCTGTACACTGTACTTAGTGCCTATGTTTATTGAAGCAAATATATTGTTGTGTTCTTTAACTGATGAATAAGGAAAACATTCCTTAAGCCTCTTTTGCATGACAATGACTTAGGAGAATAAAACACGAAAATGAATTTGTGTGTATTGATTTCCACTACATTTGGGGATCTTTCCTGGAACTTCACATGCATGATCTCATCATGTGTTTCCTCAAACTCAAGAAACGAGTGAATATTTTCATCCTATGAATGAGAAAACTAAGGTTTGCTCCAGTTACCAAGCATGACAGTGTATATTTACACCTGTCCAATCCATCTGTATTTTACTCACACTAAGAAGAGCCAGAAAATCTCCACACTCATAATTCAGAGTCTTAAGGGATTTCAGAAAGGATCTATTCAAAGACTCCTCCTACTACAGATTAAGGGATTTTCATTATCTCTCAAGGTCTAGTTTGACCTAACTTAATGGAAGGGCAAGGGCTGGAAACAGGTTACTCCCCAGTGGTCTTTTATCATATTATACCTGTGTAATTGGGTAAAATAAACTACGTTGGACTTATCTCTATGTAATTTACTCAAGTGGATTTGCTTGGATTCAATATCTCTAGGTTATTGTGGTGTTGAATGCTTTAGACTTTTGTTACCAAATTCATTATACTACTATGTCAAATATACATACACACATATAATTTTATGTAAGTGCAGTAAATACATATTTACGTACATAAGAATATATGTTTGTGTATATATTAGGATGCATGTGCACATGTAGGTATGCATATTTAGGGTCATGTATATATGTGTGCATATACATAATATGTTCATTTATTTACTGGTTTACTTGAAATGCGCACAAACTGATTATTTTATTTTAGCTATTTGAGAGAGAAAGAGGCAGAGAGGCAGATAAAGAGAATGAATTAATGGATAAATGGGTGTTCCAGGGCCTCCAGCTACTGCACACAAATTCCAGGTGCCTGTGCCACCATGTGTGTCTGGCTTGCATGGGTCCTGGGGAATTAACCTGGGTCCTTTGGCTTTTCAGACAAATTCCTTAACTGCTAAGCCATATCTCCAGCCCCTAAAAACTGCATAGAATCTTGTAATAGATGATTAAAGAATTCTTAAGAAAGTCATGAAAAGTCCTTAATTAGTACTTTTTAGACACACACACACACACACACACACACACACACACACTAAACAGAATCTTTCACTAACCCTAGCATGATCTCCAACTTTCCATGTAGCTGAGGGTAACCTTGAACCTCATCTTCCTGTCTGTACTTCCTGAGTGCTAAGATTAAAGGTGTGTGTCATCATACCTGATTTATTTGGTGCTGGGTATCTAGCCCAAGGCTTTGTGCATGTGCTAGGCATGGACGCTACTAAGTGACTACTTCACCAGTCCATAGTCCACATTTCACCACAGGAGTTTTCAACAAGCTCCTATTGTCATATCTAGAAAATTATTCAAAGAAACAATGGCTAAGACATTGGCAGAGTCAGCATAGATTATGTAACCTTTTTTTTCTTTCAGACCACATCAGCCTAGGGATATAAATTGGGTCACATTTACATAAAACTCATATATGCCCTCCTGCATACTATATGACCTGTGGTTGCCTGCAAAGCCCTATTGAAATCTCCAACAAGTTCTCTCCAGTTCTTTCCAGGAATCTGCAGAAATGATCTCATTGAATGAATTAACAACTTCAATTTAGGACAATTTGGTCCTCCCTCACTAACCTAGGTCCTTTAACTCATGAACTGTCTTGATATCTGAGACTCACAGATGCCTATCATAGTTCAACTTATCAACACAGTGTCCAACACATCCATAGTCATGTCCATACTTCTTCCTGAGTGAGGTTAGCTCACACATTCACCTCAGAGAATCTATCTATCATAATTATGGCTAGTTCTGACAGTGCAACTCCTAAGACATACATGTAGGCATTACCTGAGATTTCTTCCATAACACAGTAAATACATATTCATATCTGAGACTTCCAGGGCATACTCAATACTGTGTTTGGTGCCCCACAAAGAAGATGTCGTGTTCATCCTTCAGTCTCTGACACTGAAGACACAGGTGCCCATGGAACATGGCATTAGGTTTCTACCATTACTTACGGATTTTGTGAGAGCTCTTTCAAATTGTCTCTAGTCACGGTTGCCCATATAATAGCTGTAACTAGCTAGTAATATTTGGAGTAAAAAGTGGACATACTCCTTCATTAGACCTCTGTTCTGGATGTCAACCTTCCACTAAGAAAATACTTTTCCCAGAGGGTTCCCAACCTAAGAGCCTCTTGTGCCCATGTATATGCCTAGACATATCTCAATCCCAGAAACAGCCAGTCATGGCTCAGGGGTAGGGCCCCAGCCTGCCAGGTTTGATATGTGGGATGGGATGAATAGTTTCAAGGCTTGGCTCATAGTTTTGAACTCTCAGTGAAAGACAGGAGCTAGTGTTATTCTGTTTTCCCCTTGCATGTTCCTATTAATTGGTTTACAGTATATAAACTGTAATATATTTTCACCCTTCTTTATCTTCTCTCTCTCTCTTCTTATGCAGCAAGGCTTTTTCCTCTCTGTCATTCCTTTTAGCATGTGCACGAGCATGCCAGTGCTAAAGGGTGTGATTGAGGTCAGAGGACATCCTTGATTTGTCTTCACCCTTCATCTTTTTGAGAATCTTTTGTTATTCACTGCTACAGATGCCAGGCTTATTGCCCCAGGATATTATCCTATTTCCACCTGCCATCTGGCTATAGATTGACTGATATTAGAGATGCTACCTTCTGTGCTTGGGTTTATGTAGGTCCAGGTCCTGTGGATCTAAACACAGATGACCAGGCCTGTACAGAAAGCTCTTTGCCCACTGATCTGTCTCTCTAGCCTTGGAGCCTTTTGAACCACTCAGATAGCCATCTTCTTATGTATCTACTCACTAAGTCACTGGAGTCATAGATGCTTCCATCTACAATGCTGAATATGCCACTTAGCAATTGAAAAGAGGTACTTTCATTGGCACATTTTACACATAAACAGTTTTTAAGGGTGTTTAGCTAATCTTTCAAAGAACCTAAGCATGAACTTGAACCTAAGCATGAACTTGAAGTCATATAGGATAGATCTTTAGACATTTGCTATTCAATTATTTTTTAAAGTAATCCTGAAAGGAAGATAATTTGGTGAAATCTGAGATTTTAAAATATTTCCATCATTGACTAGTTTCAAGATACTATCAAAATAACAGTCTGGGCATTTATAGCAATGACTGAATTCCTTCTCTGTTCCAACATTCCTCTCACCTAGACAGATTCATCTCTAACTATGCTTCATGCATTAATAATCGATGTCACATCCACACCCAAAAGAGATGGGAAAGTATATAATTAAAGTGATGTACAAAAGAGGAACATAAAATTAAAGATCCAATTAATTATTGAGAAGCAAAGGGAAATATGGCCACACCCCAAAGAGAGAATGTATGGCTTCTAAGATAAATTGTTTTTCATTTTTTTGAGGTAGGGTCTCGCTCTAACTCAGGCTGACCTGGAATTCGTCTCAGGGTAGCCTTGAACTCACAGCAACCCTCTTGCCTCTACCTCCTTAGTGCTGGGATTAAAGGCGTGAGCCACCACACCTGGCTTCTGTGCTTAAATTTTATTGTCAGATAAAGCAAAAAACAAACAAACAAAAAACAAAAACAAAAAAAAAAAACAAAGAATAGGCCCAGTGTGATGGCTCATGCCTTTAGTCCTAGCACTTGGGAAACAAAGGTAGGAGGATTACCATGAGTTCAAGGCCACCCTGAGACTACATAGTGAGTTCCAGGTCAGCCTGGGCTAGAGTGAGTCCCTACTTCAGGAAAACAACAACAACAACAACAAAAAAAAAAAACAACAACAGAGAATCGATATAAAGTATGTCCTAGATGCATATTTTATAACTGCAATGTACCTTAGTACTCTACTAATTCAGGACTTGAGACAGGAATAACTGAATGATATTAAAGAAAAACATAAACAAGGATGAGAGTCACATAGATATTTACTAAAAATTATAAGAGGGCTGGAGTGATGGTTTAGTGGTTCAAAGGTTGCATGAAAAGCCAAAGGACCCAGGTTCAATTCCCCAGTGCCCATGTAAAGCCAAATGAACAAGGTGGCACATGCATCTGGAGTTCATTTGCAGTGGCTAGAGGCTCCGGCATGCCCATTCTCTATAGCCCTCTCTCTGTATCTCACCCTCATTTTCAAATGATTGAATGAATATATAAATAAATAAAATTCATAAGAGTCTATTGTCTAAGATGTAAAGGAACACAGAATAGCAAGTAGTTAAATTATTATTTTCTTTTTCAGTACAGGCTCATGGGATCTCAAGTGTAGAATATTAATGTATTCCTTACTTAGTTGTACAGGGAGATTTTGGCCTCGAGTTTTGACTCCATTACAGTGTGGTCCAGGGATATGGATTAGTAAATGAAGTCAAAGAAGAGGTCTCAGAAGATTTCAATCCAGCCCTTGAATGGGTGGGAATTCCATACCATTGCTGAAGCTTCTCTCTTGCCTCTCAATTTTCTTCAACCTAAATTTTGACCTGGTGTGGACAAATACTGACCAAAGACCGGAAGGGAAAATTCAATATTTCTTTATCAACTGCACTTTTCCCTAGTGGATGCCAATCTATGTACCTGGTGTACTGATTTGGGGGCCTTGTTAAGAAGATATTGGTATGAGGTAGGTGTCAAAAGGGCAGAGTACATTTTTGCTTCCTCTCTAACCTTTACAACCAAACAACAGAACTTTAAAAACCTTTGAAAATTCCTCAGGTGGGGGCTGGAGAGATGGCTTAGCAGTTAAATCATTTGCATGTGAAGCCTAAAGACCCAGGTTCTATTCCCCAATACCCATGTAAGCCAGATACACAAGGTGCTGCATGCATGTAGAGTTTGTTTGTAGTGGCTGGAGACCTAGGAGTGACCAGTCTCTCTCTCTCTTTCTTTCTCACTCAAATAGATAAAATATTTTTTAAAAATTCATTAAGTGCATTGATTCTTGAGGACCTAATACCTTTTACACCCTCTCTTCGTTTGAGCAGGAAGTATTTGATTCAGCAGTGGCTAAGTGTTTAGGTTGAAGCTGCCCTGCAATTGGTATATAGCCAGTCCCTGAGTCCCTTGCAACTGATGGAGGCTGTGACTTTTCACCTTGCCAAAGCTTTCACATTCATTATCCTCAGTGTAATGCAGATGCCAGCAAGATCAGACAATGCTTGTGGCTTCAGATAAGGTTAAAGAGAGGCAAAGATTCACACAAGCATGTATGCCAAGGGATGAATCAATAGTCAGGTTTGACCCAAGTTCTGGCTTGTTAGCACAGCGCATGGTACAGCCGTGTTTTACTCTTAGAGCAAATTGTTCAGCATTACCTCATTAGTCTGTTCTCACTACTGCTGCACTGATGACCACTTCCAAAATGTATTTAGTTTAAAAGAATAGGCTGTGTTTTCCAAGGAATCCAGCTAGATGTATAGTTCTCTCCCCTCTGGGTTACGTAAAGAACCAATAAAAGGCTCTGCTGAAATGAAGACCCTACAGTCAGCTTACTATCCCTAGGAACATTTTCAATTACTAATATTTCATCTTAAATTCATGGCTTTGTATGGTATTTGTTTTCTACTCAAATAATATGGGTTTCTATTAATTATACTGTGTAGAAATAATCATTTCTGTAGCAAACTTAATGATGCAAAATATTTGTCAAGTGCGGCTATATTCTGGATGTGTTCTACTTGATATTCCAGAGTCACTCTAAAAAAAAAAAAATTTTTTTTTGAGGGAAGTTCTCACTATAGCTCAGGCTGACCTGTAATTCACTATGTAATATCAGGGTGGCCTCGAACTCATGGCGATCCTCGTACCTCTGCCTCCCGAGTGCTGGGATTAAAGATGTGAGCCACCATGCCTAGCTACCAAATTCTTGCTCTTCTCCCAGTGCTAACAGTATATGGATCTCATCAACCAGGATCCCTGGCTTTTTGCAGCCAACTGGATTTTGATTGGTTCCTGGTCACCCAAAGAGATGGGAAAGATAAAAGTGATCAAAGTTCTCCAACTCCCTTACTGGTGGACTCACGTCTGTAGTGCCTCTATTTCTCAGCTTCAAGAGTATCCATCCCACATGACTCTCTTGCTATAGCCATAGTTCACTCCCTGCAGAAAATATGCTCCACCCTTCCTCCTCCACACTTAGTAAAAGTAGTGTCTTCTTTATCCCACTTGCCCCACTTGAAAGTACTATTTGTCCCTGACCCTCTTTTGACAGAAAAAAAGTTCTTTAAGCTTGAGAATCACATGTTGCGACTAAGGTGATATGTCAGGCAGTTAAGTGCCTGCCTTGAAAGCAAGAAGACCAGAGGTCAATTTCTTTGTGAAAAAAAACAAAACAAAAAAACAAAAAGCTTGGCATGGTGGTGTGGGCTTATAATTCCAGAGCTAGGGAAGCAGAGACAGATCTCTGGGGCTCAGAGGCCAACCACTCTAGCCTACTTGCTAAGTTCCAGGTCAGTGAGCAACCCTGACTCAAAAAAATAAAAAAAAATGTGGGGCTGGAGAGATGGCTTAGTGGTTAAGCGCTTGCCTGTGAAACCTAAGGACCCCGGTTTGAGGCTCGATTCCCCAGGACCCACGTTAGCCAGATGCACAAGGGAGTGTACGTGTCTGAAGTTCGTTTGCAGTGGCTGGAAACCCTGGTGCGCCTGTTCTCTCTCTCTCTCTCTGCCTCTTTCTCTGTCTGTCACTTTCTTTCTTTTTTTTTTTTTTTACTTTTGTTTAGATTGTTATTAGCATTTTCCATGATTATAAAAAAAATCCCATGTAAATTCCCCCCCCCCCACTTTCTCCTTTGAAATTCCATTCTCCATCATATTACCTCCCCATCAGAATCATTGTACTTATATATATACAATATCAACCTATTAAGTACCCTCCTCCCTTCCTTTATCTTTCCTTTATGTCTTCTTTTTAACTTACTGGGCCTCTGTCACTTTCAAATAAATAATAAACAAAATTTTTTTAAAAAAATGTGCAGAGTACATGAGAGAACAGCTGAGGGTGTCCTCTGGCCACCACATATATGTGTTATACATGTGCATGTGTACCCACATCAACACACACACACACACACACACACACACACACTGAGAAAGAATTGTACCTTAAATACTTTATTTCAGTGATGTGTTTAAAGAGTTCATAGATGTCAGTTTAAATGGTTTGCTGGAAGCATGAATATATGAATGAATGCTACAATTAGAATAAATTAAACATAAATAACACAGAGGGTAAAATAATTTATAAAACTGACCTTGCAAATATATTAAGCACTAAAGAGATATGAATACAAACTTGAGGCTGTTTGTCTCCTTAAAGAAAATTCAAATCAAATACAGTAGATTTGCAATGAAACCATATCCAAAACGACACTGTGCCTATTGAAATACCTGTAGAAAAGTTAGGTGGAGAAGCGTGGCAATTTACAATGCCATGTCTGAAAGGAATGCAAGCCACAGGTCTCCTTCCTTGAGAAGTTAACTCCCTGATTTGAGATTAGCCCCTGTGGTTTGGCTGGCTACAGGGTAGATGTTTACCAAGCAATAATAGACATTTCCCTTTCTTCTCCAGGAAATACAGTGCACAAATAAAAAAAAAAAGTATTGTTCTGTCTAGAAAATAAAATAACACTAATAAAATGACATAAGCCTGTAGAAGAGGATGTTGATGTAGCATTATCCAGGGAGAATCTTAAGGATTAAGTAGGAGTATGGCCAAATGAGTCCTTCTTTTCCATGGCCTCCTTGTTTTACACCAAAAGAGAGTTGGTTTACTAAAAAAGGGACACACAGAAGAGTATATATCTGCAGCCCAAGCTGGCCTTGAACTCATGGCTCTGCAGCCTCCGCCTCCCCAGTGCTAGGATGGCAAGCATGCACCACTATTTAAGCATGTAACTCTCTGTACTTCAGAATGCACAGTCATGAGCCCTACAATGAATTTAAGTTTTCACCATTCTTCAGCATTTCCCTCATGATTTTTGTAGTGAATTTTTGATATCATTGTTGACCCATGAAATAAGGTATTTCTTGGTATCACATTTTTTTTTTTCTGCTTTGTTTTGAGTTTCACTTACAGGGATCATATAGCACAGTACATGGCCTTTTGTGTCTAGGCAGGCACGATGTCTGTGATCTCTGTCTGTGTTACTGAAAGCATCAGTACTAAATTCCATGCCCTGGTATGCATATGCATATGCCACCATTATTTACTCATTCAGCAGTTGGGAAACATTTACAATGCTCCTTTATCCACATCCCAATACAGTAGCAACTTTTCATGAATTGTACTTCTAAACTCTTCCCTTATCTTTGAGGTCTGAAAATACTGATTTCTAAATACTTTTTTCCAATTTCATATTTACTTGTTCTCTGCAAAGGGACCTTGTACAGCTCTTAGTAAAAGGTGAACTAGCTGTTTTGCATGTGACACACTCTGCCATCTAAGCTCTTTAACTGACATTTTTATGCCACATATATACCAGGACAACTAACACCAATTGAACAACTCTAAATCATAAGGCCATAAAGACACTCCAGCTTTCAGAATTGGGTGAAAATAAATGTCAATCTTAAGTTTCCTGGTCTATGGCATTTCATTATTCCCTTTAGTGCAGAGTAATATACACAGATATAATTCTATGAGGTTCTCAAAGTTTTATTCTCCTTTTGCAAAGTTGATTTAATTTATTTTTAAGGACTGAGCATTTTGAGATTTGGGGAAATAAGGTAGTGTATTCAACTAAATACAAATACATTATCAGGGGAAGTTAGAAGTTCTGACCTCAACTGACTTAATGGGAGCAAATTCATCAGTAGAAAAAAAGGAAAAGAAAGGCTATTAGGATCTACCCCAGACATCAAGTCTTAGATCAGGGACAGATCTGAACTTTCATCTCTCACTGCGACAGGTGTTAGTCTTGAGCTGGCTGCTCCCCTCCCATCAGTCACCTGCAGCCTGCATCACTTTGCACCCATTCTTTTCACTCCTTACTTCATTTTAAATGCTTGAGGAGGCAATATATCTGATTATATCTTTTTAGCACAGAAATCCCACATTTATGTTTGTCCCAAATCTAAACATAGGGCCACTTTCATCTTTAAAGGATGGATTTTCACCAAAATCCTTAGGCAGTTCTTGTTTTCTTAGCACATGAAGTATGTGTGTGTGATGTGGGTATATGCGTGTATACATGTTTATGTTGTTGGTACAAAAGTGTGTGTATTTGTGTGTGTGTTTATGTGTGTGCATGTGTGTATAGGTTCAGAGATTTACCTTGAGTGTATTCGTCATCTGCTCTCCACCTTAATTTTTTTCTTTTTTTAAATTTTTTTTGTTCATTTTTTATTTATTTGAGAGTGACAGAGAGAGAGAGAGAGAAAGAGACAGAGAGAGAGAGATTGGGAATGGGTGTGCCAGGGCTTCCAGCCACTGCAAACGAACTCCAGACATGTGTGCCCCCTTGTGCATCTGGCTAATGTGGGTCCTCGGGAACCAAGCCTCGAACCGGGGTCCTTAGGCTTCACAGGCAAGCGCTTAACCACTAAGCCATCTCTCCAGCCCCTTTTAAAATATTTTTTTGTTTATTTTTAATTTATTTGAGAACGACAGAGAAAGAGGCAGATAGAGACAGTCAGAGATTGGGCGTGCCAGGGCCTCCAGCCACTGCAAATGAACTTCAATCACATGCACCCCCTTGTGCATCTGGCTGATGTGGGTCCTGGGGAATCGAGCCTCGAACTATGCAAGTGCTGAACTACTAAGTTATGTCTCCAGCCCTCCACCTTATGGTATTTATCAATTCAACTATGCTAAGGATTCTCTTGTCTCTGCCTCCCTGGAACTGGGATTATAGATGCACACCACTATGTCGTGCTTTTAATGTAGGTCCTAGGGATCCAAACTCAGGTCCTGTGCTTTCACAGAAAGTACTTTTCCCACTGAGTCATCTCCCCAGGAGATGTATACAAGATTTCATCATATATTTTAATCAATTATTGCAGTGACTGAATTAAAGAGTAACACACAAATTTATTGAATGCTGAAGACCTTGGTCTTTTAGTGATCTCTATAGGTAATCAAACTTTAAATCTAAAATAATATTTAAAAATATTTCTATTTTAAATGATAAATATTACAATCAAGGAGAAATAAAGATATTTTATTTCATTTATGACACTTTTAGATTCTAATTTTGTTTTACTTCATGCCTCATTGTGCCTACTCCTTTTACCTCCATTCTGTTTAATTATTTCTTTCATCTGGATAAACTTTGCACCATTGCTGTAGGGAAGATCCCAAGGCCTAGAACTTTTCTACCACTCTGAGTGTAACCTCAGTTATGTTATATCAGGGGGACCCAGGGAGGAACAGTATAATGAAACATGTACATTTGAAAACCAGTTCTGAAGAATCTTATCTTAAAGAACTATAGAGTTGAGATTTTTTTCTTCTCTGAGATAGATGATGGCATCTTGCTAGATTCTGCAAATAATACTGAGTATACTTCAAAACAAGTCTAACATGAGTCTCTCCTCTGCTTATGCTTTTGAGCATCCAAAACCAAAAGATTAACAATTCAAGATTATCATTTCATAGTCTATTTTCTCAACTTGCATTTTCCTCACTTTCCCACAAGATACGTCTGTCGATATTCTCAACCTTGGATTTTTAACTGTGACTCACTCCTGTGGTGAAATGTTCCCATTGTTACTGTGACTTTAGGCATTGAAGGGAAAGCCCATCTCCTGGGGTTATTTCCAGGATAACAACTAACTAAAAGGAACTGTCAATCACACAGATGACTGTACAGGACCTGAGACAATGAAATCACCAAGTAACAAAAAAATGGGTTCATATACATATAGATTGCTATTAACATTTACTCTTATGACAGCAAAAAAACCCACAAAACAATTGTAATTGCTAATATTAGAATATTCTTAAGAATGTTATGGGGAAAACCAACCACCCTCTAATTTGACTGGAGGCCTGCTCCATGGGAGGGAATACATCCCTGATACTGAAAGCCTACAACAGGGGTAGTCATGAGCCCTAGGGGTTTAATGTCTGCTGCTGCCTGGCTAAATGCATATACTATGCTCACCAAACTGCCCAGTAAGCACTTCTCTTAATGTTCATACCCACATATTAATGCTACTCTCAATTTTGGTTAGAGAACCTTCTCTTCAGATGACAGTGACCTTGGGATGACTCAGAAGGCACCATAGTGCTGAAAAAAAGTGACAGAGGAGTGCTCAGCACTGAGATATCTCTATCACACCTTCCAAGGATCAGTGCCCATTGCAGAAGAGGTGGCAGAAAGAATGTAAGAGCCAAAGGAAGGGTAGGACTCCTTACAATGTGCTCCTCCAGACACAAAATGGCCTAGATATCCATGACCTCATTGCCTGATACTACCTTCACAAGACCATCATAATAGGAGGAAAAGATGATGACATCAAAATAAAAGAGGGACTAATTGAAAGGGGGAGGGGAAATGATGGAAAGTGGAATTTCAAAGGGGAAAGTGGGGGTAGGGAGGAAATTACCATGATATATTGTTTATAATCATGGAAGCTATCAATAAAAAAGCCCCAAAAAGTTTAAAACAAACAATAACAAATAAAGAATGTGTATTATGTTACAGCCCTTCAGTGAAATGATATTTGCATATAAGATATGATAATTTATTTATTGATATCTTGGGAGCTGTTTGGCTTTTTTGTCTTTTCCAAGAGTGCTTATTATTCATTATTTGGGTTTTTCTCCCATCTCCTGAGTATGACTGATTTTCTAAATCCTGCTCTTGACTCAGTTTAATCTCCTTTTTTTCCCCGCTGAGCTCTCCTTTGCAGTTATAGTTTTGGTTTTCCCATGTAAACTACCTAAAGAAGTAAATGAGAAGTAACTGATGAGGAAGTGACATCCTTCAAAGACAAGTAAGGTTGCGGCACATAAAGGGAGAAGAGGGACATTGCATGTATCACGGCAAAGTTGAGAAGAACAGTAGCTTCAGGCAGGAGCATTACTACTTGGAGAGCAGCTATGAGCCTCAAGCACCCACTGGGAAGCATCATAGTCGTCAACATTGTCTTCTGCAAGAACTTATAACTTAGCTTTTGTATAACTGAACCTCATAGAAGGTTTTTCCCAATGGGCAATGGCATGCATAAGTTTCACCGGAAGGAAATTTCTTACAGAGGCAACATGTGAAATCAGTGAGGCTTTAGGTAGGAGAAAACAGCAAAAGTGAGTAAGATGATGTTTTACCTTAACTCAGCAATTGCAAAGTGCAGCTCCTTGGACCCAAGTATGCCTGTTGCATTTTTTTTTTTCAATATTGATTTATTGGAACATGGCCATAGCCATTCAGTGAAATATGGTCTGTAGTTACTCATGTGCTATAACACGAAGCCTGTTATTTACTACGGGGTCATAATTCACAGATGCCAGCCTTAGAGATTACCTAAAACACGGTAAAGTTAAGAGGCAGAGACAGGAATAGCCATGAATAAACAGGATACCCCCATACTAGTTGATTGAGAGAACAATAAGATCAGAGAATATGATGGCCTTGGGATGAGTAGACATCTCTTTCCTTCATTAAAAACAGCTAGATAATAAGGCAGAATTAAAAAGTCTCACAGCTTACCCCACCTTAGGCTAAAGTAATTATTTATAATTACTTGTGTCACAGAGGATTCCACTGTAGAAATAAAGTCCAACTAAGTTCTTTTTCTGGGGTGGGGTTGCATGTTATCAGAGCTTTTCTAGTTTCCTTACATATTTCATTGGCAACTTTTTCTTAAATTTCAGGTCCCTGTTATTTAATTTCTGAACCATACTGTGAATAAGATACCATTACCTTGATCCATGTGAACACCTGAGTCCTAAATCCTTACTCTTTGAAGGCCCTTTTAATGAGCATTACAGCACATTATCAATATGAAATCACTGATGATGCTAGCTGGATCTTTCAATTCACAAAATCACTCATGAAAGTTCAATCTTTTATCATTGTTCTCAGAAATTCAAAATATAGGGATGGAGATATGGATCACCAATTAATGCTTTCACCTGAAAAGCCTAACAACTCGGATTCAAATTCCCAGTACCCATTTACAGCAACATGCACAAAATAGCCCATGCATCTGGAGTTTGTCTGCAGTGGCCAGAGGCCCTGTCGTGCCCATTCTCTCTGTTTGCCTCCCTCCCCCACACCCCTTCCATTTCTGTCTCTCTGTCACTCACTCTCTTTCTGCTTGCAAATAGAAAAATATTAAAGGAATATATTCTTGGCTGGACAGATAACTTAGCAGTTAAGGAAATTGCCTGCAAATCCTGAGGACCCAGGTTCAATTCCCCAGTTCCCATGTAAGCCAGTTGCACAAGGTGATGCATGCAACTGGAGTTAGTTTACTGTGGCTGGAGACTTGGTGTGCTAATTCTCTGTCTCCCTCTCAATAAGTAACATAAATTTATTTTGAAAATTAAAAAATTATAATTGTAGACCAATATTTTAACCCAATAGTTATTATTTTATTTTTATTTTCAATAATGTCAACAATGAAGAAGAAAATTATTTTTTCTTGACCATTTGAACTTTAATGATGTCTAATAAGATTCACATCTTTATCTAGCATAAATTAAATTATGCCAATGAATTATGAATTATATTTTCATTAATAAACTTTAGTATTATGATCATTCTTAGAATCCTATTTTTCAGTAAAGATGGGACTCATGTAAGCAGCAAATTAAATGGACATATAGACTACAAATACCATCTGTTTTTTTCCAAGGCCACATTATATTCTTTTAAGATGATATTTAAGACTATTTGTTTCTATGGAAACTCATTAATACAAGATCACCATGTTCAAAGCATCTCTGTACAGAAGTTACAATAACTTCAAAGGGAGGTTTATGATTTTTTTGGACCATTAATTATAATAGAAGACCCTATTTTGCTGTGGCAGCATTCAAAAAGAACTAAGAAAGCAAATATTAGGGAAAAAATTAATGGGAGATTTACTATCCTCTGAGGTAGATTCCCTTTATATGGGTTTTTGTGAGCTTGCCTGTGTGACTCATTTCCTAGCACTTAGGGAATGAGTTCAGAAAACCCAAAACTATAGTTTTGGAGGTGGTCTGATGCCTATCTGAATTTGCATTTATAATCTTCTCTTATTCTGAACATATTTCTTATATATTTAGGTATTGTTTAAACTACCTCCCCTAAATGAGCTCTACCCAGCAGGGAAAACATCCCTGACAGGGTAATGTTAAATTAAATAAACAGCAACTAATGAGATCTGTTATTACCTGCTCATGGGTCATGCTTGGGCACGCTGTCTGAAGGCTTGTGTTTCTAAGTACTGCAATAAATCTTTCAGCCTATTTTGCCTCTGAAAATTCTAATATCTTTGAGTACCATTGAAGTGTACAATCCTCATTTAAATCTCATTTAAATCTCTCACCTTGAAGTCTGTGTCTTCATTAAATCTTATCTTGGAAGCGATAAGCAAGTTCACATTTCAACAAGTCATATTTAAGAAAATAACACCTACTTGCTTCACTCTCTGTTGAGAAATTAACAAGCTCACAAAAAGCAAATTCCAACAAATATTTTAAACCCTTTGAATATTCAAATAAAATAATGGGTCCTTTAGAAGCTTTGACCCTGTCTCCAATGGTATGTGGGTATTTGTGCTCTCAAATTGCATTGACTTGTTTCATCCTTGTTCCATGTTCTGCTGCATAATTTTATTTCTTGCCTGTTATTCTGTCTAGGGTTTTTCTTACATACTTTCTCAAACCCTGATGCAATGAAGTCTGTAATGCAAATGTTATCATTTAGTTCAGAGAGCAGTCACTCCAATAAACACCATTTGTCCATTTCTTATGTCAACTCTTCTACTAAGTATAGTTTATGTCTCACTTAGCTTCTTATGTACATATAGTTGAGTACAACAATATTTAAACTATAGCCTCATTGGTTGAGAGTGTGAAAAGTACACATAGCAACTCAGTTATCTTTTACTGGGGGATATATACACCCTGCATTTGTTTTGCATAAACATTTTGCAAAACAAATTTGTTTTATATATTGTAGTAATTTTATAATTACTTTTATAACTTTAGTAATAGAGTAGTTTCTGTATCCTGTGTCATTCCAAAATTCAAACTAATGTTGCATATACATGTTGTCTCTGAAAGAAAGGTGTTTACTGATTCACAAAGTACATATGATCTGTGTGGTCCATAGAGGTGTAGAGATGGAGGTCTACTCAAGGTGTAATGACAGTCAGGAATGCTGGCTGAGTAGGAATAGGGGAGGGAGTAAGATCATCGAATAGGATGAAGTCATGCTGCTTTGAAAGAACTGCCCTAATTAAAACCTAAACATTGATGATATGTCCCAACTTACATATTGGCAAGATATCCTTCTTGTTGTTGATTGCTTTTAACTGTGGCTAGAAAAAAAAAGAAAGGTGGGAGTCACTACAGTGCAGACAAAGAGGTGATAAAAGATAAGGATAATAGCTGGTGCCTGGTAGATAAGAGGGTAAGAGTGGGAAATTTCTGTTTCATCAGCAATGCCCCTTACCTCTTCTTTCCCTATTGACCGGTGGGCTTTATAAATAGTGGTATAAGGCAGAGACTATTTGCAAAAGAGACTTAAAGAAGTGTTCCAGCTTGTGCATGTGTTTGTGTGTGTTTGTGTGTGTGTGTGTGTGTGTGTGTGTAGTATACATGTGTATACATGTTTTCATATGGCTGGATGCAAATATGTGTGTGCACATGCACACACACATACACAAACAAGCACATGAGTGAGTGTGCATATGGAGGAGGCCAGAGGTCAACTTCAGGTGTTTTTCTCAATAACCCTTCAGCTTATTTATTTATTTATTTATTTATTTTTAATTTTTTTTAAATTTATTTGAGAGCAACAGACACAGAGAGAAAGACAGATAGAGGAAGAAAGAATGGGCGCACCAGGGCTTCCAGCCTCTGCAAACGAACTCCAGACGCGTGCGCCCCCTTGTGCATCTGGCTAACGTGGGACCTGGGGAACCGAGCCTTGAACCGGGGTCCTTAGGCTTCACAGGCAAGCACTTAACCACTAAGCCATCTCTCCAGCCCCACCTTATTTATTTTTTCAAGTATTTTATTTTTATGTGTTTGAGAAAGACAGAAAGGCAGAGAGAGAGAAAAAGAGAGAATGGACACACTAGCTTCAGCCACTGCAAATGAATTCAAGATACATGTGCCACCTTGTGCATCTGGCTTATATGGGTCTTGTGGAATCAAACCTGGGTTCTTTGGCTTTGCAGGCAAGTGCCTTAACTGCTAACCCATCTTTCCACCTTCACCTTTATTTTCTGAGATAGGGTCTCTCAGTGAACCTAAAGCTAACTGATTCAGCCAGACTAGGTAGTCATCCAGACCCAGGGATCCTATTGTCTATGCTTCCCCAACAATAGGTTTATAGGCACATACCAACATGCCTAGCTTTTACGTGGTTGCTGGACCCTTAACGCAGACCCTCATGCTTGCATGGGAAGCACTTTAATCATGGAGCCATCTCCCCAGTTCACTATCAGGTTATTTTTAGCAGCAGCATCTTAACCACTTGGCCACCTCATCCCTTCAGGTTATTTTTAAACCATAATTCTGACAATGTTTCTATGTACTGATTCTGGGAACCATTATTATATAGCTATTCTGAACACCTTCTTAACGAGTTGCCAACATGGGCATACATCTGTGAAGCACAGTTGTCAGAAGCATATCTTGCACATATTAATTCAATGAGTTATCATCTTTTTGGTGTATGTATATGTTGTGTGTCTGTATTCTTCTATGTAAGTGTGGGTGTGTTTGTGCCATAGCACATGTATGGAAGGTCAGAGGACCACTTCAGGTATCTGTCTTAGCCTTTCACCTTCTTGAAGCAGAGTCTCTCATTCATTGTTGCATTTATTAGGCTCCTTGGAGATTTTTGTACAGGCCTGCCTTCTGGATGTGGTTGAACTGGGATGACAGACAGTAACACTACATAATCCAGTATCAGTAGTGGTATAACATCCAGGATCAATCATAGTACAATATCCAGGATCACTAGCACTGTAGCATCCAGAATTACTAGTGCTACAGCATTTGGCATCACTCATCCTAGAGGACTTGCACCACCGCATCCAGCATCACTAGTTTTTAGCACTCAGCATCGCTAGGTCAAAACCATCCAGCTTCGCATGGATTGGTTCAGGGCATGCGACTCCCTTCCTCACTGTCAGTTAGCAAATGCTTTATCCATTGGGACATATCACAAACCCTAAGTATCTCTTTTTGGATATGTTATTTTAGAAATAGATATAATTGAATACCTTGAGCTCTACTATGAGAACTCCACCCCACTATAAGTTAATTTCTACTAAGATATGTTGGTCAATTTTTTGAGGCTCATGGATACTACATTTTCCCTCTAGTAAGGAGACTATGGGTGCACAATTATCATTGTCAAGGTCATTACAAGAACAGCCATCACTTAGGACACTAAAATATTCTGTCATGACTAAGTAATAACGTGGTCATTACTGGCCCTTAAACTTAATTGCAGTATGGTTTTCATAAGCTCTTCTATCATGACATGTAGAATAAGTGTTCCCTTTCCAGCTTGTCAAGGGTCACATTTGTTGTGAAGCCTCTATGTTGTTCATTGCCTAGAAAAGGGTGGAGCTGTGCATTCTTGAATACAATTGGTCCTTCTGAGAGTCACTCCCAACTAGATGTGTTATCCTTTGGGTGCCCTTGTGTTTCTTTGTGTATCTATGATTTCCATGGATCAAAGAGCCCCAGAGTCCTGAGCGCTTTTGAAAGGTGAGAGCCTGCATCTGTCTGCTCTCCTTTTGTGGCTCCTGCCCTCCGCTCGGCCTGTGAAGCATTCCATCTGCCTGTGTCTGTGAGGAGGCACACGGCCTCTGGGGCTGAACCAGTGGGGTCAAATAATGTTCTCACCATTTAGTATAATTAACTCCAACCACCCGTCTGTTGCAAGGCCCTGTGCAGCCAACACAAGCAAGAGAAGGCCAAGAAGAAATTTCTCCTCATTATTAAACCTAAATCTAAGCACTTGTCTGTCTGTAAAAACAGAACAACGCGAGGAAAACTGAAACCCGTGCACGGGGTCTGAGGTTTCAATAAATGTCAGGGAGCGTCAAGTCTGTTTGGATTGCAAATTATTGCTGGCTGAAGGTCTTAGGATTTTACAACTAGAGATTGCTGTCATGGGGTGGGGGGAGGGGTGGAAGGGAGCCTCTCACATCACAGCCAGAGGGGAACAGAAGTTACCAAATACTATAATAATCATAAAACATTACAAGAGGGACTTTTGGCTTTTGCTAAATTAAGTCTTTCCTTAATGCACATCCCAAGGAGCAGCAGCCTACAACACTCTGCTCTTCCCCTCAGGTTGATGAGGTGTCAGGTTTACCCAAGACTGAGAACTCAAGTCTCTGCTTTACCCATTCTGAATTCCACTTCACCCCTCCTTGCTCAGCCACTTTGAACATCTGAGAGTGATAAAGAGGCCTAAACGTTTCAAGGTGAATTAATACCTCACTACATATCCCGGGGAAATGCACACCAATAATGTGAGTGGTGGTTAAGTCTGTTTTTCAAATGAATTAAATGGGTGGGCAGTTATTGATTAAGATCAATGTAAGGCAAGAGCTTTCCAGCCTGTTCATGGAATGATACCAGTCCGCTGCTTTTTACTGGAGGAAAGATTTCACGTTTTTTAAAGGGATGCAGATCCACTGCAGCTTATTGATGTTTTTACTCATTTGTTCCATCAGTGGTTACTGTTGAGGTACTCGACATCAAGTACTGTGTTACATGTATTGAAAGCCAAGAAAGTTGTGGCCCTCATTCTCCCCAGCTATAAGTCAAGTGTCATTGTTTTAACGAAGACTCTTTTGGCTTCAAATGACTGAGAAAACAACAACAGCAACAACAACAAAAAACCTTCCTTAGGTTAACTGAAAGCCAAATAGGGAAACATCATTCTAAGTTATAGGAGCATCTACAGATCCAAGAGAAAGAAACACAGCAGGACCTCATAAAAGCCCAGAGATTGGCATTAGGAAGCTGTGAAAAAGAAGATAAATTTCTCAAAATCTGTAGTTACACAGGCTTTCTGGTATGTCTTCTACAGGTGGTCTTTATTCATTTCTATTTCTGCTCTCTAGAGTTTCTAAGCTTTCTTCTTCTGAATATATATATAGAATGTTAAAGAAAAAAAAAAACCTTCTCAGACAAACGACAGACATCCCCTTTCTGTTTGCAGTTTTGGTTAAGTCCCCCAACTCATCCTGTATGGAGGAGAGACTTGGCTTGTTCCATTCTGGGTCAAGCGCATATACCCTTAGTGGTTAAGGCAGCTGACAGGATTCATGGTCTCACAACGGTGGCTTACTTCCAATCTTATGAAGTAAGCTGAGTCCATTTCTGTAGCTATATCAGTTACCCTCTCGTTGCTATGAATAAACGGCTGACCAGAGACAACTTAAAGATAGAGAGAGTTTATTTTGGGCTGACAGATATGAGGAGAAATTTCATGTGGGCAAAGTGTGGTAGCAGAGGAATGAAGCAAAGCTGGCCACGTTGCAGTCAGTCAGCAAGCAGCGGGAGAACAGGAAGTAGAGCTGGGAGATAAAATCCCAGGCCCTGAACCCAATGGTCCACCTCCTCCAGACAGGATTTCCTAAGCGTTCCATGGCCATCTGAAGCAGCACTCCTGGCTGGGGGCCAAGTTCAACACATGACCCTATGGGGGATATTTTATATTCAGACCACAACAGTAGTAGATAGATCAAACCCCTGTATCAATACATCTACCTTTCATGCCTATTTATTTATTGAGGTAGGTAGAGTTTCTCTCTAGCCCAAGCTGACCTGGAATTCACTATGTAGTCTCAGGGTGGCCTTGAAATCACAATTCTCCTACTTCTGCCTCTCAAGTGCTGGGATTTAAGACACCTGCCATCATACCTGCCCACCACTCCTGCCATCTACCTTTTAAATTACCACAAGAATGGGTATACAGCTTGGGTGTGTTATATAACTTTACTGTCAGAGTTTGAGGAAGATGGGGTTAGTTAGTGTGCTTGTCCCTAAAACAATCTAAGATGAATAGTGACATTAATATTTCTATCCCATTATTGCCTGAATTGTGAGGTCTCCCCAAAACAGCACAACTATTCCTTGCAATGTTCTTCCTGTTTAAGGGTTATGTGGTATGCCAGGAGCATCCAGAAACTGATCACGACTGCTGTAGTCTTGTAGACTCACTCACAGGTGTCCCAGAGAAAACAGAGAAGTGGATTATTGACCACAAAAATATGAGCTTTCTATCTCCTCATTCCCTTTCAGTGGGAGGGTTTCTGAAGTAGGGTTGGTATTTACTCACTTTCTGTAGCAATGGTGATGCATAGGGCCAGATAGCAGACTTCAAACTGCCTCATTTGGGCTCCTCAGATGAAAAATTTAAAGTCAAAGGGTTGAGTAAAATTTTTATTTAGACGATGAATGAAAATATCCTTGGTGGAATTTTATGGCTTGAATATGAAAAGTCCTCCACCCCTTGAGTCACGCATTAAAGCTTGGTACTTAGCTTATAGGCTTGTAAACATTGTAGAAGTTGTGATCCACTTAGAGTGAGACACTCAGCAAGGGTGGGACTATGAAGGTTATACCTGGCCCTGATTAGTTTCCTGTTGCCCCTCACTACCATGACGCAAACCATTCCATCATACCTTCCCTGCCATGACAGAATCTTCCAGAATCTCAAAACAAAACAAATCTTCCCTCCTTTAAACTGGTTGTCTTGGAATATTTGATCATAATGATACAAAAGCATGACTAATACAGGGAGTGAGGAAGAGAGACAAGGAAAGACATCCAACAAAGAGAATGTGGTGGTTTGATTCATGTGTCCTTTATAAACTAAGGTCTTCTGAATGCTAGGTTCTCCCAGCTGATGGAGATTTAGGAATTAACACGTCCTGGAGGCAGTGTGTTGTTGGGGGCAGACTTATGGGTATTATAGCCAGTTTCCCTTTGCCATTGTTTGGCACACTCTCTTGTCATCATGGGGCTTCCCCTTCAGCTGATAAGCCAAAATAAACCTTTTTTTTTTTTTTCCCACAAACTACTCTTGGTCAGATGTTTTCCCCCAGCAATGCAATCCTGACTGCAACAGTTACCAAGCCAGTTAGTAAGGTGGACCAATAGAGATTTGTACTGCCTAAGGAATGAGGATCCAGTGTGAATTACAGGACCCTGGGTCACTCCATAAGAAAGAAGAGTTCATTGAGAAAGATGAAAGATGTTCTAATTTCTTATATGTTTTCAAACTATAGGTCTACACTGTTCTGAAAACTCTGATTGGCAATGGTCTCCAGAAGGGAAAGAAATGTCTCGTTCATCAACTGTGAGCGCGTGCTGGTGCCTTTCCTCACATGGTGAGGGTGGTGAGATGTTGGAATCGCGCTCAATGCGTCTATGTCAGCCCTACCATCGTACTTCCCAGCGTTGAATGTTACTTCTATCTCATCCACGGTGGTGACCAGGCATGCTGTGTTCAATAAAATAAACCACGAGAGCTAATAAGGTGAACTGGTCTCATTCAGTTTGTGTCAAGGATGCAAGTGACACTCCTTCCTTTACTACTTCCTGCCCAGTCAAGGCATCCCACACCCTGGCCCACCATTTTTGATGGTATAGACCACAAGACCTGGAGGAGCCTTCAGACCTCTATCCCTAAGGATGTCAAGGTTGAATCCTTAGTCACCCTGTCTCTCCAAAGTTGCTGTTGCTTTAACTGTTGTGATTATGTACTTTTTTTTTTATTAACGTGTTTGGAAACACTGAGAAGAATTCAGTTAATTCTCTGACTCAGTTGTACAAATAATAACAAGGTCTGAAGACATACTCTAGTTGGGAGGAAAAGCCCATGGTGAGCTAAAGGAAAGGAATTGGTAGTTGCATGGATATCAGCTGTGTTCACAAATGTTAAAGGCATGAGGCTATATGCAGTTCTGGTGAGCATCTGCTATGCAGGCATATTACTCTCTCCAGGATATTTGCCCACGTGAAGCAGTAAAATAAACCTCAGGGACTGGTGACAGGTGGTGAGGTTAGGTGTTCATAGGTATGCTTCTCAGAAAATAGCAATATTTAAAATGACCTTATCTAATGTGAGTTACTCATTAGAAGACCCCAATGAAGAGGATCTTAGTTAAACAAAATTAACTATTATGAAACCATGGGAAATTAGTAAGGAAGAAATAAGACTATCCTTGAAGTGATGGACAAGCTACCATGAGAAAAGATAGTGGGAACATGTGAAGATGGGAATCTGAGGACTTCCACCCAGGGTACCACCTTAATCTCCTGAGAAAGACCTCAGAGTGTGGAGTCAAGAACATTGAAAAAAAAAAAAAAAAGAGGCCGGGCATGGTTCATGCCTTTAATCCCAGCACTCGGGAGACAGAGGTAGGAAGATTGCTGAGTTCAAGGCTACCCTGAGACTACAGAGTAAATTCCAGGTCAGCCTGGACTAGAGTGAAACTCTACCTTGAAAAAAAAGAACGTTGGCTTATGATTTGAGCCCTAATGGTATGAGGGAGGAAAACCCTGGCCATGTTGCAGCTGCGATCAACCCCATGTTGTCAGCCTTAACAACAGTGTAAAATGAAGTTCCAAAATGCTATCATCCACAGAGGCCTTCAGGTTTCCAACTATGGTAGCAATGCTCTGGTTTTCAACTCCTGTACCTTTTCTTCACTCTATTTTCACTTCTACCCATCATCATTCAACTCCATAGGAAATCTCGTGATTGAATTCTATTCTCTCTGGCATGCTGTTCTCCCTCATCCTCTTACCTGATACGACCATCATCTTCCTGTCATAAGTATCATGTTGTATGTAGCACATATTGAATTATTTTGTAGTAGATTTTTTTTGTTCTTTTGGTTTTTTGAGGTAGGGTTTCACTCTAGTCCAGGCTGACCTGGAATTCACTATGTAGCCTCAGGGTGGCCTCGAACTCAAGGAGATCCTCCTACCTCTGCCTCTCAAGTGCTGGGATTAAAGTCATGTGCCACCACGCCCGGCTTGTAGTAGATTTTTAAAATGCTCAAGTTACATAAATTACGAGGATAGACCTTAAAGGGTGTCTTATCAGTTGTATGAGAAATGTGCACAATAGATCCCAAGTGTTTCTTGTATGATGAATACAGTTTCAGTCAACTTCCACAACCTTTGACTAAGCAATCCTTACTTTTCATGCCTAGAGCTAATAAATATATTACAACTGGCTGTTTAAATTCTCCATTAAAAATAGTAGTTTAGGGGCTGATTCAGTAGTTAAGAGTGTTTCCTGTTCAAGCATGAAATCTGAATTTGAGAAGGCCTGATAACACTTGAGTTCAAATCTCTAGAACCCATGTCAAAAGCAGAGTATGGCAACATGTTCCTGTAACCCTAGTCCCAAAGGGGAGCAAAAACCTGGGAATTTCTAAAGCTCGATGGAAAAGTGGCAAGTTCTGAGAGCAGTAAGAGACTCATGCTCAGATAAGAACAAAGGATTAAAGGACACTGATGTTCTCCTCTGGCCAGTGCAGGGTAATGTACCCTGCTTCAGGCAAGTTCATAGGGATCCTCATGTGAACATACATGTACTTATGCTGAATAAAACATACCACTTTACACACACACACAATAGTAGTAAGGCATAGAGGACTATATGTATGCATATGTACAAATATGTGTTTGTGTGCATGTGTGTGAAAAAAAATGGCAAAACACTTTCAGAGAAATGTTGACCTGTTTGTTAAAATTGATTTTTTCCATCCTATATACTACATTCATCAACAATATTAAAGTGCTATCCATATGATTTAGTTGTAACCCTAAGTAGGTATTTTTATGCTTATTAAAACCAAGAGAAATGTGGGCTGGAGAGATGGCTTAGCGGTTAAGCGCTCGCCTATGAAGCCTATGGACCCCAGTTCGAGGCTCGGTTCCCCAGGTCCCACGTTAGCCAGATGCACAAGGGGGCGCATGCGTCTGGAGTTCGTTTGCAGAGGCTGGAAGCCCTGGCGCGCCCATTCTCTCTCTCTCCCTCTATCTGTCTTTCTCTCTGTGTCTGTTGCTCTCAAATAAATAAATAAAAAATGAACAAAAATATTAAAAAAAAAAACAAGAGAAATGTTAAACCTCAATTTTCTTTTCTTGTTTTTCATGGTACCATTTTACTTTGGTTTAGGGCTGCTACATATGCACGTGTTTTAATGGTGGTTCTTCCCCGCACACAGGAAAGTAAAGATTTTATCAGAGTTTATAGCCCAAAGATTTCTTTGTAATAAAAATACTAAACAGTTAAGACTGAGATACTCATTATATTATATAAAAATCATTATTTTCAAATACCAGCACTGATGGGGTCACAGTCAAGTGACTTGCCACACAACATGGCATCAGAGCAGTGACAGAGTCATGCATTTGCTACATCCAGGGCCATGATAGTCCCCAGCTGGAAGCTAGGTCTTCATCAGAGAGGCTGTGACCGTCCTTTATGGGTGAACAGAGCTGGGAGCCCCATCTCTCCACATACAGTCCCTGGTGCAACATACACACCACCTGGCTTGATAGAAATGTGGATTCCTGGGTCTTCCACCAGACTGGCTGACTGAGTCTCTCTGGGGAAAGTGACTCAGGAAATGCCAAAGAAGCTTGAGAACCCCATGAAGAAGACCTAATGCAAAGGTCAGAGCTGTCCAGGAACTTCGATCAGAACAGGGAAAATGAGGGAAGCATTGCAAGAAATAAGGACCGAGGAGGTCAGTCAGATACACTGAGCATTATTTTGGATTTAGGAAGCCAGCTCCTGGGGATTTTTACAGTTAGGAGAATGAGACAGATGCAGAAATAGCAGTGAGGGATTAGATTCCACATGCATTTTGAGAGATAACTCTGTCCACACTGAGAAAGTCCACTTCTGCTACTGGAAAAGCAAATGCATCAGCTCCGTAGTTTGGGTTTTCAATATGTTAGTAAAGTTCAAACATGAAGGTGGCATACACTGAAAACTGGCAATGGACCATTTGTAGAACATTACAGGAATGTAAGTGGACAGAAACATTTCAACAGCCTGTTTTTGAAATTCTAAATGAGGGACAGTAGTTGACATGGAAAGTTTAGTGATGTCATGGCTTCTCCATGCTTCTGTTTTTCATGTGGCTTACAGTTTGCCTAAATAGTGGGCCATGTAAATTGAAGAGTGCAATAGGAAGATATGGGAGGTGTGTGTGTGTGTGTGTGTGTGTGTGTGTGAGAGAGAGAGAGAGAGAGAGAGAGAGAGAGAGAGAGAGAGAGAGAGAGAGATAACTGCTTTATAAAAAGAAAGTGTTTATTTTGACCCACAGACTAGGAGATTCCAGCATGTGATCAGTGGGTCCTCTTGATTCGGGTCTGTGGGAGGCATCATGTCCTGGTGGGGTGATGGTGGAAAAAAAACTTCTCACCACATGTCTGGAAAGTTAAGGATGAAATGGAGAGGTTGAGGAGAGGATCTCATTGTCCTTTTCAAGAGGGAATCTAGAATGACATGAAGACTCCACAACAACACACTCCTTAAGGCTTTTGCCACCTCCTATCAGTGTCAAACTAAGACCAAAAGTTATAGCAGGCTTCAACTGACTCACAGGGTAATAATTCTCCTTGGACATGGTGAGGTAGTGTCATGACATAATATCATACTGACTAGTGATTATGAATGTTTAACAAATGAAAACAGTTTATACCATGATTAACAGCACAAAGGTTGGATAAACATGGCAAACATTTCTGTAGGACCCAAGAAGAATTGGGATAGAAGACATGTTAATTTCCCAGACTACTTACTTGTGGTTTGCAAGTGATTTAAAAGTTTTTCTGCTGCCTTTTTTTTTCTTTTGTTTGGAAATGAGAGCTGACTTTGTCCATACAATCATAACATGTTTCTTTAGCAGATATCCTTATCAATATGTACAAGATTAGTGACAGTCATTATTTGTTGAATTCCAGTTCAGCATAAGAATTTCTGAGAAGCAAAGAAAAAGCCATCTCAATGTACACACAGTACATTCTGATCAGACATGGTGTCACATCTAGAAGGACTTATACATTCCTAAACAGCACTTGTTTCAAACCATGCAGGCCTGTTATTCTATTTCATAGTGTTTCAAATTCTTTACCTTAGAAAACTCTAATATACCCTCCTTCCTCCATAGCATATCATTTGCATTCTAAACACTTCACAGACCAGTGTGCTAGAGGGAAAAGTGTGTAAATATGCTTACATGCCTTAACATGCAAAGAGTGTACCAATAATCTCCCAAGGTGGCCCTTTCATTTTCTTTTATGGCAAAGAAAAGCATATGTGTCCCTTGAAACTCGATTTTGACCCAGTGACATGTTACTGCATTGCCTATGCAATATAGCTGAATATGCCATGCGGCCAGTCTCCGAGCACTGGAATTATAAGAAGTGGTGCTGACCTGCTCAGGACACTCATGTTGGATGTGCAGCCTCCATTTCTCTTTTCCCTTCATAGCTCTTCTTTTACTGACATGTCCTCATTATTCATTTACTACAGAACAAACCTCTTCTCTTTCCTGAGCTACAATAGTGTTGCGGATGTCATCATAAAATTTATAAGTTTTAGAAGAAGAAAGATTTCTCAGATCCCAGTTTATTTTGAGAAGTTGATAACTAGGAAGTAAGAAAAGGAGAGGGGAAAAATGAATATGTATTGTGTAATTACTATACAAAATACACAATGGTAAGAACTTTAGGTAACTCAGATCTTCATACTTAAAACTTCTCTACGATATTTCTTTAATTTTCTACATGAGTGAGTGGACCCAGAAAGATTAAGCAAATTTGTCAGTAGCAAACTGGACTTCAATAATGGTTTAATTACATCCTTGCCTGTCCTACCCTATCCATACATTCTGCAATTATTATGTATGCCTTGCTTCAAACATATCTTACTAGCACAAAAATATTCAGCCTACCTTTGAAAAAATTCAGGCAAAGCACGGCATGGTGGTTTGCGCCTTTAATCCCAGCACTCAGGAGGCAAAGGTAGGAGGATTGTCTTGAGTTCGAGGCCACCCTCAGACTATATAGTGAATTCCAGGTCAACCTGAGATAGAGTGAAACTCTACCTCAAAAAAACAAAAATAAGGCAAACTGGTTGACATAATGAAGAAAAGCAGCTTGTTTGAATATTGAATTCTCTACTTCCCAACCTATGGCTACTCCATTATACACGCACAATTAAGGTTGGCTATGTCTTCCTTTCAACTTCCTGGGGTTCACTTTTATCTTAACTTTCTTTTATTACTTTTTTTAGTGTCTCTCCAATGGCTATTTCCATACAAAAGTTAATCAGGAAAGTTTTCAAATGATGTCAACATATTGTGAGCATTTAACCATCTTTGAATAAATCCTTATTGTGTATTTATCAATCAGAGTCCTGACAGAAGAAAGAGCTCATTGCAGATGGTACATATGAAAAGACTTTTAATGAAGTGTCTACTTAATGATATGCAAGCACAGTTACAAATAAACATCTAGAGAGAATGTAGTATGTAGATATTAGGAATAGCAGGAAGCCATGACTGCCCTAGAGTGGAAGGAATTGGAAGAAAAATTGATTTTATCAGCCAAGCTGCAACTCCAAGAGCAGGGCACCCAGCAGGAGCTCAGGCTGTGGAAGAATGCAGCTATTGCTAGAGGTGAAGGGTTGAAGCTCACTTCTGGCTGGATATGCATTCTGTAGTTCCTCCCTTTGGCCTCAAACAGAGAGGCCATCTAGCAAGGAACACAGACCACAGGAGTCTAACTTCTAGGGTACAGCAATGCAGAGAAAAATTTAAAACGGGTCTTTGGGGAGTTGAGAGTAAAAACTTCCCTACCCAAGTGCCAACCAAGTTCCTAGCCCAGTGTAAGCACTGGAAACAGAAATTCTGCACTCATGGGACCTGTCTTTTGTGGAAAACGATAGAACAATGGAGCTCCGGGGCAGGACAGATGTGCAAGGCCCACGGGAAAAGAGAATGAGGCACGGGCGAGGGCTTTGGAACGCCCAGAGGGCGACTTCATTGGGGGTTAGAGCTCCTTCTCGTCATTAAGAAGCTATCTCTGAGGATGGAACACTGTTGAAAAGACCTAATGGAAAGGAAGGGATGAACTGTGCTGGGGAGAGTCTCTGGCGAGCTTGAAACAATCACAAGAATAATATTGGCAACATCTTCAAGAGCTGCTTGTCTCTGAGTTTAGTTTTCCCATCTCATGGCTTCTCCTCTGCCTTTGATCTTTGGCCACAGAAGAGTAAAATGCTGATTGTAGAACAAAGATGCCGAAAGGATTGTGATGCATTCATCACATCTACCATAAGCTGACCCTCTTTGCTACCTCAACTAATGGATGGCTGTGCAGTTTTCAGACTGGTATCTATGGAATGGGGCATCTATTTATGTTACATCTCACGTAAGTCAGTGTGTTAGAACATGTGACACAGACTATGGTGGTCAATGCATAAGTCCCTCTCCAGGAAGGAGTATATCTACCTCTCGAACTTCCCAGAGGAAGGCCTTGTCTCCTGGCCCCTGAGCCCCTCTGACTGAGAAGTTTTCTCTCTCTCCCCCCCCCCCTCTCTCTCTCTCTCACACACACACACACACACACACACGCACATACAATCTTTTGCCCTGGAAATTCCCTTTTCATCCTTGCCTTCCCTTAATAAACGCTTATTCAAATGTCAAGATTCAACAGCATGAGTATCGTGTTGTGTAAGCATCTTCCTGGTGAACTGGGAACTCTCAGGAAGACTCTTCCCAGTGATACCTAGTACTTGTGCAGACCTCTGTTAAGGAAGAGACAGCTTCTTTGTGGTTTAGTTCTGGCTAAGTTATGAACTCCATCTGGCCAAAGACACTGAGCTCTATTTTTCTATTTTGGGTCAATTCCTTTCCTTCCTTCCTTCTACCTTTCCTTTCTTCCCTTCCTCTTTCTTTCTTTTTTTCACAGGAATAACTTTTGCCAGTTGAAATTTTTCCTGTTTTTAAAATATTTTGACAATTTACTACATGTATACAATGCATTTGATCCCTGCACTTACCCTCTATTTTCCCTCCCGTTGAAGTGCTTCTTTCTATTAGATCTCTACCCTACTTTCATTTTGTTTTAGAGAGAGAGGGAGAGAATGGGCTTACCTGGGCCTTTTATTTTCTGTGAAAGAACTCTGGACATGTGTACCCCTTGTGCATATGTGCCACATTACATGTTTGCATCACTGAGTCTGGCTACATAGGACCTTGAGATTAGAACATACATTCTCAGGCTTTGTACGCAAGTGCCTTAACCACTAAGCCATCTCTCCATCCCTCTACTCTACTTTTATGCCATGTGTTCATTCTTTTCAAAGGATGTTTTTTCATTCATTAATTAGGCTCAGTTTAGAAAATACTATTTTCAAGTTAGTGGATAGATAGGTAGATGCATAGATGGAGAGATGATGGATAGATAAATGCATAGATGCTAAGAGAAACAACAAGAAAGCCTATGTAGAATGAATTGTGTGCTATATGGGTGTGTATAAAATATCACTACATAGGGCTTATGGAAAGGATACAAGCTTACTGGCATTTCCAACAACTCAGAATTGAGAGGACATACCAATTAAATCATAGATGGTCACATGAAACTAATTGTAGATTTTAACTCACTCAGATATCCAGAGAACAGCTATCTTGAATGTAGATGATTTGTTGTGGACTGTAAGGCATCCGCAGCTCTCTCTCTCATCCACTGGCCTTGCTGGACCTGTCCTCTGGGAGGTCTTTGTGATTTTATCTTATCTATATTTGAACATCATAAAGATGAGTAGCTACAATGTGGTTAATAAACCCCAGCTGGGTATTTTCTGGGTGAGTAAACATACCGTTTTCTCTGCTGTCTATTCATATGGAGATGGTGAGAAGAACTCTCGATTCTTATTTTCATTGTAAGTAGAAAAGAAGTAATATCAACTTATCATGCCTGGGGCTGTTATAAAGTGTTTTAGAGACACTCTGAAAGTTTCAAATAATTATAGCTCCTGTAAAACTTTTATTACCGCCTGTGGATTTCATGATCAAAGAAAAAGTAAACAAAACACTTTTAAGCTGAGAGACATTCAAGAACCCATGATTTGTTTTTGTTGTTAGCTCTTCTACGCTTAAAAGAATAACTAATAGTTTCACAATGGAGATGCACCCTCATTTGGGATTAAGCAATTGGATAGAATTAATTCCTGAATCCATTCTTCATGTACCCAGTCAAAGTGTGTAATTTTTATACTGGTGATTAAAACTACAGTGAGCCAGATACAAGAAAATGTCTTCATAAATGTCCATTTGCTAGTTCTTTTCCAGTCCATTCCTTATGTCAGTGAATTTTCTTTTGTTAAAAGTATATGAGTAGTGACATTTGAACAGAACTTCAGTTTAGAGTGTGGGACCACCAGTGACAATAACCTTATTTGATGAGTTGTGTTGGGGTGATGTCGTAGGATGTCATTAGTAAAAATACTGTGTGTATTTGAGAAGGGACAATACGTTTATGGCTTATTTTCAAATGGTTCAAAAAACCAACAGGTGTGCATACCCACAGAAGCATATGCACATGAATATGTATGAATATGCATAGAATATGCATATAGTATATGTATGTGTGCAGGAACACATGCATGTGTGTCTTGAACATATGTGTATGAATATATGCACAGCTATACAGCTATGTAAAAGTAAACATATATAATATATACATACACACACTTTTATATATGATATCTGTAGGTTTACATATGTAACTATTTTCATATTCTATCCATTTATTTAGTTGTTGACACATTTTGCATTTTTGTGTTTTATACAAAATGAATTATATGCATTTTATAAATATTTAATTAAGCATGTTTATATTTAAGGGCTATGAGTAAATAATTTATATTCATTAATGTTTCAACTGACAAATAAATATGGCATACAATATAAAGTTTTGTCATGTAATTTGTTGTTTAACTAGATATATAAAGCAAGTCACCACATTAATTGTCTCACTTGTTATATTATTTTTTTTTTCTGGCATGAAACTTACTAGGTGGCCCAGGCTAGCCTCAGACTTATAGCAATCCTAATGACTCAGCTTCTTGAGTATGGGGAAAATAAGCATGACCCATCAGTTTTGGCTTACTTCAATTCAAGTATGCTGTCTTAGCAGTATGCAAGTAAACCACACATTACTATGAACTTGAGTTATCTGTCATATTGTGCAATAGATTGCTTGAACTTCTTATTCCCTTCTAACTGACATTTTGCATCCTTTTAATCACTATCTTAAATATTTCAATCTTTTTTATATCATTTCCCTAGTCCCTAGATTACCTTCAGCACCTAGAAATTATTATTCCAGTCCCCACTTATAAATGAACTAGATTTTTCTCCTATGTTAGGTCATGTGGAATTTGTTTTCCTATGTCTGGCAGAATTCTTTTAACATATTGCCATTAAGGTTCATGTACATTGTTGAAAATGACAGGTATTCCTTCTCACTTAAGGTTTAATCATGTTCAATATGTATGTATTTCAATGTTTTTTAAATCTAGTTGTCTATTGGTGAAGACTTTGACTATTTGTACTTACTACTGTGAATGATGCTTCACTAAGTATGAGAATGCAGATATGTCTTCCCAATGTTCATTATCACTTTCTTTGCACACATGCACTGTAGTTGGATGGCTGGGTCTAATGGTAACTCTATTTTTAATTTTTTGAGGAATCCCCATATGGTTTTTCACAATGGTTCTATTAAGGTGTATTGTCACACAGTTTCACATGAGTTCTTTGAATCCACGTGTTCGCCAACACTTTCCATGTTGTATCTTTTAGATAGTTCCTTTTACATGTAGGAAGGGTGGTTTTAATTGGATTTCACTGATACTTAGTGATTTTGAGTAGTCTTTCTGTGATATTATTCGACATACAGAATCTATACCTTATACATGCTGAAGGCTTACTTAGGCACTTTCATGAGAACGGATATCATAATATATCTGGAATTGTCATAAACTTTTCCTTGTGATGGACAAAACTAATCTAAAGTTGAATTAGAAAGCTTTCTATGAAAGTAATTTTGTGTATTTAAATGAATTTAGGAGCCAGAAGATAGTCACAGACCAGGAAACATTCATATATCAAACGTTTTGGGGGCCAGAAAAGGAATCTCCCTAAAAGGTTTGGATTAAAGGATGCCAACTCAGGTTGATCTATGGCCTTCAGCACTGTGAGAATATAAACTCACTTTTAATCCTCCAATGAAATATTCCTGGACTTGAAATCTATAGACCAGGATTAGAGCTGTGTTTCTGAAGAACACCAGTGATGTGATAGCTGAGCACAGTGCTTAATCCGCTTTGAGCTTAAGCTGTAAATTGGTGATGACAATAATAACAGAGACCTCACAAGATCATGGTAAGGATCAGTTGAGATTATGGACATCTATTACACAGTAATAAACACTCTGCAGGCACAGGGTAACAACTGTCTCCAAGCTAAGAGAGAGCATAGGCACAAATAAGTTCAATGCTCTGGTGCTCTGATTGTCTTACCCAAAGATAATTTTTGATGTATAATTTATTTGAAATTTGATGAATGAATTATGTAGCATGTTGGAGAAATTATTTTATGTAAACTGTTTTTGATAATTTTCCATGTAAAAACTTTATTTGAATCCTTACTAAGTAGGCTTGACATTCTCAGTTAGAGGCAGATGCAGCCTATTTTTTGCCCTTTCTAGCCAGGTTTCATCTTCCTTCATGTTTCAATATTAGTCTCTAAAATGCACTACCAATGAGCAATGAAAACACATTCAAGACAGATGAAGGGCCAGTGGTTATGGATCTGATGAAGTCTGCTTTGAAATTTTAGTGAACTAACGTGTTCTCCCAATGGACTTCACTCACTCCCTTCTTCATTGTCACTGGCTTCATCATACATATGTTATAATCACCTTAGTAACCGTAGTGCTGAGGAAGCCACAGTAGAAGGTCAGTAATATTATTATGATCCTAACTTTGCAAAGAAGAAAACTGGAACTGAAGGGAGGTAAAATGATGTTTTTAAACAATAAGGAGTGACAGAACCAGACTATCTGAGTCTGTCTGCCAAGCCCATGGTTTCATGGCTGTGCAGATCTCTTCTGTAACAGCCCAGCTTCTTCATTTGTAGACCTGTGTAGGAAGTTCCTGGGGAAGGGAGATTGCCTCAAAACAATGATAAAAGGAAGCAAAGAGATAAACAAATGAAACAAACAGAAAATGATCAAAACACAAAGATAAGGAATTATAGGAGTGCCCTTACTTTTGTCTCAGTTTCCTTGTACCTGCACCCATGTTCATCTAGATTTGACCTAATTTTCTCAACATTTTGGCATAGAAGAGTGGTCATTTCCCTGGCCTACAGGGGGTGGTGGGCACAAAGTTTGGCTGGATATTACAGTATCACAAGTCCTTGTTCCTACTGACTCTTAAAAAGTCTAACAAATATGTAATCTGCAAAGAAAAGGAAAATATTCTCATACGCATTGAATACACAGAGGTGATGGATAGGCTTTCCTTTGTTTTGGTCTCAGGCTCCTTCTAAAATCCTACAGGGCTGTTTGCTACTTTTGCATTTGCAGCTCAGCACCCAGTGAAAGGCAAGCGAAGCCTTTATGTATCGCAGCTCAGCTTCTAGCACACCACTGGCCTTGAGGGTTCTTGTTAATGATTCATTTCTTATGACAGCAAAGGCAACAGTTGAGGACGTCTTGGGTGGAAGAAACTTGGCAGAGAAAAAGTCCACAGTGAGCAGTTAAACATTATATGAATTAATACTCCCCATCAATAGTTTAGTGGCTGAAATGTATTGATTGCCTTGCAAATTATGCTGAGGTCTACAGTAATAAGAAGAAATGTCTGATTTGACATCTTTTTTAAAAAAATATGTCTGTAACGTAATCTACTACCAATTACACAACAACCCCACCAAAGTAGTGCTGAGTGGTCCCACTACAGTAGTAACAAGTTATAAAAGATCAGGTTTCAGGACAATTAGCTTCTGGCTGCAGTTTATTACCTCATTTGAGATTTAAAACTTTTTTTTTCCATTGCATTCCACCAACGCTTATGTGTCTGGAGCTAACACTTTAGAACAATAATGGAATGGCAAATATCTGTCTGGCTGGAGCTTGCCCAAGAAGAAAATGGTGTTTTAGAATCAAAAAAATCAAAAGCAAGTATGACAGAGTACATAAAACATAAATAAGTTTTTAATTACTCAGCATATGCAGGGATGTAATGTTTTATTAAGAAAAGCACTGTCTTTCACTAGCATTATGTGGAAAATTTAAGAAATACTTTAGTAAATGGGGTCATCCTGCTCATCCTTTTCAGGAATTTTCAAACGTGAACACTCTGTAATTTGATCATAGTCCCCTTCCTTTCTTCATACAACCTACTCTTGTCCCCCCATTCCGATCACACTAAACCCTTTCTCTGCTTTCCTGTAGAAATTTCCACATGATAAAAATCATAATTCTGGGCTGGAGGGATGGTGTAGAGTTTAAGGCCATTGCATGCAAAGCCAAACAAACCAGGTTTGATTCCCCACAACCCAAGTTAGCCAGATGCACAAGGTGGCTCATGTGCCTGGAGTTCATTTGCAATGCTTGGAGGCTGTGGCATGGCCATTCTCTCCCTCTCTTCCTCTTTCCCTTTTTCTCTCTGTCATATAAAAATAAAATATTACAATAAATTATAGTTCTCATTCTGTATGTGCTTTCTTGCTTGATGCTCTCCAGACGATGGACCATGATCTTCTTTCTAATTGCTTAATGCTGTATGATTTTTGTGCTCTATGATCTAGGCCATTAGGACTTTTACTGATAGTTATGGTAGCAGAAGAATTTACTGAGAGTCTATGGCAAGATGCTATACTAAAACCTAATGTAGTTTGTCTTATTAAATCTTCTTAAGCACTTCATGGAGGTGTTATCTCTTCCCCTATCTTAGAAATGAGAAAACAGAAAATTAGGTATGACGAAATTAAGTGGATTGATCAGAAGTGATGGGGAATACTGTCAGAATCTACTCTGGAAGCTTGATATGTGATGGTGATGGTGGTGGTGGTGCTTATAAGTGAGAAAGATAATAGAGACTACAATTATAATAAACTCAAGATCAACCTGGGAAAGATTATTCTTGGCTGCCACTTCCATGTTTTATTATTTTCCAGAATCTGAATATATATAAAATTATACCTCATATGTAGGTTCCCTTTATCCTATTACCCACTTTGAGTCATTTAGTTGTTTATACCCTCATCTGTTCTCTTCTATCCTTTGTACAATGGCATAGTTGTTTGTGCTTCCTTGAGGATATTGGGCTATTGTATCATGGAAATATGAGCTTTTCTCAGGTCAGTTTCAGGCCCCAAGTTTAGTAAAAGTAATGTGAAGTGAAACATTAAGGTATCACTAAATATGGCATTCCAAAGGCTTACTTAATCCAAAATGAACTTTAAAAATGTTGGCTCTCTGACTCCTCCCTTAGAACATTCTAACATCTTTGAATATGGGATATGAGTGAGCCTAGAAAGTGACCTACAATAAATATGACATGTTTGACTTTACAGTCATTCACTCACTCGGCATATGCTCGTGAAGAACGACGTTCCTTGTAGGGCACTGTGCTGTGGTGGGTGAGTGCAGTGTGATATGTGTTTGCATACATGTTTGTGCCCTGAGCACATGCATGTAGAGTCCAGAGAAGAAGGGTAGACATCTGCTCCTGTTCTTCATCCATATTCCTTGAGATAGAGTCTCAGTGTACCTGGCTCTGCTTTCTGTTTTTGGTAAGACTGTCATGCTGGTAAGTCCCAGAGAGTTCCGTGTCTTCACTTCCCACAAGACATGGGTTAATGGTATATGCAATCATGTACAGCTCTTGATAAAGGTTAGAGAATTCTATGTAGGGTTAGTCAAGACCTCTCAGACCCTCACGTTTATATGGCAAATACTTTTATCCTTATAGCCATCTATCTAGCCCAGTGAAATACCAGTCCATAGACATTGGACTAGGTAACTGCTTAAGCAGAATATATCATATTTCAGTGAAAATACTACATATTTAGGTAAAATCAAACCAAAGTATGTGTCTAATAGGTGCTTTAACAATATGGCCTTTGTAAGTCTTGGTGCTAAAAGTGCAAGTTGATTCAGTTTGCTTTCTGAATCCCGTCTGGGCTTCAAATCATACTATTTGTACCAAAGAATCTTCAAAAACTTCTCTCCAGTGATCAGGACTAGGATTTCTGGAGCCTGTGCTGGCATTTGTTTTGCCATCTGAAGTTAGTCAAAAAATGAACTTGGCATTCATTCTGCAGTGTAAGCATGCATGGGAAGTCTCTAGGTTGAATACAGTAGATGCATTTCTCGTATAGCTGTTTTCTAGTGACCTACCATTGCACTGTTTTCATAAGGTACAAAGAACATTAATAACCAGAGCTTCTGCATCTTAATGGTTGAAAGGAATCTGAATATAAAGAGAAGAACTCTGTGGAAATTATTGAAGTACCACGAGATCCCACAGGAAGGATAGCGTTTGGCTTAGGGTGAGGCTAGGTGGAGACAGAAGTTTTATCATTATAGTCTTCACGGGGTTTCCTGAGTTCTTGGTGCTGCCTATCATTAAATGTACCACAAGCAGAGCTTCAACAGATAAATGTATGTTTCCAGACAGACAAAATCAGGAGAATGGGAAATATTCTTGGAAAAAGTTGGTATGAGTATCCTTCTACAGAGGAATGTGAATGTATGGATCCTATCTAAGCAAATAGAAATATATCACCATGGTGAGAGAAATGGAGGAAACCTGAGATTCTGGAATTCTGTATGTTGGAGAGGAAAAGGAGTTTCCAGTCTCTCCACTAGGATTCAAGAACATTCACGTTATCCTGAACATATAGTGTCCAGGATGGCTGTCAGCACAAGATTGTTGATATGTGTTTAGCAACAGTTGCTCCATCTGTGTGCATGCGTCTGTGTGCATGAGTCTCTCTCTCTCTCTTTGTGTGTGTGTGTGTGTGTGTGTGTGTGTGTGTGTGCAAAACCGAGAGAGGGAGAGAAAGAGAAAGAGAGAGAGAGAGAGGAGAAAGAGAGAAAGGAGAGGAAGAGAGGAGGTTTGTGGATGTTTGTATGTATGCATGTTCATATGCATGTGACTACATGTGTGTGGGTGAACATGCATGTGTGTATATATGCATATGGGGACCAGAGGTTGACATCATGTGTCTTCTCTGATTACTCTCCTTGTTCACTGAGGCAGATTCTCTCATTTGAATCCAGAGCTCGTTGATTCTGCTAGTCCAGTTAACTAGCTTGTCTTGGCATTTAATAAGGACTGGGTATTCAAATTTAGGTCCTCAGTGCCTGTGTGGCAAGCCTTTTACCCATTGAGACTTCTCCCTAGCACAACCACTGGCATCCTCATATAGAATCAGAAATATTAGCTAACTATGATCATCTGAGTTTGAAAACCCAAAAATATGCTCTTTCTTTGATAAACAACTCTGTCACCTTGTCTTTTCAATGAATGGAATTGTAACATCCAAATAAGCTCTCACTATGAAAACAGAAATAGCAATGAGAGGGAGGGGACTCTTGAGGACTCAACAGAAAATTGAGTAAAGACTCGTATGCATAGCAGGTCTTCATTCTGTATTTATTGAATGAACCTAGCACATTATGGTTATGGTTAATGTTTAATTTTGCTACCAAGTTTATTCCTTATGGTTCTGAGCTAATTGTATGGGATAAGACAGGTCTAGGTATGAAAACAATTTCATTTCTAATCACTGGAGAGAGGTGAAGTCTCTGCTTGTTGTGTGTGGAACACTGGGAATGGACGTACTTTAAGGACATCCTGAAGCTCTCATGCTTACTATGTACACATGATTACTTGGGGGATAATTTGATGGCTTCCAGAGAGGAAACCCAGAAGTTACTCAGCAGCATAAGAAAGTGCTCCAAACAAAAGCAATCACCATGGCTGTCAAGAGAAAGTGGTTTGTTTTTGGTATATGGCAGTGAATAAGCCTTGCCATTTTCAAAACAATGTGCAGTTGTTACTAAGAAGCTGAGTGGGAAATGGAGAAGGGATTATATGCTGCTGGGAACCAGGACAATCAGTTAAAACAAGATTTACAAAAAGAGGGCAATTCAGTTCTAACCCATAAGTGGTGAGGTCTACCCCTGTTTCAGTGGTGAGTCGGACAAACCTTGAGCCCTTGCAGCACCTCAGAAGAGCTAGCCAACCTTCATTTAATGGCCAGGAGAGCAAGAACCAGAGCCTGGCTTCCCTAGTATTCTCCTTCTCTTTCTACTTCTTTTCCTCCTCCTCCCCCTTTTCCTCCTCCTCCTTCTTTTATAATTAGTTTTGTACTCAGTGAATATATTCAGGTTGGCACCATTTTTAGCCTCCTTCCTGACAGCCCCACAAAGCACGATCTGCAGGGACCCTCCTTGTGCTTTGTGGGGTTAGCCCTCATTTACAGGTAGGAGGTGATGACTCTGCATATCATGACCCAACGTGTGGCTCTGAGATCCTTTCCGGCCCCTCTTCTGCAAATTTCCCTGAGCCTTTTTGGGTTCATTTAGGTCTACTTCAGTGATGATGTCTTGGGAGCCTCTATGTCTCTAGATGTCTGGTTTGGTAGGAGTTGATTTTTCTCTATCTCCTTCACCATTGTGCTGATATCAGGATCACTAAGAAAACAGCACTCTTTCCTGTTTCCCCAATTATTCTTAGTTTCAGCTGGGGCCCTTTGGAGGTATGATGGGGGTAGTTCTCTCCTTAGGATCTGCATCTGTATGCAAAAGAGAAGCAAATTCTCTGATGGAGAGTAAAGTTAGCACCAGGTAAATGGTATATCCATTGTTTTTGCTAGAGATTAACAACAAAAGACCCACCAAGATTCCCTAGTATTCTTGAAGTCAAGGCCAGTTTCTGTAACCACCCCCAGCAGTGAGTCAACACTGACCACAACATCTCCAAGCATTGCTTTGCATTTCAGCTCCGGGGTCCTTTGCAATGTAAAACAAACCAAAATGAAAACCTACTGAGACTAAAAGAGTTTTATACTATTTTGGTACAGTGTGTGTGTGTGTGTGTGTGTGTGTGTGTGTGTGTGTTGTGCATGTGTTTGTGTGCAAATATGCTTATTGTTTTCACACACATGTAGAGGTCAGAGGAGGATATCATGTATGTCTTCTGTTGTTTTTCTTTTTTTTTTTTTCTCTTTTATTTTCTTGAGATAGAGTCTCTTACTGACATGGAGCTCACCCATTTTCAGTTAGTCTGTTCAGAGCCTCAACAATCCTACTGTTTCTGCCCATCCAGTCTGAGGGTACTGGTGGACAGGGCCATGTCTGGATTTTTGCTTGGGTGCTGGGGATTGAACTCAGGTCCTTCTGAGCCATCTCTCTAGCCATTACTCTGATGTGATCTATCAATATCTGATACATTAGAAATTATAAAACAGAAATTAAAAATGTATTAGTTAATGTGACATATTTTCTTTAATATTTTATTTATTTATTGGTAGAGAAAGAGAAAAGTAGAAAAGATAAACAGATATAGAATGGGCCCTCCAGGACCTACTTCTGCTGAAAATAAACTCCAGATGCAAGGACTACTGGCTTTATGTGGGTACTAGGGAATCAAACCCAGGCTGGTAGGTTTTGCAAGCAAAACCGTTATCAACTGAGCCATTCCCCAGCACAAATGATATATTGTTTTTTATAAAAATGACTACATTTATAAAATACGATGTTAAAAATGGTGTTATTAACATATCTAGAAATCTCCTTAATGGATCTTTTAAAAGAAATCAACTGGATTCTTATATCTGTTTCTGTAAGTCATTCTATTTGTATAATCTACTTTATTTATTCAAGAAATACAAAGCTGTGTATTTATAAAGTGAGGAATAATTTAAACTACTTGGTAATTTTTTTTTAATATTTCTTCCTTGATATTAGAGCCTAGTTCTTTCAAATATAGTATCTTTAAAAATTGTCTAGAATATGGTGGATAAAATAATATGGGTGAATGCTTGTTTGTTCTGTTACTAACAGATATATGGAAAGGATCTTTTAGACCTAAATGAATTGAAACATCCAGCCTTGGTCACCTGGATAATATTAGCTTTCTATGCTATTTGGATCCATTAAATATTGGTAAATGTGATTATATGCAACAGTCGCATTTGTCACTACCATCACCAATCACATCAAAAGGGTCTTGAAATATTGGGAAACTCTCAGGCTCATGGTGCAGGAAACAAATTTTCAAAAATGTTCATTTTTACTTGAAAGCTCATATTTCCCATTGCAAATGAATACTACCTTTCATTTTGCTTGAAGTGATAGATTCATTTCACTCATGTTTAAAAACTGCCTGCCAAAAGTCCACATCCGAATGATCATAATTCTTTGCTTTTCATTCAGATAAAAATGGAATTTGTTCAGCTTACATCTCAGAAAAAGTATCAGTTGCTTTTGTTCCCTTTGTTAGCCTCTATAGGCAGTCAAAGTGCTGTATACCCACCTCCTATTTCATCACATGGATCATTAAAAAGAAACTCAGGGAAAACACTGAGTTATATAAATTATAATACTTTATCAGTATTTGAAACTGACTTTAAAAAGAATTTATTTGCACATATATGTACATATGAGCATACCAGGGGCTCTTGCCTCAGCAGAAGAACACATATTCAACTTTATGTGAGAGGATGGAGAACTGAACCTGGGCCAGCAGGATTTTCAAAGAAGCACATTTAATTGCTGAGCCATCTCAGTAGTCCCCAAATGGGCTCTTATGTCAAAGTCCTGGATGACCAAACAGTGCACATGTGTGTGTGCATGGGAGGAAAGGTAAACCGTGTCATAAAGAAGAGTTTTGATGTTTTAGATAATTCAAAAAATCATGTCCCTTCCAGTAAACATTTCTCTTTTCCTGAATTTGAACGGACAAGAAACAGGAAGCCATGTGGATGATGGACAGCTGAATCTCAAATCTTCACCCTGGGTCTCAATGTTTCTGTTGGTGAGTTATAAGAGTCATCTTGATTTGTCAAACTTTTGGAAGTGATTCGAATCCAACTGGTTTCCATCCATGTAAACCCAGCTCTCAGAGTTACTGCTTCATTACTCAAACTGGGCTCCCACTCATGTCCCTACTTGAACATAGGCACCTCTCCCTGAACAACAGCAGTACTTTCCACTTGGAGTGAAGAAGTGTAACTCCTCAAAGAAAACAGGGTGCTAACAAGGACAACAGACGACATCCAGAGAGACGCACATAAATTAGGTTTGGGGCAGGTAAGGTCAGTATCTCAGAAATGAACTTCTGATTCCCAAGGGATAGGCGTTTATATCTGGACAAAACCATGCTTGTCAATGCTTTGGCTATGTCTAGAGGGAAGTCCAGGGCCTACAGCATAACCATCTTCCACTGCTGGTTCAGCCAAATGAGGACTGTGGAAAAAGTCAGCCTGCGGTAGGGCAGATTGGTGGATCCTGGTTCTATGAACACATGGAAAATTCAAGTTTCCAGGGAGGTGTACTTGGCACCTTAGAGGAGAACCAAATTAACTAGGGGAGGTGGAAGAGGCTGATAGTGACTAACAATTCCTACAAAAAAAAGAAGAAAGAAACTAATTTTAGAAGCAAACTATACTGGTCAGTCAAGAGAAGGATTGGCCCAATGACCTAATTGCCACTCACTGGGAAAAATGAAACCAGTCTTGGAAAATTGCGTCAATAATATGACCTTTAGTGGGCACTATTTTTAAAAATACCCATGGCTATCCTGAAAATTTTCCCTTTCTTTATGAGTAACCACTTACTGAGGGCCAGTTTCATTTTTCAAAATAAAGTAATATATTTCTCCAAATTTGAGGACAATCCCACCAGAAGTTCTAATCTTTAAGGCTAATTGAGTAATTGATTAAAGGGATGATTGTACCATCCTCCTGAGGTGTAACTTGAGTTGGCAGGTGATTACTTCTTGTTAATCAGGACATGATTCAATCTATATTTTTAAGGTAAGAACTGTCTTGGAAGTATATGCTTGCATAGTGCTATAACTAAATGTTTCATCAATTGTGTTTCTGTCTCTTCTGGACAGGTGTCTTTAATTATTTTCCCTTTTGCATAGCAGCAATAACAATTTTCTGAAAAAAAAAAGGATGAGAAATTGCCACATGGAATTGCCTCAGTATTGGTATGTGTCTGTGATTATTAATCTGGATCCACAAAGAGGCCGTCATTCACTTAAAGGAAAAGTGACTATGGATACTGTATGGATTGGCAAGGAAAATCAATTGAACAATAGATACATTCAATCAACAGTCATAACATAAGAGTTTATACTTTATCTTACATACACTGCTAATAAAATAATAAACAAAAAATAAATGGTCTCAATAAATTAATAATGAATAAATCAGCAAGTGCCTGCTAATTTGACTGTATTTGTTCAGTATATTCTAGGAATGAAGTATTCATTAGGATATAGGGAATAGAGAAAGTACTTGAGGAGAAGTTTAGTTGCTAAGATTCACCTGAATTCAGGGAACTGGGAGAAGAGACCCAGAAGTGCTTGTCATACAACATGAAGACCTGAGTTAAGATCCTTAAGTTCATGGAAAAGCCCATGTGTGGCAGGGTGCGCAGGAGCACCGCTGGGAGTAGCTTCAGGTTCCGCAAGAGAGCCTGTCTCAAAGTACAAGGTGGGGAATGATTTAATAAGACATGCTCACATACACACTTGCATGTGCTTCTGCACACTGTGTGTGCCCATGCACCCGTGCACATGCATGCATACTACACATGCACACATATACACACAAAAACATCTCTGTATCAAACCATTTAGGAATATTTTGTTGGAAATAAATTGCTCAACTCAGACTTCAAACTGTTTGAATACCTTCCCTTCATCTTTTGCACAAAGCTCTTTGTGAAGACCCTGTTTTCATACAAACCAAAGGCTTCATTCACAGAGAAAGGACAACACTCTTTCCTCCCTTTCTCCTGTGGCTGATTAGAAGACACTGGGCTTCTCAGGCTGCCTCATACTCCCCTCAGCTGTGTGTTTAGAAGTGGACCCTACAGCTGCCCACATGGCTTTCAATTCCCCGCCAGTCTTGATACACTTTCCATCTCCGACTCTCCCACAAGTCCCGGAATTCCTCTCCTTGGAAGATACGATTGTCTAAGCATAAAGGCAATGGGCACGATTTCAGAGCATGTAGTTTTAAGTATAAAGATTCTTTCAGCATTTTTATCACAGTGACCATTGTTGTGGTCTGTCCTCAGAAGCCAAGCCTGGCCTTCTAATTCCTCAGCTATCTGCCTACAGTTGCAACAATCTTTGCTCTGGCTCTGTTTTGAATGGTAGATGCCCAGCTGAAGATATCATGCCTGCCCCTATCTTATAAGCAGCGCTTCTGAAAAGTTAGCAACATAGCAGATTGTTTTCATGAAACAAGTACTTTCCATTTGACTTTTCCTGATGTCGAAACTTCAAGTGCTTTCGTTTCATTGCAGCTGTTTATTTGCTTCTATCTCCTGAGGGGGTGATGCACCACAGGTCTTCACCTCAATGTCCTTTGTGATTTCTATCAAGAGAAATGACTCCTTAAGTGATATATTTTAAACACTAAAGCCAAGAGAGGAAACCTCATGTATCCTATGCAAATCCTCATAATGACAGAAAAATTAAGAATGCCTTACAGTCCATTAGATCCCGGAGTGACATTCCGGTTGGCTTTGGGGAAGACCCACATGCAGAAAGGCCATAACATGATATGGTCCCTTGAGCTGTGTCCACAATAAGTCAAGACTAATATTGATCAGGAACACTTACCTTTCTTTGCACACATTACTGTCCATTACTATCCTGGATAATTGTTGAGAGATGAAAGTAAGGGTGAGAGATCTTCACTTTTCTCTCCACATTATTAAATTTCATAGTTCCTAGATTCTTTAAGGAACACATATTTATAACAAACACCTCCCCAAGTGGTCTATGAGCTTTATAGTATTCATGACTCCATAGAATTCCTATACCAGTGAGTACAAGCTGACAATAAGCAGGTAATAAGTTGAATAATAAGATAATTTTCAAATGGTGACATGTTTTTCAGAAAAAAATGAAATTAGATACTGGAGTTGAAAGTAGGCAACAAAGAAGCAGTTAGTATGAATGAGAATCTTGTGTAGAAGCATCAAGGCCAGAAGGAGTCTCAAAGGATTGACTTCAAAGAATAACCAGATGATGAATGTGCATTAAATGTGGAAATTTTAAGGAAGGAATATATAGAAGAGTAATAAAAGCAAAGGTTTAAGAAGTAGAAAGAAGGCTGGGATGGCTGGAATGTAGAGAAAGGAGTCCGAGACTTTTAGAAGAAGAGGAAAAGGAAGAGCATTCATGGAAAAGATTTAAGATTTTGTGCAATTGCAATGGAGATACATGAGCCCATGAAATACAAATGAAGTCCTAAGAAGACTTTTTTCTGTGTAGTCCTCGATGTTTTGCCTTATGAACTACTTTCTCCAGTTGACTGACTATCAAAAGTATTTAGGGCTCAATAATGTATTTTCTATGAGTCATGCTCATTCTCCTTAGGTGTGAGAGTCTAGGTTAGGCTACTGGGAGCTACTGGGCAAGTCAAGGGCTCTAGCTTAAAAATCATGGACTCCATTTTATATAAAAACCAAGCTGAAAGAACCGAATTTTTCATTCAACATAGAAACTTAGTGATTTCAGCATATTAGATACTGTGAGCTTGCCTCTTGGAAAAAAATAAATGAGCAGATTTACTGACTCTTTCTCATTTAAGAGTGTTGTGGATGGAGGTACTGGAAAATGGTTCAGTTTTTAAATGTGCTTGCTCACAAAGCCCAATGGTTAGGGCTCAACTCCTGACACATTCTCTTAAATCCAGGTGGACTTTTCTTTTCAGCAGCAGCAGCAGCAGCAGTAAGAGACCCTGAGGTGAAAGGAGACAAATACACCCAAACCACAACCCCCAAACATTAACAATTCTGTGGATGCAATCTTATGAGATGACATTGCTTCAGAGTTGGCAGAAAGCCTTCTTTCTCCTCATCTGGACAATGAATGTGTGTGTGTGTGTGTGTGTGTGTGTGTGTGTGTGTTTTCCTGTAACTAAATGTTAGTCCCACATGAACTTGGTGAAGCATTGCTTTCTTGACTGAAATCTATATTGTGCTTTCTGCCTGTGACTCTTCAAGTAGAAACATAAGGGGTTTTAGCTAGGTTCTCCTGTTGGCCATGACCATCAGACATTTGCTGAGCCCCAAGTTCTGTGCCGAATGCTGCTGGGCATGCAGCCAGCAAGGGATAAAGAGTCACCTTGGCCTTCAGTAGTACTACATTTCTAAGATACAGTGAGATGTTAAAAACACAAGAAGGGCATGTGTGCCCATTTCCAGCCATCAATCCAGTCACTTCTTCATGAGTAGATAGAGAACGGCAGGACGCCACCCCAGCTTCCATGGTAATCCTTTCCTGAGCTCCCTCTTCCCTCAAGCCACCTCTCAAAAGCCATGAGTAACCAAGATAGCATTCTGGGTTTGTTGGTTTAAATATCACCTGAATTTTGCTCATCACCTTTGAAAGTTGTTCAGCTAAAGTAAGACCCACCCATGGGTACCATGAGACCTGCCGTCAAAACCAGCATTTAGAATATATGCATCATAATTTTTCCTTAGAGATAATAAGATCTTTAAATGTAGGCCTTACTTAACTTACTTTAAGAATGTCCTGCCATTATCCAGTATTTTCTCATTCAGCTTGATTTTTTTTTATATTCCAAATTAGAAAAAAATAATCAATGCCACTAATGAGAACCTCTGTAAACTTAAAATAATAGTTCCTTCAAGTTTTCTTAGGTGTAATTCTAAATTCTATCTTAAGTGTCAGGGAGATGGCCTTGCGGTTAAAGGCCCATGCTTGCTAGTATGCAAGTTTGGCTTTCTAGCATCCACATAAAGCCACATGCAATGTGGTGCATGCATCAATCATCCCAACATGTGGCAGAGCTAGGAGATTCCCCAAACTCATGAATCAGCTAGACTGACAGCAGGAAAAAAAAAAAATCAAAACTAAGGGAGACCCTGCCTCAAGCAGGATTAAAAGAAAGGAAAAACGCTGTGAAATTGTCCCTAAACCTCCACACATGTGCTATGGCATGCCCATGTCTATGCACACACATCCACACATACATATACATAGATATATGTATATACAATTTAAGAAGAAAATATTATAAAATTTATCATGAAAGTCTGAGGAAAACAAACTAGCTTCCCTTTCTATTTTCTATGACCCTAGACCAGGGAGGGTGCTGTAACTGTCTATGGTGTTTGCTCCCTGGGACTGTTGTGAAAGTAGAGATACTTTGGAGACCACGGTGTGGAGTGAGGATGGGAGACACCATTAGTGAAGACATGCATGCTTACTAAATGACCTCAAATGCAAGGGCAACCTTTTACAGCAGAGTCACTTGGCTTGCAATGTTATTTGCTTTCCATTTCAGGTGAAGAAATCCTGGCTTAAAACATTCTGAGGAATCCCAACCAATTTGTCTTTTGCTTCCTAACAGTCACAAGGATTCAGATTAGAATTTATATATTTGTCCTTGTACTGAAATCTTATTAAATGGTCTGCCAGCCATTTTAAAGATTTCAAAACACACACTACACTTTTAAATTCAAGTCACTCCACAACATTGCGGGCTACATTTCCAATTATATAATTTTGTTATGCAATAAAAATCATATGTTTACTCCAATGCTGCTAAAAATTCCTCTGCCAAGCTAATGAAGCAAGCCAGTCTAAATATGTTTGCAAGGTTTCAAGGGGCTGTTGATGTTCTGATGAAAATTAAGTCATATGAGATCACAAGCTTACACATACATTATAGCAGGACCTGTTTCCATGGATAGAGCTATATTCAAAGGAGAAATAACCTTTACCTTTATGTTCAATGGCAAAGGCTTGGGGCCAATGCCAGGTACTACAAGGTGAGTTACAAAATTCTACAGTATTGGCATTCAGATATTTTCTACTTACATTTGACATTTGAAATCAAAACAAAGCAAATCAAGGAACAAAGCATTACTTAGAAATCGAATTTATTGTAAGATCATTTGCAGTGGCCTTCAAGAGAGGACCAGGATGGGAAAGAAAGGACTTCCAAGTTGAAACTGATTATTCAGGTACTATGAATTGGACTTTTTCTGATGTTTGTTTTCAGTAAATACATAATCTGAAATAAATGTAAACACACAAATAAAATACCAGGAAGGATTAACATCATGATGTTTGTTATATGAATGGATTTGGGGATTGGCTCTCCATAAAGGTTGGGTAATATTAAAAGGTATTTTTTCCCTCTTTATGTAACCCTATAATAACCTAAAATGCCTCTACTGAGGGTGCAAATTTCTCAATAAATCTTGAGTCAGACTTGTTATATTATTGACAATTTTTACCTCTCAGCACACTATGATCTGAATCTTATGGACACCACCGTCCTCAGTATTGTTTCAAGAGTGTAGCTGGGACCCCAGAAATGGTGCAGAATGATGCAGAAATGATATGATTCATCACTTGGTATTTATAACAAGCCATTTTCCCTGAGGCAGCTTCCAACCTCCTATATGGATCTATTTCCCAGTAATTATCTCTCCTTCCTTCACTGCATTGTTTGTGCCTGTTGGACTGGTTTGAAGTGTGAAGGTTAATACACTGGGTGTGTATGTGGGAAGAAGTCCATGCCTCTACCTAGAGGTTATTAATCATTCCATTTGTTATTTTAACATTGAGAATACATTCTATCCCAGAGACTCAAACCTGCCCATAGAACGAAAGGAACTGAATAGATTATGTGATATTATATATTTTGTACCCATGTCTGTGATTTGACCACAGGACCATCAGCCCTTAGTACTTTAACTGAACAATCAAATTCTATACATGGTATAAATTTAATAAATGTCTCATAAATTAGTTAGCAAAATTAGGTAAACATATTTCTAGTCATAAGATATGCATATATTGCCAGTGGAAATAATTGCTTGATCCTGTTGCCTCAATGATACTACAGAGAATAAAAACAAATATTTGATCTGTTTAATTTTTTTCATTTTTATTTCTGCTTCCATCCAATGATGCCATATGTCTTTTGGGCAAAATGTCATCTGAGATCAACTAATTTAATCTCAAAAGTTACTTCAAGCTGAACAATATACATTAATTCACCGTTTTGACAACTATCCATGAGTTGTAAGGGTTGTACCCAATTACTATCACTCACTGTTTCCTCAAGTATGCTTTATACACACAGTACACACCCGTTCTTCCTAGAACAGAAAGAATGACTTCTACTGTGTCAACCTCTGCCCCCAGTCCAAGTTTCTTTGTACACTGTCTTTGAACCTCATATGCTATCAAGCACCTAATAGCAAATTGTCAGCACTGACTATGCATTCCAAGAAAGGAATGAAATAAATGGATGGTTAAACAGGAAACCCTGCCAATGTATTCATGGGGGCTTTCTGTTCAACTGCTTCTACTAAAAATGTGAGTGAAGAAAGATTTTATTTTTCTCCTTCACAGAAGGTATGTATTAAAGACTAAAAGCTTTCTTACTGTCCTTATTGACTTATTGGTAGTAGTAAGTATATAACAATAAGCAGCTTGTAAATTTATGTTTTAAACATTTCATTCCAAATAGGAAGTTGTGAAAATAAGGATGTGGGGGTTGGAAAGATGTCTCAGCAGTTAAGACGTTTACCTGCAAAGCCTAACGACCCATATTTAATTCCTCAGCACCCATGTAAAGCCAGATGCTCAAAATAAAGGGTGTATATGAGTTTATTTTCAGTGTCTAGAGGTCCTGGTATACCCATTCTCTCTCTCTCACTGTTTGTAAATAAATAAGTAAATAAAAAATAAACACATTTATTTAAAAAAAGAAAATGCATATGTGATCACCATCTTATTTTTGGTTTTTCCTTTAAATTTAATTTTCTGTTTTAAAAGGTTATGCTTTTTAATTTTATTTATTTATTTATTTATTTATTTATTTATTTATTTATTTATTTATGAAAGAGGCAGATAGAAAGAGGAAAAGACTGGGCACTCCATGCCCTCTAGCCACTGAAAATGAACTCCAGATGCATGTGTTACTTTGTGCTTCTGGCTGTTTTGGGTACTGGGGAATTGAACCAGAGTCCTAAGGCTTTGCAGGCAAGTGTCTTAACCACTGAGTAGTTTTTCCAGGTCAAAAGGTTACACTTTTATATCCTTTCTCCCTCACCCTCATTCCTCAGAGTGGTTACTAGTATTCACTATAGGATCATGAATGCCTCAGTCAGTCTCTATGGGTGTGGACTGTGCCTTGAATAGTCCCCACCCATCACGTGTCTCTTACAACCTTTCTGTCCCTTCTTCCACAATGTTTCCTGAGCCTAAGCAGGCATTTTAGAAGCCTGATTTAGTGCTGAGTTCATTGTAGCCCCTGAATTTCTGCTTTGATGAGTTTTGAGGGACCACTGTGTCTGTTGCCACCTCCCTGGAGCTGGTAGTAAGGGTGGCAGTGATCATAGTACTCACATCACTGTATGCCCCCAACATCTCCTGGGCCCAGCAGATGTGACAGAAATGACTTGTTTCGTGGTCATCAGTGGATATCTTTTCTTGCTGTATTGATGGATCTTGGATCTCCCTAGTATTATCTGTCATCTGTAAAAATAAAACAGGTTCTCCAACCAAGAGTAAAAGCAGTTTGAATTAAAGTAGATGAACATAGTTATTTGAGAGAGTTTTTGTGAAGTAAGATTTTATAACACCAATAAAATTTTATAGAAATACATTCTTAAAAATCTGGGAATATCATAATCTATATTTGACATTGTGAAGAGAAAACAGTTTATACAATACTATCAGCCCAGACAATGAGTTAATCCCCTTTCCCCTCCATGCCTTTCATAGTGAGATTCTCTCTGGAGCTAGATAACTATCTTGAAACACAATGAGAAATGCATTAATAATGGGAGGACCTGCTTTCAAATAAAATCTTGAAACCTCATAGTGAAATAAAATACTAACGCAATGCTCCTGGATTTTCCTGCAAGCTAAAAGTTAAAAGATAGATGATGTGAGAAAAGGGGAAATGCTGAAGAAAGTGTACTTTGTATGAGTGTGCATTAGTGTGAGCACACCTATTGTGCACAGGTGTAGTGAGGGTGCTTTCATACATTGAACTAAGATGTTCATGTCGTAATTTAACTATAATTAGGAATATTAGGAAAATAGTTTACAAAAGAAGTTGTATCCTTTGTTCTCATTATTGTTCAGGGAAGACAACATCGGAGCAAATGATGTTAGGGGACATTGGATGAATGTCTCACCTGCTAGTGAAGGTTCAGCCTTGTGAATACAAGTGAGGCTTGGAACCAAGAATAGGGCTTCCAAAATGCAATCTACTGTTTGTAGAAAGAACGATGGATGAGATTTCTTTGCCTGTTGGATTAAAGGTACTACATGAAACTATTTTTTGCCTGCGGCACATCTATTCACCCCAGATAGAGCATATAGAACTGACCAAAACATTACTGTATCAAAACAAATTTTGGTAAACTAGTGAATTTACTGGGGTTACTTGCAGAGTGGGGTAAGGGATTGTTGCCTTTTAAGAAAATTACTACCCAACACTGGTCAGAGCCTGCCCTTCAACAGTTGTTCACTCTGCTCCTGTAACCTTGGGGAATGCGGCTGTGACCTTTTAAGTCTCAGCTCTCCTAGGCATGTTGCTCTCCTGACTCCCTCCTCTCTTCAAGAGGGTGGATCTGTTGCTTTTTCTCATAAGTAAGTGCTTATTATGGCCGTCAGTTCTAAGGAAAACCTCTTGTCTCTTGGTTGGGCCTTCAGATGGAAGATGGAGGCTTGACTGTATACACACCTTCGTCAGTTGCTAGCTGTTCAAACACTGCAACTTTTTTGCTGTCTACCTGAGAATATATATCCTAGAAACTCACTGGGGAAGAGAATTTTGAGAAAGCAAGGGAGAGGAGAAATGTTGAAGGAATCATAACAGCAATTGGAATGATCCATCCAGTGGGTTTGCAGCTCACAGGCAGACACACAGCAAACATGAGTAGTTATGTTCCTATTGGTTATATGTCCCAAATCCACTATAAGAATGAGTTTTCGTGGAGCACAGCATGGCAATTGTTTTTCTAGCAAAAGGATACATGTCTATTCAAGCTAATGACTGTCCAAATTGTGATTTCATTATCGTTGTTTAGTATGTAGTAAATCCAACTCATTTTATTGTAATGGGCTATAAAAAGTCTCTACATCATATTATAAATCCAGCAAATAATTAAACATCTGCACATTTTTTTCTTCCTCTGGCAGTGCTCTGTTTAACTCAAAACGTCTGTAGGCAATGAACAAGAATTAAATAACTTGAGAAAATGAAAAACTATCAAGCAAGACATCAATTTTACTTTCTGATTTAAACAATTTTAGGATGCACATACATATACACATTTCTAATATATACATTAGTATGTATGATAGATAAAGATATAAATATAAATAGCCAATGTAGAGGATAGATAGATGATAGATAGGTAGGTAGGTAGATAGATGATAGATAGATAGATAGATAGATAGATAGATAGATAGATAGATAGATAGACAAACAGATAGATAGATAGATAGATAGATAGATAGATAGATAGATAGATAGATAGATAGATGATAGATATATAGGTAGTATGGTGTTTTGATAAACTTAGGTATTCTGAATGCTAGTCTCCCCAGATGATGGCAATTGGGAAATAATGTTCCCTGGAGGCAGTGTACTGTTGGGGGTGGGCTTATCGGTCTTATAGCAAGTTTCCCCATGCCAGTGTTTGGCACACTTTCCTGTTGCTATGGTCAGCCTTATGTTGGCCAGGGGATGGTGTCCACCCTCTGCTCATGCCATTATTTTCCCTGCCACTATGGAGCTTCCCCTGAAGTCTGTAAGCCAAAATAAATTTTTTTTCCCCACAAGCTGCTCTTGGTTGGGTGATTTCCTCCAGCAATGCCAACCTGAGTGCAAAAGATAGATAGATAGGCAGATATATATTCCAGTAGTGATGAAAAGTATCAAGGATTCAGGGGGTAAAATGACCTGGGAATGTGGAAAATCTCTGAGGATGTTGAAGCAATACAGCTCAGTGCTGAAAATGGTCGTTTTATAAATCCAATCCATCAGAACCAATGTTGTGGTTTATGGGCTAGAGAGATGGCTGAGCTGTTAAGGTGCTTGCCTGGGAAGCCCAGGGTTGGTTAGCTAGAACCTGCTGTTGAGGGTGATAACTCATGTTTGTATGCCCAAAATATAGTAGTATGGAGAGTCCAGTCCCACAATGCAAGAACTTTTTTGATCTCAAGAAATATAACAAATAATTATTCTACTTGAGGGAACACCTACTCTCTGTGGAAACAAAATGCCTTATTATACCTGTTTTCCTGCCCTAGGCTATCAATGGCACAAAGAAAATGCACTCATCAATCTTAGGCTTTGAGAATTTCTAATGTACCTGGAATTTGTGTATATGTATGTGCATATATTAATGTATGTGTATGTATGAATAAATATTTTTTTCTGGAATATATATATATATATTTCTTTGCCTCTCAGATAGTCTTTGTAGGAGCTCAAATTCAGATTTGATCTAAAATTTTAAGTTTCCTTCATAAGTCATTTTCTGGGTTAAGCTTAAGTGGGATAAGGTTATATGTTATCTAGACATCGCCAAGTGACAAAAAGCACTTTTATACTCAGAGGATGAAATGGATATTCTCACACCTTTCAAAGCCTCTTTTGGCTTTGATATAGCAGTACCCCTGGGAGAGGTGAAGTCTGGTGACATAATCCCTGAGACAATCATTTTTATTTCAGGCCTAGCATACAGTTTTTATTATATAATCATATTAAATTTACTTGGAACATAAACCTACTGTCAAGATTCCATCCAACCTCCAGCCCTGTGTATGTCATCTGGAAGGAAAGACCTGGAGAGGTTACAAGTGGCAAAATGCAACGTGCCGTTGCTAAGTCAGCTCAGCACTGAGGAGCCATGCGACCTGGGGCTGCTGCATGATCCGCCGTGCACCAATTATGCCATTCACATGCTTCACTTGCTGAAAACACACATGAGAACTGGACTTTTTCTCAAGGGCAAAACCCAGATCAGGCAAGCAAAGCCACAAACCATGTGTGCCACCGGTGACACACCCACAGGAAGAGGGCGATATGCACACATGTGCCTGTTGGAGATGTGCTTATATTTCAATAGCTGGAATGAGCTGAGGATAGGATGAGAGCATGATAGTAAGTGGACATTATCTGGAAGTAAAATTTGTTAGACATAGTTAGACACTGCACATACATTCTTACCTACTCACCTAGATTTTTTTTTTTATTATTAAACCATAAAAGGCATTGACAGACACTGTGTTTTCATGATGTCAAATTAGAGCTATGGGTCCTTTTTCCTCTGAACTCAATTACTCTTTTTATATTTTATTTATTTATTTATTTATTTAAGACACACACACAGATACACACATGGAGAATAGATGGATACATAGATAGATAGGGAATCAGAAATAGAGAGAGTGAGTATGGGCACTCCAGGGCTTACAACCACTGCAGAGAAACTCCAGACACTTGTGCCACTTTGTGCATCTGGCTTTAGTGAGTACTGGGAAATTGAACCTGGGCTATTTGTCTTTGCAAGCAAGTGATTTTAACCACTGATCCATCTCTTCTAGGCCCCACTCTTTTATACATCTTAAAAATGAAAAAAAAAAAAAAAACAAAAGCATTAAGGTCCACCTCAAGGTGTTTGTGCTCCACCTTCTTTGAGGTAGTATGTCTTGCTGCTGCAGGGAAACTGCCAGTCTGAAAACAAATGTCAGACTGGTTTTGGATTCTTCTGGCTCTGTCTTCCATGCCATAGGTGTGCTGGGATCACAGATGCATGTGTCAATTTGCATCTGGCTTTATGTAGGTGCTGGCATGCTTTGCAAAGAAGTGTGTTTAACTGCTGAGCCACCTCCCTAGTTCTACTTTCATTTTCTTCACAGAAATCCAAGACCTTCCTGATGGTTCTCCTTTACTCTGTTGCTAATACATATGTCATCTCTTTCTCTATGTGTATTATTTACAATGATGGAAAACATCACAAAGTGACATTCTTCACACAGATCAAAAGCTGTAGGTAGAGTTTGAGAAATTGGCATTTCCAACACCAGTTCACAGATGAAACAGATGGGAACTGGTCATGGATATCTCCCTCAGTAGAAACCAAAGCCTTGAGTCCCAGTGCCTGTTCTCCATCCTTCTCCTGCCACATTCCAGAGGTGAAGGTGCTGGCTTTAGTGAATTACTCCTGGAGTGATGGAGTTCAGAACAAGGCTTTGTGTGGGTGATGCAGCTCAGGTAGTGGAGTGCTTGTGTAACATGCATGAGGCCGTGCATGTGATCTCTAGCATCACATGCACTGGGAGTGGTGGCCCATATCTGTATTCCTAGTACGCAGGAGGTAGTGACAGGAGGACCAGAAGTTCCAGGTTTTACTTAGCTGCATAGGGAGTTTGAAGCAGTCTGGGATACTTGAAACTCTTGTCTTGTCCTCACCCCCCAAAAGAATATGGTTTTGAATATCATTATTTGTATTTCAGGGAGAAAGATATTTGTGTAGCAGGAAGGTGGGGCTGAGGAAGCCCACAGGGAAGAAAGCAAATTGGCTTTGTCTCCCTGCTCTCGCTCTCGCTCTGTGTGTGTGTGTTTGTGTGTGTGTGTGTGTGTGTGTGTTTTATGCATTTGGTGTATGTACCAATGTTTGTAGATATGTAGATATGTCCAAGCTGTGTGTGTGTGTGAGTGTATGCACGCGCACTTGTGAGCACATATGTGAGCGAGTGTGTGGAGACCTGAGAAGAAAATAAGATACACATCTCTTATCATTCACCTACATATTTCTTTCCTTATCACAGACAATTTGGATATCTTGCATTAAAATTCAAAAGGTATAGTTAGCAAATAGGAGACAATTATTAATATTATTTTATCTACCAGATGAGACAAATCATACTTATTTTCAGTAAAATAATGGATTATAATATTATATTTCCAACTGACCTACTAGTATAGAAGTCAACTTTGAACACTAACAAATGGAGGTGAATTTATTTAATATGACTGATTGGAATACTATGCCAACATAAAATGCCATGCATGTAGTAGGCACTTGGTTTACAAAGCTCAGGAGCTTTGAAGTTGTGTCTGAATTCTTTGAACTGTATGTTGGACTAGTTGAATTTGGCTATCACTCAGATCACACTCACTTTCTAACAGTATGCCCAAGCCTATAGCTGCGAACACAAAAGGAAGAGAGTCATTGTGCCCTCTAGGGGCACCTTGCAGAAAAATCCCTCTAAATACAACTACCCTTAAAACAAAACAAAACAAAAGACACTGCTCTGTAATTGCCAAGGAGACAGTATTTAAGTATGGAAAAGAGCCATGGGGCCCTTCTGCCTCTCCTGACTCATTCTTGGGGTCATTCCATCAGGTATCTAACAAGGACACTATCGAGACCTCAATTATTTTATTACTAAAAGACAAAATGTACAGTATGCTATTGCTTTTCAGCTATACACTATTTCTTTTGTCCTTGCCTTCCAAACTAGATACTCGGTATTCATTTTGTATTTCTACCTCGGCTGGTAGGGTTCATTCAGTACGCTACCCTCGCCTGTTTCTCAATGCTGCATGCCATCTCAGACAACCCTTCAGACTTATGTCATTTGCTTCCTTGAAAAGAACCTGACTTATAGAGAGTCTGGCTATCTTTGAAAGGCAAAAAAAAAAAATAATTTTTTAGGGATAGAAATTCATTATAATAGCAATGGCAATTAACAAGCAGTTATTCATTGCTAAAAGTAAAGCACACAGTCAAGTTCTGGAACTAGAAGGATGTCAAAGAGTTGATATTTGCTGTACATGATACATATTGGGCTATATGCTAAAAAGAAATTACTTAGTACCTTAGTTAGTTCTCATTATACCAGAAAGAGTTATTTTTTATTATTCCAGTTTTTTTTTACAGATTATAAAAATAATTCTGAAAAGATAAGTAGCAAGCTCAGAGTTACAAATCAGTAAAGTGGCAGAAAAAAATTAATCTTGGGTCTTTCTAACTCACTTTTTCATGCTCTTCCTAACTACAGTAACCTCTGCTTCTAAGAAGGTATTATATAATATGTAATATTTGGGGAGAAAAAGATATTGTAAATGAGTTTTTTTAATTACCAAACTCATAACATCATCTGATTAAAGTAATACAAACTTATGGCAGTCAAATAGAACAGAAGACAGAGTTCAGCATGAGCTGGAAGTAGGAGTCATAAGAGAAGGTTTTAAGGGAAAAAGAGAAGAGAAAGTAACATGGAAAGTGGTTGTGAAGCTGCACGGGAAGAGAGCCTGTAGGAACACACCGGTGGGAAGGGAGGAAAGTGCATGAACTTGCTTACGAGTTATCATTTTCTGTGATACCAAGGATGACTTTAATATGCTGATTCTTTATACCACAAAGGAACTTGACATTTGAATAGAGAAAAGGAGTCAGATAAACAAAGAAGTAGCAAGGAACTAATTAATTTTTAGCTTAAGCAACATTGAAAGAGAGCCACCTAGGCTAGGCACTACAATTAAGGACTTTGCACTTAAAGATCTGGAGATTCTGAGGAAAGAAAGAAAATCATGTTGAAATAATGAGTAACCAAAGCAAAGAAATAACATTGATTGAATTTCTATGAAATTCAGTTCATTCCTCCATTTTCTTGAATGAGTCATTTAGCACTCTAACATAATATTTTGCTTCCCTGGAATAAGGAGATTACTATAAGATGCAAAATATTTGATGAGATTCTGCTGGCATGATGTGTGAAGATAACAAGAATAGAGACAGGAGGATGACCCAGACTCATTATAACTCTAATGGAAGGCATATAGTAGATTATGTGCTTTATATAGTCATGGCCAAGCTACACATGTGCAAGGTTTAAAGGGCACTGTGCAGTGGCTTCAAGGTTGACTTACTGTGATGGAAAATCTCAGTAGTACCTTCTTGTCAAATTTCAGCTTTCCTTTATGAATACATTTAATGAATGCATATTATTAATTGGTGAAGGCAAAATACTTAGTGTAGGCTAGGGGGAAGAAAGGGTCTAGGGCCTGGACAGATGGCTTAGTGGTAAGGCAGTTGCCTTCAAAGCCAAAGGACCCAGGTTCGATTCCCCAGGACCCATGTAAGCCAGTGCACAAAGTGGGACATGCATCTGTACTTTGCCTGAGTGGCTGAAGGCCCTGGTAAGCCCATTCTCCCTCTCCCCACCCCTGCCTCTTTCTCTCTCTCAAATAAGTAATTTTTTTTTTTTTAAAGAGAAACAGGGCCTAAAGATGATGTATGGCACAAAGCAATAGATATGCAATTTTTTCCATCCTCAAAATGTGTGTATGGGGGTAGTTTTACATTAATGTTTATATAAATAGAAGGCTAATACTTCCCCCTTACAAAATTGAGTATCATCTCCCCCCACAGTAAGAACAAATATGTCCTTCCCACACACAAGTGCATGACTTGATGGGAATATAAAGGTGAGTTTGAGGCTGCTCAAATTGCAGAGTAGTGAAAGGAGTTGCTTTAGCCTTGGAATTACATATGTCTCAGCATCTAAACCTTTAAGTGGTATTGTTCAATTCTGTGTTCATCTTCAAATCTTTCTTTCTATTTGTCCCTGGGTTTTGAGCCTGAGTCACTCAAATACTGTGCTGAACTCTCCCCTTTGTCTTGAACACAGTGACATGGACTGCAAGAAAAAGTCAAGTTTTAGACTTCTCATATGCTTAAGAATTCGCTTTCAACATCTTGACACAAGCCAGAGGTCTGCCTTGCAACAAGAAAGATGAATGCAGAAGGAAATCCAGGCTGACAAATGCCAGTCCCACCTGCATTGGTTAATAAGCAAGCCTCAGCCCAGCCAGCAATCCTCTGGTAACTGTCATTTCCATGTATCCAATCAGTTGCCTGGGAATTATCCCAATAAAAAAGAATACAGTGTGTCATTTATCAGGCAGCCAATTAAAGGGCCTCGCCAGGAGGAGCAGAGCTGGAAGCCAGATCTCACAAAGGGAGCAGGACCTGGCCAACTCAGTATGGGTCTTGAGGGACTTGAAGAAACTAAATGGTAGCTGGCTTAGAGGGGGACCAGATTTTCAAAATGTTAGGAGTTGGTAATATTTCACTGTTCCTTAGGACACCAGGGTGTGAATGGGAAGCAGACCGACTTGGCTAATCTTACCCAAACATTCTCTTGTGGCCATGAAACTAGTGCTTATATACTGTGACCCTTGAGCTCTAAGGCCTGTTTAGTATTACACATCTTAGAAATGAAGTAGAAGCCAACAAGTAAATAAAAACTAATTATACAATAGTTTCACAAGTTTATTACACATGTTGACCCACTTGTATACAGAAATAGCAGGATGAATAGAATAGATGGGGACCTGTTATTTAGACTTATGAAAAACAGAAATGATTTTATGCCCTCAAAATACTCATAAAAAACACATTTCAACCCAAGTGATCCCTCTAGTGTGTGTACAATAACTTGATGGCATAGATGTTAATTCAAAGATATTTAAAGCATCCTAGTTCCACCATAGTCCACTGACTAAATCAGAGCACAAAGCCAATATTAGCCCCTGAGGTTAACAGAACCTTCACGGGTAAGAAAAAGCATGTAAGTGTATCATGGGTTTTAGCACATACTTACTTATGACCTCTCTGAAATAGTGATGTCTAAAAATGTATGTGGTGATAGAACATGATCTAATGATTTAATTTTTTTCATATGTTTGATGAGATGGCAATAAATGATATGTCATATAAATCCATATATGAGGATAGATAGGCTATAGGAATGACTTTTAAGCACATTGGGTGATGAATATCTGCAGCCCACCAGAAAAGTAAAATCTATGTGTGAAATGCACACACCAGTACTAACTCTAATGTGAAGCACAAATGTGGGTCAAACAGCGTAGTCTAAGAAGACCTGAGCTTCCATTTCAGGCAATGAAGAGGTGCTAGGAAGAGCTCAACTGTAGAATGATGGCTAAAATAAGAATCCAAAAATCTAGAGTCTGGGTCTCCATGAAGTCACTACAAAAAAAGTCAATGTAAAACAAAACATCAAAATGACCTGGCCAATGAGTCTAGTCATGTTTTAAAAATATTTTTATGTATTCATTTGCTCAGATAAGGAGACTAAGAAAGAGAAGACAGAAAATGGGCCCATCAGGGCCTATTGCCACAAGGGGGTGGGAGGGACACCAACTCCAGGTGCATGATTCACTTTGTGCATCTGACTTTATGTGGATACTGGGGAATTTAACCAAGGCCAGCATGGTTTGCCAGGAGCATCTTTAACCAATGAGCCATCTTCCCAGTCACACAATAAGTTTTTGATTTTAGTATCTGACCTCTGCTGATGTTAATGCTATTGTAAGTCCAGACAGATGTGGGGGCTTCCAACCTGTCAATAATAGCAATTGATTGAGAATGATTTATTGCCTTCGTTGGCACTCCCTTCCTATTGTCCTCCCTCTATATCCCCCTTCCACTAAACTTCTTTTTCTTTCCAACAAACCCCTCTTCAATTTGATGTCTTTTGTGTTGCTAGTTTGGTTTTTAGAGGTAGGGTCTCACTCTAGCCCAGGCTTATATGGAACTTATTATGTCATCCCAAGCTGTCCTTGAACTCATAAAAATCCTTATACTTCATGCTCCCTAGTGCTAGGAGTAAAGGAATGCACCAATGTGTGTGCTGTGTCTTCTTTTGGTTTTTATTTGTTCTTGCCCTCTGCCATCATAAACAGTGCAACATTGGGGCACTATTGTGTGGGCAATGGCACTTCCTGTGATTTCACAAGTCCAGTGGCTACTTCATGCTGAAAGATGGCGTTCTGACATACTCCTTCTCATCTACTGGCTCTTTGACCTCTTTCACAATGTTTTTTGAGACTTGGAGGGGATGGTATAGATGTCCTGTTTGAGTTGTCACTCAATACTCAGGATTGTTTCAATACTCAAAGCAAGTTTATAATTTAAGAGCCTCTTTGCAGTTTGAATATTCAAAATAATATCAGCATGGAAAAGGATTTTATTTTAAAAGAAGCAGGTCCATTCATTCAACTTTTTTAAAAAAGAAGATATGAAATGTTGCCTTCATAATGTGTCTTATTATTATTCAACTAAACTCATCAAATGCTGGATGAATATGTGACATGTTGGTATTAGAGAAGCTGAAGTTCAATTTCAAAGCTGTATGACCTTAAAACCTTGTGTCATGTCTCTGATGTTATTATTAATAGTTTTTTTTTTTTTTCAAGGTAAGGTCTCTCTCTAGACCTGGCTGACCTGGAATTCCCTATGTAATCTCACACTGAGTTTTGAATTTACAGCAATCCTCCTACCTCTGTCTGCCAAGATGTAGGATTAAAGGTGTGAACCACCATGCCCATCTTTCTGGTGTCATTAATCATGGAGATAATAATTCATACCTCATCAACTTCAAGAAAATACAATTGCAGTATACATCACCTATAATGGTCACCCATTTATAATGCTTTGTAAATAAATGGCAACTATAATAATACTTTTTGACTCTTAACACACAAGTAGGGGTCAGCAATAATAACTCTAATTCGGTTAAAAAGGTGGTTTCATTTCTATTCCCTGTAACGCACTGAAGCCTGAGCATTCTCAGTGTGTCCTGAGACAGCGCCCAACGTGGCTTGGTGAACTGAAGATAGGTTTCGACTCCACTAACTACACATGAAGTTTCTGTTTGATTTAACTTCTAAAAGACAATACTGTGTAATTAACATGTAACAAACGTCTTCTCACGTTATTGCTGGAACCCACAGAACTGGCTTTTGTATCCATTAACATGGGGCATTTTCTATTCCTTTTCTTTTCACTTTCCCATAGCACCTCTACTGTACCCAGCTCCATTTGAGTGATTTTAGGAACAATTTCTGTTACAACTCTTCCTGGAAGTCAGTTATTTTGAAACATAAGGAGACATAAAGAGAGAAACACCACCTACGTGCTCTGTTTTAGGTGGCCCCGTGCCAGTCACGATGCAACTGGTGGGAGGTTTCATCAATAAAGTGTTTTTTTTTTTTTTAAGTATCTTTGTATTTATAATCTTAGTGATTAAGGGGTGGTTTTTACCCTAGAAGCAATTTGTCTAGAATCCTCCAAAACAGCAGACCCAAAAACATATCAAAATAACCAGGCATGGTAGCATACTTCTTTAATCTCAGTACTCAGGAGGCAGAGGAAGAAGGTTTGCTGTGATTTTAAGGTCACCCTGAGACTACATGGTGAATTCCAGGTTTTCGTGGGCTGGAATAAGATCCTTTTTTTGAAAAAAATCACACACACATACAAAAACAAAAACAGACATAAAGCAAACAGAACCCCTTCCTATTTAGAATGGGAATATGAGGGACAAGGGAGTGTGATGCTAAAACGTATTGTATTGGAACTTAGAATTCCTGGCTGAAAGTCCCAAATCCTCTGATGAGACCTTGAACTGCTCAGTACCTGACTGACATAGTATAATGCCAATTATACAACAACACCAGGCATAATTTCTTCTCTCATTAACAAAACTGCTTCTGTCACACCAAACAGAGAAGCTGGCCACTTAAGACTCAGTTCCAGCCTATGGACCCCAGACAAAATGAAGAAGAAAAATTCATAGAAAAGAAGAAGTAGAAAAAATTCCTTTAGGTGGTCATTCATTTGGTTCCTTAATTACTGGTGATAGCCATTCATTCTCACCCATTCCAGTAATGGCACCTCTCTCTCTCTTTCTTTCATGCACACACATGCTTTTCTCTATAGTTACAGCCTAGTTTTCATTTATTTGCTTATGCTATAAACATTTATCATTGAAGACTTGACAAAACTTCCACTAAGAAACTAGGAGAGATACTAATGGCTAAAAGTGGATGGAGGACCGTTCAAGCAGTGGGCCCAAGAGGACCTGAGCAAGGTTTAAAATTCAAGCACGGGACCTAAGTAAAGAGAAATATTATCAGAGTGATATGTACAAGATGCGTTTATTTTGAGATGGGGCTTCAAGGTAGTGGAAGCACTTGAAGGATTTTATAACTATATTCATGGAGAAAACACCATTTATAAAAACTCTTGAATGATAGGAGAATTCAAACATAAAAATATGAGGTGAAGGAAAGGTCTACTGAGTTAGAACTCTAGAAACACATAAAGCTATAAACAACCTCAGAGCTGGAGATGAGAGAGAAATCAAGGAAGCATCATGGGAGTATGGTATGAGGACACCTGAAGACCAGACCATAGAGGGCTGGAATAATGGAATGGATACTTGGAAATGCACTGGGTTGGCAGTAGGGATTACAAACATGTCAAGCAGACATGGTGCAGGTATCAGCAGGCCTGTTTCATCTTGTGTTCAGGCCCCAGGTGAGATTCTATCATCTCAGAGAGTTCTTGTCTTAAGTGGCCACCTTTAAGCCCCACTTACTCTTTATCATACCTTATGTTGTTTTGTTGTGTTCTATTAATAGAAAATTGCTACCCAGTCCTGATTTGCTTACGTATGAACATATATGGCCCCTCAGCACCTATTAGATGTGAGTCCTAAGAGTGGAGAGACGTGATCTTCCCTGGTCATCAACACTTTCTACACAGTAGGTGCTCCACAGACAATTGTTGAATAAATGGATGAATAAACCCAAAAACATTTAGCAAATCCCCAGCTTATACAAACCCTCATTCCAGAGGTATATACATACTTCTTTGAACAGGAACAAAGTGTTTTACATAATACCACTCAGCCTGAACTAGGAGTATCCCCAAATACTGTGGGGATCTCAATATGGTGAAACCTCTTCCAGACATTGGTTTATATATATATTTTTCTTTCCAAGTACCACTCAAACTTCTTGTGTCATCCAAACCACATGGTAGTGGGATGTTAACTCTGAGGGTGGGCATGTCTGTGTGATCTCTTCCAGTTCTATGACTTTGATGGCTTTTTCTCCCCAGGGCCACAGATTAGTTCAACAATTGCAAGGAAACTTTAGAGGTTTCCTCTTCAGAAGGAAAAGAAAAAGATAACACGTTTGAACAGGCTAGACTAGGTGAAAGTCTCTTTGTTTTACCTTTTAAACTCTTCACCCAGCCTCTATTACTTTCTTTACTTGGGATCTATAGAATCATTCTCATTTGCACTCAACTTTCTTGTTTGTAAATTTCACACCAAGGATTCAAACAACCACAGACTGAAAATATTTGGGGGGCAGGTATTGTAACCATGATGAATATGCTCAGATATCTTGCCTTATTCCATAGCAAATACATTATAATAAACTTTTATATGGCATTAGGTATTATAAGCAAAGTAGAGGGGATTTAAAGTATATTGGAGGCTGTGTATAAATTCTGTATTATTTTGTATAAGGGGCTTGAGCATTTTCTAGAGTTTGCTACTCACAGGGGATCCTGCAATCAATCCTTATTGGATATAGGAGAATGATTCTATATACCAAACCGGTCCCCCCCCCCAAATTAACACAGTAACTATGAACAATAAGACATGGTGTTCTCTAGTGTTCAGGCACATGTGCTTGGTGTGTGCACACATGCACATGTGTGTGTATTTCTTTTGTGTTGCATTTTTATACAAATTCCCAAAGGAAGGAGGGAAAAGGGAGTGTAAATAAACAACCAATTGACCCAGCAAACCCTTCTTTAGCTGGCCTCCGGTTTTACTTCTTGAACCACTTTCCTTGTTTTGATTTGAAATGATGCCACCAAACATATTACAAAAACACAGCATTTTGCAAAACATAACAAGTCAAATGAGCCTCCCTCAGTGTAAACAGTATTCTCACTTGGGTGAGATGTTTTTGAGTCTCCAAATTAAACCCAATGATGGCCATTGAAAGCACATACAGGTTCCCCTGAAGTGCTCACATGGTATCCCATTCCTACAATTCTCTTTCATCTCACCATCCCAGTGAGGCTGTGGTTTAGAAGTAGTCCTAAAGCTAAATGGTATTCTTGCAGGCATTATGCATAACTCTATAGCCAATGGCATTAACAGAAGACATTGAAGTGTGTGTAGTGTAGTGTTAGCCTTGCCAGAGAGCTATAGCCTTGGGTTAGACCCAGCGTGGCAGAAAATAGTCATTGGGTACCACTGTGTGAAAAAAAGAGGGGCGAGTTCATAGCCTCTGTCGGCCTGCAATAAGTCAGTCTGTGTGTTCCCACCCTGCATGCATTTGACTTAGCTGCTTGTGTTATGCCTTCCTTCACAAAACCGTTCTTCGTGATGGAAACACATTTTGAGGTTAGAGTCACTGGCTGGAACATGACTTTGTCATTAACCTCTCAGAAGGTGAGTCATGAGTTACAAGTCCAGACAGGGACATTTTCAAAGCAGTCCAATCTTTCTTTAATTCATCTAAAATAGAGATACTGTACTGTTTTTAGCATGTTGTCCAATCAGGTCATGTCTTGATAACTGAAAGGACAGGAAAGTAGTCTATTGGACAAAGCCAATTGGAATCTTATGGTTTTTTTGTTTTGTTTTGTTATTGTTTGTTTATTTTTCTCCTATGTAGCAGAAAAAAAAAGTATTCACTTGCTCACTACACATAATATTAACTTTTTAAATGAATTGACAATCAGGAAGTTATCCTATTCCTTCTCCCATAGACCATGTCCCTTTCCCCCAAAACAGACAACTTACCACCACTCTTCCCTCCACACATAACAAACACAGAGACTCTGGTACAGATTTTTATTTTTTTTTAAGCAGAATTAGATGTGTGGAAATCTACTGAGATAGGCATTGGAATTTAGATTGCTTCTCTGTGATAACTTTAGTTCATCTTGTTTCCTACCAGCTGAAGTTATTTCAATGCTGAACCTAGCTTAGGGCATTTCTAGCCTCCTTGGAGATGATGGCTAAATTGAATCTAGTTAGTTTGTCCCTCTCACTGACCATCTGAGAAGAGTAAAATATGAAAAGAAGTATGAGACAAGAGTAGAAGTTGGCACACATCTGAAATCCAGCACTCAGGAGGATTGTGAATTAGAAACCAGGCTGGACTGTGCAGTGAGCTGGATATCTTTAAAAAATAGACTAATTGGCAAGTAAATCTAGTTCTTTAAGAAAAAATTTAAACTGCACATCTTTGTAAGATTCTATTCCTTTAACACAGTCCCTTTAACAGTTTTACAGTTTGCATCACACACACACATGCACACAGACACACACACACGAGCATGCACTTCCACACACATAGATAAAAACACATGCACACACTTTCACTCATGCACACACATATATATCCACACACATAGATAAACGCATGTACATATTGAGCATTTGAACTTCCTCTTCTAGACCTCTCTTAGCTTCTCAGATACATTCTATATGTATTTAGACATGTAGGGACAGATTTCACTTTGGTATAGTTGTGTTATTTTTCTAAGCTTGGGACCCAAAAATAAGTTGGAACTACAAAGTAATAGGACTAATATTTTTAAGTAAGCAATACAGTAGTTCTAAAACTCAAAGAAAATTTTGAACACTGAGATACAAATGCCTGGGTTATTCCCTACTTGGGAAGTTGGGGACTTCCAAGATGAGGCTATATCTGTTCAGTCTAACAACACAGAGCTTACTCATATCTACGAATAGGAGACATAATCCATGTTAGCATAATTTTTTTCTGCGATTCCTAAAATGTACATAGGAGTATACTATATGGAAAGTAAAATAGAAAATAAAAATCAAAAGATTGGGGAATTAAAGCAAAGAGGATAGATGGTTTAGATCACATGGGTATGAAGAGATGGATGAAAAGACAACCACCATTTTTTTTAATATTGCTCAATTAGTTTACTAGCAAATAGTTCTTCCATGATTTGGAAAATGGTTTCTATGATGGTTAATTTTTATACATTAAAGTATGGGATGATCAGTTGTTTGGTCAAACATCATTCCGGGTGAGAATGTTTAGAGATGAGTTTAGAATTATATTGGTAATTTGAATGAAGTAGGTGGCATTCCCTAATCAGGTGGGGCCCCTGTAATCACTTCACAGTTGGGAAAAAAAATAAACATACTGGTCTTTATCTGTGTAAGACAGAATAGCTCTCACTTCACTGCTATCAAGCTAAGGCATCAGGTGGCTTCCTGCCTGGGGACTTGAACTGAAATACTGATTCTTCTTCAGTCTCAAGCCTGCTGATGACAGTGTAGAACTAACCGTCAGTTCCCCTGGGTCTCAAACTTGTTGACTAAAAGTGTTGGACTTTTCCTTCTCATAATTACAGGAGCAAATTTTTACAATAAATACATCTCTCTATATATATTCAAATACAGACACATACACACACACACACACACACACACACACACACACACTATTCTTTCTGTTTCTCCAGAGAACTCTGACTAATACAGTTTGGATGCTCATAATGACCCTCTAGTCTTGAGTTTTCCTAACCTTGCCCTTTATAAATCTCCATCACTGTGTTAATGAATCTTGACAGATGAGAACCTCTAATCCCAGTCAGAAAGCAGAATGGGGGTAGGGGCCACAACTAGGACTAGCAGCAGTTTATTGTAGCTGTGCCCAAGGCTCCAGGATTAGCACAATCAGCAGGTGGCCTGGGAAGGACTGAACAGGGAAGAATCTTCTCTTTCCTCACTCCCACCCCCTGCACCTCTATTCTGTTGGGGATCATTACAGATTTTTTTTTTTAACTCTAACTGTGGAAACGAATGCAGCTGCTCTTTCTAATTGTGAAACTGAGTTAAAAGGAGGTTGTTGTGGCCCTGCAGGTGCAATCATTAGATGCATCTACTCTGAGTAATTAACCTCATTTCCATGTGAATGTCCATGGTTTATGCACTGCTTGCAGAACTCACCCAATGATCATGACACTTACAGCCAATCTAATTAGATAAAAGTTCCCACACTTAGAAAGGAAAAAAAAAAAAAATCAGGGCAAACTACAAGGGGCAGCCTCTATCAAGAAGGTCTCTAGTTAAATGTCTCAAAATAAACAACTGTGGCCTAATTAATTGTATGACAGGCCAAAGAAACACACCAAGACCAAGTAACTACTTGTGTATCTGCACCTTAGTCCTAAGAAACTGCTTAAATGGAATCTTCTTTTGTTCACGCTTACATTGACTGAGAGATGTGTGTGTATGGGGGCGGGGGAGAGCTGGTGACTATTCTTCATCAGAAATTATAGCAAACTTCCATTGCCAAAGAAAGAAACATGCACTGGAATTACTTTATTTTAAAAAAGTCACTGTTGGGCTGGAGAGATGGCTTAGCGGTTAAGCGCTTGCCTGTGAAGCCTAAGGACCCTGGTTCGAGGCTTGGATCCCCAGGTCCCACGTTAGCCAGATGCACAAGGGGGCGCATGCGTCTGGAGTTCGTTTGAAGAGGCTGGAAGCCCTGGCGTGCCCATTCTCTCTCTCCCCCTCTATCTGTCTTTCTCTCTGTGTCTGTCGCTCTCAAATAAATAAATAAATAATTTTTAAAAAATATTTTAAAAAAGTCACTGTTGGGTGCTCAGAACAATAGGGTGTGGGGGACTCTATACTTCTCAAAGCACATTGGTCACTCTGGCATAGTTTCCATAACATTTTAGCAGTTACAGATAAAGGGCACCATCAAAGGATACTCTTTGCCCTGGTTACCCCAGACCTGTTTAATTGTTGCTTTTAAGTCTCTCCAGCAGTAGAGGAAAGCACCCTTCTTGTTAAATATTCTGTCATAACCTATGTGCTATGAATGTTGTCCTTTCCCCTAAAGTGACCACTTGGTTCCTTGAAGTTATATATTATATCATAGAACTCTATTCTGCTCCTAGAGGTGCATTGTGTGGTGTCAGCAACTTTAGGGGAGTCAAGTAAGTTCTTGGGGGGTGTTTCAGTCACCTTTACATTGCTAGGATAAAACATTCAACCAGAACCAGCTTATAGAAGGACAGGGTTTATTTCAGCTTATGGTTTCAAGGGAACGCTTCACCAGGACAAGAGAAACCATGGCAGAGTGGATAACTGAGTGATCACGTCTTGTCATATCAGCTGTAAGGCAGAAGCAAGAATGAGCTAAGATAGCACTGGCAAAAGAGCTATATTATAAATTAATCACCCTCAGTGATCCCCTCCTCCAGCAAGAATCTGCCTCCCAAAGTTCCCAAAATGTTACCAAATTGCCACCAGCTCGAGACCAGGTATTCAAAACACATGTCTGACAGGAGACATTTCATTTATACCACTATAGCACTACAGGGGTTAACAGTTGAGATGGAGTAAAAAACACTGCCAGATAATCCTGGGAAATTATATGCATTTGTAACAGCAAAGAACATATTAGTGAGTATGGGGATATCAAAGAAATAGAACAAAATTATTCAATGAACTATTAATAATAAAAGATGGAAAACTCACATCTTTGTTTATACATTTTGCCTTTTTTTTGGTATTTTCATGTGCACACATCATGCATGTATGTGCTAACCTTTAGTATCTGGCTACTGGAAGTGTGACTCTTGGATCAATAATATCAGTAGAATCTGGAGTTGTTTAGAAAACACAATCTTAAGCCCCACCCTGAGCCTATGTAGTGAAAAGCAATGTTTCACAAAGTTCCTTTGTGTTTCTGACATACTTTCAAGTTTACAAAACCTCACCTTAGAGTTCTTTCCACTCAAAATATTGGTTCACTCAGGATTCCTGCAGAAATGTGCCAAGTATACTTCCAACACACATCTTCTGCCACCTCTCTATAACTTCCCCATGTTTATTTTATGTGGTATTGCTTCTACCTGAGATTACATTTTTGAATAATTTCAGAGTTTTAGTATCTCTTGTTCTTCCCCAGTGATTTTCCTTTGTCTTCTTATGCTTGTTACTTCTGCAACAAACTCAGAATCCCTTTTGTGTAAAGTGCTATAACTCTAAGAACTCATGGGTTTGGTGCATGTTGCTGTTACCATCTCTTTGCTGGGACAAAACCCCTGACCAAAAGGAGCTTATGGGAAGAAATTGTTTATTTTGGCTTACAATCTTGTTTAGAAGCTCCTTGATTGCAGACGATGTATGCTGGACAAAACAGCAGCAGGAGAGTGAGATGAACACTGGCAAGGGGAAATTGCTATAATACCCCAAAGACTGTTCCTAGAAAGACACCTCCTCCAGCTGGACTCCCCCTCCCAAACTGCCAGCAGCTGAAGACATAGCATTCAGAACATATAGGTTTGTGGGGACATCTAATTCAAAACACTTATAGGGCCTTATTCTTTCAGCTTGTTTTTCTTGAAAACTGAAATTTTAGTTAAGACATCTTTTCCTTCAGTTAACAACTAAGTCTACAAGCACATGTAAGAAAATATCATACCCAACCAAAATATCCAAGCGAGATAATTTACCTGCCATGTGCATCATGTCACAGCCTGGAAATCTCATGGTTTTTCTCCGTCTCCCTCATTCACTGTCTTTTTTTTTTTTTAATTTTTTTTTTAATTATTTATTTATTTGAGAGCGACAGACACAGGGAGAAAGACAGATAGAGGGAGAGAGAGAGAATGGGTGCGCCAGGGCTGCCAACCTCTGCAAACGAACTCCAGATGCGTGCGCCCCCTTGTGCATCTGGCTAACCTGGGACCTGGGGAACCGAGCCTAGAACAGGGATCCTTAGGCTTCACAGGCAAGCGCTTAACCACTAAGCCATCTCTCCAGCCCATTCACTGTCTTTTATATGCCAAGTGCTATGCTAATTATAAATGTGTTTAAAGTGTAATGAGAAAGACAAATTTTTAAATCAACAAATAAGTATTTATAGCAGCTGGTAAGTAGTCTAAATTCAATAGAAACAACATTGGCACAAAGCTGGGCCAATAAGATTTATTTATGGGGTGCCTAAAACTCTACCAACTGGCAGAAATGTGGCTCAATTTACTTACATGTAAAGTTTCTAAGAATTATGTGGCTATTGCATGTTCTGTAAGATTCCTTTAGCAGTATGTTTTGAGATGCTTGAAACAGAGGGGCAGAAAGCTTAACATCTGTAGTCTTAGAAGAATGATGTGAGGGCTGTATTATTTTGCAGATGGTTAAAAAATGACAGCAAGTAATAATGAATAACAAAATAGAGACAGTAAAGAAAAACAGTCCAGGAGGATTGGTGTCAACATAACATGGTTAAAAAGAAAATAAAGTAGGCCATGTGACAACTGTCAGTGTCTGTCTGAGGGAGTATGTAACCTGCTGCTGAACCTTGTCAGTTATCTGTGGGAATATTTTTCTGTGAGACAAGTCACAGCAAGTCTAAAGAAGTTCCTGTTGCAATGCTTCAGTGTAACTGCAGTTTAGGAAAGTCCAGTCTCCCAATCAGACACTGTAGTATGCAGCCCACAGCAACATACAGTTTATAATCACAGCCTCTATTTCTATTTACTTGTTAATTGGTCATTCTCCTTCTTCCATAGTCGCCCTTCATACACTCCAACAAGTCAAATTTCCTATCCTTTGTAAAGGTAGATTATGTTAGAAACTCAAATATGTGATTCAATTTGATAATCTTTGTCAGGGGAATGTTTCCCAATTGAGTCTTAAAGATATTCTGCTGCCATACCCTTAGCTTGGCAAGCAAGCCATAGTGAGTGTGAGGTCTAATTATTACCAATACTAATTACATTCATAAACTAGGTGAGGATGGTGAGGGCACAAGTGTAGCTATAATTAAGTTTCTTTCTATTGGCCCACATTAGGCCCAACCTGGGAAAACGTCACCTAGGCATTAGGTCTCAGTTGGTCCTAATATTTCTTTCCTGATCCATAATTTCTAATTCACTTAAGTAAAAACAATATTTGGTCTCACAGGTGCCAACCTAAGTAAGCCTTTGCTTTACTTGGAGTGACTAAAAAAATACAATTACATTACATACTTGAACATTCCTCCTTCTTAAAAGAATGTAATTAAAGTTTAGAATATGATTTGCTGCTGGATAGTCAAGATCAGCTAGGTTTACAGAGTGTATGGATAGCAAGCCATATGTATGTATGTGTTTGCATACACATAAGGAGGGAGAGAGAATGAGAGAGAGAGAGGTTATGCCACACAAAGACTGGGAATCAATGTAAAAAAAATCATAGTGAATAAATTTTTCTTTCAGGTTAGGGAGCTGGCACAGTGTGTTAAGAGTTCTTGCTGGGCAGGTATGGGACCTGACTTCAATACCTAGCACTGTTCAGGTATGGGGACCTGAGTTCAATACCTGGCACTCATATGTTAAACTAGGTGTAGCCAGGCATGCCTGCAACCCCTGTGGTGAAGAAGATGGACACAGGAACATCACTAGGACTCACTGGTCATCCAGTCTGATTGTAATTCAGCAGTTTCAAGTTCAGTGTCAGAGTCTGTGGAGAAACAATGGAGGAAGACACCTAACATTCTCCTCTATCCTCTGCACATAGGTGCATAAGGTGGGAGCATCTGCAAACATTTTTGTATACACCATATTTTTGTATACACCATATAAACACACACACACACACACACACACAATAAATTTTGCAAATTTTACTTCCTGTAACTGAAAAAGTTCAAAGGCTCTTATTGAACAATGCTGGAAGAAGATAGTCCCCTTCTTTCCAAACAACATACACTCTTTATAGGAAAATAGTTTCTACAAATACCTTGCTACTGCTTCCATTCATGCTGTCATGGTAGAAGGTGTTGTGTCTCCAATAACATATGTTGTGAAAAGTCTGAGCTTTATAACTTACTCTAAGTCACGAGATAATTTGATTTGGAATGAGATTGAGCAATAACACCAGTAATAGTTCCTGGAGAATAAAGCCATTTTGGTACTGGCACTCACTAACAGGAAGCCAATATTTTAAAAATAAGAATGTTTAGGCAAGTTTATTGGCTCTATTTTTAGACGGATACATTTATATGTATGCCTTAAAACTCTGCATCTCTCATTATTAAACAAATTGAGAATTAATTATGCATAATGAAATTTTTAACATCAATTAATGAGAAGACAAGAAATGGTTCATTAGATGCAAAGCTGTAGGAACATATGATCATATGATCATAAGGATGATCTCTCTTTGCTGGTTAATGTGTTTCCAAACTATCCCAGTGTTCACTAAAATAGTACCTGAACTTATAGTTGAGCAGAATATACTATTTAAAAACAAGTTAAGTATCTATATAGCTCATTGGTAGATCATTCGCCCAGCATTCATAAAACCCTTGATTCAATTCACAGCACTATGAAATAAACAAAAAGAAAGAAAAAAAAAAAGGAAAGCAAAAAGGAAGGGAGGGAGGAAAACAGGAATAATATTTGAAAGAAAAGTGATGGATTTTGGATTCCTTAAAATCATTTCTTTTTTGCCCCTCCAAGCATTAAGAACCAGCCTTCTATAGTCTACTCAAGTTCTGAGTTAACTCAAAATAATATATTGTTAGGTCACTCTGTGTAAAGGGCATTTCATCCCTGGAAAATCTGACATACATGTTCAGAGAGCATTGGCCAGTTTCAGAGCAAAGTATATTAACTACATTGTTTATTCAGGGATCTATGTAGAGAGGAACTGGGAAAGAAAAAATAATCCTAGAAACCCTCATTACCTGTGATGGTCAATCTGTGGTTGTCAATTGGACAAGATTTAGAATCACTATTCCAACACTAACCTCTGATCATGTCTGTGAGAGATTTTATAAATTGAATTAGGTGAGGTGGGAGTACCCACCCTAACTGTTGGAGCACGAATGCAAGGACTATTTCCTAAACCCTAAAAAAGGAGAAAGCTAGCTGAGTATTCAGGACTCATGGCTCTACGAAGTTTCTCCTTGCTGATGTGAAGATAGGCTCCTGGTTTCTTGCTCCTTTATGTTTCCCCTGCCATAATGGCCTCCACTCTGGAAGTGTAAGCTTTCATGCTGCATCTGTTTGAGTATTTTGTCCCAACTATGAGAAAGTGACCAGTGCGTTGCATTTATTTTAACACTGCAGTGCAGGCATCCACATCTTCTTGTAAGGGCTCATGTATGTGTGTGACTCCGCCTTATTGTGTAGATGGTCACACTTGGATGGAAAGTAGCTCTGCATGAGACCTGAATGGACATTATGAACTACTCTACAGAACAGACCTACCTAGAGATGAACTTCCATGATTGTAGCCCCAGTGAGTGTCAGGTTTATGTTCTCAACATTTTTAAAGAAAGAATCAAGCAAAATAGCATATAAATATTTTCATTAATATTTGGGTGAGTTTTAAATTTTTTTCTGAAAAAAAATTTGGAGTAATTCCATTCATCTCATCCTCTCACTTGTAAATATTTCGGCATTGTGCACATATTTTTTCAGGATATATAGTACCTTGGCCAGATGCTCACAGTATAATTCTAAAGTACTATTCTCACAGAGAAGGAGTTATAAAATTTATGAAGCATTGGTAGCTGGGTGCTGAGAGAATCAATTTGAATACTACTGAAGGGCTAAGTTCATTGTGGAGAAAGGACTAAACTTCGTAATGCAAATAAGACAGGTATGCCATGAGGATCTTCAGTGGTGTGTCTTTTATTAATTTTATTTACTTATTTATTTGAGAAAAAGAGGAAAAGTAAGAGGAAAAGAAAGAAAGACACAGAAAGAGTCTCCAGCCACTGCAAATGAACTCCAGGCACATGTGACACCTTGTGCATTTGGCTTACATGGGCACTGGGGAATCAAACCTGGTCCTTATGCTTTGTAGGCAAGTACCTTAATCACCAAGCCATCTCTCCAGCCCCAATTGATGTGTCTTATTAAGCCATACTTGTTACAAGGACTGACTCAAATTTAATATTTTTCCATTTGTGAACTTATTTTGATAATTTTGACTAACTCATTCTAATTTCTGGGAACAGTATTAAAACTAGTTGCATGAACTATCAAAATAGCTAAATTTACCTTATATTTGAGTTATTTCCATCCACCTGTTGTTAACTTATTCAGTTAATATTTTTGAAGCCAAAATTGATGAAGAAAACTGTACTAGGATCTAAAGACCAAAGTGAAAAAGGATTATAGTATGATAGACATTAAAAGAATATAATGGAATTTTCCTTGCATTTCAGACTTAGTTCAAAGATCTTCATCATTACAGAAACAAGGTGATAACATATAACATGGTATTGCTGACTTTTCCTGAGATGGTAATTCCAGAAAAGTTTTCCCAGACAGAAATCATATTTAATTTCAAATATACAATATAAAACTCTTCATGCAGTATAGATAAAGGAATAAAAATTTGTAAAATTGATCTTGTTCATGTAATAATATGAAACAGTTATACTTCACATGATAAAAATTCCATACAGAAGGTCTTCCTGACTTACAATTTTTAAAAGGTAATTTAAGATCAATAGGTTGTAAATGGTCCATTGATGTTTTATCAGCAAACATGATTTTAAATAAAGACATAATCAAACCTTATTGGCAAAATTGTAATTAGCTTTTGGGTAACAAGTTTGGCTAATGGAACACAAAAACTTTAGACAGTTTTTTTATGTTTCTAGCTGAAGAAAGCATGATTAGTTCAGCAATGAAACATTCTACGATGATAAATTTAAATATTCTGGCCTGAGGGCCTTGTGCGTTCATTTTGATCTCTCAGGGTCATTCTCATGAGCTTATTTTTCTGCATGTGAGTTTGGCAGCAGGGCTACTAAGTCTCCATTAATGATGAGTACTTGGGGCTAGAGAGATGGCTTAGCAATTAAGGCACTTGCCTGTGAGCCAAAGGACCCAAGTTCAATTTCCCAGTACCCAGGTAAGCCAGATACACAAGGCAGCACATGGATCTGGAGTTTGTTTGCAGTGGCTGGAGGCCCTAGAATACCCATTCTCTCTCTCTCTCTCTCTCTCTCTCTCTCTCTCTCTCTCTCTCTCTCTCTCTATCTCTCCCCCTCTCTCTCCCTTCCTCCCTCCTGGTCCCTCTCTGCTTGCAAATAAATAAAAATAATAATTTTTAAAAAAGATAAGTACTTGAATCTACACGCATGACACAAAATCTATTTGCTTGAAGAGCTTTTACCTGAAAGGTTAACTAGGTCCATGTGTGTCAAATGCAGTTATTTTCTCTTCAGATTTATTTCCCTATGGACAACCTTCAGATGTTAAGGTTACTAATAGGGGCATTAAAGTTATTGCTTAATTGCTTTATTAGAACAAGCATGGCTACCTAGAGTGTAGTTACTGGACCTAGTCACATCAGATCCCTTTAGGAAGAAATGAGGCAGATATGTAATATGTGTGGAAAGGTGCATGCTCAAGTGTATATTCATTTGTGAAATTAATCAAGGACCTGCATGCATATATTTCACAGTTTGATGTTGGTTCTTTCTCCAAGGCAGAGTGCTGCTGATTTTACTTAGTTCCAGCACTCACTTCATACTATAGAGGGTTATAGTTATCTTATTCTTGTTTTATTCTAATCTGCTATAGTTTGATTTAAATATGTGTGTTTACCTCTTTTGGCTATATACTTGCTAACAAATAATGACATTCAATGGTTTTATGTCTCTTACTCTACCTTTTTCCACTCCCATTCTGCATCTCCAGAAGGTCTTGAATAATGTGGGACATCAAACCATCATCATTGCATGCATTGCTTCTCAAGCTATAAACACACTCATTACTGTGGAACCTCTGCAATGTGGATGTTATAATTCAGCAGGTCTGGGGTGGAACTTATTTCTAATAATCTGGTAGGTAGTGTTGATGGAAGGCTGTATCACATAGTGAGTAGTAAAGGTCAGCTTTTAGCCCCATTCTAGCATCTCTAAGTAGCCAAGATGAACTGTAGTTTAAAATGAAATCATTCATGAAAGGAAGAGATACTATTTGTGATTAGACATAGATTTATTAAGTTTGGACATTAATATCACTGAAACATATAACACTAGAATTTACCCCTGAATTGCTATTTTGCTATTGTGCAAATTCTGGTTTTGTAATTGCCTATAATGAGTCAGATGAAGAATTATTTATATAAAATATGATTTCACACATATTCACCAAGTGTCTTAAAAAATTCAAAGTACTTTAGTATATTTTTTAATGAAATAAGTTCAGTGGGATCAAGAGTAGTCTAATGATTATTACTCAACAGAGTAAAATAGATGTTGAACTTAAAAATTGGTATTGAGTTTAATAGTGTTATTTTTGATAAAAAAGTAATTATGGGGACCAGAGAGATATTTCAGTGGTTAAAGATGCTTGTTTACAAAGCTTTATAGGCAAGGTTTGATTCTGAAGTACCCATACTAAAAATGGCATATGTGTCTGGTGTTCATTTGTAGTGACAGGAGACATTGGCATGCCACTTTTTTCTCTTACTCTCCATCTCTCTCAAATAAATATTTGTTTTAAAAAGGAAATAATTATGGCTATTGAATGATGAAACTTTCAATATATAAACTTGTGGGAGGCCTAGAATTACAGTAATGTGTATATAATCTTTTAAAATAACTTGAAGAAATTTATCCATGTGTGGCATAACGACTATGGTAGTATAAATCTCATTACTTACTGAAGCATATTTCATCATATCTGCTGTGTGGTATGTCCACACATGTACACATATGCAAATGAGCACCATGTATCAAATTTAATAGTTTAGTCACTACATTATTGCTTTGTAAAAACAAATTTCATATTCCTGATTTTTTCTTTTGCCCATATTGTTTAATGTTGGGTAACCATATATGACCACATATGATGAGATCTTCAAGGGAAGAAAGCTAGCAATATTAATATTTATACCAGGAAAAGATCCAACAGTGGACATGACTTTTAGGAAACCAAAGTATAAGATCATGGAATGCCAAAAATAATTTTAAAATTTCTCAGGTCTGAGTTTGGATCTCTTGTATTTAATAATTTATTTTTTATCATAATTATTCTGTAAAATATCGATACACCCAACTATATTGTTTAACTGAGACATTTTTAAGGTAAAATCCACAAAGATTTTAAGAGTTTGGGGATCCTCCTTAAGATATAGCTATGTATAATTAAATAGCTTATTAGTCTGGGAGACACATTAGTACCTATAGGTGAACTGTTTTATGAATAAAGACATTATTTTATTATTTTCCAGCTGCATTTGGCTAGGTATTTTTGAAAATGTGTGGAGTATAGATTGCATAGCTATTTCATTAAGTCTTCAAAAATTATACTGAAATGCATTAAAAAATAACTCATTTGGGCTTGCTTTATAGATTATTTCTATTAAATAACATTTTCACAGGGACATACATTTTCTCTAGATTGAGACTGAAATTCTTCAGTTTGAATTGAAAAGTTGGTGAACTGTTGGCTGTGGCTGATTATTATAAGCTATTTTTCATGTCACTGTGACAAAGTGCTTGACAAAAACAACACAAGTGAGGAAGTGTTTGTTTTGGCTCATGGTTTCAAAGTGTTCAGTCTCTGGTTGATTGGACCCATATGCTTGGATAAAAAAAATCAGGGCATAGAGAAAGTGTGGGAGATGTTGTTCTTTACTTCTTGATGGATGTAAAGCAGACAGAGAGGGGGCGTATAGGAAAAGGCCCAAAAAACGGCATTGCCATAAGAATACACGGTGGGACACCTCTGAACTAGGACCTACCTCCTATCATTGGCTATTTCCAAAGAATGACAACTTAATATGAATCTATCAATTATTAATCCTTTTAATAATTATAAATAATTGTAACTATATTGATGAATTGACCCATTAATTCAGAGCCTTCATGATTGAATTTTCCCTGGAAATGCCTTCACATATACACCATGATGTGTACTTCACTAATCCCATAGGTGTCTACCATCCAATGAAGTTGAAAACCAACATTAACCACCACATTGGTTTTGTACTTTATAACATTACATATGACAATAACTTTTCATAAAATTAAATGTCACTATATGCTTAGATTTCCATACATTTAATTTTCCTATAATGAATCTATGGCATTTTGTCAGGTTATTTCTTCCTTTTAATTTAATGTAGAAAGAAGTGCCATCATAAGTTTTGTAATTTCTCTGCATGAATAAGTTTTAAATGGATAATTATGTACATAATTAAATATATACATAAAAGCTCCAACATTAATTAACATTAGAAGACTACTGATTGGTTTCATCTTATATTGCTATTTAATGTTTTTGTGGACTCTGATAATATTGACATAGATTTTCATGAGTCAAATAATTGGACTTAGGAACTTGATTTATTCTTTTATATTTGTTTTTTGTTTGGAATGAAATGAAATGTTCCATTCTTTGTTTGGAAATACAACATTTTTTCCTTTTAATAAATGTAAGTTGGGGCTGGAGATATGGCTTAGTGGTTAAGTGATTTCCTGTGAAGCCTAAGGACCCCAGTTCAAGGCTGGATTCTCCAGGACCCACATAGCCAGATGCACAAGACGGCACATACATCTGGAGTACATTTGCAGTGGCTGTAGGCCCTGGGGCTCCCATTCTCTCTCTCTCTCTCTCTCTCTCTCTCTCTCTCTCTCTCTCTCTCTCTCTCTCTGTCCCTCTTTTTCTCTCTGTCTCCCTATCTCTCTCAAATAAATAAATAAACAATATTAAAAATGTAAGTTGCTCATTTTTTTCTCCACTTATTTTTTGAAAATTTTATTCTCTTCCTTTTCTTTTAACTTCAACATTCTATATATTTGTTTGTATTTTTGTTCTGTTTTGTTTTTAAGACGGAGTTTCACTCTACAGCTCAAGATAGCTTCAACCTTGCAATCCCCTTGATTTTTTTTCCAGAGTACTGGGACTAGAGGTTATGTACAACTACACCCTACTTATATATGGTTTTTGACAATAAATGGTGCATAGTATAAGACACTGGTAATTGGAATACACAGAGTAGTTAAAATTAGTTGAGTGTAAATAATTTAAACCATTCTTTTCAGCAGCACAAGGAACATTCTCTAAAATAGACCATATATTAGGACACAAAACAAATCTTAACAAATACAGGAAAACTGAAATAACTTCTTGTACTCTATCTGATCACAATGGGATCAAACTACAGGTTAATAGCAAGACAAGCTATAGAGCATACACAAAATCATGGAAACTAATCAATACACTATTAAATGATGAATGGGTCAATGAAGAAATCAAGAAGGAAACCAAAAAATTCATAGAGTCAAATGATAGTGAGAATACAACATACAAAAACCTTTGGGACACAAGAACGGCAGTCCCAAGAGGGAAATTTATAGCTTTATGTGCCTATATTAAGAAATTAGAAAGGCCACACGTAAACAATTTAAAGCTTTACCTTAAATCCTTGGAAAATGACGAACAAGGAAAACTGAAAATTAGTAGAGGGGAAGAAATAATAAAGATTAGGGCAGAAATTAATGAAATAGAAACCATGAAAACAATCCAAAGAATCAATGAAACAAAGGGTTCATTCTTTGAAAGGTTAAACAATATTGATAAACCTTTAACAAATCTGACAAAAAGAGAGAAGAGATACACTTTAATAAAATTAGAGATGAAAAAGGCACTATCACAACAGATACCAGAGAACATCTAAAAAAATTTTCTACACCCCTAGTCATCAGGGAAATGCAGATTAAGACTATGCTGAGATTCCATCTCACTACTGTCAGATTGGCTACCATCAAAAAACAAATGAAAGTAACTGCTGGCCAGGATGTGGGAAAAGAGGAACACTTGTACACTGTTGGTGGGAATGCAATCTGGTCCAACCATTGTGGAAATCAATGTGGAGATTCCCAAGACAGCTAAAAATATATCTACCATATGACCCAGCTCTAGCACTCCTAGGTTGATATCGTAAGGGCTCCTCTCACTACCTTAGAGATACTTGCTCAACCATGTTTATTGCTGCTCTATTCACAATAGCTAGGAATGGAATCAACCTAGATGACCCTCAACTGATGAATGGATAATGAAGATGTGGCACATTTATACAACGGAGTTCTACTCAGTGGTAAAGAAAATTGAAGTTATGAAATTTGCAGAAAAATGGATGGATCCTGAAAGGATTATACTAAGTGAGGTAACCCAGGCCCAGAAAACAAAATGTCACATGTTCTCTCTTGTATGAGGATCCCAGCTACACATAACTGGACTTCTGTGTGAGTAGAAAGAAGCCTCAGTAGCATAGACTAGAAAGCTAGAAAGGAGATATGAAAGTAATAAAAAGGGACAGAGGGGGAGATGGTATTGTATAATATGTAAATAGAAAAACAGATTAATGGGGGCAAAAAGGCCCAAGTGAGGTCAGGGTAAGAGATTGAGTAAGGAAAGGTGGAAGTAGGGCTAATAAAAATCTAAGAGGATATAAATAAGTCATATGGAAACCCACTTTTTTGAACATTGGAACACATAGGAGCATTGATTGTTACTAGAAAAATTTCAATACCTGGAATGGGATACCTTTTAGTGAGTTGTTGGCCATGGAAGTCCTTGATGCCCCCCAAACATAACAAGCCATTGATGAGGCCTTTGGTTTCCCATTGAGAACAGATAGTAAGACCTTATTGTTGAAGACTCCACCACATACTCGTGCTGTAAGGTCACTGAGAAACCCTGCTGGAGCTAAGCTGAAAACCTCTGCCATGTAGACCAGCTGACAGAAAGATAGAAAAATCCATGTTACATGCAGCTCAATGGGAGAGAGAACAATCACCAGTGCAGATATCCAATAGTAGACACTGAAAGCCTTATATTTGGCCAGCCAGGCCAAATGAGCCAACAGGTGCAATAGTGGCACATCTGTTATGAGGGAAAACAACCACCATCTAATTTTACTGGAGGCCTGATCCATGGGACGGAATATATCCCTGACACTGAAAACCTACCATAAGGGTAGTCATGAGCCCTACAAGTGTAACATCTGCTGCTGTCTGGCAAAAAAGTATATATTGTGCCCACCAAACTGCCCAGTAAGCACTTCTCTTAACGTTCATACCCATATATTAATGCTACTCTCACCTTTGGTTAGAGAACCTTCTCTTTTCAGATGGCAGTGACCTTGGGATGACTCAGGAGGCAATATGGTGTTGAGAAGAAGTGACTAAGGAGTGGTCAGCACTTAAATATCTATGTCACACTTCCATGGCTCAAGGTCAATTGTGGAAGAGGTTGCAGAAAGAATGTAAGAGCCAAAGGAAGGGTAGGACTCCTTACAACATGGTGCTCAAAACACCAAGTGGACAGGATATCCATGACCTCACAGTACCTGACACTACCTACACAAGATCATAATAGTAGGAAAAGATCATGACAACAAAATAAAAGAGAGACTGATTGAAAGGGGGAGGGGATATGACGGTGAGTGGAGTTTCAAAGGGGAAAGTGGAAGGGAGAGAGGGAGGGAATTACCATGGGATATTGTTTACAATTATGGAAGTTGTCAATAAAAACAAATATAAAAAATTAAACCAGTCACTGAAGCTTTATTTTTTTTCTGAGGAGACAGAAAAAAATAATATTTGAAATTGCTCTTATCTATAACCCTGCAATTTTATAGAACAGAAACCAAAGATTTTTACTTATCAAAAAGACACTTTAAGCTGGGCGTGGTGGCGCATGCCTTTAATCCCAGCACTCGGGAGGCAGAGGTAGGAGGATCGCCGAGAGTTCGAGGCCACCCTGAGACTACATAGTGAATTCCAGGTCAACCTGAGCCAGAGTGAGACCCTACCTCGAAAAACCAAAAAAAAAAAAAAAAAAAAAAGACACTTTATTTTGTTCAATATTAATAGTCATCTATTAAATTTTATGTGGCTCTTTAATCTCATTTTTAATGTCAGACTTTTAAAAGTTTAGTAACTCTATACAGTGGGTCTGCACATGTTTTTTTTTGGCTCTTGTTTGTTGCTGAGAGATACACATAGATGAGAAAGCAACAGGATATATTATGAGCCAAAGAAGGCTTTCAATACTTGAACTAGAAAGATTTTTTAATATTATTTATTTATTTACGTGAGAGACAGGTACAGGGGATGAATGGGCGTTGCAGGGTCTCTTGCTACTGCAAAGCACAAATACAGACACATGTTCCACTTTGTGGTTCTATATGCATGAGTAGAACCTTCTCAGCAGGCTTTGCAAACAAACACTTTTAACACTGAGCCATCTCTCCAGCTCAAGAAATATTTTTTAAAGTTAATTTTCTTATGAATTGCTTTTAATGAAAGGACAAAGAAACAACTCTTAATATTTTGTTCAATTTGTTGAAATTTTCCCAGAAACTCCCAAGAGAAAAGACATTACATGAGTACAGACTGCCAATGTTAAACTTGTTTACGGCAGTCCATCAGGTCATCTCCATCTTCCAATGTAGATGTGAGGCTATACCTCGTCATGTATTTTTGAAGTTGACGAGTTTTATGTGCTTTTGCCATTTACCTTGGAATATGATTCATTGCTTAATGAAAACACTATTTTGGGCAAAAGAATTCCTTCTTGAAACCTTCCCATGGAGCCATTCTCATAGACATCATGTTTCTTGGAATGCAGAGATAAACAATACCACCAACAAAACCACTTGAGTAACTCCTAAAGGAGATGATACTAGTTTTCATCACCTTCCTTCTTGCTCTGACATGGCTTCTCTGAAATTACAGGCCCGCTGTGCAGCCTGATTCCCTTCGGGAAAATATTATTTATAATACTTCACTCTCTGAAACTATTCTTATCCCATTTTTTATTTTCACGTATTAACTCACCCCATGGTCATTACTCAGAGCACAATATTTAATTAGGTTCATCAATTTGGTAAATATCTTTTTATCCCTATTTATATTCTTGGTCAAAATCATTCTTAAAGCATCTATATAATTTTTCCCATAATATTTCCCTGTGATGACTCCCTGAGTTTAAGCAACATCCACAATTCTATCTTATAAATCATATGTATGGTTAAACTACAGATAAGAAATGTTAATTTTACTATCATTTTATTTTGACTCATTTTGTTCCTGTCTGTGGCATTCACATCCATGAATAAACTCTTCCTTCACAATTAAGCAAACAACATTTAAAAAAATTATTTATTTATTTATTTGAGAGCGACAGACACAGAGAGAAAGACAGATAGAGGAAGAGAGAGAATGGGCGCGCCAGGGCTTCCAGCCTCTGCAAACGAACTCCAGACGCGTGCGCCCCCTTGTGCATCTGGCTAACGTGAGACCTGGGGAACCGAGCCTCGAACCAGGGTCCCTAGGCTTCACAGGCAAGTGCTTAACCGCTAAGCCATCTCTCCAGCCCGCAAACAACATTTTTACATTAACAATTCAATTCAATGAAATACTAAAGTGCATATCCATTTATTTATGCTTCAAGCAAAAACTTAGAATAATTTTTCAGGTTACAAAATTCATACAGCATGACTTTATCTGAGAAACATTATGAACACAGACCATTCCTGAAGCCCATTTCATTCATTTCACAGCTGCATGTGATATGCCTCTATACTAACTTTATTTCTGAAGATTAAAAGGCATTGTCAGTAATTAGATATACTTTCTATGAGACACATGATAGAGCCATTATTTAATAATGCTCTTATTATTTGCTGTGCAATGTGGTATGTGTTCCATACATAATCTCCTTTTAATTAACTCTAAGCTATACGGATAGTGATCCTCTTACAAGAAGAAAATCAATAGAGAAAGGTTAATGAACACATAGTTAATCAAATGGGAGTGAATTTCAAGTCCAGATATGCCTGATTCCAAGTGTTAGGAACATTCAATCATGGTTTTTAAATTTATATATATATATATATATATATATATATATATATATATATATATATATATATCTCCATATACATATACATATACATATACATAAATTGATTTCCCTTTATATTGTCTGCAAATGTTACACATGGAGAAACTGACTCTGTGATATATCTTACCTGTATTTTCCATCTTGTATTCTTTTACTCATCATTTTCCATTCCTCTTCTGTTTGTTTTGGGTCTATATCTGCTAATGTCATGCAGCAATATCTGCAAATAATGATAAACTTTTATTAGCACTTATAGCTAAATATGCTAATACAAATTACTTTTATATCAGTCATATGTCATTCCTGTTGTTTTTAACTAATGCACAAAATAGTCAGGTCTAATAAAAGCACAAGACCTAATTATAGTACTATCTTCCTCTGGATTTCACAATGACTTATTTCAAGACACACACACACACACACACACACACACACACACACACACACACGGGAGGGGAGGGAGGAAGAGGTCAAGAAAGTTTGATGTGAATACTATGAAATTTGAACTTCCTTTGGGGATTCCCCATTTACCTGGGGAGAAAGAAATAAATAAAAGGAAAGTTGAGAAGAGATTAACAGTTTGAAATGCTGTCTAAACACTAACAGATTTTTACATTCACTGTGGGCAGTCAGTTAGAGCTAGTCAACGTTAGTTTTTGATTTCAAAGGCAGAACACTGAGAGAGAAACATGAGGCAAGAAATCCTTCCTATCTAAGATAGTACTCTAGAAAGTTTAAGTATTTCTTCTCGCTTTTAAATGTGCATGCCCACCACAGTGAGATCTTGTTAAAATATGGAGCTTGATGCAGGATGGTGAGAGCGGTACCCGAGAGTCTGCACTTGTGACAAGTTTCCAGGAAGTGCAGATAGTCCTGGGCAGATGATCACATACCACCCTGCAAATTTAATCTGAGCCTGCCTCCCGCAGCATATAGATTTTTAGTGTGCACATAGCAGTGAGCTACTGCTTAGGAATTGAAAGTCATTAACATGGGATTGCAATCAGGTATTCAAACCACGAAGCACTGTGTAGCTATCTAAGATATTGCAGCAGAATTTTATCAGTGGATCTGGAAGGAAGGCAGGATTTTCTACTCTTGCAGAGAACCCTATGCTAAACCCTGTTCATCAGCAGACTAAGTTCTCAGCATGTGCTTATTTCAAAGTGATGGTTTACTTTTTTTCATTTTTAATAATCTTTGTGTATGATGAGGGCGGGTAGGAGAGGAAGGAAGGAAGCACACATGGGCACATGAATGCTGGAGCTTGTCTTCTCCTTGGCAGGGGCTCTTTCATTTATTATTCCCCCTGCTCCTTCAGCAGGCTAGCTAGCTGGAGGTCTTCCCTGCATTCCTCTGCTTCTGCGCTTCTGCTTCTCATCTCAGAACAGCCAGGACTGCAGACATGCTGACCTGAATGTCTGGCTTTAAGTGGGCTCTGGAGATTCAAACTCAGGATCTCACATATGCAGGGTAAGTGCTTTATACACTGACCTATCTTCACAATCAACATTTTTTTTTTTTGTATTTTTCAAGTCCCTTCCTGGATTCTACTATCTCCACCCTGGACCAAGTAGATGTCCAAACAAGGCTCTGTCACTGAAAACTATTCAAGATTATTCTAGAAGGGATATTTGAAAGAATAAAAATGTGGTTGACACATATAATAACAGGTATTATTAACAATACCTAATAATAGTAGTAATAATAATTATTATTATAGGATTATTACTGAGCAAGAAGACAGAAGGTTGTTTAGGGAATTTTGAATTGGATAATATACAAGTATCTATATCTTCATTGGTTGGCACTTTAATTTTAAGTATCAAATCAGTAGTATCAACTATGTTGCCCAGTTTCTATGCCAAACAGTCATCCAGATGCTACTGTGAAGGTATTTCATAAATGTGATTAATATGTATAAGACATGATATGGTAGTTTCAATGTGAGATGTCTCCCATAAAGCCATGTGTTTCAGAACAAGCCTCATACTCAGTCCCCAGCTGAAAGAGCCTTGGGGAGGTGTAAACTTCGTGGAGGAAGTGTATCACTGGCCTTGGGGTTTGTTAGCTGAGCTCCAGAACCCAGTAGACTGTTTCCATACAGGCAAGTGTTAGTCTCCTGCTCTTGCCATGTTTTCTCTGCCACAATGAAGCTTCCCATTGAGACTGCAAGCCTGACATAAACCCTTTCAACCTATAAGATACTTCAGGTCTGGTGTTTTGATCTAGCCATGAACTTGAGGTGGTAATGGTAATATGTGACTTTAAACAGACTTATTATTGATAGTGTACATAGGCTTTATTCAACAGCTGAAGGCCTCAAGAGCAAAAGTGTAGATTTTTCTGAAGAGAAAGGGGTTGTGTCTGTGACATAGTAATCTAGTTGAGTTTTCAAGTTCTGGATAGCCCCATGGATTTCAGGTTCAATATTGCAACATCAGTGTTTAATCTAGCTAGCCAAGCTGCCCTACAGACTTGTGACTGGCCAGCTATTGCAAATCTGTGAGCTAACTCCTTAAAACTAAATATCTTCCCCCCCCCCACACACACACACACTCACACACACCTTCTATCCTCTAGAGAAACCTTTGATTTTTACTTCTTAGGCATTTTGCCTCTTGATTCTAATGCATCAATTGACTTATTTTAAGTCAGTTTATTAAAATTACATGACTAAGCCCACAAAGGAATACACGTTTGCATTGCTCTAAAAGTACATCCAGTGTTGCTCCTGGATGCTTACTTTAGCATTTGCTAAGCTGTAGATACTATTATTTTATATTTGTAACCCCTAGTGCTAAGGTTCTATTTCCCTAAAGAGCCACACTAAGATATATTCAGCAATTTGGGAAATGCAGTGCATGTATGTGCCAGATGAAATAGTATAAAGCATTAGATAACCAAGTGGTATAGGGCATCACCAAGTATACAGCATTGCTTGTACGTGGTGTCATGATTTAGTAAGGGAAGGAGAAATCTAGTAGCACAATAGATTGGATTGACTTGAGCTATAAAAGAAATGTGAAGTTGGGAAACACAGGAGCCTGCAGGGATTAGGAAATTAAAACTCAGGTAATAGCATGAGTCAACCATTAGGGGTAAAAATGAGATGTACAGATATAGAGGAAATCCAGACTTATCAGTCCATCATGCCCTCCTTTCCTCAGGCAATTTACACCCAGATATCAAGTATCTGTTAGCTGGGCAGAAAGTTTCTTCTGTGACTGCACAGAAAAACATTTCATGATAGCCGAGCCTCCTGAGACGGTGTGATTTTAACATTGCACATGGAGGTCAAGATTTGTTGGCTTTTTAAATGGTAACGCAGCACAGAATGACGTGATGGAACACTTACCACCTTAAAATATGTATGCATGTATGCATGCATGTATGTATGTGCATATATATATAAAACACAGCCCCAATTGGACTTTTTAAAACCCCTGCTTCCTGCATCTTATGACTAAGTATGAGTAATTAAGCCAAGATCACTTTTTCCACTCCACCCATACTTCATAAAATCCTGTTGTAATTTTGCCTTGATTTATTTGCTCTTTTGTATTTTTCTTTCGAAATTTGTTAAAACTAATAATTTCAAATGAAAGACTTTCATATCAATAGGTGACCCAATGATTTATTCATTCTTTTAACACTGTGAAAAGAGAGATCCATTACGTGCTGGGGGATGGGGGACAGGAGGTGAGTAAAGGGGTAAGGGAGTCTCTTAACTGTAGTGTTTTATATTTATAGTCTTGGGCTTTGGCTCTGTTAGAAGCCATGGATGTGCCAGGTTGTGGGGCCTGGTGATGGTAAAGACACTCATTTGTAAGTATCAGCAATATTCACCAAGAAAAATAAAAAAAAAAATGATATGTGGAATCCATTAAGATATAAACATGAATAATAACCTGAGAGTTAGCAGTGTGAGACTTTAAAAGGTATCTGAGTTTTAAAATGCATTATATTTTACAATTTTAAAAGCATGTGTTCCAAATGGTAAGATGTATGTCTTAAACTTGTTCATGAAATAAAACAGTCAAACCAGAAACTTTATTTACTTTGGCTCCATCTTAGCCTTTCTCTTTTATCTAGGAATGAGTCAATCAATTAACATGCTTAAGGAATCTACTGTGGGCTGAAGAGAATAGTAGGAAATATGAAAGAAACAAGGATTTTATACATGTTAACACAAACAAAAGTCTTGGGACTCAGCCCAGCTGTTTTGGGGGTCAACTTTTTTTGTCATTGACTTCCCTTAATATTTCCTCATGTAGTAACTATTCCATATGTAGGGTGGCCAGACCTAGTAAATACGAATATGTACTTACTTTCAACTAAACCATCCAGTCAATCCCTGAGATCTCTATGCTCTGTACTCTTGCTATAGAAGGGGCTACAATCAAATGAAAGGAAACACCCAGTGCCTCTTGACAATAGGGCTGGGCGATGGCTCAGAGTGCTAAGAGTGCTTGCCATGCAGCCATGGGGTCCTGAGTTCATTCCCTCAGCAGCCATGTGAAAACCCGGGGATGGCCATATGATAATGCCAAAGAGTGATGGAGGACACCCCGCATTCTCCTCTGACTTTCACACCATGCACCCAGGGGCTGCACATTTGAATGCACACACGCATGCACTATACATACACATGGATGCTACACCACACAACACCAGACCCCCCCCCACATATGCACCCAAAATAAATGAAGATATTTTGACTGTAGGGAGATAGCTCAATCAGTAAAGTTCTCATTGTGCAAGCTTGAAGACCTGAGTTTAGATCTCCATTACCCGCGTAAATCAGGTATAGTGGTATGTAACTATAATCCCAACACTGGGGAGGTGGAGACAGGAAGATCTTTGAAACTTTCTGGCTATCTAGCTTAAGTAAATTGGTGAGCTCTTGGTTGGGTAAGAGACACTATCTTAAAAAAGTGAGGTGGAGAGCTGGGTTTAAGGTAACTAAAGGCATTTGTTTGCAAAGCTTACCAGCTAGAGTTAGATTTCCCTGTACCCACATAAAGCTAGATGTATCTGTTTGCAGTGGCAAGAAGCTCTGATGTGTCCATAATCACTTTATTTCTTTTTCTCTCTCTTAAATAAATAAATATACTTTTAAAATAAGGTGGAGAACAATTAAAGCAGACCCTTGGCATTGACCCCTAACCTCTATACACATGTGCATGTATGAGTACAAATGTGCATGCATGCATACACATGTAAACATGAATATGCACTCATATGATACCATGCACAAGACATATATAAAGATACTGTCTGATTGGTATTGCAGCCTGACACGGACTCAAGGTGATGGGGAGAACTTACTGAGTACACTGAATTATAAAGACTAGGAGCATGGAGGATAATTTGTCTTTACTGATCTTTATTCTCTACCCCGGTCTCCCTGTCATGAAATAATGGGTACTTTTGCTTTCATCTGAACAAAAATAAAAAAAAATGTAGGTAGAGTATTTTGGAAGCTATTAGACTTTTCCAAACTAAATCCAGCCTCTGGCACATGCCACCATGTTGCCTGTGCAGAAATCCCAATGTGAAGAGACTAAGTGATGCTCAGCAGTATAAAAAATGTTTCCAGGTCTTTCTCCTATGTTCTGTTTTTCATGGCAAATACACGGCTGCTTAACACACAGGCACTGTGGCCTATAGACGGTTGCCATTCCAGTCTGTGGCAGAAACATTAGCTATTTCTTTAAACAACAACAACAAAAATCTCAGGACATTTTGTAAAAGTGGTGGCTTGGGAAAATGGGTAAGCCTCAATCCAAATTTTCAGAATATTCTACTTCTGTAATGGTCACATCCTAACTTTAGGAATTGAAATACAATCATTATCTCACAGCTCCTATTTCTTTCTCTTTCTATGGCTGCTCTGTTGCTCCTCTGCTCTTGCTTCAGAAATAACTGGCCAACAAGACCTACCTAGCAAGGGAAAATGTTCACTTGGGTATGACTACCACAACTGAGGGCAATTTCTGCTGCCAGCCCCATCCCAAGGCTAGGGCAGTGTAGAGTTTTACTGATGTTTGGAAACCTTTCAACGTGTGGGGAGACAACTATGATTGTGTGATATGAGGTCGGTTGCGTCCAATGCATGTTAGAGTTGTGTTGGACTTGGATGTGAGTGCAGAGGGGGAACCACATGCATTGTTCTGAGACAAAACCTTAGGTGAGTTGCAATCTCCAGGAGTCACTTACCAAATCTTTTCAGACAAAAGATTATTGGCATCTTCCTCTTAAAAGAATGATCATTTGCATTTAGACTTTTTTCTCCATAGGAGAAACTCTTTTCTTCTAGAATCAGTCATTTACCTCTTGGATATCACCAATCTGTCTTTGAGCAAGGCACTTTCGAAGAGACTATCATGCTGACTCAGTAACGAAATGGTTTTGTGTGGTATTTCTGGCTACAACAAGCATAGGTAGAATAAGGTACTAGCCAAAGCTATACTGGAAGAAAACAAAAACTCCAGTGTTCCAGTAGGTTGGTAGGAATTCAATAGAACTTGTCTGTCAACACTCAGCAATCAGAATTAATGTAAATTCTTAGAGGATGAAATTAAGATAGTTATTCTAAGTCCAGTGAGTAATTTGAACCTACAGACCCCATTTGGAAATGGGCATGGGCAATTTTTCCTAGTTATTTGGTGAGCCACTCACTTCTAGGCAACACCAAATAAATGATGTCTGAGCTCCAAAGTAAAAATATTTTTTAAAGTCAAGTTCAGAAATGTCTTTGTAGTTTCTAGGTAATAACAAACCAAGGACTTATTGTAATTCTTAGTGGAACTGCTTCCATTTCATGACTTATGCCTGAAAAGGCAGTGAACATAGTAGGATATGAAATGTCTATAGGACTTACTCTTTTGTAGAAAACTCCTTCCCTGGAGCCAGGGCTAATGCCCTGTTATATGTTACTCAAAGGAAGAATGAAATGCATAGTACTTTCTTTGTATTAATTTCTTGCTTTGAAACATAGCATATACATGTTTGTACAATTGCTTGGGTGTTCATAGCATTAAAACTGTTTATTACAGCCTATTTCAGCTAATTTAGGGTGTTGTCCCAGATTATTTCCTATGTCAGAGATATAAGAAATACAGAAGTGAAGGAGACTATTATGGTAAGATGGACTCCCAAGCTTGGGTGTGGCTGCTCAAGTGCTACCTGCAGACAGCAGTGAGGTGCCAGGCTGAAACTCCCAGTAGGTCTGGCAAGGTTGAGTAAACACAGCAGAGATGACCATGTCCATGTTTCCAGTACCTCGTGCTTGTGTACCTTCTCTTCCTGCCCATAGTACCCTACTACTGACTTTCTCACCATACTCTTCACCTCTTCAGTGGGAACCTGATTGGCAAAGAAACAAACAAAACACATCTTTGGAGATAGACAGCCAGTGTCTCTCATGTGAATACTGTGACAGGCTCCTATACCAGGTCCCATACACACCTAAGTACATGCATGAGAAGAAAGATTCTAGTGGAAACATAGACATGAATGAGAATCCCAAATCAAGGACCCATAATGGCCAGTGAGGGTCGGTTTCAAATTCACATTTTCTCACATCATGTAGCCTTCTATAAACCACACCCAAATGACCAGAATTTCCCAAGTTCAAACATGAAATAGCACAAGCTTTTCATGAATCCTAAATCATCTACTCTTGACCCATCACTTTAAAGGAAACAATTTTGAAGCAAATGACCTAGGTAACTCCATTTTTCTTTGTAAGAATTCGGAGTCAGCTGTGCATGGTGTTGCATGCCTTTAATCCCAGTACTCAGGAGGCAGAGGTTGGAGGATCACAGTGAGTTTGAGACCACCGTGAGACTACATAGTGAATTCTAGGTCAGCCTGAACTAGAGCGAGACCCTACCATGAAAAACCAAATATATATATATATATATATATATATATATATATATATATATTATATATATATATATATATATATATATATATATATGATAAAATAAAAAGGAATTCTGAGTCCATCAGTATGCTGACATAATCAATGGAGGAAGGGAAAGAAGAATGAGGCACCAAAGCAGAAGGACTATTTTTAAATAAGAGGGTGTTCCATAGAATTGGGTGAGGAGGGGAACAAAAGAGGGCAATGGGATATGGATATGATCAAACTATAGTAGGTGTATGCATGAAAATTCTCCACAATATATGGTTTTAAAATCAAAAAAATAATAAGAAGAATTGAAATTAGACCCCTATTGGGTAGGAGGAAAGTGAGGACAAAGAGTTTTGGAGTCTACATCAACAATAAGGCATCATCATTTCCGTGGGATCATCGTGATGTGATTGTTGTGGCCAATGTGGTGATGATCATCAGTTGTGAGTCATGGTGCCAGGAGCCCAGACATATTCCCTTTATATGCACTAGCTCACCCAGTCTTCACAACAACTACATGACATATCTGTCATTATTTAATTAAGAGATGTCAATTATTTTTCCCATGGCCATATGGGCCCGTGAGTCTCATCCACGTTTCCATCCATGCCACTGACTGATGGGTTGTTCTCCTTACGTTCGAGAAATAATAATAGCACGAGGCTTCTTCTAGCAGTGGTGAGCAAGTTCTGAGAAGCTTTCAGGTGCATGCAAATATTTCTGTGTACTCTGTCCATGGCATCAGAACGGGAAAAGGGAGCCATGTTTGCTGTGTGAGACATCGGGCTCTGACTAAGCAAACAGATGTAGGGAAAAAAAAAAATCAAAGCTTAGACTTAGAATACGTTGAATTATTTGGTTCCTCATTAGTCTTCATTAAGTGATCTTTTAAAGACATATGCATACTGTTGGGAAGACAGCTCAGTCTGTGAAGTTCTTGCCTCAAGGACATGAGGGTTTAACCCTCACATAAAAGATGGCCGTGGTGGTTATATGCTTGTAATACCCCTGCTCTGCACACCAGCCAACCAGTACTGGGCACGAGAGACAGGGAGATCTGTAAGGTGTTCTGGCCACCCAGTCTAACCTAATTGGTGAGCTCCAAACCGAGGGGATACCCCTTCTCCAGAAAACATGGACAGAACCTGAAGAACAAGACCTGAAATTGTCCTCTGACATCTTAATGCCTGTGTACATATGTGCACCTGAATCAGCATATCCACATGTGCTTACACACAGAGAAACATCTAAAGTTCAAGAGGGCAGGCTGGATAGATGTTTTATTTTGTTGGTTAACTTGACTTACTATTTCAGTTTATGTATGTTGATGTCTCTATCTCATGGTGTGGCAAAGGGAAACTTGAGGGAGAAAATGGCAACATACTTGGGGATATGAAAGATAAATAAAACAGTTGACACATGGCTGTTGGCTGAAGTATTTCTGTACCTGACTCCAAAAATGAATTGAGAGCCCAAGCACCTAATAAAAGTTTACAATTTCAAACTGAGGCATAGAAGAGAGAATTTCTTAACCATTTTCATAGTTGTATCTATTTTATTATTTTTTAATTTTTTTTTTCTAATTTATTTGAAAGAGAGAATGAATGGGCACACCAGGGCCTTTTGCCTCTACAAACAAACTCCAGATGCATGTGCTGCTTTGTGCATCTGGATTTATGTAGAGTACTGGAGAGCTGAATGTGAGCAGGCAAGCTTTGAAAGCAAATACCTTGAACCACTGAGCCATCTCACCAGCTCTTAAATCTATTTTAAAAAGACATATTTCCACCTTAACAATACTTTTTACCAGACTGATATTGTTTTATTCAGTTTATGCTCACAAACATTAAGAATCTAGTTTTTAAAACTTGGTCTAAAGTCACATTGCTAGAAAGTGAGAGATATTTCCGATCCCCACCAGTGCACACATTGGTATGCTTTTTATGTGAGACTTGGTGAACAAATCTGCTTTTTGGAAGAAACTAGCACCATAAAACATTGGAAGCAAGATTGTCTCTCTTTGGGAGAGTTCAATGCCCATTTGTTGAGCAGAGGGAGCTATAAAAAATTATTTTCTGCCTGTGGAGCTTTGGTTTTGGTTAAGAGTACAGGGTTGAGACTTAGGATAATAGACTTCAAATAGTGACTTTTCATTTAGAGAGCAGTTTGGAGGTCAAGAGTTCCCAGTATATGAGAGATGCCAGAACACACTCCTCTTCCATCCATAAAGTATGAGGCTTCCATCCTTAATCCCATTTTTAAATTTTTTAAAAATTATTTTTGGTGTGTGTGTGTATGTGTGTGTGTGTGTGTGTGTAGAGTAACATGTTCCATGATGTACACACCTTGGGCACACACGTGTGGAGACCAGAAGGAAATATTGGGGGCCCTCCTTTTCTTATTTATTCTCCTGTTTCCTTCAGATGGAGTCACAACCCAGAGAAGCTGATTTTTCAACTTATTTATTGCTTAATTGGTTAATTTTTGGTCAGCTAGCCCCACTGATTCTTGGGTCTTTATCATCTCCCTCAGGACTGGGGTTACAGATATGCATGGCTATGTCCAAAGTTTACATGGTGTGGTGGTTTGGATGGAATAGATGGCCCCAAATATATTCAGTTGTTTATTTGTTTGTAGTTTGCATCTGTAGCTACCTGGCTGGAGGCAGTGTCACTGGGCGGATCTTAAGGTGGGTTTCAGATTTCAATCTAAAGATATGCAAAGTGTGACTAGCTGGAGTTCCTGATGTGTGCTATGGCTTTTGGCTTTATGCTTGTGCTTCTCTCTTTCTGCTTGGTCCTGTGAAGGCAGGCCAGCTTCTTCTGCCATTATGGAACTTCCCCTGGATATGCAAGCTTCAATAAATCACTTCCTCTATAACTGTGCCTGGTCTGAAAGTTCATCTCAGTGAACCTGAAGCTGTCTGCTACACATGGGTACTGGGGAATTGAACTCAGGAAGACTCAGCCCTCATGTTTGAGCAGCATGCAGTCTTAACCATGAATTAATCTCTCTCCTCAGCCCCTTTAATATCCCTTTATGCTCCCAGTCACATGCTAGGTTGCCAGTCACTGGGTCTGCACTTTTGGCATAAAATACAGATGTCTGATAGGCGAGAACCCCCTAAATACCCTCTTACTCCTAGTTTTCTCAAAATTCTTACAAGCTTCAAGTAACACCTGATTGGCCACCCTTGGTAATAAGCTCTGCTGGCTGGGCAAACTGCCACATGGGTTAAATTTGGAGTTCTATTGTTATGAAAAAATGGGATAATGCATATTGGATAAGCTACCTGTTGTATTAACTACAATTAACTAATACGGGACTCACTCCCAGCGGCAGGACTTCCAAATCAAATTCATTACAATATCGTTCTCATGGCCATGTGTGACCTGTGATCAAGACCAGATAATTGGATCATCTGCCCACTCAAGGCAGAAGCTTTGGGCCAGACTTGGTTTAAGAACGAGGCAGTTGTGGGACTGCCACCATGTATTAGGTAAAGAAGAGATGAATCCTAGGTGTTTACAGAATACTCGCTCACTCACCTTCTGCGTTAACCATGAATAAGTCAACTGAGGGGGAGACAGCCATATGCTATGTGATTTCCCATAGTCACTGAACCGGAGACAAAGAGACAGAGAGAGAGTTTCCCAACTTGACTTCCTTCTAGCTGATGTATAAGTTGATTGGATATAAAATATCCGGTTTGTTTTTAACGAATTAGCTTCATGTTTATTTTTTTTTAACCAAAAAACCCAACATTTTATTTACTTATTTATTTATTTATTTAGTAGGGGGAGAGAGAGAGAGAGAGAGAGAGAGAGAGAGAGAGAGAGAGAGAGAGAATAGTCTCGTTAGAGCCTCTAGCCACTGCAGCTGAACTGCAGATGTAAGCTCTGCCTTGTGTATCTGGTTTACATGGGTACTGGGAAATCGAACATGGGTCCTTCCCAGATACGTTCCTTAACTAATAAGCCAGCTCTCCAGCCCCAAAATAGTGTTTTCCCATTTGCAAATAACCATGTAATCATAGAACTACAAGGAACCCAGGGTAGTTTTCTAATGGAAGCAAGACAACATATATATTTGTACTATGCAGCTTTTCAAAGTAGGTGTCCAGTGAATCAGGCTGCAGAATTTGGGCTTATTAAACAATTTAAGCATTTTAGCCATATACCCTTGAGTTAGTTTTAACAACCCCAGAGGTTTTTCTGTCCTCTTCCCCGACTCCAGCTTCCTTGCAGCATCTGTGGCTGTCTAGCTAGAGGCAGAGGCGTGGCTTGGATTTCCATCCCGCAGCTTCTCCTCCAATCAGCCATGTCATGGTGGAATTTTTATTGGTCATAAATTTTTTTACTGGCTAGATTAATGTGATTGAAAGCATCACACCCAGTAAATACCGTCTGCTGTTTGCTTTAGCAATACCTGTGGAAAAGGGCAACTTGGGACCCAGGCACCATGGAGCTGGTGAAACCACTGGCTACATATAACTGGTTGGGGGCCCCCTTTGACTGATGACCAGACGATACTCTTAGAGGGAGGTCCACCAGCAAGAGGCTTCATTGGTGCATGCTGCTGCCATGTGTAGCCGTGATTCACTTCACTGACGATCAAAGCTTTCTACAACTTGGCTTGCTGACTTTTGACCAGAGGTTCCCTTTCAACACAAGGAAAATCTGCCTAGAGAGAGAAAGAGAGAGAGAGAGAGAAAAAAAAAAGCATATTACAGGGGAAAATAAATGGCAGCCCTGTTCCTGGCTGTCTTGGTTTTATGGCCCAAGGTGCTTGGGCTCAAGCCTGCCCCATGGTGCTGCCCAGTGGATGTGTATTGTGGCATTTTATGAAGCATGGTTTATATCAGCATGGATAATTATATCAACAACAACGGGGATATTCAATAAAACCTTGTTTGACGGCAAAGGCCCCCACACAAAACACTTCTCAGAAACTGAAGACCCAAGCGGAGTGTTTAGAATCTCACTGCCTTGGGAAATGTACTTCTGTACTTTCAGAGAATACTGCCCTCTGAAGACAGCTTTGAAAGAAGTCGTAGAATCTGCAAGCCATCTGTTTTCTCCCCTCTGACCCTCTGCTCTCTGACTACCTGGTCGCCACCCGGTGTTGAGTTGTGTAAGATGGTCTGTGAAGACGATTGTGTAGGCTTCACCTTCCTGCCTCCCAGCCCTGCCTGGACCCCTCCTGTTCCTTCTTTCTTGAAAGAAAAAGAAAGTCAAAATTCTCTCCTAAAAAAAAAAAAAAAAAGACAAAGCAGTTATAAAGGAGAAAGACAAACAGAAAATGAGCCAAATTGCTAAGGGGGATAAAGGATTGAAATACAGCCTCAAATGTACACAGACAAACCCCCAAATGTTCCAAAAAAACCCAACTGGGAACATTTATCTGCCTGACTTTTGTCTCAAGCCAGTTTTAACCATTAGATGACTTACAATTATAAAGTTGGCAGTGGCTGCGGTGGATGGTGGCTGGAAGGAATTCACTTTGTAAATTCAATGTCTTGGGTAGGTGGTGTTGGCAAGATTGTGGTGTGTGGGCCTTTACTGCCAAATCTTGAATATGCAGAGTGTCATTCCTACAGATCCAGGGTTAGCAATGCAGGCTTGGAAGGGAGTCTGGAGAGAGGGTGATAAGGGATGACTAAAAATGGTTATGAGGAAAGATTAAAGGGAAGACAGAAAAGGAAGTCATAAATGATATCGGATAAAGTAAAAGAAAATGATTTGCAAAACAAGAGTAAGAGGAAGAAGGGAAGATAGGGACCAGATAAGGAGAAAGACATTGGGAAATATACCTACAAATCAAGACTTTGGGAAACATATCCACAAATCAAGAATTTGGGGAATATGTCTACAAACAAGACTGGGAAATCTATGTAAAAATCAAGAGCATCTTTTTGTATGTAGTCATAATGCTGATCTCATATACTGTTCTGAAAGCTCTACCTCCCCATGTTTGTTTCTTGTTCCAACTCTCTTTCCATCCTTGTGGGCAAAATGTTGCCTGGGCCCCACAGATGTTTTAAGGGCTTGGGTTGGGTTTGAGAACTGGAAGCACTTTACCCATAATTCCATCTTGCTTCCAGTACACTGATAGAGCAGAGGGCTTGATGGATCACAGAAGCGCTTTTTCCATGAGCGACCATCTCATTCCCTACCAGCCAGTGGCTGTAATCTCTGCTGAATGTGCAGTGTTTATTTTTCCAAGCATGGCGCCTTCTATGACTCACAGCGCTCAGATGCTACTTACTAATGGGCCCTTGTACCAGTCAGGAATGTGACGCACGGCGAGACACGCAGCTTAACAATCACAAACAACAGCACAGTTAATGGGGGGGTGAAGCTTTGGTGACATGTGTCACACCAAAGAGCCGACTCCTCATGCTCCTGGAGGACACAGATGAAGGGTCTCTGGATGGTGTAATAGTGATAAAACATTGCCATCTGTTGGCTCCCTCTTATAAGCAGGCTCCACTGTACAGATCACTGATGGTTTTCCAGAAATGTCTCCCATCTGCCCAGGGAACGGATGTGTGAAAAGCATTGGAGAAAGGAGTAGTTTATAACACGCTGACCATACTTGTTATTTTTTTAGTTTTATTTTTTATTAGTTATATATTTACTGCTCGAACAAATCCATGTTAGTGCCATTAGCAACACCCATTCTACTGGCAGCATTTCTCAGTGGGGTTGTTGGTATTTACCATGAGTCACAGGGGGGGAAGGAGCATCATGAAGCAGTCTGAACTTCTAAGAGGAGGAAAACACATTATTTTGAACCTCAAAAAGCAGAATGTATCATGTTGGTTGGCTCCTTACCTCCAGGCATTCACTTAGATGGACCAGAGGATTTCTCTGAGGATGTCTCAGAAAGTATGTATACACTGCATGATGGACTCAGGGACGTTTGCATCATAGTTGGTCTTTATATTTCAAGGGTGAAAACAAAGGCTGTTGAGCTGTCAAAATCACATGTAGTTTAGGCAAAAAGTAAAATACACTAACCTAACATAACCCATAATATTATCCATAAATCCTGAGCAAAAATTGGGATAAAGTTCCTTTTACACTTTAGGAAGAACTTGCAAAATAGAGATTAAAACTGGAACTGAAAGCCAATGTGATAATCATAAGATGATTCAAAAGCCCAGATAGTCTTTACCCGAGTCCATATCCTAGACCTTGGGTAATAATATTTATTCTGGGAATACACTAAACTGTGCATTAAGGCAGAGACTCCACAAAGAACTGCAACCAGAAAGGATCAATGATCTCAATGATCTCAGAAGAAATAACAACAATGAAATAATATAGAAATGCTTGTATCAGCCAGGGTTCTGGTTAAAGAAAGACAACTTCTGTCAAAAAGAAATAAAAAATCACATCAGAACTTACAAATAATTAACTGATTTGAATTCAAATTTTAAACTATCTACAAATTTTAGGAATTTCTAAATTTAAAAAAAATACAGAAAAAAATATTTATCTGCTACATAAGTTGCCAAAGCAGTGAAAATAGAACATCATCCACACACAAGCAATTTAAAGACACAAAATTTGGCTGAGAAGATGGCTGAGTTAAAGGTGTTTGCTTGTAAATCTTGACAGTCTGGGATCAATTTCTCAGCACCCATGTAAAGCCAGATGCATAAAGTGGTGCATGCATCTGAAGTACATTTGCAGAGGCAAGAAACCCTGGAGTGCCTGTTCTCTCTGCTCCTCTCTCTCCTTGCAAATAAAAACATAAATATTTAAAATAAGCAAATAATAAATAAAAGCCACATAATTTGAGAACATGTTTCAAATTTCACATTTATTTAGTCTTTCCAAATTTTAGCTGCTTCTGTTGTTTACAAGAAAAAATAAAGCTTTCATGATATATTTTACGTTTTTCCTCCCACATAGGCGCTTTGAACTATACTGGTTTTCATTATTTAAAATTTCATTTAGCACAAAATGGTAAGCAGGAATATGGACACTCCGTTTAAGGAAGAATAAAATATTTTGAATCAAAGGCAGGGAAGAGTGAATATAAATAATAGCCCATGATGGTGTATGACATGAAATAGAACATTTTTCTTTTTCTCCTCCCTGGAAATTGTTACTTTTAGCATAGTAATAACCCAGCCATTCTTTACTACTGATATCCTTGAAGAGGTGAAGAAGGGTAAAAATGAGTCATTACTGAGCAACTAGAATAGTTTTCATTAATATGAATTAGTGGTGCAGTGTGGGAGGAGTCATTATAATTTTTCTACTCATGCCTATAATGTGTTTTGATCATATTCCTCCTATAGCCAACCGAACTTGATTATTCTTATGTGTCTCGTTTTCATTTTCTCCTGATCTTTTCCTCTTCCACATTGCTGGTAGTCCTTCCTTTTCTTTTATGTCTTTTCCTTTTCTTTTCTTCATAACTTCCTCCTATGAAAGTAAACATGTGATACTTGTCTTTCTAAATCTGGCTTACCTGACCAAACATGATCATCCCCACTTCTATTTGTTTTTGTGCGAACAACATAACTGAATTCTGCTTTATGGCTAAGTGAAATTCCCTTGTATAATCATCACGTTTGATTTATCCACTCATTGTTGATGGGTGGCTGAGCTGATTCAATAGGCTACTGGGAATAGTGCTGTGATAAACTTGGGTATAGAGGAACCTTCACTAGCAGGCTGACTTTTATTTTCTTGGATCTCTACCTAGAAGTAGTATGGCTGGATCAGAAGTTCTGTTTTTAATTTACTGAGAGCTTCCACACTGATTTCCATAGTGGCTGGACTAATTTACATTCACCAGTCAGAATAAGTCTTACATGCCTAGCTAGAATTAGCAAATATATCGTTTGCACCAAGCCAAAGCCCACGTTCCACCACAGTATTTATTCTTCAATGCATGGTTCATTACCCTGTAGAAAACTTTTATTCATAAAGATTTGCATACACATATTGGTAGACCTGCAGCATAAAACTATGCTCCCATCATTATCAGCCAGTAGATGGCATGGGGAGATGACTCAGTGGTTAAAGGTCCTGCTGTAAAGAGCCTGTCAGCCCAGATTCAATTCCCAGTAATACCTAGGTAAAGCTAGATGCGCAAAGTGGATCATCCATCTGGAGTTCATTTGCAGTGGCATGAGATGCTGCTGCACCCATATTTTTCTCCCTCATGAATAAATAAATAAATAAATAAATAAATAAATAAATAAATAAATAAATAAATATAAATATTAAAAAAAGTAAAGGTTTTCATGTTCATTGTCCTCATTACTGGACTTTCCTGACAGAAAACTTCCAAGAAGCTTGATTTCCATTATAGATTGAATCGTATTTCAATCATTGCAACTCTTCTGGTACTCAAAGTTCAGCTTTCTTGGGAGCAGATATCTTTAGAAGACTCAATGACTGTGAAGATGTGCGCCAAGAGATGTGGTACTCCTGGTAGAGTCAACCAAGTTGGCAGTTCAGACAAGATCCAGGTTCTAGTGTATTTTCCCTCAAAAATTCTTAATTGCTTCACACTCCACCCTCTCTCTTCTTAAATCACCAAGTGAAATGTGAAATGTGGATGTTACAAACATGGGATATTGTAGATCATTTGTTGCTAGTCAATACATCATGACTCCTAGATGAATTCAATGTGTTCTGCTTCTTGATTAAAAACCCCAATCCTACAGTACATGTATGGGAAGAACATTTAAAGGAACTGAGGCACTTGGACTAGGTATCTGTAGTCTAAGACACCGTGACAGGCTCCAGAGCCTACAACTCCCTCATCTAGTGTAGCAGTTATCTTCTCATTGCTAGGACAAAAACAACTAGCAGTAGCTCATGGAAGGAAAGGGCTTATTTCAGCGTACAGTTTTGAGGGGAAATGACATCTCAGGGTAGCCTTGAACTTATGGAGATCCTTCTACCTCTGCTTCCTGAGTGCTGGGATTAAAGGTGTGCACCGCCATGCCTGGCTCTACACTAAAATTTCATATTAGGTTTCCTTTTTCCCTACACAGTGACTACTTTGAAATATTTAGGTGTCAATCTTTCAGTAGTATTGAGGGAATACTAAAAATTATAAGCTGTAAACTAAACATCACTTGATCATCCTGGGCTAGAGTGAGAACTTACCTTGAAAAAAAATTAGTGTAAATGTATTACACCTATATCATGTAAACTTGTTTGTGTGCATGTGTGTTGTGTGTGTGTAAGGATGGTTCAAATATGTGAGGGCGGATACATATATATATACACATACATACATACATGCAAAGAGAGGCCAGAAAACCCTCTCAGGTGCCTTCTATATTTATGAGGCATGGTCTTCTCATTGGCCTGGGCCTCATTAGATAGGCTACACTAGCCTGCTACTGAGCCCCAATGATGTTCCTAATTCTACCTTCCCATCACTGGGGTCACAAGCACATACCACTATATTTATTTATTTATGGGAGAGAGAGAAAAAAAGGGAATTCAAGGCCTCTAGCCACTTTAAACACACTCCAGACACATGTGACACTTTGCACATGTGGCTTACGTGGGCACTGGGGAATTGAACCCTGGGTTCTTAGGATTTGTAGGCAAGTGCCTTACCCATTGAGCTATCTCTCCAATCCATGTCTGGCTATTTTTACATGAGTTATTTAACTTAAGTGTTATCCTCCCAGCCTTAAAATTCTGGTGGGTTTTGAATGGTGATTTAGAACTGAGATTATACATGATGAGATGAGCTTTCATAATCCCCAATTGGCCAGATATGGTGGTATAAATGTAAGATGCTCCCATAGACTTAAATGTTTGTGATTAAGCTTCCTACTTAGTCCCCAGCTCACAGAGACTTTGGGAGGTGGAACTTTGCTGGAGGAGTGTATCCCTGGGGGTGGGTCTTGAGATTAATTTGCCCAGCCCCCCCCCAGGTATTTTGAGCCAGCACTCTCTTGCTGATTCCTCTCCCACTGTGGCCTATGTGACAATACACAGTTATTGGGCTACCCCATATCATTTCTGAAATGGACTCAGTTTAGAGTAGGAAATATTGCTATTTTCTCAACAGCATTCCCATGGCCATTTCTTCTTAGGTGTATATCAATTCATCACTGGTACACCAGTGATCTGTTACATCAGGCAACTGGGAAAAAAAATAATAGCTAAATGCCATAGTGTGCCAACAACATAACGACCAGGGCTCCTACTTGGTATCATCTTCCTAAATAGAGGCTCCACTGAGAATGTTTGTTCTGTTACAATTAATCACATGCTTTTCAAATGTCAACATAATTTTCATGGTCTGGTATAAAGTCGGATTCATAATAGGGAAAAATAATAGAGTTACCATTAAAAATTGATCTGTCACTGCTCATTTTAAAATCAGTGGCTCTAACTGAACAAACCATATGGAATTTTTAAACTTTCCATGCAATAGATCCCTATATGCCTGCTTGGAACGTTTACCTGGCTCTCCATGCCCTGCCAAGCTTCACTTCTAATGCTGTGCGCTGCTTGAACGGAAATACCACAGAAGAAAGGCAGTGATTTGCTCCTTTTTTGCAAAGTCAGATCTCATGTCTGACACGTAGTAGGCTTGCTAACCTTGTCCACCATGTGCTGACACTGGAAATACAAATGACTCTCCATGAAAAAAAATAATACAAATTTATGGAATCTTGGGTATTTGTAAACTCTCCAGGAATAGGGATTTCTGATAAATGGGTTTACCAAGAAAGATCCTTGTATTTCTTTCCCTGCTGGGTGTGTGTGGCAGATACATGTGTGTGTACAAGGAAATTCATGTGGAAGCCAGAGAAAGATATCAGGTATCTCTTTTAACTCATCTCCTCCTGCCTTATATTCTCTCACTGAATCTGGATTTTAGGCCATTTTGGGGGGGAAGAGTAAGCCCCAGCTACACTCCTGTCTCTATTCTCCATAGCACCAGGTTACAGGCACATGCTATCACGCCCACCTTTCAAGGTTGTTGCTGGGAGTTGAACTCAACTGCTCCTGATTGCTCAGCAAGTGCTCTTAACCACTGAGGAATCTTCTTAACCCACCACAAATTCTTTGAAGAGTATAATTATACTCCCTGTTTAGAAAATTTCTCACAAAAACCTTCATTTCAATACATGTTTCAATTGCAATCACCTCAAACTTAAGCTATGATTTCTCATAGTGACCTTGAATGGTAGGTGGTGCATGAACTATGAGAGAAGTCAATGGTTTATAATGATAAATATTATACTTTTTCCACATGACCTTAGGATTTCTACATATCTACATATTACAGGGCACCAAAATAGATATATTGTATCAACTTTACCTTCAAAAAGAAAGTGTAAGTATCAAAGATATGAAGTACAATCATACCAAATATTTAGCCCACCAACTTTTAAGTTTTCTTTTTTTCATTTCTTTTTGGTATATCAGACCCCACATGATGTCACCTAGCTAGAATTAATGAGTGTACTCAGATAACTTATGGCTGAGGACACCCTTATTATTTCATAGGAGCTATTTGTAAGTGTATATGAGAATTTGAGAAAAATGTGAGCAAAGTCCCAAGAAGGGGTGTTGACAGTCATGTTTATGCCCAGACAAACCAAGTTAGCATTAGAAGGGCATGCATTTCAGCTCCCAACCCATGGCCAGGGACAGAGATGTGTAATTTCATCCATTCACTCTGCTTTGCTTGATCCCTTCTCCATGCTGAAATTATTCGAATCTGGGGATAAAATCTGTAGCACATTTGCTGAGGAAACCTTGCTGGCCCATAGAAATTAAGCTCATGTCTGCTCAGACACAACAATCATCCACTCTGCAATGTATCATCCCAGTGCCAGAAAATAAGAAAAGTTTTTTTAAAATAAAGTTACCACAAAATTTGTCACAGACTGCCCTTCAGTCACATTTCTTATGAGCTAAAAATACCTCAAATGGCAGACTTTTAGTGGCAGGCACTTAAGCCCATCAACATCATTCTTTTCTTCAAGGTCAGTTAAAGAGAGATGAGCCCATTCTCTTTGAGGGGGGTGGCTAACTTGTGACAAAGTTAGCTGGGTATCACTATAGAGAGAAGAGGCTTTTCTCAGTGGCATGTGGCAAATAGCTGGAATGTGATACCTTTCAGGTGTTCCCTAAAAGTACAGTGAATAAAATCATAAATATGAAATCATGGGCAATGTTTGATAAATAATTGTTATGAAAGGTTAAAACTATTGTCTGGTGAGACTGGACCAATAATTTCTCAAGCATGAATCTGAAACTTGTTATGCAAAGTGCTTAGGATCCACAAACTTGCAAAGACCTTTTAACAGTAGTAAATTATTGTTTCAATCTCCATGCATGAAAATTACAAAATCAAAATCATTAATAAGTTCAAGCCTTATATAAGTACTTTATTTGTGGTGACACAGTATGAAGTTGGTCATTTCTTTTTTTTTTTTAATCTCTCATGATTGTAATATCAAAAAAATATTCTGAGTGCTTAAGACTTGGAAGAGTTTTCAGTGCATATTCCTGGGCCTACTCTGTACTCAAAGATTCAGATTCTCCATGGGAGGAGCCAGAGAATTGTATTTTCAAATCTCTTGCAAAGTATTCATAAGGTTAGTTCTGTATAAACTATATGATATAGACCTGATTTGACTCTTCGCTTTCCAAGCTCTGTTTACAAGGTTTTGTCAAAATCATTAATTCAGGAAAGATGCATGGACCAAATATGTTTCCAAAGTGGTAATAACCATCAATTGCTCATCAAAATTGAAAATGTCGGGCTGAAGAGATGGCTTAATGCTTAAGGTGCTTGCTTGTGAAGGCCAAGAACTCATGTTTAAATCTGCTGGTCCCACATATGCCAGATGCATAGTAATGCGAGGGCACGAGGCGGCACAAGGGGGTGCATGCACCTAGAGTTTGTTTGCAGAAGCTGCAGACCCTGGCATGCCCATTTTCTTTCTTTCTCTGCCTCTCTCTCTCTCTCTCTCTCTCTCTCTCTCTCTCTTTCACAAATAAAAAAAAAATGATTAAAACACACATGAGAGTTTACATCTTTCTAAATATATATCATTACAAATAAGCATGTGTTAGGTACTGGCTGAATGAATGACCTTACCTCATGCATAATCTTTTGAGGCCATAAGTAGGCATGAATACACACTATGTGTCAGCGTAGGAAGATAACCGAAAATACTGGTTGGGGAACCCCAGTAAGTGTGCATGCAAAATCTATGATATGCAGCCATTTATGGAAGCAAAGAAGGATACAAAAATTTTAATTTGAATATATTTCACTTGTCTAGGAAGACATGTTTAAACACACAGAAACTAACTAATATGTCTGTTTATGGGGTGAGAAGTTTTAGGAGTTCAGCAAATCTGGTGAGGCAGAAATGAAACATTTTATATGCTTATGTTTGTTTGTTTGCTTTACTATTTTCAAGCCACATAAAGCATACCTCTAACACAATGTTTCAAGTATTATAACATGCAAATAATTATGTCTTATTCTTAGAAATTGAATAGGATTTACAAGCCTGCTTCAGATAATGAGAATTTATAGCCCTAACATTTTTTTTCTTGCTAACCCAACCATACAATAAAATAAAACATTGCCTTTAAGAGATCCTTTAAAAATCATATCAAATAAACTGAAACGTTGAGAAGAACTTGGCAGGCCAGTGGGTATAATAGTCTGTCATCAATCTTGGTTTGAAAGCTGAGTACTTTCAAAATTTACTAGAATGGATTTGTTACCTCTCAAGAAGATGTTCTTCAATTCTCCCTGGCCAGAAGTCCCTTCATCTCAAATTCAAAATCATGGGGCAGAAATACAGGAGACACAGAGCCATCAGAGCAGCCCTCTGATTCAACAGGAAGATATCATAAATGTATCTCAAATTCATAATTCTAGTGAAATTCTGGAAGAGGGCAGAGAGGGCAGATAACAGCTACTAACATTGACATGTAGCCAGAACACCTGGGCAGCACACCCATTTTGTCTTCCTTTCTTTAAAAAAAATTTTGTTTGAAGTATAGTAGCAGTGAAAGTATGTGCACACACACATGTGTATGCTTGTACGTGTGTGGTGTGTGGTTATGTGTGATGTTCCTATAGAAAAGTGTCTAATACCTGGAAACAGAGCTATTACTTTATAGTGTTTTAGATATGAGATTGGTAGTGCACACACTCCTAGTAAGATATTAGTTCAACATGACCTCACTTTTACCAACATGCCAGGAGAATATTTTGAGTGTTAGGCATAGGGGGGTTTCCAATTATCCACTGGTCGTCATGCAAAGCACCTTGCTGAAGCTTGCATAAGGGGCAGGCGGGTACCCTAAGGCTCCCACCTACGCTTGTTTTCCCAAAATACCACCTGCATCTCCAGAAAACATGGCTCTCTTGGCTGCAGGGTTTGGACTCTTTCCCCCAAATAAAAGACACAGGATTTTTAGTCATTTCATTCCCAAGGGATGATTCATCAGTTTCAAAGAAGGCAGAATACCACAATATACAAATACTTGTAGGTATCAGTTTTCTCAGTGGACTAGTACAAAACCTTTTGAAAGGTAATTGACTCATTCTCCTCTTAATGTTTCTTGAGTTTGTAGAGGCCCTTAACTTTTGATGTATTTTCATGGGCTCCTGGAGCAATTGCTTGTGTCTGCAGACAGAGTTCTAGGTGAACTCTCATCTTGGCCTTGGAATCAGATTTCAAACCACAAGCTAAAAGTAATGATTATTTGAGGACTGGAGAGATGGCTCAACAGTTACAGTATTTGCCTACAAAGCCTAACAACCCAGGTTCAATATCCCAGTAGCCACATAAATTTGGATGCACAAGGTGACACATGCATCTGGAGTTGATTTGCAGAAGCTAGAAACCCGGGAGTATCCATTCTCTCTCTCTCTCTCTTTCTCTCTCTCTCTCTTAATAATTTTAAAAAGTAATGATTTCCTACAGTAATGTCTCAGCTGAATATCCAGAATCCTAGTGTGGCTTTCCTGGTATCCAGAGAAGTGACGCATAACCTCTCTGAGTCTCTGTTTCTTTCTTATTAAAGTCTCATCTTTAAAAAAAAATATTTATTTAAGAGTAAGTGGGGAAGAGAGAGGAGGGAGGGGAGAATGGGTATGCCAGGACCTCCAACCACTACAAACAAACTCCAGACACATGTGCCACCTAGTGCATCTAGCTTTATGTGGGTACTGAGAATCAAACCTGGGCCCTTAGGCTTTGCAAGAAAGTGCCTTAAATGCTAAGTCATCTCTCTAACTCCTAAAGTCTTTTCTTCATAAGCTCATGGAGCCTAGATCAGGCACCTTCTCTTCATGGAGGTAAATTATATCTCATTCTTTTGAATCATGTACACTACATAATATGATAGTAGTCATTTTAACAGTAATAGCATTAATAAAAGTAACCAACACCAAAAGATTTTGTCCTAGAATGAACTTGATTGTGCACAGTTCAAATTTATTTATTTTTTCACAAAAAAGTTGGCACACAAGAGCTAGAGGGGTTTGTTTGGGTCATTATCTAATTAAAGACAGTGAGTACTATCTAGATGACAGACTTCCTCAGGCCCATCCCGAGCTCTTGACCATGTCATGCCATCTTTTCTTCATCATTAGAAATACAACAACTCTAGGTTTTAACAGTGTGGGGGCTGCAGAGATAGTCTGTTAGTAGAAAGTGTTTCATGCAAAGCCTGACAACCCCAGTTTGATTCTCCAGCACCCACATAAAGCCAGATGCATGAAGTGGCATAGGCATCTGGAGTTCGTTTGCAGTAGCAAGGGATTTCATTGTCCATAAACACTCTATCTCTCTGCCTCTCTCCAATAAATGAAAAAAATTTTTAAATATAGTGTATATTAGTTGTGCTAGAATTGTTTTGAATCTATTCTCATGCTTATCATCTTTAAAATTATGTTTCATTAGGTTTCTTACAATAAGTAATACTTATTTTATAAGCTCTTATAAAAGTATCTTTAGTAAAAACATTTTATTATGTTTACTTGTTTGACAGAGGAAGAGAGAGAGAGAGAGAGAGAGAATGAATTGGCACGCCAAGGCTTCCAGCCACTGCAAACGAACTACAGACATGTGGCGCCCTCTTGTGCATCTGGCTAATGTGTGTCCTGGAGAACTGAACCTGGGTCCTTTGGCTTTGCAGGCATTTGCAGGCAAGTGCCTTAAGTGCTAAGCCATCCCTCTAGTCCCTTATAAAAGTATCATTAAAAATGTTATGAAGATATCAACCCATCTGGATTGCTTTTTGAATACAGAAAACAAAAACAAGAATTAAGGAAGAAAATGTGAAAGAAGGATGGAGCTGGAATTAGACCAAAGACATTAGAGGCTTGTTTACTTTGCTTTTCCTGATTCATGCTGTTCTTTCTGAAGTGTCTGTGACAGCTATCCACTGCCACTTGATGAGAAGAAACTAAGTCACATTTTCTCCTGGAGAATGTTTCTGGAAAAAATAGGAAACAGGCACAAAGAGATGGCTTAGTGGTTAAGGTGTTAGTCTACAAAACCTAAGGACCCAGGTTCAATTTCTCAGTAGCCATATAAAGTCAGATATAGTGGCACATGCATCTGGAGTTCATTTGCACTGACTGGAAGACCTAGTGCACCCATTCTCTCTCTTTCTATCTTTTTTTTATTTCTCTATCTCTCTCTCTCAGTCTCTCTTCATTCTACCTCCCTCTGCAACTAAATAAATAAAACTTTTCAAACAATGCAGATAAATTGTATCCTCTTAAATTAAAAAAAAAATAAAAGGAAACAAAGACCAAGTCTGTCTACTGTTTACTCACTTCAACCCATTTCTAGTTGGAATTTTACTGGTCTTATGGTAGGCATTAAAAATAACCAAAATCTTTTCTTAGCATTTTCTGCATCAAAACACATCCTATCACTGCCCTTATATGTGTCTGTTTTCATAATCTATGCATACAAAGAGATCTGATAATTATTTTCAGTATGTTTTATTTTGGAATCTTGATTTTAAAAGATATAAAAACCTTACTTGTTGTCTTTTTTTCACTTCTGAGAAGCTAACTGTTTACTTCTCTTCAATTTTATTTAAGTCCATATTTATCAGGGATGATGTTGGGGCAATTGATATTCCTGGGCAAACCAGCATGTGTTAGAATAGCAGAATTTTTCTATGACCTGCTTAGATGTAAAACCAAGTGTTAAAGACAACTTGGGGGACTCATCTCTTCTCATCAAAGATTCAGGTTTTCTTTTTCTTTTTTTAATTCATTTTTATTTATTTATTTGAGAGTGACAGACAGAGAGAAAGAGGCAGACAGAGAGAAAGAGAGAGAATGGGCTCACCAGGGCTTCCAGCCACTGCAAACGAACTCCAGACGCATGTGCCCCCTTGTGCATCTGGCTAACGTGGGTCCTGGGGAATCGAGCCTCAAACCGGGGTCCTTAGGCTTCACAGGCAAGCGCTTAACCTCTAAGCCATCTCTCCAGCCCGTGATTCAGGTTTTCATTTGAAGCAGAAAGTAGCAGCCTCTATGTTTAATGAATTCTTGGATGTTTTTCATTCCCCTTAAGAGTGAAATAATGTACTTTTCTTCTCTATCTTTCCAGGGCTATAAAGAATGTTCATGGATAAATATACCAGAATTCAGAACTCTGGGGGTGTCAGGATGTTTAAGTTCCAGTGACTACACTTCTGTCCATTAGCTGATTGATTTCCTGAACAATTTAACTCTCAGCATGGCAACTGAATAAATAGCAATTCTCCTCTGTGACACCATTTTTAGGACTAAAAGCAAAAGACTGGATGCTGTGGAGACAGTTCAGCAGTTAAAGGTGTTTGCTTGCCAGCTTGCCAGCCTAAGTTCACTTCCCCAGCCACCAACCAAAGCTGGACACAAAGTGGTTCACATATCTGTCATCTTAATGTGTCCAAGGCAATAAGAGGCCAAGCCAGGAGAATCCTGAAGCTTGCGAGCCAGCTGGACTTATACACATAAAGCAGCAAAATAAGAGAGACCCTGTTTCAAAAGGAGGGTGGAAGGAGAGAACAAAACCCTAACTTTGTCCTTAGACTTCCACATGCACAAGATATGGCACATGCCTCTCTCTCTCTCTCTCTTTCTTGCTCTCATACATATACTTGTTACACATATTCATAAATAAAAAAGAAAGAAGACTAAACAAATTGATGTTTTATCCATTTTATACAGGATAAAGTCCTCTCGTGAAGATGGAAGGAACAGTTGGATATTTTTGACAATGACATGGGGACTGTATTCTGCTCATTTCCACAGCAATTCTTCTCATTCTATCTGTAAATGTTAAACATCTCAACAGAATTCTCTTTGACAAATCATATGGCTGCAAACACAAGAATTTTGAGATCCCCACTTCCTTTGAGTTTTAGGACTTCCCCAAGCTCTAAGATTTTACAGCACTATTTATTACAATATCCATTGAATTTGCTAGTAATTACCTGCATTAGTGATTACAGTTAAATGTGTCACCTTCAAAGAGGTATCATGTTTGTCATTTTAATTTTTAACATTTGTACATCAATGCACAGTGATGGCAATGAAAACCAAGGGATGTAGTTGATTGCTCAAGATCACACAGGGAGTTAGGTTGATGAATATCTATCTGTAGTAGGGAATACATTTTCTGATTTCAGGTTGAGTATTGAAATGCTCACCATACCAGGAAATTAACAATAAGTATGTGTCCAATCTCTTGTTGCTTAAATGTTGGAGGACTTTTTTTTACCTCAATCTTAGAATTTTGGAGTGGAAAAAATTATTACACAGCATTTTGATCCAGCCGTAACCCTACATAGGAAGCCCCACAGCCTATTAACAGTTCAGTCCTGTGGGTGACTCTCAAACTCCAAGATAAATCATAGATCCTTCTAGTTTATTGATGTAACAATGACAAAATAATCCCAGGTGAGATTTTTGTTTAGCAAAATTTTATTTATAGAGGCAGACATTGTGTTGCATGCCTGTAATCCCAGCACTCTGGAGACAGAAGTAAGAGGATCACTGTGAGTTGGAGGCAGGGCTGAGAATACATAGTGAATTTGAGGTCAGCCTAGGCTAGACTGAGACCTTACTTTGAAAAAACAAAAACAAAAAAGTGACTTAAAAGGATCATAATTCATTAAAACTTGGCCAAGAAAGACCCAAATAACAGCTTCCTTTTACTATCTCCCTCAATGATTCATCAGTGAAATTAGAATACTTGCAACTAGAGTCTTTAGATATATTAAACTCTTTTCTTTCCTTTGTAGAAAGTCTTCTACGAACAAGTTAAGAGACATGTTCTTACAGTCACACATTTAATCTGTTTCTAAAGACCATAGTCATAGAATGGGATACGAAGTTAGGAGTAAGTTCCATAGCATGAAAGAAATACTTACCAATTTCAGTTATAAATATGCATTCTAAAACTTTTAGGAAATCTCTGGGGAGTATCCTGGGGGTTTTAGCCACAAGTCCTTCTCATAGCTGGTCACAGTGTTTCTTCTTTTGCACTTATTTTCTTCCTTGGCTCCATCAATGCTGTTTCTTCTTACTCCTTACTCTCAGATCTAGTCATGCTAACATCCAAAAGATATATCTTCTTACAAATTCCTAGTTCAAGTGTCAGTGTAACGTTCTGCTTTGCTTCCATGAGTACCCTCGTATCTGAAAAAGGCATGCTAACATCACCTCCAGACATTACCCATTCTGTGTTCAAACTGAATGAATGTTTTTCTTTCTAATTCATTTTGTCTTTATAAAACTAAACCATTTTACTTTATTTTGAATTTATTGTATGTGGCTCTGGGTTACACAAGCACATTTTCATTTAAGTATATAAAGTAGTTGGGTGTGTATTTTTCACTCACCCTACCTTAATTCTCCATTTCACCTTTGTTCCCCTAGGTAGTTTTATATTGAGTTTTGTGTTGTCGTAGTTTCAGTGTGAAATACCCTCCATATCTCCACTCATTGGTGAGTAAGCCTCATGCTCAGTCCTAGCTGGTGGAGCCTTAGAAAAGTGGAGCCTTGCTGAAGGAGGTGTGTCAATAGGGGTAGGTAGGCCTTGAGGCTCATTAGTCCAGCCTTACTGGCTGTTCACTAACCAGGTCACTCTTGCTGCTATCTCCCAGTCCATGTAACAAGATGCAATGCCCATCATCTGTGTTACCATGCTTCGTCCTGCCCTGAAAAAGCTTCCGCTTGAAGCTGTAAGCCATAATATAACCTTTCCTCCCCTGAACTACTTTGGTTTGGGTGTCTTGTTCCAGCAATAAGAAAGTAACTGTGACATATCACATATATACAGACACATGATTTGATGTATGTACAAAAACAAACAAACAAAATCCTGGGAATCACAAATGAGTAAAAACCAGTGATATTTGCCTTTATGAAGCTAAATTTATTTGTTTGATATGATTATATCTAGTTGCATAGATTTTCCTGCAAACAGCATAACTTTGTTCTTTAAAACTAGCGTTTTGTACTTGTCACTCTGACTTAATTGAAATTTTCTCCTAGCAAAAATGAATCCATGAAAACAAGACAATCTGAAGTTTCTTTTTGGCTCTAAAACTCACCTTGAACTCAAAACTCAATGGACCTCCATTTTTTCCTCCTGGGATGCCAGGTCAGAAGGTTCAGTTTCTCTTGGGATGAAGCAGATCCAGTATTCCTGTAGACATGGGGGAGGTGTAAGGCCCGTGTCCCACATTGTTCCATTACTCCTGTAGACATGGGAGATGTAAGGCCCATGGCCCACACTGATCCAGTAGTCCTGTAGACTTGGGGGAGGTATAAGACCCCTATCTCACACTGATCCAGTAGTCCATTAGACATGGGAGAGGTATAAGGCCCATGTTCCACTTATACTTTCAAGTGGAAGCTCCCCACTACATGCTGAGATTGCAAGTTTTTCCACTGTGAATTTCCACATGAATGACTATGCTACCCTCCATCTGTAAAAACCCCAAGCTGTTTACAGGGGTCAGGAATCTGTAGACACACACTGAGAACGACTGAGAATGGCTGAACAAGTAAGCTCAGGGCAGTTGTTCCCCAAGGAAAGAACATAGCACACAACTTCTGCCCAGTACAGTCTTGGTGCCAACGTACCCAGAGGCTGTGTCTTTGAAATATTCCTATTCCAGTCATTAAAATAAATTAAGAGGTCTGCCTATTCCAGGAATGGACCCTAAAATGACAATTTTTTTTTCTGCGTGTCTAGTGATTACTTTTTTCAAAAAGGTGCTTTTAAAAACCACCTTTTTTGCTAACGAAATGCGTAATTGGTCCAAAAACAAGGCTGTGGCTTTGCAGGTTGTTCTCCTTAGCTTTCCAACTGAAAGTAAACAGGATGCTTTGCTTAATTTCCCCTATTTTTCTTCATTTACAGCCATGCCATACTTTCTCCTCCCTCAAAGCCCAAGGCAAGTTCAGATGGAGCCACTGCCATGTGGTAATGCCAAGAAAAAAAAAAAAAGATTGTTTCTTATCCTTGATTTTAACAAGAAATTCAACACAGAAACAGTTCTAGTAAGAGCCAGAATTTGGATGCTGGAATGATAGATAAGTGACATTGGGAACAGATATAGACCAAAGGCTGCTTAAGCAGAGACCAGTTTGGAGACATTCCCCACTGCAATCTCTGCAGACGAGAGTTAAATGTAAATCACAGGTCAAGTCTGAACCTCAGCTGAATATTGACAGTTGAAGCCAGGGGTGGTGGTGAACACCTTTAACCCAAGCACTCACTCAATGCTGAGGTAGGAGGATCAACAGTCAGCCTGGGCTACAAAGTGAGTTTCATGTCATCCCTGGCTAGGGTGAGAACCTGCTTTGAAAAAAAATAAACAAACAAATGAAACGAGGTGGACAGTTGATGTTCATAAGGAAGAATAATCAATAAGATCATAAGATATATTTCTGGTTTGCATATTTAGAACAAAACTTCAGTAATTTCTGAGGCAATCAGGGGTAACTCCTGCAGGAACAGGACCAGGAAGCTTGAATTGAGGCTAGTGAATGCTCGTGTAAATGCAGAGATGGTTAACAACGCTGAAGTAAAGTTTACAAAGACTCTCATATTTTTAACATCTTACAAATTAATGAATCCATACTCTGGTGTCTCTTCGGATGGCATAAATCTGTTGCCTTTTACAAATTAATGTTTGCATAAAAGTGCAACTCACTACCCTTCTCTAATTTGCCGTATCTCTTAGTCAAATGAAGTTATTTAAGCTTTCATACATATAAAGCATATTGCTGAGAATAATAACAGGACATTATTTCTTTAATGATATGATAAGAGAGTAGTTCAGTGTTTCATTGCTTATTTTATACCCTAAGCATATGTACAAGTGTTATTGTGTATATACTCTACCTAATAGTTAATCCAAACTATAAGATGGAAAAAGAGAATAATATCAACAGGAACAACTCTGTTTTTCAATCTGTAATCTTCCTCATGATCTTCACATTAACTCACCCTAGGTAACTTTCTTTTATCCAGAGGCAAGAGTTAAGCCATTCAATGAGACATTGTCATCTTATGGTGACATATCACAGGGCTGACCATTGATGGGCTGTGCTCAGTGGGAAGGCTGTCAGTCTTAAACATCCCTGCTTCTGTTGAGATTGGTGAATGTGTCCAGACATCTCTCAGTACCTGAGCTGATTCTTAAATGGAGCTACTCGCAGACACAAAAGGATGCAGAGTCTTTAAATGAGTTTCTGCAATTAAGCCTCCTGATTGTATGATGGACACAAGTTACACAAAGAAAAATGATAGAGAAACTGCAGGGACAGTTATGCTGTGTATCCGCTTAGCCACCTCCAGATATGTTTCTGGGGACCAGAGCTTGTATGATGTCAATTTTTGGATGTCATTTAGAATGTCTGCCAGCAGGAATAATCACTTCATTTCAAAGTTTTATGCCCTTGAGATTAACCATGACCTTATATTATGCTCTGGGTGAGTATGTAGAAAGCCAATGATTTGAAGCCACACAGATGAAAAAATAAAATAAAATAAAGAGAGAAAGTAAAGCACCTCAGTTATTTCAAATACAGAGCAAGCTCGGGTCTTTGAGATCAAGTCTCTCTTTGCTAACCATTCTGTACAATACTTCTATGTGGCCAACTAAATCCAAAAGTGTCTGATTTCTTATAATGCTTTAGGCATCCAGGGCCTGAGTAGATTAACTTTCCATTCATGAAATGTTTCATTCAGGTGTTCAGGAATATTGCAGGAAAAATAAATGAAAACTTAATATGTATTTGCAATCGAGTCATTTTACCATCAATAACCTGGACTTACTGGAAAATTAGAAAGATAAACTGTAAAATTGTTTATATTCATTATAAAAATATGCTCTCTGTATTCAGCCGACTCGTTCAAACAGGAGAATGAATGTATACCTTTCTGTTTCTTCAACCATACACAGTGCCAAAGCCGACCCAGAGTTTAGGTACACAGCAGCTAGTTTAACTTAATGTTGCGCATTGAACTTGTAGTTTCTGGCGTGAGTTCGTGCATGTTTCCGTGTGGGGGAGGGGTGTGGGTGTGGATGTAGACAGGTAGAGGCTAGAGATTGATGTCACATGTCTTTCACTTTTCACCTTATTTATTGTGACAGGATCTCTCACTTGAATCCACAGCTCATTGATTTGGCTAGTCTTGGTACCAGCCTGTCTTAAGGGTCCCCGTCTCCCTTCATGGAGCACTGGGATTGCAGGTGGGGTCACCACATCCGCCCAGCATTTCCGTGGGTACTGGGCATCTTATTTCAGGCCCTCATATGCAGCAACCACTTTTCCAATCGAGTGAGCTATGCAGTCCCATATTACATTATTTTTTAAACTATAATGTATAAAAGGACAAATTTATCATATGGTCCTTTGATTGTTAACTGTAAGAATGCATTTTACCTCAGCGTATCTCATGGTTTTTGTTCAGATTACTTTCTTGTGATGTCTTATTTTCTGGCTGAACTTTCTTTGTGCAATAATCTACCTCCTCATACATGTTGCCCATGCAAGAGAATCTTTTAGAGTCTGGCTGTTTCTGGTGTTAGCTCTTCTAAAAGGGAAGAATAAAGAAACTTAGTTTTGAGGAAATGGAGAAAGTAATTATCCATTCAAAGTATTTATGGTGTGCAAGACGGCTATGGGGTTGAGTAAAACTGAAAATGTGAGCAGCCTGGAACCTGGAGCATGAGAGCATTAGGAATCCTGAAGACACTTGAGTCTAGGTAACAGAAATGACGCCTTCAACACATGCTGGGACTGAGCCATTCACCACCCTTGTTACATCATGCCTCTTGCTTTGATTTAGTTCATTTTACCAGTGTTTGGTTGGGCTTTTGCAACACTTTGCTTCAGCGTGCCAAGGTACTATGTCATTGTACATTTGTCCACCAAAGTGCCCAGGAAATGAGTTTGCAGCTGGGCTGTTTTGGTGTGGCTTAGAATCACTGTCATGAGTCCTGGAAACCAAACCATCTAGATAACAGTCTTAGCCTAATTGTGATCCCAGTGTTTCATTGACCAGGATAGAATGTTAGGTGTGCAACAATACAAGCTTGGCTTCAGTTATTTTACCCTGAATATTACTGAGCTTGTTTGACTTTAGAAGCTAATCAGGGTCAGCCCTGGCTAGCACTTGGATGAGAGACTGTTTCATCAATTAACAGTTACCCCCTAGATTAGAGTTAACTCACACAGTCACAACCATCTGTTTATTAGTTTCATTTATTTCTCTTCAAGGCAGGTTCACACTCTGGCTCTGGATGACTTGAAACTCACTCTGTTACCCTAGTCTGGACTTGAATTCATGGTGATCCTTCTACTTCAGGTTCCTTGAGTGCTGAGATTAAAGGTGTGCACAGCAATGCTGTCTACGACATACTGTTTGTTCCAAGTAGAAAGGAAAACTAGTAAATAAAGGTAGTTCAATTAAAAAACTAAAAAGAAAAAAAGCCAAGCACTGTTTTATAAGAAAACACTTTAATCAAAATCTAAAATATTTTATATTAACATGAGGGAAACTGGAAACTTACAACTTCACCTCTCTGTATATAAGGAAGAGAGAGATTAGTAGTTCTTAAGTCAGTCAGAGAGAAAATCATTAGCTAAATTGGTATTCATTACCCCATATTCTTCAATGTTATGTTCCTCCTCAAACAACCTCCAAGCACTACATGAACGAACAGACTATACAGCATGCTCAGTCTGGTAACAGGGATGTAAACATTACCATAGTCTCTCACTTGAATGAAACAGAATTGAAATATTGACAATCACTTTGAGAGTCAGACAGGAAATTACCTCACCAGTATCTGCCTGATAGCTCACCACCTCTGTTTCAAGGCATTTCTTATATCATCCACAACATAGCAGAGAATGTGCTGCGACTTGACGTGCTGGATGCAGAGAAGCCCCCCATCCCTGACCCCACCAAGTACACCCCAAAGTGTTGGCACCTGGCTCTATGTGTTTTAGGCAGTCTGCAAACTCCACACCCTTTATCTTGCTTCAGAGCACCACAGGCTTTGAGGGGTTGGGTTTCGTATTGCCTGTGAAAAGGGCACTGGAAATGTCAACAGAAACAGCTCCTGCAAAAGCCTTGTTGGCCCAGGAAGCTTTAATTGGCCAATTGGCAGCCAAACCTGCAGAAAGTGGATATCTCCTTTAGCATGTCACCGTGCAGACGGGCTGACAGTTTTTTGTCAGTCAATCCAATCATCTAAATCACTTCTTTGTATCTGAACCTGGGAAAACAAAATAGCAGTAAGGAAACTACAGAGGATGTGGTTTATCATGAGATAATAACCCCCTGGGGAGATCAGACACACCTGTGTTACTTCGCCTTATGGCCAGGAGAGTGATTAAGGCAGAAAAACTGCACCCAGTTTCCTTGCCCCATCACACCTCTATTCAGCATTAACCCCAGATTATACATACATCTGATAAAATCAGCTCGCATTACACCCTTCTCTGTCCTCCACAAAGAGTAGGGGTGAACGGCGCAGGAAGCAAGGGACTGTTATTATTTTTCTGGCAAGGATTCCTAAATAAAGAATTGTGGGAGCAGGTTCTGCTGAGAAACAGGGCTTCAGCTAGATTCTCTAGGATTTATCCTGTAAATCATACCTGCTCGACCTGGGACAGACCACCTTTGGGGAAAGCCTTTGGGGACAAAAAAAAATCTCTTGCTCCACTCTTCAGACCAGGAGTCAGTGCAAATGAAATCACTCTTCATAACAGGAAAGACAAGAGCTCTCTTTATTTCCTTTGGGTCCAAACCTGTTTAGCCTATGAGCTTTTGGTCACGAACAACTTTTCTGCCAGGTGAAATGGAGTGTTTACAGGCATGGAAAAAAAAATTAAAAAGAAGAAATTTTTTCCCTCCTTCTCTACATGCATTTCATTACCCCAGACTTCTCAGGCTGGGTGCCAGAAATCTCACATATGAAGGAAAACGAGTTAAAATAAAACAAAACCAATCCCACCCATTTTGATTTCAATGTGGAAAAAAAAATCTTTCCAAGGGTCATTTATAAATCCAAGTTTAGAGTCACACCAACAGAAACTCACATGTGCAGGTGATGTGGGAGAGACCTGCCGCTCCTCCCCTTTCTCCTGGGGAGAAGGTGGTCCCCTTTATGATGATTTTTGTCACCAACCAAAGTGACTAGGCTACTGAGGTGGTCTATATACTCTCTGTAGTACTTATTTTTTGGATGTAAGCTTAAGTCTGAAAAAGCACCATATAAAATAATAGTGCATGCAGTAGAAGGGTACAAGAAGATGTGAGGTCTTTTGGGAAAGATGTGGCTTCAGCTTACTTTCTAAGTCATTTTTAAAAATTTTATTTTTTTTTGTATGTGTGTGCGCATGTGTGTGTGTGCACGCATGTGCACACACGTACATGTGTGCTGTGATGTTTTATGTGTATTTGTACATGTGTGGGTGCACATGTGTGTGGCAGAGGCCAATATCAGGTGTCTTTCTGAGACACTCTCACTGAATCTGGAGCTCACCGGTTTGACACACTATGGGGATCCTGCTGTCTCTGTTGCCCTCAGTGCTGGGGTTGCAGGGGCACACTGCTTTGTTGGGCATTTATGTGGATGCCAGGGAGCCAAACAGTTCCTCAGGCTTGCACAACAGGTACTTTGAGACTGTGGCATTTACCCTGCAGATGAGGTCCACGTTACACTTAACTGGGCAATGTGCTTTCCAGAGTGCTATCATCTGGAAATTAGAACGTCTTTGAAGGTGGTGAGTCTGGAGACAGGAGATTAGTCAAAGCAAAGACAGGGAGACAGGAGGCGACAGGCAGCATAAGAGGCAATTGGTACCATACTTTTCCTCATTGTGGCTTGTTCCACTTTATGTTTTCCTAATGATTAAAGTGTGTGAACATATTTTCATGGACTTGGCCATTCAACTTTCCTCTACTGTGAATTACTCATTGATACCAGCAAGTTACATCAACAAGTTTGGCGGAAATTTTGTGTCGAAACTTTGGGGGATTGAAATGTGACTCAAAACCATCTACATGCATAGTGAACTGCGCCCTAAATTGATATGTAAACAAATTGTAATCTAAACGAAGAGTATACTCACTAGCCAACTGACTGTGTCTCTACCAATCATATTACTTGAACTTCTACACAATCAGAGGCTTGTAGCTGGCCAAAACATGACTATTCAAAGCAAATGCCAGATCTAGCCAATATTGTAGTTTCTTTCTTTCCTATGACCATAAAGATAATCTGCACGTTTGGTGGGGTGGGACAGAAAAGCACCCTATCTGGTCGTTGTACTCTCCAGTTCTACAAAATTATTTGTATTCAAGTAAAATTTATTAAATTTAACTGGTCTATGTGTCTTTTTTTTTATTTCATTGTATATATTGAGGCTGGGTTCTCACTCTGGCCCTGGCTAAACTGGCACTCACAATATAGCCCAGGCTAGCTTCAAATTCACAATCCTCTTCTTTTAATATTTACTACATATTTTACCCATTTTCTATAATTTTTCTTAGTTGGCTGTTTGCTCAATATATACATGCAAATTGTTTCACGGAGGGTCACTTGATAACTCATCATTGTGGGTATAGCTCAGCAGTAGAGCATTTGACTGCAACAGCTCAATCTTCCTAATTTTGAAATTACTAATCAAGTGAGTATTGTTATATAAACACTGTTGTGTGTATGGAGCTGAGCTTCCAGGCACTCTTTTTTGATCATTTTGTCAATTTTAATTATAATTTTTATGTGTTTGTGTATATGAGAGAGAGAGAGAGAGAGAGAGAGAGAGGGAGGGAGAAAGACAGAGATAGAGATAGATAGAGATAGAGATAGAGATAGAGATAGAGATAGAGATAGAGATAGAGATAGAGATAGAGATAGAGATAGAGATAGACGTAGAGGCAGAGGCAGAGGCAGAGGCAGAGGCAGAGACAAAGACAGAGATAGAGATAGAGATAGACAGACAATGGTAACTATAGAGCTACTTTTAACCTGTCTCTTTTCCTTGCCCTGCCCCAGGCATTAGCACACAGAAGATACTAATTTGTATTCCTAATTTCTTCTAATCACATTTTCTCTCTAAGTAACATCTAAGAAGCTCCCACTAGGGATCCAACCACTTTGTTTCCTTTTGCCAAACAACAGATAGTGCATTTTCCCTCTCAGGGTGCCCTTGCCCTTTGGAAATGATGTCCTGCGGGTGTGCTAGTGATAGCATGGGTTCAGGTGTGTGTTCCCAGAGCTTTATAGCCCCCAGTTGAATCACCACTGTGGCTAGCAGCTCCTGAGCATTTGGGATGACCTGGGTTTACAAAGATGCTCCGGTGACTGTGATATTTGCATTAGTCTCTTTCCTTAGTCTTGTTTTGGGGTGGTTTCCATGAAAGCACACTGGTCTCTACTGTGATTATCACCAAGGTAGACTTTTCTTCCACTCAGCTTGATTTGTACTATTTTAATAGTTCAGTTTTATGTGTTTCACAATTTATGCAGAGTTTTCTTTCTTGTGGTCACGATTGATTTCATATTCTACACAGGTGGAACTGGAAGCTCATATTAAATGAGTTCCTGTATTTCTCAACAGTTCGACAGCATTCAACTCATTTAATTTTGTTGATATCCTTTTTAAGCCTAGAGGTAATTTTTGCCATAATAGTTTTGTGTAGGTTTGGAATCAAGTTTGTATATTCTGGGGCACAGAAATTAGCAATAGGCTTGTTAATGAAGCTATAGAAATTCTTCTAATTTCTATTAATTTTGTCAGTAAAAAAGCACTTTAGAAAAAATACTGTAAACTATTTGCATATCATTCTTGATTCTTCATGTTCCCTTAGGTTTTCTATTAATGCTTGATGTTTTAAGGCTTTACTAGTAGACACATTCTAATTCCTATCATAGGTTTCAGTATGGTCATCACCATACAATCATTAAACATAAAAGATGAATTTTATAAATAAATTTCATAAATAAATAAATAAAGTGCAATTGTACTTATTTATTTACAAACAGAGAGAGACACAAGGAGAGAGAGGGAAAGAGAGAGTATGTGTGCTATAGCCCCTTGCCACTGCAAATGTACTTCAGATGCATGCAACACTTTGTGCATCTGGCTTTAAGTGGGTACTGGGGAATCAAACACACACACATACACACACACACTGGTCTCTGGGTTTGAGCCATTAGGCTTTGTAAGCAAGTGCCTTTAACTGTTGAGCCACCTCACCATGCCAAGATTAATTTCTTTATGACCTTTGTACTTTCCTCAATTAAAAACAAAAAATCTGGGCTGAGGGAATTGCTTAGTGGTTAAGGCATTTGACTGCAAGGTTCGATTTTCCAGGACCCATGTTAGCCACATGCACAAGGGGGCACATGCCTATAGAGTTTGTTTGCAGTGACTGGGAGCCCTGGAGCACCCATTCTCTCTCTGTCTTCCCACCCCACATTTTCTGTTAAATAAATAAATCATAAAAATTAAAAACAAATTAAAAATCTGCTTTTCTGCAGTTATTGTGCTGTATCAGTTTTCTTTTGAACAGTGCATTAATTACTTTTCTTGTTGCTGTGACAAAACACATCAACTTAACACAGGTAAGGTTGGTTTTAGCTCATGGTTTCAGAGGGTTAAGCCATCACATCAGGGAATACTTGGTACCCAAAGTAGGACCACCATACCTTAACTTTGTACTTCTCACGTGGCATGAGTAAGGAAGCACACAAATGATGGAAAAAATCCTACATGATTTTCTTGAATAGGAATTTTGTTTAATCTATTCAACTTTTGTGATAACAGATGTAGTAGATTACTTTCTGCCACTTGATTTTGTATTTTCTATTAAATGTTTTTACTCAACTTTTGACTTTTGCAGGTTTATTATTTTTTTTTAATTTAATTTATTAGTTTTATTTTCAGCAAATACAGGCAGTTTGGTATCATTGTTTAGGTTCATCCATGATCTACCCCCTCCCAATGGATCCTCCTTGTTGATGTAAATGGGTCGTGCATTTTTGAAAATGTTCTTACTTCACTTAATATATGAAAAGTATTTTTTTCTTCATTCTATAAGAATTACCTTATGTGTTATCCTGAATATGTGGTTTTCTGTTATACTAATAACTCTTATAATCATTCAACCTGTACCTTTGCCACCAACAAGGCTATTAGTTAGCTTTTCAATAATGACAAAATTTATGCAAGGAACTCGGTCTCAGCTTCCTAAATGCAGAGGGCACAAGAGTTTCAACTGGAAGGTTAATTTTGTTTTTCTACATTCACATCTAACACATGATATGGTATTAGATTTTTCTTCATTCTCTTCATTCCTGGAGCCTGAAGATTCATTTTTTTATTGTTGTCATCACTTTCCTTTTGATATTTTTATAAATCATTTAAATATTTTAATATGTATGTGGGAGATGCTTTCTATGGTTTCTTGTTTTATAGGGTTTTTTTTGAAACAAGATCTCACTACTTAGCCAAGCTGGTCTCAAAGTGTATGTAAATTACTCTTTATATAAAAGACTATGTAAATTAATATACCATTAAAGTTTGAGGAACTAAATTTTACAAATTCACTGGATCTTATGGGACGTATGCATGTGTATTTTCATATATACCTTTATGGTTCTGATTCATGAGTCTCTGACACATTTTCAGAACCATAATCTGTGATAAATGAGGTTAGAAATGTGAGTTCAAAGACTAGCAACTTTTAATGAGAAACAGTTTCTGTAGTTTGGATGGAATGGCATTTTATTTCTTCCTTTAGACTCTCATGATTTATCTTCTTGGTAACATATTATCATATGAAGTGCTTACATTAAAAAAGTTAAGCTTGGTTCAGCAGCTAAAGGTACTTTCTTGAAAAGCCTGTTGGCTCAGGTTCAATTCCCCAGTTCCTATGTAAAGCCAGATTAATAAAGTAGCATATGTATCTGAAATTTGCAGTGGCAAGATGCTCTGCAGCACTCATATTCTCCCTGTACTTCTGTTGGCAAATTAACAAATTATATATGTATGTATGTGTGTATATATATATATATATATATATATATATGTGTGTGTGTGTGTGTGTGTGTGTGTGTGTGTGTGTGTGTGTGTTTGTGTGTGTGTGTGTGTGTGTGTGTGTGTGTATATGTATGTATAATTTTTTTTGAGGTAGGGTCTCACTCTAGTCCAGGCTGACCTGGAAGTCACTATGTAGTCTCAGGGAGGCCTCAAACACATGGTGATCCTACTACCTCTGCCTCCCGAGTGCTGGGATTAAAAGTGTGCATGACCATGCCCGACTCAATAAAAATATTTTTTTAAAAACAATAATCATAATGGCAACCAACCTAATCATACCAACTTCAATGTTTACTTGTATGTATGCTGCAACCAAAGACACATAATTGTTGAGCACTTGAAATACATTTAGTTCAAACAATGTTCTAAGTATAAGTTGCACACTGGATTTCAAAGACTTGGTACTCAAGAAAAATTGTAGAGACTGTTATTAATATTTTTATATAGTGACAATGCTAAAGCAGTGTTTTGGATGATTTCAGCTAAATAATATTAAATAAATTTTCTGTGATTTTTCAATATTTTAAAATATAACTATTAAAACATTGAAATTTTTACATATGAGTCCCATTATGCATAATAATGACCTAGATGTACGTTCTTCTGTGCAGTCTCTTGGTGACCAGCTTTACCCTTCTCCCACCAATAGCAACTCCCTTGTATCCCTGTATTCCCTAGACAACAATGATTTTAATTTTTTTTTGTTTTTATTTATTTTCTACAGAGAGCCAGGGGAGTGGGGAGGGAATGGGCACACCAGGGCCTCCAATAACTGCAAATGAACTCTAGAGGCATGCAACACTATGTGCATCTAGCTTAAGTGGGTTGTGGGGAGTTGAACCTAGGTCTTTAAGTTTTACAGGCAAGTTCCTTAACTGCTTAGCAATCTCTATAACCCTACAATGAGTTTTTTAGAGTTATGAATCACTTATAATACTCTGGTATATTATACACCCACTTCATTTAAAATATAATTTAATCTTCTGACCATGATCTACTTTGTTGATTAGTTTTCTTACTGAATGTCATAGGAAATGTCCCATGAACTCTCCCTTTTAAGATAATTTCTGATTCAAGCCATTGCTTTGGGATATCTTTCTGCTAAAAATTAATCACTCAGAGCTTGGAGGATTTACTCTTCTTTCTCACTCAACTACAATTTTACCTCTTTACTTTTTAGAGTAATCTCCGTGATACCTACGGTAGGTAGCTCACTGTTGTGAGAGGAATACCCAGTAAAACTTTACCCTTGTATAGTACTTATATATGCCCATCAATGATTTAAGGAATGAATGAAAGAAGAGGGGTGGATAGTCTTGAATCTTGCATTCAAATGAGAATCTCACAACTCACTTGCTGAAGAACATTGAGAAATATGCTTAGTAATTTCAGGGCCTTTACTTATTATGTAAGATGGGATAAATTGCAAGTATCCTTGAAAATATTATAATTAATAATGTACACTCATTAAAAAATGGGAGAGTTATTACAAAGACAAATTTAAAAGCTCATGTGCTTCATATTTTTGGAAAAATTCCTTAGAAATAACAGCAGAAGAGTCAATTTGAATTTTTGTTCTTCCATGGAAATTCTGTTTTCTGAATTCATTGAAATTGTCTATTATTTTGAGAATATAGTCAAGATTGCTATAATAGCCTTGGTCTAACATTTTTATTAAAATATGAACCTCCAACACACTACACAGACACACACACACAATCACACACACGTGTGCAAGCGCACCACTGTCTCATTTTTAATGAAAAGGAATCCATTAGGATACCAGTCTAGTCCAAGGAACAGAAAAAATATTCAGTAGTAAAGAAAATTCTTAAGCCATAATGAGCAGAAAACTATCTAAATATGTTTGACTCATTAATTTACTCTCAATCTAGATTCCTCTTCTGTACAAGGTGTAAGGATTTATCTGTTTAAAAATGACAACTTTAACTAAGTCTTTTTCAAGACTTTATGTACCACAAATAATAAAGAGAGCTAGGCTAAACTATGTGTAGAGCCCTTTGAACTTGACTAATAGTAGCCTAGATTAATTGCCACTTGAGAGCCAGACCCTTCAAACAAAACACAGCAACCACCAAAGACAGCCCACACTGAGGAACTCACAGATGTTTGTCCTGGTCAGAGAAGAGAACTTCATCCCAGTGTTCAGAGTGAGTGGGTGTTTCAGAGCAGAGGGATAAGAATTTTCCTGCTAAGTTATCATTCATAAGCAAGGTGATCAGACTTAAAAGAAGCACATTGAGACAATGTCAGGCAAAACCCTAGTCCCTGTCACCCAGAGGGAGTTTTTCCTAAGATCATGATGATCGAAGATACAGGCATCATTGCCCATAAAGAGGGACATCTAGCCAGATGTTGAAAATGACTTTGAGCCAAACAAGAATCCCCCATTTCAGTAGAAACATGAAAGATTAAATGTAAAACCAGAACCAAAGTATTGAAATCTAGGGACCATGCAGAACTAGAGTGAAATCAAAAAGGAAGTCTCTGATCTCTGCATCTTTTTCCAGTGACACCAGAAGCATGTCTGCTGGTTCTAATCTTACCTTGCTTTCTAACACTGGAAATAAATAACACACATTGCAAGAATTTTTTTGTTTTGTTTTGTTTTGAAGACACATGATTTATGTCTTAATTCCAAGAGAAATGTTAGACATGATAACAAGTGTTGGTCCATGAAAAAAAAAAAAAAATCTGCAGATATTAGTGCCCCATGTATCTTGCTTCAAAATTAGTAGAAACTTGCATCAAGTGTCCTGCAAAGAAATTTGCCTGATACTGCCTTTTTTGTAAAGGTAGACAGTAAAGCTGGGATTTCCACCCTTTTTTTCTAATTTTTTTCACTATTATCCTGCCCACAATTTCTAAATTTTTTAAGTTTGAAAGTTTAACCAACATCCCTGGAAAAGTTAGTAGCTTGGATTAAAAAAATAAAAATAGAAAAGTTGATGCCTAAATATTTCAAGAGGCTGGCCAACCAAATGCTATTGCTTCACAAAGAGGGAGAAATTAGTCATAAGTTATATAAGAAAATGTTCCTATGGAGGCACATAGTTGTATACAGTGCATTGATTTGTGGTACAACATAAGAAAAGAAGAGAATGTAGACTGATCTGGAATTTTGGCTTCTTAAACTGAACCTTAGTAACATCTACTCTAAGAAACAATAATATCATGATGGCATGCCCCAAGTAGCCACTAGAAACAGTGATTAATGTTACTTACCTTCTGCATTCCCAAAGATAGATTTCGCCATTTACGCTCAGCCATGTTAAGTCCATTGAAAATTGGCCTGAAATCAAAACAGAAACCAGGCAGTCGTATCAGAGAGGAAAGCACCAAGTACAACTTGCATCATCTTTCTTTTTACTGTAGACTTGAGGCTTAAGGGTCCTCATGGATTAGATTAACCACCTGGTCTACATGATATATACAAAAAACAGGGAACAGATAAGGTAGCAGGAGTTTTCTATCAGGATATGATAAAGAAAATTTCATCTATGTTACAAGGAAAGGATCTCAGTGTATATTTGTGAGTAATTTTTTTTAAAAAAATTATTATTCATTTTGTAGTATCCTTACTGGTAGTTTACATGAGACCCTATATGTTTGCCTGTGTAAACACATGCATATACATTATTTCTCTTTGCATGTGATCAGCTCAAAAATAGAAGAGTAAGGGGCTGAAGAGATGGTTTAGTGGTTAAGGCATTTGCCTGCAAAGCCAAAGGACCCAAGTTAAATTCACCAGAAACTACATAAACCAAATGCACAAGGTGGGGAATGCAACTGGAGTTCATTTGCAGTGGCTGAAGGGCCTGGTATGTCCACTCTCTCTCACTCTCTCTCTCTAATAAATAAAATAAATTATTAAAGTGTTTTTTTTTTAAATAGCAGAGTATAGATGACTCAGCCATTAAAAGCACTTTCATGCAAGCATCCTGGCCCTAGTTCAATTCTTTAGCATTCATATAAAGATAGATACAAAATGGGACATGCATCTGTGATTCCAATGTGCCCATGGCAAAGACAGGTGGAGGTTGGAGGATTGGGAAGCCCACAGGCCAGCTAGACTGGCTTTCACAAAGAGGCAACAATAGTGATAACATAACAAGATATAAACAAGAATAAGGAAGACTTTTTCTCAAGCAAAATGGAAGGAGAGGAAAAACATCCTAATGTTATTCTCATAACTCCACATGTGTATCATGGCACAAGTAGGCCCACCCACACACACTACATACAAACATACACACATGCACATAATTTTTAAAAATGGCAGAATACATGGTCTATTTATTGATATATCCCAGAACAAAGAATGTAGTAGTTATAAAAGTATCTTTAGAATGAATCCGTGTGTATATAAGACTATTAGAACACAAACACTCAGTTTATCAATGTTTTGGCAAGATAAGCTTTATAAAATGTTGATGGTTTTGTGCACAAAGCAAATAGTTCCATGGTCATAGTAAGTTTGGGACATTTTTATTTGAGCAAAGCTAGATAAGTTTCTTCACTCCTGGGCTTTCCAAAGCTTTAGTCATTTTTTCATTTATCAATAGTCATTTTAGAGTGATCTCCTTCATTGATAATTATGCTAGCTCATTCATTGATAAAGGATATCTATGCTGTCTCTGACTGTGTAGCTGGTTATATATTTTATTCATTTATGTATTTATTATTAACATCATATTTTGTGTGGATACATCATGTGTTGGGACCCTGTTTTTTGCTCATCCTTGACCCCATTATGTGGGGGACAATCCTCATTGGGGTTGCAGGTATTCCCGTGGGATTATGGGTTATGTGTTGTGGGTGGAGTAGTCAGTTATTGGGGAGAAGCAATGCCTTGGGCATGGCTCCTACAATCTACCTTCCCCCTCTTCTGAAAAATTCCCTGAGCTGTGGTGGATGTGTTTCAGTCTACTTTAGTGATGAGCTCTTAGGAGCCTCTGGATCTCTGTTTTGGTAGGTGTTGAATATCTTCAGGGTCGGTCTCCTTTACCCTGATGCTGATTTTGACTTTTGCCATGGAGGCAACACTCTTGCTCATGTCCCCAATTGCTCTATGAATTCAGCTGGGGCTTGGCTGTAATGTGAAGGGTAGTATATCTCCTCAGGTCTCACTAACTTATGCAAAGGAAAAACAGATTCTCCAGTGGAGAGTGATGCCAGCATAGTTAAAAAGGGATAAGCATTATTAATTTGGGGATAATTTGGTGCATGTAACCCCTCTTTTAGCCAATGACTAGTGAGAGCTTGACATTGGAGAGCATAATCTTTGTTTCCATAGTATTCTGATCTGGTTCTCAATTCCAGATATTGGTTCTTCTACACTGATCAAATCTCTTAGCCAATCAGAAAGCTATTGGTTACCCACTGAGTCTGTGTGCCACTATTGCACTGGAGTGTGCATCCTGCATCCTGTCAGGGTGTTTGTTTATGAGTAGTTTAGACCTCTGGTTGGTCAGACCATTGTTGTCCACTCTCCCCCAGTAGATCATGTAGCACTTTTCAGCACTTGACAGGCTAACTGTCTGAAGACTGGCTGTCTTCCAGATTCCAGCCAGGCCTCTCCATGGTCTGTGTCAGCAACATATGGTGTCTTCAGCGATAGGGTCTTGCCTTTCGTCTTAGGTGGATAATCAAGTTCTTTGACAGAAGCCTGCCTTGTTTGCAGGACCTGGTAGGTCTCTCTGATTGACAGTTCATTGTGGGTAGCAACCAATTGCTGGTACTGGGAGTTACAGGCCTGTTATATCTTGAGGGATGCAAATAAGCCAATCAATGGCCTGTTCCCCTCCAATTTATTTCAACAATGAACTCCTTTTGAGGAACATCTCATGGTACTAGTATTTCATGGAACACCCTTTGGGAAACCTGGCTCTAGCCATAAAAATAACTATTTTAATTCAGAAACTAGTTGGGAATTTTTATGTGCAATTAGTTACAGGCTCTGTAGTAAATGGGGACTAATAGATTATAAATAGTACCAGATAGGCTACTCCAAACTCAACTGCATTTAGGAAAGAGTGGTGGAAAAACTCACTCCCCATGGTGATATAAATCAATCCTTACTTCCAAGGGAGAACTACTTCACTTTAGCATTCAGCTTTCCATGCCAACCAACCTCGGAAGGTGAAACCTATAATAGCCAATACAGCACACTGCCCAATGAGGATCCAGCTCCTGATTGTCAGCATGCAGGAAGTGGCACGTTTTTGAAGGTCATAATGATGTTGTGGAAGATACTGCTATGCTTCCCAGTGAGCTGTGCTTTATAGCAAGACCCATCATGACAGTTGTTTTTCACATAACAATCAACCTGAATTGCCCAATCACAAATACCTCAAACTCACATAGTATATCTTGGAGGGAGGCCAAATGCTATTAATTAACTTTTATCTCCTACTTACTCAGTTTTTTCTCTTGCACATGCTTTTGCTTTTTTTTTTTTAATGCAATAAAGTTTCAGTAAACCTCAGGAATCTAATGTTTATTTTAATCAGTAATAAGCATTTGAACAGGCAAACACATGAAGCTATCTTCTGTTACCATATTGAGGCTATCTCTACAAGACAAAAGCTAAAAATGTTGTCCACCACTTTCATTACTTTATATTTTAGTTTTTATAAATGGAAATGCCATATTGAGCTTAAACTATAGAGGTGAGACATATTAATGGTTATATCCCCATTAGAAATTAAACTTCTGTTTCCCCTGATACTTAGATTATGTCCCAAAACTATATCATTTAAGTCTTCATGGTCTCTACTAGGACTTTAGTAATAAACAGTAAAGAAGTGGAGGAGTACACCGCAGGAAAAAACATACAACTTATGACCTGGACAGACTTTAATTTGAGTAAGAACAAGACAGCAAGTAGCCATATAATTAACCGTAGCACTGGTAGCTCACATACGGGCATGGGAGCTAGATGGGTAAAACAGGAGCAGGCTGATTCCCTTTAATGATTTACTTTCATATATGCAGTGAAGAGGTTAAAGGCAAAATCATTTTTGTTAAATGGGAGGTGGGAATGGAAACAAATCCAAATATACTGGATGGCTAATGGGAAAGTAATAGAGGTGGTATTAATAATTAATACTTACTAAGTGCCACTATGTGTAAGGTAGCTCATGTTTGCATTTTGCTCATCTTGGAAATGGCCTGAAAGGCAGTTATTTTTTTTTTTAATATTTTTTTTGTTCATTTTTTATTTATTTGAGAGCGACAGACACAGAGAGAAAGACAGATAGAGGGTTAGAGAGAGAATGGATGTGCCAGGGCTTCCAGCCTCTGCAAACAAACTCCAGATGCGTGCGCCCCCTTGTGCATCTGGCTAACGTGGGACCTAGGGAACCGAGCCTTGAACCGGGGTCCTTAGGCTTCACAGGCAAGCGCTTAACCGCCAAGCCATCTCTCCAGCCCGGTAGTTAGTTTTTTAAAAATATTTTTATTCATTTATTTGTGTGAGAAAGATGGAGAGGGACAAGGAAAGAAAAAGAGAGGGAGGGAGAGGTGGGGGAGAATGAATGGGATGCCAGGGAATCTTGTTACTGCAAATGAACTTCACATGTATGTGCCACTCTGCATCTGGCTTTAAAAGGGTACTGGGTAATCCAACCTGGGCCCTCAGGCTTTGCCACCAAGTGCCTTTAACTGCTGAGGCAGCTCTCCACCTCAGTAGTTGTCTTTGCTGCCATTTTTTTTTTTTAATTTTCCGAGGTAGGGTCTCACTCTCGCCCAGGCTGACCTGGAAATCACTATGGAGTCTCAGGGTGGCCTCAAACTCATGACAATCCTCCTATCTCTGCCTCCCTACTGCTGGGATTAAAGGCTTGCACCACCATGCCTGGCTTTGCTGTCATTTTCTTAATAGGCAAAATGAGATTCCATAGTGTTCAGGGAGTAGAGACTGGGGATTGAAGCTCCCTTCATTAAACCCTGAAATATATGCTCTTTCTACCATGCCAATCCTCTCCTAAGAAGTAGCTCCAGTCAAGCCTTTGCCATTGATTTTAAATAGCATTTGGTTGAAGCCCGAAAATCAACAGTGAGAGATTCATACTCTGAGATCCAGAACCGTGAGCTGGAGAGATGGCTCAGTGCATAAGAGTGCAAGCATGAGGGTTCCAGGTTCCCTGAGTTCAATTCTTTAGCACCCTTGTAAAAATCTGGACATGGCTATCAACATTGTAATCCCAGTCCTGAGGAAAACAGAGGTGGGAGAATTTCTGGGGCTCACAAAAATTGGAAGTATGGGTTCAGAGAGAGAGACTGACCCAAGGTTATTCATGGATGAGTAACGGAGGAAGGACATTCAATGTTCTGTGGCCTTCACATGCATGAGAACAGTGTGAGTGCAACTTCACACACATGTGCATACACTGTGCAAACACATGCATGCATAGAAGCAAAAAACAAAACTAAAGAGAAAAGTAGAGCTGAAGTGATGGCTCAGTGGTTAATGGTGCTTGTGTTCAGAACCTGACAACCTGGGTTCAATACCCCAGTACCCATGTAAATCCAGTTGCAGAGAGTGGCACACATATCTTGAGTTGATTTGCAGCAAGAGGAGGCCCTGGTGCATCCAATTAACCTATCTTTCTCACTCTTTCTTTCTATGTCTCTCTCAAATAAATAAGTAAAAAATATATATTTTAAGGAGACACACAGCTTAGTCAATATCTTTAAGTTAGGAAACATGGCTGAATATCATTAGTAAAGCGATCAAAGTAGTTTATAAGACTAAAAATTCACTGGGTATCAGAAAGCCAAGCGCCACATGTTCTCCCTCATATGGGGATCCTAGCTACAGATGACTGGGCTTCTGTGTGAGAATGAAAATACTTAGTAGCAGAGGCCAGTAAGTTGAAAAGGAGACATAAAGGGTGGAGAAAGGAAGGGAGGAGGATACTTAATAGGTTGATATTGTATATATGCAATTACAATGATTGTAATGGGGAGGTAATATGATTGAGAATGGAATTTCAAACGGGAAAGTGTGGGGGTGGGGAGGGAGGGAATTACCATGGGATATATTTTATAATCATGGAAAATGTTAATAAAAATTAAAAAAAAAAAAATTCACTGGGTAAAATAGCAAGCTTGGCTAGAGAGATGGCTTAGCAGCTAAGGCATTTGCTTGCAAAGCCAAAAGACTGAGGTTCAATAGGTTCAATTCCCCAAAACCCACGTAAGCACAAGGGGACACACACATCTGGAGTTAGTATGCAGTGGTTACAGGCCCTGGTGTGCCCATTCTCTCTGTCTCTCTTCTCTAACTCTCTCTGCTTGCAAATAAATAAATGAAAATGAAAACAAATATTTTTTTAAAAAAAGATAGCAAGCTCAAAAAATCTAAATATATAATCCTAGAAAGAGCATACAAGTCTCTAAGGAAATGGTTACCAGCCTCTCTCCTGTAACCCAGGTTCAGGTACCAAGAAGTCAAGATGTGAACATGACAGTATTATTTTCCTTTGCCACTATGTGGGCCTGACAGAATCATCTCATCATGCAACAAAGTCACGTGCACAGACTTGTATGGGAATCAGTCACTGGGAACTGGGAACCAGTCTAGACTGGTTGAGGCCAGTGTGGTGGATATAGAAACAATTAAAACACCCATATGCATGTGCATGTGTACACACACACACACACACACACATGCGTGCGCGCGCGCACACACACACACACACACACACACACACACACACCACTACTGCCAACCCACATAGGTAGACACCTGTGGCTTCATTTGCAATTAGTTAATTAATTAAAATGTTCTCATGGGAAAATGCCTTAGTGAAACCATGAGAGTTTATTATAATGAAACTCAATACCAAGAAGCCACACTGTAATACCAATCATACCAAGCAGGAAAGTGATTGGTTGGTGTGCTACATATGCAGATCTGAGTGGTGCATCAGACTGCCCTGTGTTTCCCCTCCCTGTTACGCTCTTGTCTACAGAAGATATGGCCCTAATTTAGCTAAGGGAGAGAGAGTAAGAAGGACGGAGAATCCAACAGTAAATGCAGATCAAGGGCAGTAAATACCATCTAACATCTATCTCCCCATTGGTATCAGAGGTGATGCACAGTGCACAGTAAATGGCAGGGTCCTCAAGATATTTTTTTTTAGAATAATCAGATAAGTATCATCAATTTTACATAATGTACATAGCTATATATTGTTTTTCACTGAACTTTTTTATCATCTATAAAAGCTATCCAGATGTGGTCAGGGAGTAAAGGGTAGGTATGTATCTCTGGAACATACACCAAAGTAACTGACATCTTATTCCATGCATATAATTCTACATAACAAAATTATATTATGCACCATTACAAATAAAGGTGCCATTCAAGGTGACCTCACTGCTTCCACGAGATAGAGTGACCAAATAGCCTATTAGTTCCTGTCTGGTTTATTCATTCATATATTCACTCATTCAGTTATTCACAGATATCCAGTTTCTTTTACTTTTTCATAAACTCATCAAAGAGTTCACAGTCTCAAATCAGGTTTTCAACTTCTGCATTCCTGTCCTTTCAACTAGATTTTTTTTTTTTTTCCTGAGAGGGGAAGGGTTGCCCTATGCAATGTAGAATGTTATCATTCCTAGTTAACCCTGTACTAGAGGCCAGTAGCATACCTTTCCTCTTCTCCCACTAGGAAACAAAAAATATGTCTCTGGACATTGTCAAAGATGCCTTGAAGGGGCAAAATCATCCTACAGCAGTGCAGGTTTTGAGGGTAAGGTTACTACCTCTTTCCTTGCCTTAGAATGTTTGTGACCATGATCCCTCTGTGCTACCCCCAACAGAAAACCTGGGTTTTCTCTGCAGGAATGAGAGATGCATCCTCTAACTGTTCATTTCATGTGCAGTGAGTTTTTGACCAAAATATTTAGTCATTATTACCTTACAGTAGGTGAAGCCCCATTTCACACCCAGCATCTGTCACCAGTGTCCATATTTAGAAAATATTAAGCATTTAGAAAATATTAAGCCCCCACATTAAGAAGTTACTTCGAAGAAAGACAGTGAAAGAAGTTAAGATATAAATACATGAAGGGAAAAAGGAAAAGAACATAGACTCAGCTTCTTAATTTTCAACTACTACCCATCTATTTAGTTGTTCAAGGTTTAGTTGCTGCCTGTTGCTTGTTTGTGTGTGTGTGTGTGTGTGTGTGTGTGTGTGTGTGTGTGTGTGTGTGTGCGCTTCTATTATACAATATATGGTAGACAAGGAGTGTTCACCTGTTCACCTCAACATTTTTCCTTAATCTCAATTAACACTACCTATACTAATGCTCCAAATTTTGTTTTCAACGATTGTGTGGACCTTTTTTTGAGGGATTTATTCACTTAGCTATTTTTATCATCTGTAAAATGAGGGGTATAATACCTACTTCAGTCTTTCCTGGACTCTTGTGTTTATCTGTGGGAAAGGAGATGATGGTGTGTGGTTGATGTGGTGATGGATCAGGGCAGACTTGCCCTGTTTCTCAGTCCAGCAGGTGTCTGGTCAGAGCCACTGTTCAAATGCTACTGTGGGGGCTGGAAACGGGTTTCTTGTCTGTTTCATCTTAGGAGAATGGAGCCCCACTGAGACTTGGGATCTAAATGTTTTGGTGTCTTGTGTTGGAACCATAGATACAGAAAATAGACCTGCAAACTCTTTCACTGTGCAAATGTATTTTTTCAAGATGTCAAATCAGAGTGGTGGCATCACCAGCCAAGAAGATATCCTCTAAGTGTCCTGAAATTCAGCCAGTTTTGAATTTTTTCCCCTTCCTTTTTGCATTTGGATCTTTTTTTAACTTATCGACACTTTTATACATATAGATAATGCATTTTTTATCATAATCCCATCCCTTACCTTCTCTTTAGTCTCTCTCCATTTTTTTCCTCTGCTCATTTCCCTTTTATTCCCAATTAGTCCCTATTCTTCTTTGATGTCTCTCCCTTTTATTTTCCTGTGTGTGGGGATGTTGCTCACAGAGTTTAATCAGGGTTGCCTGCATGTACACTCGTGCAAGGTTATTTACCACAGAACACAAGTTCTACTAATGGCTACACTATTGCAGAAAATGTCTCCCAGTCTTGCAGCTAACATTAAGCATCTATAATTCCTCAGAGAGAGATGGGAGGAGAATGCCTTTTTCCAGTGAATTCTGTAAAAAAAAAAAAAAAAGAAAGAAAGAAAGAAAGAAAGGAAGAAATTTTATTTGAGGAAATAACTAAACTTCTGGAACCCCACATCATAAGATGATGCTTATAATGAATTTCAAAGAACCTGCCATCTGTTCTTAGAATAGTGCTCTGACTCCTGCAGTGGCCACAACAGATGCACTGTTGGAAAATTTGATCTTTGCCCCCAACAATAAAGGCCTCACAATTTAATAGATGCCCCCAAGAACATATCTACTATTTTGCCTTGTGCTATTCTTAGGCTTAGAGAAGTTGGCATTGTGCATTTAATTTCTTTGACATATTTTCCATAATTTTTACTCATTCATCCTCACATCATGGACGTTTATTTTTACCATAATCTCTGCCATAAAATGAAGATTAGACTGTCAGGGTGGGGGAGGACTTTAAGAGGGAAGACAAATTGGCATTGTTGTTTGCAAACTCTGAGAAACAAAGATATGACATCTTTTGAAACACTATCTTATACTTGATTTAAAATGACATCGCAAATCCCATTATTTTGTGTACAAATTGAAAATAGGGTTAGTAAGTGTTGAGAATCTGGATAAATAGGTAAAGCCCTTGTCATGCATAGGCAAATCCTTGGGTTCCATCCCCAATATTACATAAAGCAAGATGTGATGGTGCATACCTTTATCTTAGCACTTTGGAAACAGAAGCAGGTGGATCCTAAGTTCACTATTATAATAGTGAGTTGGAGGCCAGAACAGGTTACATGATACCCTGTGTGGTAGTTTGAATATATGGCCCCAATACATTCACTGTTTTGTTACCTTGTAGTTTGTATCTGCAGTCACCTGGCTGGTGGCAGTATCACTGGGTGGATCTTAAGGTGTGGTGGTGGGTTTGAGATTTCAATCTAAAGATATGCTAAGTGTGCCTGGCTGGAGTTTCTGAAGTGTATTGTGCTGTGTGGCTTTTGGCTTTTAGACTTGTGATTTTCTCTTTCTGCTTGGACCTGTGAGGGCAGGCCAGCTTCTTTTGCCATTATGGAACTTCCCCTGGATCTGTAAGTTTCAATAAATCCATTCCTCCATAACTGTGCCTGGTCTGAAAGTTCATCTCGGTGAACCTGAAGCTGTCTGCTATACCCTGTCTAAAAAAACTGTTTTTTTTTTTGAAAAAAATTATTATCTTATTTAAATTTAATAATAATCCAACAGGGTATTTTTGATATACTTTTCTTTTCTTTCTTTCTTTTTTTTTTTTTTTTTTTTTACAAAAAGAAGAAAATGATATCTGAGGGAATTAACTTGGCAGAGATAGCAAGTAAGGTAATGAAGCTGACATCTGAAGCTACTTTCTCCTTCACCATATTGTGTACCAGCCTTGCCTGAGACATCTTCTATAATCTTCCTCTTCCTGTGTCACCATTAGACCAACCAAGGAGTGAGTGAACCGAGTGGGATTTCCAATTCCCTCCTGCCTGAGCTTTGACAAGCCAGCTCTGAGACAAGGTACTCAGCATCAGGACCACTTTGCTGCACTAAGGTGACTCTTTATGGCCCTCAGAAGTGAGTTGAGGAGGTTCCCCTCTATTCCTCCATAACCCTGGAACCAGTAATCCCAGAAGCAACAGTGAATGACAACTTATGTTGCTGCAGGTCTATGGAAGAGCGGTCGTGTCAAACACTTTGATTTGGCCACCCAGCTCTTAGTTACCTGTAGGGTCAGCGTTCTTCATAGTTCAGAGGAGAGTGCTGTGGATCAGAGTAAAGGTCAGAAGAAAAGACCAACATCACTGGCTTGAGATCACATTGTCCAGCTGAGACCACTGCTCCCACAATGCATAAACCACAACCCCATAGGGGATACCTGCAACCCCACTGAGGAGTGTCCCCAAAGGAGGGAAAAGAAAGTACCCACACATGATATATCCATTTAAAATATGTTGTTAATAATAACAACAACAATAATAATGAACATAAAGGGTCAAATCCAGGCTGGAGGGATGGCTTAGAGGTTAAAGCACTTGTCTGCAAAGCCAAAGGACCCATATTCACTTCCCCAGATATCATGTAAGCCAGATATCCAAGGTGGGCTATGTGTCTGGAGTTCATTTTTAGTGGCTGAAGGCCCTGGTGAGCCTATTTTCCTTTCTTTCATTCTCTTTCTTTCTTTCTTTCTTTCTTTCTTTCTCTCTCTCTCTCTCTCTCTCTCTCTCTCTCTCTCTCTCTCTCTCTCTCCCTCCCTCCATCTTTCTATCAAATAAATTAAAAAAAATCAAATATATATATTTTTTTAAGTCAAATTCAAGTTGAGTCCTGATAGCTGAACTACTTGGAGAATTGATCAGAGATAGTTCACCCACTCAGGGACAAGCTCTTTCCTTCTTTCTGCCTTGTGAAGGATTTAATCTTTATTAGGTCAGAGTACTGAGCCAAGAGAAGTCCCTGCATGTAGCACTTCTGCTGTTTACTCAAAATGTAATCAGTGCTTGGGGCCATCGAGGGCTGTAGGCAGGTCTCCTCAGCTCAGAAAAGACAGTGGTTAGAGAGAAGAGAACGCAGCCAGCTCTGAAGGAGAACCCGATCCTTGGCTGATGCATCCCTTGCTGCTTATGTGCCAGGATTTAATTTGACACTATCTTTGGAAAATCTCATTAGCAAGTCATGGGGTTTCCGTCTGCTGATCCTCCCAGATAGTCTGTGTGTATAGTATAAACACGTGCAAGAAGATAGCAGCCCAGGACTCTTGGAAGGTACACAGAGGACCTAAGGCAAGAGTGCTGACTCAACCCTGATGACTCAGATTTGCAGGCCTAAGCCTTCTTCTCCTGGAATGGTCTGGAGACACAGCATATAGCAGAACAGGTGCTGAAGAAGAAACAAACAAACACACACACAAACAAAGCTAGCCTATTTGGATATAGTTAGTAGAGTTGGGCTCATTTGTCAGCTCTCAAAAGCTCTTGGGTGGCAACACAGAGGGTTTTCTGTCCATTGTACGACTGAGCAGCAGTTAACAGTTCTTTGACACAAATACAAGTGTACCCAACTAGAACAGCATAGCAACTTTGAGTCAAGCAAACCCAGGTCTGAAAGCTAACTGCACCACCTTCTAGACTTCCTATCTCTGTGTCCATTAACATTCTTATCTGGTACCGTGGGATAGAAAACTGTGTTTGGAAGGATTATCACCGCCCATGCACTACAAGCAAATTATTGGTTCTGGCCAATATCCATTGATGCCTATAGCTTCACTTATTAAAGGATCAGCAATGGAGAGACTGCTCATTATGAATGTATGCACGTTTATTCTTTTTTTCTTCTTTTGCTTGTGTAGTGGGATGTATGCGTGTGTCTATGCACAAATATGTGCAGATGGACCAAGGGACTTAGAGTATCCTTCCTCGATTGTTCATTTCATATTTCCTTGAGATGGAGTTTCTCTCTCTGAAAGTCCCTGCCATAATCTCCTTTCTCTGCTCCTCACAGGATGGGTTGCAGACATGTGTGGCCACACCTTGCTACTCACATGGGTCCTAGGAAAGTGAACTTTCACTCCCCCTCAGGCCTTCATGCTTGCAGTAAGCACTTTCACCCATTGAGCAGTCTAATAACCTCCTTATATGTTTGTTGAAACAAAGTTTCAGTATATAGCCTAGCCTGGCTCCCATGCATCATACTCCTCCCCATCTGCCTGGATTCCTGGTATGAGCCACTGTAATTCGCTTACTCACATGTTATTTTGATTCTCAAAAATACTACAATATGGTTGAAGAAATGGGTGTACTGTCATCTCTGCTGTTTAATTATTTTCATATAAGAATCTCGAGACATTTTGAAGCCTAGTGTCCTAAGGAAAATGTCTGTGCAAAGAGGGAAAATCACATAACATGCCTGAGTGTGAGTCCGTTTCATGGCCATCACAACACAACAACAATGAAAATGTTTTGGCTTACATTTTACTCTTCTCAAAATGTTTCATATTATAAGTTTTGTGCCATTTAATTTTATTTCTGCTTACTAGTTTACTGGTTTACATATATGAGAGAGAGTAAAAGAGTCTAGGCATGGGTATGCCAAGGTGTCTTCTACTCAAACTCCAGATACTGGCACCAGTTTTGATTGATCTGGCTTACGTAGGCAGCTTGGCAATTGAACCTGGGCCAGCAGGCTGTGCAAACAAGTGCCTTTAATCCCTGAGATTTCTTCCCAGTCCTTCTATTATTTATTATGAAGTACTATTAGGAGTTTGGAAAATATATATTCACTTTAAAGAAATCAATCAGTGTTAGTTAATGTTAGATATTACCTGAGAAAATAATTTTTTATTTAAATGTAGAAATGATGTTCTTATAAACTCAAGTTACATTCAAGAAAAAGTGTAGGGTGATGATCACCTGTATGATACTTATGAAAAGGCATAAGGAACTAATAAAATGAACTTTATAAAATTCAAGAAGGATCGCATGTCTTGGGACAAAGCGACCAGTAACTACTATGGCATTCGTAAATGCATAAAGAGTAGAATACTCTTCCTAGAAGAGGTGAAAATTACATCCTTTGCAAAAGTACTTGGCCAAGGACTCAAGTTCCTTTTTTCTTAAATCTCTTGGATATTCAAGTTTTGGAAAGAAAACATTTTATGGAAAATGAGCAGACTAATGATTTTTAAGTTTGCTTTAAATATAATGTGCGCTCATAACTATTGTTACCAAGTAAGTAGGATAACAGAAAAATGATCTTTATCTTTAATTTCTTTCATATGGGGAATACTCTCTTAATTTAACTATTGATTGTCAATTTTCATACACATACATTTAATCCCCTCTCATTATCTTCATATGTCCTCTTCCATTTCTGCCAACTCTACTCCAATGAACAGGGTTCTAAGTGCTCCTTCTGTTTTGATGTCATTGTTTCACTTGTTGCCCTTCTTCATCATTTATGACAATATGTTTATTAGCACAATTTTATACATGTCTTTCAGGTAACGGCAGCCACTATGAATTCATGAATGTGATGGTCACTTCATGTCTGGAGGACAGTGACCCAAAGTACTCTTCCCAATAGTTTGGCTCTTCCATTCTTTCCATCCTCTTACTCTGAGCCTTGAAGGGAATGATATAAAAGTCTCATTTAGGGCTGGAGAGATGGGTTAGGGGTTAAGGTGCTTGCTTGAAAAGCCTAAGGACCCATGCTTGACTTTCCAGATCCCACATTAACCAGACACACAAAAGTGAGGCAAGGGCAAGGTTGCACATGCCCACTGGGTGGCACAGGTGTCTGGAGTTTGTTTGCAATGGCTGGGGCCCTGGTGAGCCAGTTCTCTCTCTCTCTTGCTTGCTCACTCTCATTGTCTCTAAAACTAAAAATATATATATTAAAAGAGCCTTATTTGATGTTGAACCCTCAACTTTCACTTATTCTCAGCATTTTGATCAATTGTGAGTATCCTTTTAATCATTGTCTAGGGGCATATATATTTAGTGTGGAAAACATGCTTTTGTGTGAACATTTTACAATATGGTCAGCTGTTTCTTGGTACTTTTGCCATTCCTTCCCTCACATAATTGACTGAATTCCCTCAGAACAGTGAGCCAGAATATGCTCCTTTCTGCCTTAAGCTTCTTCCCATCAGATGACAAATAATTGTTCACAGCAGCAGGCAAGATAATGGATGCACTTGTTTTACATTTTAATTATTTCTAGTTTTAAGTGTGAATGAAAGCATGCTACCATGGATTCTATGTTTGCTCCTATAAAATTAGTCAAATACCAGTGATAACCTGGAGAAACAACATAAAATAGGTAAGAACACAGCACATTAAGAAAAACAAAAAGCTGAGCCAGGTGTGTTGGCACACGCCTTTAATCCCAGCACTAGGGAGACAGAGGTAAGAAGATCACCAAGAGTTTGGAGCCACCCTGAGACTACATAGTTAATTCTAAGTCAGCCTGGGCCAGAGTGAGACCCTACCTGGAAACCTCCCCCCGCAAAAAAAAAAAAAAAAAAAAGCTGTTCTATGGTAGGGATTGCCATAAGAAAAGCTATAATTAAAGTATTTTAGGAATTCACTGGCATAAGTGTAAGGTTAACCACAGGTATGAGCTCCAGTAGGTTTCTGTTTTCATTTTTTTTTGTTTTGTTTTGCTGTATCTTTGTTTGTTTGAGGTTTGAGGTTTGGTGAGGACATTAAGAAGGGGTGACTTAAAACATATCTATGTCACCCTCAAAGAAGTCTATTGAATTAGAGCCAGGTTTAAACACATACTAAAGACATCTCAGGTAACCAAAATCAAGTCTGAATGGCTAATTTCATATCTATTATTATTCCAAGAAGGTCATATTTTTTTTTTCTGATGTGCCTTACTTATTCTTTGGTGATATGAAGACCTCACTACACAAAAGAACTAGAGATATTAATCTTTAAGCTAAGGGATAGATATGAAAGATGATTCTAAGAAAGACACACTGTTTGGGCGGTAACTGAATCATTCTGCATATTTTGCATTAGGTAACATTAGCTCCAAAAATGTGATATGTAACTTATAGATTTTTATGTATGCTTTGATGAAAGAAACCCATCTTCTATAGTGCTAGAAAAGCCTTCTGGTCTGTCTGAATATTCTCAGTGTATCAGAATGTAACACCTAATGCAGCCCTAAATATATAGAGTTCATTATAGATAGGAACATTGTTTCCCTTAAGCTGAATGAATACTTTAAACAAACAAAAAAAAATACTTCTTCTGGGCTGGAGGGATGGCTTAGTGGTTAAGGCATTTGCCTGCAAAGCCAAAGAACCCAGATTTCCCAGGACCCACGTTAGCCAGATACATAATGGGGTGCACACATCTGGAGTTTGTCTGCAGTAGCTGGAGGCCCTGGAACACCCATTCTCTCTCTCTCTCTCTCTCTCTCTCTCTCTCTCTCTCTCTCTCTCTTTCTCTCTCTCTGTCAAATAAAAAAAAAATTCTTTTAAGTCCTCCATGTTTAAATACATTTTAAAATATTTAATTAAGAGTGGGGGAAATTGCTCCATGGATAAAGTGTTTGCCATGCAAACAATACTACCCAAGTTCAGAACCTCAAGCCCCACAAAAAAGCCAGAAACTGTGGTGATGAACTACTGTAATCTCAGCATGCCTGTGGTGAATTAGGAATTGAGGAGAAAGGAGAATTTTCTGGAAGCTTGAGGGCCAGCCAGCTTGCCTAAGCAATAGCAAACAAATACAGACCCTGCCTCAAGTGAGGTGGAAGGTAAATACCAACACATTAAAGTTGTCCTTTGACCTCCACTAGTGGGCCTAGGCTCAATGACACACTCATACACATGAAAACACACATTCACATACTACACACATACACACACACTGAGAAATGAAAGAAAGCATGAAGTATTAGGGCATGTTACAGCCAGGTTCACATTGCTGGCAGAAATCACCTGACCAAGAACAACTTGTGGAAAACAAGGTCTATTTTGGCTTACAGACCTGAGGGGAAGCTCTGTGATGGCAGGGGAAAATGATGGTGTGAGCAGAGGGTGGACATCACCTCCTCACCAACAACAGGTGGAAAACAACAGCAGGAGAGTGTGCCATATGCTGGCTATGGGGACCTGGCAAATGCACTGTCTCTACCAGGTGTTAATTCCAAAATCTCCATCAGCTAGGAACCTAGCATTCAGAATACCTAAATTTATGGGAGACACCTGAATCAAAAGAACACATTAGGGCTGGGGAAATGTCTTAGTGGTTAAGTCATTTGCCTGAGACACCTAAGGACCCCAGTTAGAATCCCCAGGATCCATGTTAGTCAGATGCACAAAGAGTGCATGTAAATGGAGTTTGTTTGCAGAGGCTGGTGGACCTGACTTGCCCATTCTCTCTTTCCCTCTATCTGCCTCTTCTCTCTCTCCCTCTCTCTCTCTCTCAAATAAATAAATATTTTTTTTTATAAAAAAGAACACATTACACTCCTGGCTCCCATAAACTGATAACCACATGATGTAAAATGCAATGCATTCAGTCCATCTTTAAAAGTCCCCATAGTTTTTATCAATCTTAATGATGTTCAAATATTCCCATAGTCTGAGATCTTATAAGTGAGCCATAATACCAAAAAATAAACAACAAAATAAAACAACATAATAACACAGAATAAACATTCATACTACAACAGATAACACTGGGCGTAGCAAAGAAACATTTAATCAATATAAGATTTAAACAGGGCAACCATCGAACTCTGTAGCTCCAAGTGCAACAACTCTAGTCAGTAACAAATCTTCAAGTCCAATAATTAGAATCAATGAGAAGTTTCTGGAGTTCCAATTCTGCCCCTCCAGCTAGGCAACTCACAGTCCTGGAAAATCTCATTGGGGCCAACAGCTTTCCTTATCAACCATCACATAGTTCCAGCATTTCCACTGGGCCTCCACTGCAACAGTCCATCCTCTTGGCTCCATTGGCTCTACATGCAGGTGTCCAGCAAACCCACTTCACACTGCCCTTGGCCATTTCTAAAACACAAGACTGCATTGCAAATTCAATGATCCTCTTTTTCTAGCAATTCTTACATCCATAATACCATGTAGGGTGTCGATTTGTTAAATCAGAAGGGAATAAAGCAGACTTGGAAGAACAAGACACTCCTTGAGCACTCAGGCCTTTTCAAAAGAGCCTATATTCTTCCTGCTTCCCCAATCTCAAATATTTTAATTTCTCATATAAATGCAACTGAAAGGGCAGAAGTTTCAACCCAAAAATTTCACTTCTGTGCCATATCCCTCTGCTCACACCAGTTCATTTCCAAGCAATGCAGCCCTGCACAAGTTATCAGGACAGGGGCATAAAAGTAAGCCTCTCACACAAATTGCTTCTACCACAGTCCAGGTAAAGTTCTTTCTCACCCTTACAAGCCAAACTTCACAGTTCATTGCTCTTCCTGCATTCAAGTCTTTCATCTCTGACCAGAACAGTCCATCAAATGCACTTACAGCAGATGTTTCTTAGGCTGAGGTTTCAAATCCCTCCCCATTACTCTTAAAAAATAAGCTCCAAAAAGGCCAAACACACAGAGTCAGGTATCTAGCAGCAAATGATCCCACATTTGGTACCAACTTTACTGTTGCAGTCAGGTTCGCATTGCTGGAAGAAATCACCTGACCAAGAGCAGCTTGTGGGGGAAAAAGGTTATTTTGGCTTGTAGACTCAAGGGGAAGCTCCATGATGGCAGGAGAAAATGATGGATGAGTAGAGCATGGACATCACTTCCTCACGAACATTAGGTAGCCAAGAGCAACAGGAGAGTGTGCCAAACACTGGCGAGGGGGAGCAGGCTATATTATCCATAAACCCACATCAACAATATACTGCCTCTCAAATCTCCATCAGCTGGGATCCTAGCATTCAGAGCACTTAAGTTTATGAAGGACACCTGAATCAAACCACCAAAAAACAAAATAACACCCTCTACTCTCATTAAGTACTCAAAGCAAAAAAATAAAAATAAGTAGATAAGCATAACAGACCTATATGCATATAGAAGCACAGTTTTTGTATACTCTTAGAAATCACCAGAAAAGTTGGCAGAGTGAAAGTTAATCCTGTTTTAATGATATGTAGCCTCTAAAATATTTTACTTATTTATTTGCAAAGAGAGAGAGAGAGCGAGGGAGGAGAAAGATAAACAGAGGAAAGAGAGAGAATGGCCTCTAGACACTGTAAATGCATTGCAGATGTATGTGCCACTCTGTGCATTTGGTTTTATGTGGGTGCTGGTGAATTGAACACAGATTGTTAGGCTTTCCAGGAAAATGCTTAATCACTGAGTCATCTCCCCAGCCTTCTAATGTTGTTTTTTAATAATTATTTATTTAATTAAGAGAGAGAATGGGCACACTAGGGCTTCTAGCCATTCCAAATGAACTCCAGACACATAAGCCACCATGTACATCTGACTTACATGGGTTCTGGGGAATCAAACCTGTGTCCTTAGGCTTCACAAGCAAGTATCTTAAGTGCTAACCAATCTCTTCAGCTTTAGTTTTTATTGTTTGATTTTCTGTAGGTGTTGAGGATTAAACATGGGAACTTGCCCATGCTTTGCACAATTGTGCTTCTTCCCCAGCCTAAAGTTTTATGAAAGTTCATTAAAAAATGTCATCTGTGTCTTTCAGTAAGAGAATTCATTCTCAATCAAATCTTGCTTAAAACTAGAAAGTGGCACTTAGCACTATCAGGTAAATCCTTTACAAGGTTAATTGTAGTCACAATGCCTTCATAAAACAGATACACACAGACACACTCAATTCAATAAATACATGATTTTGTGCACAATTTTAAGTGCAAAACTCTACAAGTAAACTCTCAGTTTACTACCTAATGCCTAGTTTAAAGTTTTCCCCTCCTCAGCCAATTTTTTGGAGGAACAGAATGTTGTCTACAGTTCTAATGTCTATATCAAACTTCTTTCCTCTTCTCTCATAGCTAAACTCAGATACAATTTCATGCTTCTGTCTTGGCTGTGAACTCATGATGAATCAAAATGATCATGGGCTTGCAATTGTCCTTTATTTTTTTTTTCTTCCTTTCTTTTTTGGGGCATTATTATTTTCATTGGATGCAAAGAGATGTATTTTCTTTTCTCCCAAGCAAATATATGACATCTGGCCATTTTCTCACTGTCGGAAAGGCATTCTGCCATGGTTGAGCCATGATCGCACAGTTGTTAAACAGCAGGGATTATCATGTGGGACAGTATTAAGTGGTATTTAACAGCAAGACCAAAGTTCTCTGTCAGATGCCTGACTTACAGCTTCGAGATTGTTAGCATCCCAGCCTCGAGACCTTTTGCACAAAACCATTTTTCATTCTGACAACAAACTACTGTGGCTATCCAGGACTATAGGGCTGGAGCTGACAGCCAAGTATTTCTATGGCAGAAATATTGCCACAGAGTAGGGAATCAGGGGTGAAGGGGAGACATTTTTATCCCCTTTCATTTCAAGCGCAATGGCATTCCAAGCAGTAGGTGTCCCAAGTCAATGACTGGTTAATCTATTCAGTATGATCCCCTGTCTAGTCAAAACAATAGGGGGGTTGAGGGCAGGCGAATGTGAAGTATACTTACAATGCAATTGTCTCCATCTCTTCTAGGCACATTCTCACTGACATGGGCTGGGGCGGGTGAGCACAGAGGCTGTCAATTTAAGTACCATTCTCTAAAAAGGTTTTTTATTGGGGGGGGGGTTGTAAAGGGGAGAGGCAGAGGTGTTTGACAGGTCCCTAAAGTTCAAGCGCAACCATTTTATGACCACAGTAAGACATCAGTTATGAAACTTACGATATGATGGGTGCAAAGGCAGGAAATAAAAGAAAGAACTTAATGAAAGTTTAATCTTCTGGGGAATTTGCTCCCCTCAAAGGCATAAATTGAGTGACCTAAAACTAAATTTCCCTGTCAAAAGCTGGCATGGAGATCATGCACATTTTATAGCTATACTAGAAAGGAATATATTTCTTAAAATAACTATTTTTCATCTTAAGTGAATGTCTGTGAATGCTGATGGGGGCTGAAGAATACTCCTGGTAGATGCATTGGAGATGTTACGGCTTCTCTGTGTTGGAAACATAGTGTAGGACTCGATAAGGAAGTTTCTCTGCAGTTATCTTGTCCTTATTTCAGCTTTACAGATCTAGATCACATGGGCTGAAAATCTACAAAGAAAACAATCATCTGACAAATCTCAAGTCAAGTTTCCCAATCTGGGATGTTCAGTCCATAATGCAGCTTCACATTAAAACCATTAGCACTGGATGGTGGGTGTGCTGTCGCTCATAATGTAGGCTGCATATATGGCATAATACAGGCCAGAAGTCATATGGTCATGCACTGATGGACTTTCAATACCCCTAAGAATGAAAATCATTTGTTTGGTGAGAGGAGTAAGCAGGGAAGATTGCTGAGACATGGAGACAAACCACACCCGGTAAAAAGATGTTCTGTAAACAATGTCTGGCCAACATTTAAATTAAATATAAAAGCTGATCTTGATGGGTAAAACCTATGTTCATGTAAGCCAGGAAGCCTTGGCTTGTCAATTTTTACATCCTATTCTTCATCAAACCTAGTATATTTAGTCCTTTAATCAGATATGACTCTGAGAAATTTAACACTACATGGGGAGACCTTTTGCAACCATTACATAATGTCAAAAATGCTATGAGTAAAGTATCTTTATATACACAGAGTTTTCTCGTTGTTGAGACATTTTACCTGGCAAGTACCACGTACTAGTAGGATAGACCGGCATAGTACTTCACAGAGACAATTATAGAGATCAAGTGCGATATACATGATGAAATTTAAAAATATCATCAGGCGAGTGATAGCAATAGTTGGTTTTAAGGTCAGTAGAAGTTGCTGTCATATTAAACTCAATCTGTACAAACTTGGGACTGGAGAGATGGCTCAGCAATCGAAGCACTTGCGTGCAAAGCCCAGTGACCTGACTTTGATTTCCCAGTGCCCACGTAAACCCGATGTACATTGTGGCACATGCATCTAGTGTTCATTTGCAGTGGCTACAAACCCTGGCTCGCTCATTTTCTCCCTCTCTCTCTCTCCTTGAAAATAAATAAGTAAATAACAATATTAAAAATAAGTAAATCTTCAGTGGAAATAGTATTTCATATTGAGATCTTTCTCAAATGCAGAGGTTAGATACGTCTAATGAAGAAACAGCTAAAGCCGAAGTAACTACGGCTCAGCAGTTAAGAATACTTGCTGTGTAAGCACGAGGGCCCGAGGAAGCCTGAGAGACCACTGCTATTCCCTCCTGGGCCCACATAAACAGCTGAGTATAACCACTCATGTCTCTACCTCCAGTCCTGTGGGGAGCAGACACTAGAGAATCACTGAGGGCTTGCAAATAAATAAATAGATAAATAAATAACAGCAAGTTCTGGTTCTGGGATAAGTAAAAACCTCTGGCTCAAGTCATCAAGTGAGAACCCAGCCTCCACAGAACCAGCAGGGCGCCACAGGCAAATACCTGGGACGCTGTACGATCCTGTGCATAAGCATACATCACATACACAGGGCCACCATATTGCACTCTCAAGAAAAAGCAAAGGAAACCTATAACTGAATAGTGTGTGTGTGTGAGAGAGAGAGAGAAAGAGAGAGGGAGAGAGAGAGGGAGAGAGAGGGTAAGTTTGGGGTTTTAGAGGAGCTTTAAAGACCCAGCAACATGAATCCGAGGGCATCGATTTTTCTCATGTGTTCTGCTCACACACACGTATGGCTTCTCCCACTGACTATATCTTCACCTAAGCAAGACATTTGTTAACACTAATGAATTCATATCAGCACATAGTTATTGCCAAACTCCATGGTTAATGTTCTCTCTTGGCTCTCTCTTGGTGTTGACTATTCTGTGAGTTTTGACATGTTTATACTGACAGCTATCAAACATAATAACACCAGCTGAAGTGATCTCACTGCCTTCAAAGCCCTTTATGCTGAACATATTCATCTCTCCTTTAAAAATATTCTGTTTACAATCCTAATACTGGTTCTAAAACACAGGAAAACAATATTTCTGACAACTCTTTCTTGATTTCTGATAATAAAATATTGTGACTTAAGTGTCTATGAACCAATTTAGAAGGAACAGGGTAGACACTGGGTTCAAATTCTCATGTTATTTACTTATAACAAATTCTGCTCACTTATTTTTTCTTGGAAAAGATTAGATTAATTACAGCTCATGCAATGTAAAGCTATTTAAGGATTAGATGCGATCATATTCTTTGGGAATCTTCCTATACAGAAACTGTAAGGGACTGTTATTTACAGCTTAAACGTATGTAAGTTCTAATTGTCACAGTGATTTAAAAAAAAAAAAAAGTTACCTGACTGTTTAAAGGAGTTACCTTAACACAGGGCCAATGACAGAATAATTTACATAAATAGTTAACTTTGTTTAAGCAACATACACTAAATATTTGCCTGACTTGGAAAGCTTGTAGCTCATTATGAAATGGAGCAGATGTCTTCAGTTATTTTTCTTTGCTAATTAAGCTAAATAGTCTCATCTTTGAGGCACTTGAAACTCTGAATTACAGTTTCTAAATTTAGCTTTCAGCCTTGATCAACTTCAGTACATAAGTAGAGATGATCAAAATGCTCACTTTGGCCAAAGAATCATGGCCAATATTTGGTCAAAACCATACTAAAAGCTGAAAGATTGCTGTCACAAAGGTGGATTTTGGAATATAAATGTATTTGTGATATTTTACCAGAAATTCTCACTTATTTCATAGTTTATCATGAAAATTATGTTTGCAAACCAATACTTGATATATTATTCTATAGGAAAAATTCTTTCTTAGAATCATCAGATCCAGTATTGTTTCTTTTATCTATTTACCATATGTAGTTATAAATGTATTTTCACTTTCAGATATTAAACTTAAAAAGTTTGGTAACATTTTCATGCCTATGTCATTGTGAAGGCAATTTACCTCAACACATAGGTATTATATGATTCCAAATGTCAATTTATAATTTATATTCATAAGTATAATATATAAATATGCATATAAAATAATATATATATATATACTTATATATAGTATGTGTAATATATATTATAATTACATTACAAATTTATAATTTATAACAGAGAGAGCTCTGTGTAACTTTTGGTGCTGAGTTTTCTAGCTGGTCTGTGGGACTTGGCTCTTCCTCTGACTGTCTAATTGTGAGATATGAGATGCTAGCTGGGCTATACACTTTCATGATCTAGGGGAAGTTAGATTACACATTCTACCTGGAAGTAAGCCATGTAAGTCAGTTAGCCACCATTGTCTCTGTTTCTTAAAAAGATTGCTGATTTTTTTCCTTACTGCTCACCTGGAGTTCCTTTCATGTTTTTTTTTTTTTAATGTTTTACTTATTTATTTCTATTTGTGTGCAGGGTGTGGATAGAAGAGGTAGAGAAAGAGAGAATGGGCAGAGCAGACAACTGGCTCACATCTTCTTATGACAGCAGCAGGGAAGAACAGCATGAACTCACTCCCTAGTTTTCACCCAGTAGGCTTGATTAATAAATCTTGAGCTCAGCCCCAGTGACATATTGTAAGGTTCAGGAGTGATCAAGACCACACAGACTACTCTGAGGCAAAGATGGAAGCTTTTATTCAGAAAAAAACTTAACCTACCAGGACTGACTCTAAAGGGTGGAGCAGTCAATTTGGGATTACAGATAGTAGGTTATATCACTTGGGGGAAGATGAGGAAGGGGGAAATTAAAAAAAAAAAGGTTTCTTTAGAGGAGACCTAAAATAGCCAGGGTGTGACACCAGACCAGTAACCTGGTGACCTGGGAGACAAGAGGGGAGGAAACCTAGATCTGGGGGCATTGTTAGGTAAGGAAGGGATAATGGCTGGGTGGTTCTTTGAAGAATGTGGATGACCCACCACCTGGTATGTTTCTAGTGATTCCATTTTGGGGAGCCTATCTTGACTTAACACATACCTACTCCAGCAAGGCTCCACCTCTCACATTACCACTAGCTGATGATCTAGTATTCAAAACACTTGAACCTCTCAAGGATATTTCATTCAATCCCTCACATGGCCTTCACTTTAGAGGGGACAAAACGTTATCTGTCTTATGCCTGAATAATTATGCCAAATGAAGTATTGCCTTGACCAGAATGTCAGAGATGTGTTAATATAGAAACCAAGAACTAAGGACAAGATCAACAGATTATCTGCTAAAATACCCATGACTTGACCTGTCAAATGTGTTTCCACATAGAGTGATGTCAGTGCCTTAATATTTAAAACATCAATATTTAAACTTCCTTTTCTATTGGCTATGGAAATGGCTCAGTCATTAAAATACTTGTTGGCCAAGGTTCAATACCCCAGTACCTATATAAAGCCAAATACAAGACGGTACATGTGCCTGGAGTTTCTTTGCAGTGCAAGAGGTCTTGGAATGCCTACACACACTTCTCTCTCTTTTTTCTTCCTTCCTTCCTTCCTTCCTTCCTTTCTTTCTTTCTTTCTTTCTTTCTTTCTTTCTTTCTTTCTTTCTTTCTTCCTTCCTTCCTTCCTTCCTTCCTTCCTTCCTTCCTTTCTTTCTTTCTTTCTTTCTTTCTTTCTTTTTTTCTTTCTTTCTTTCTTTTCTCTCTGTCTCTCTCTGTCTCTCTCTCTCTCTCTCTCCCACACACACACACACACATACATGTGCAAATAAAAAGAAAAACTGTGTTTTTAAAAAACCTTGCCTTTACTCAGCAACAATGAATATAACAGTTTTTCAAGGAAGGGTGTTATTAGCATAACTGCAAAGATCTCAGGAACTTTCTGGCACCTGCCTTATAATGCATCATGTATGGGTTCTTATGCATGGTTTGTTCTTTGGAATTTACAACACTATACTTTCAACAGTATATTATCTTGATCAGTACCTGCTGGGTGGTTAGTTAACATATGAAATGTCCTAATTTGCAATGCAGATCCTGGAACAGTTAGTCTGTGAAAGGCAGCAATTATAGATAAGTGTACTTTCCCTGAGTCAGATGCTTAAAAGCCTTCAGTGGGTTCCTTAAGTAGCCGAGAGGTTAGCATCAATCTGCTTTTGTTGGTGGAATCAGTTTGATGGTGTACAGTGGCTCTGCCTAGCTGTGGGTTGAATTAAGGATCTGATGACTCCCCTAAATCCTGTGCCTCATCACTCAGTTGGGAGTGAGCAAATCACATGACAAATTTAGGACTCAGTTGATGAGCTACTACTGTGGCATCTCCCTTGGGAGAGCCTTTGTGAAAAGTGCCACACATGTTAGGATATAGATTGGGTAACATTCATTTGTACTGAGGCAGTTTACAGGTGACAGGGTGCCAAAGTGAACAGCTTTCTCTTGCCTAAATGGAGAGATTGTCCTGGGGCCTGTAGAGCGAAATCTAGATCACCACATTTTACTACAGGTCAGAACAGTCAGAAGGGTCTGGACTTCCCTTACCCTCCTGTCCCTGTAGGGAGTTCTTCCACTCCCTTCTGAGAAGGCAGTTCCTAGAGAACTAAGATTTCTGGGAAGATGACCCTTTCCAGAAATCCTGACCCCACACACCTGATGGGATAGACTGGCTAAACAAGCCACCCCTCCAGAGGGGCTCACATATGAATCCCCAACCTGAGCCTCCTGAAGTCCTATGTTATAATGAAATCTTTCTGAACCTTATTGATGCAGGATTTGGGGGTTCAAGGAGGGACTATGAGCCCCAATTTTTAAGTTCTCGTCCTGTGTTAGTAGAGAATTGATAAAACGGACTCCCAGAAAGGTAAATTAAGAAACAATTAATTTATATAGGGAGAAATCATGCAGTATAACGGGGTTTTTTGTGGGGGAGAATCAATATGGAAGGAGGGAGCTACCTGAAGAAATTCAAGCCAGTGGCGAATTCTCCACCTTGCCCAACTAGAAAGAGAGAAAAGGAGAGAATCTTCCTTACCAACCAAAGCTCCTGGAGGGCTCTGGAGGAGGCACATACACAGAAATGTGGAAGGGGAAACATATGAACCAAAAGATCCCTTTTTAAATTTACAAAAAAAAAAAAAAAAAAAAAAAAAACAGAGAGGATTAAGAAATAGTGAAGGACTCAGAAATCAGAGGAAACTCACACATGTAATTAAAATGAGAAATCACACCCAAACAAATCACATATAGGCAGTCAGGGAAAGACCCAGTCCGAGAGAAGTGCTCTCCCCTTCCCAGTCATGGGAGAGTGGGGAAGAAATAAGCTTAAGTGAGTGTTCAGGCAAGGTCACAGGGAAAACAAACAAACAAACAAACAAACAAACAAACAAACAAACAAAACACAAAAACAAAAAAGGGCTAGCCAGGTGTGGTGGTGGGCCTCTTTATTCCCAGCATTTGGGAGGCAGAGTTAGGAAGATCGCTGTGAGTTCAAGGCAGCACTGAGACTATGTAGTGACTTCCAGCTCAGCCTGGAGTGGAGTGAGACCCTACTTTAAAAGAAAAAAAAGAAAAGAAAAGAAAAGAAAAGAAAGAAGAAACAGGCTAGCCCATGAGGTTACTCTCCTTCATATAGAACAGACATCCAATTAGGGGGAGCCTTGTTGTCAACTTCAGGTATATAAGGAGAGACCTCATGGGGCTGACCCCTAGACATGAGCTGAGGAAGGAGCAGGACGTTCTTGCTGGGGAGTGATCCTGACAGACATGGTGGAAGAGACAGGATCAGATTCAAGTTATAGTTCTGCCAGGACGGACAAAAAGGCACCACCTTGTTCTCTCTTTGCGCTTCTCTCCCTAACTGCCAAAAAAAAAAAAAAAAAAAGAAAGAAAGAAAGAAAAAAAATGCTATCTTCTGTTTCTCCCTCATTCATCAAGTTTGTAAGACAAGAATCCATAGACAACCCCAAATTATCTGTGCATTAGTGCAAATTGGTGCATGGACAGGGAACTCCAATTCTTGTACCTCTGCTTGCTAACATTCAAAGGTTAGAGGTTTTAGGCGACTTGATAAGATGACTGTGATACCACTTGAACCTGAGGGGTGGAAGATGAAGATTATTAAATCCTGAGGGATGGAGGATGTAGCCAGGATTTTCGTCATGGGTCCCACACCAAAGACATTACTAAATGTGTCTGATTAGCATGAATTTCCACCAGCAGAGGAATGCTTGTGGATGGCAGTAAGTTTGTCTATGTGCTGTATCCATGCTGCTACCATTCTTGGGGCGTGGACAATATGCCAAGGAATGTAATTGCCCTGCTCCATCCACTGTCTCATTCAACCCTAAAAGTAACAGAGGTGAGTAGATCACAAAGGAGGAAAACACATTTGAAAACGCACCAGTAATTTGCCTGAAGTCACAAAGATTCAGAGATAGAATTTAACCTTGGATTTCACACAAAGAAATGCTATTACCGATTCCTTAAGAAAAAAAAAAAAAATGTGTACACACAGAACTCAGGGTGCGGCTGTGTAGCTTACATGTACTTTTCATGTTGCAGGTTATTAACATTCACTGGAATAAAATTTGTTATGTATCCGTGACTTCCACATCTGGGTGCAGAAGGAGTTGTGAACACCGAGTTGGTTTTCATAGATGGTAGTGGTTTTGCTGCCTATGTAGTTTTGCGGCTGGGGAGTTCCCTGAGAAGGGTGAAAATCTAGGCTCATTCTTGCTAAGCCAGTTGTGGAGGCAACAGTAATGTCTCACACATAGTGTTGTGCTCAGACAGAGGATTTCAAAAGGGAGCAAGATTCTGTGACCAATGCCTCATTACACATTCAACTAAATATTTCTTTTTAGCTTCTGGAAAATACCAACATGTAATAGACTGCACTTGGGGGGAGAAAACTTAGGCTTTGAAACCCTTTTGGAGGCATTAAATTAGATGATTGATAATTTTGCCTTAGATGAAAAGAATTAATTGTTAAATAAAAATGCAGTGAAAGTTACATATATATTGTTAAAATTATTTACATTGAGTTTAAGGCTGAAGTACTGATGGACAATAATCTGTTTCACAGGTAAACCCAGGCACCCCAGAGGCTTACTTTTCACCATCACTGTGGATGTCTTGAGAGTACCCGTGGGAGGGTATATTTATACAATAAGTTGGGAAGGAGAGAGAACACTTGAAAATTATGAAATGAAACTCTCAAGAGTCAAAGAAAAAAACTTGGAATCAGTACTGGAAGATTAGCCAAAAAGTCAACTTATTCAGGAAATAACTAGCATAGATGATGTTGAAGGAAAATAGGAGAAAGTTAGCTTCCTTTATGTAGTTTCAGTTAGAAATTGAGGCCCAGAGAGAACGAGGAGCTGCCACCCCACATGCGACCTCATCATGGTAGAAGAGCAGAACTCTTGCGGGATGTGGAACTTGGGTCTGATTGACCCTGATCTGAAGCACCCCCTATTACCCACAGTCTAGGGCACTACGTAGACAGATGGCCCAGGTGGGCTGGCTCTGGGATCTGTCCTCCAAGTCTACAAGCCAATTGGGTCTTATGCATACAAAGGCTCTCATCTTCTTCCCGTCTTGCCTCTTTCCCTCATTTCGGCTTGGATACATGTGAGCATGGACTGGGTGATCAGGGAGAGCATAACACTGGTTCTTGGTCTGTGGAACTTCTTTTTTTCTTTTTAAAGGATCATAATTTTCAACTCTATTTATTTCTTATGCTGTGATCTAAATAGATTTTTTTTCAGCACTCAATCCATTTTATTAGTTTTATAATTTTGTTCATTTCTGATACACATAATGAAAACATCATTTTGTATACTATATTAATTCTGCCTCCAGAAAGTCATTTGTGACATCTTAAAGGAATTTTATATTCACAATTAATGGAGCTATTTATTCATGTCACAGATGGTGGAATAGGCCCTATAGAAGCTATTTTGATGTTTTACAATTTAGTGCTTTCTTTGGCTTTGGACCTTTTTTTTGTTAGATATGGACATAAAACTAGTATGTAAACAAGTAGATTTTTAAAGCCTTTTATGAGTTTGAGTACAGTTTTTTATTAGTTATGTACATAGTATACACAGTCATGTTGGTACCATCATTAGACTCCTCCTTGTCTCCCCCAGCCCCCAGGGACCCTCCTCGTTGGGAATATGGGTCATACATTATGGGTGTAGCCATCAGTTATGGGTAAGAGGCAATGTCTCTGTGCATAATGACCCAACGTGTGGCTCTAACATTCTTTGTGCCCCCTCTTCCACAAATTTTGGCCTGGGGGAACTTTCCTGCTTGCCCCTGCTTTATAGTTTGCAATAACTTCTCACTTTTGCTACATGCATGATTTTCCCCTGGTCTCTGAGTCTACCACATGCCTGTTTCCCTTGCATGCTTGTTCGACCATGTGGGTGCTCTCACTAACTCTATACCTGCTACCTGTGTACTTTCTTTAAGCTTGGGTCAACCAAGAGTATACCGCTGTTCATCACTTACTGTTCTTCTGAACTTCTTGGTTTCTGTTTCGATATTTTCTCTCTGCTATTCTTCTTTAAGTTTGTTTTAATTTTCTTCCATGGGGAAAGCACATAGCAGATGAGATGGGTATCCCTTCCAACTTTCCCTATACAAGCTCCTAAATTATATTCTCCATGTCCTTGTGGCTCTGCTGTAGGCATTCTTTGAAAGTCTCAAGTTCTCTTAGATGGGATTTACAAACTATCCTCCACATGTTTGTGGCTCTGTTCCACTCTGTCCTTAAAAACCTCAATTTATCTTAAATGAACCCTATGAACTATGTAATGCTTTCCAACCAACTGCATGTTTCCTCCTTTCCACATGTTTATGACTATACCAACCTTTTCACATCCCAGTCTCCCTTAAAATAAACCCTAAATAAACTTAATAATTTACAATTTATCATTCTTGAGTCTGTCTTTATCAGTTCTGTTTTTTTCTTCTTTTGTATTTTTTTATGAGAGACAGAGAGGGAGAGAGAGTGCAAGCAAGAAAGAGAGAATTGGCATGCCAGGGCCTCCAGCCACTGCATTCAAACTCCAGATGCATGTGCCATCCAGTGTGCATGCTCGATTCTCGTGTACTTATGTCATATTGAGTGGTTTAAGTAGGACCAGGACTGTTGAACATGGGTCCTTAGGCTTTACAGGCAAGTTCCTTATCCACTAAGCCATCTATCCAGCCATTTATTAATTCTTTGTTAGGGATAGGACAGAACCCAAACTTGAGTTTCATAAATTTGGGAGACCCTTTGTGAACCCCCTAATCCTGCATCAATATCATCTCCTTGAGGGAAACCATTCATCTGGCCAGTTAAGTTCTATAAATCAACAATATGACCAGCGATGAGAATTCCACCAGACATTGCTATCAATGTGGTAGAGCATTTAAGAAGAAAAGAGCTGTAGTAAACACAAAGACAATATGAATGAACAGCTACTCATATGTCTGTGTATGTAGGCATGAGTGCATGCCTACATGTGGATGTGTGTGAATGCAGAGCATGTATTATGTGCTAAATGAATGAACATTGTTGCAGTTCCTTTGTACCACAGGTGCCAGAGAAATCACTCAGGATGGCTGCGATTTACCTGTGAGAAGAGTCTTTGGTGGCCTTATTTAGAGCCATCCTCAGCTCTTTTGTCTTCTGCCTATCAAAAACAAAATAAGCCAATCCTGAAGTCATTAATTCCATGAAAGGAGTGATTCCTAAATTAAAGAAATATGGGCATTTTATCCATTTCCCTTCCCCTGGGAAAGTTGTTATTTTTTTTTCTTTCTCCTGGTTTTTTTAAATGCTTTGCCAAAATGTACTGGTTTCCTCTTGGCTCCACCCTTTCTGATATGAATGCCCAAAAAACTTCAGAAGCTTTCAGACTTTTAATTTCACAGTCTAATTCTAAAATTAAACATATTTGGATGTAGCCTCACAGACTACACAGAACCCTATCTTTTACTTCCTCCTTTGGAAGAAGCTCGATATATTGGAGGAGACACAATTTATTCTACAGGCTATTTGGGTAACTTGTTAGCTATTGAAATGTTCTCCATTTGGCTGGGGTGGACTCTAAAAATAAGTGAGTGGTAGTGGCACACGTGGGATCAACTCAGAACCCTATCCTATGAGGAAGCCAGTGGCGTGAGTGGGCTGGCAAGGATATCAGGGTCAGGAGGAAGCTGACAGAAAGTGAAAGACTGAAGTGACAAGAAAAGGGTTTTGTGCTGATGGAAGAGGAAAGAAGAGATGATGAGGTCCATCCAGCACTGTGTGTGCTCCCCTTGAGGCTTTCTAGAAGACCAGCTTTTTCCTGTAGTCCAAGTTCTTTACACTCACATTCGTTAATTGGCCTTTAAAAAGCCATTTTGTGAATGCTTTGATGCAACCAGCCAACACTTAGGCAGTGCTTATGACTTGAAATTGAAACTTAGGAAATAATTTTATTTTAAATTAGTTTTTACTTATTTATTTGACAGACAGGGGGACGGAGGGAGCATATATGCACCCCAGGGCCTCTTGCCACTGCAAATGAATTCTAGATATATATGCCACTTTGGGTATCTGGCTTTAAGTGGATATTGGGGGAAAGAACCTATGACATCAGGCTTTGCAAACAAGCACCTTTAACCATATAGCCAAGGACTTAAGGAATTCTTATACATAGAAAGCACATATCTGATAAGGTGATTTGGGTGGAAGTCATTTAGAAATTCAAAGAAAGTATATTTTTGCAGGGGGTTCCAAGCTGGCTTGTTTGAGTTGACTTGCACACAAATCATGAGATTAAGAATAATGGTCCTTCAATTGTGTTCTTATATCTTCAAAGCCCTCACTTTGAATTTAATGAATTATAATAATTTATACAAAGTGATTATAACTTGTCAGCTACTTCCAACTTTCTAACCTGATGCTTTCATTGTATAACCATTAGCAATTCATCCTCTCTCTCTCTCTCTCTCCCTCTCTCTCTTTGGTTTTTCAAGGTAAGGCCTCTCTCTAGCTCAAATTGACCTGGAATTCACTTATGTAGTCTCAAGGTGGCCTCAAACTGACAGTGAAATGATCCTCCTACATCTGCCTCCCAAGTGCATGGATTAAGGGCATGAGCCACAATGCCAAGCTCAATTCATCATCTTTTGAGGGTGCATAGAGATAGAATAAAATGTAAATCTACATTGAAATTAAAATTTTTCATGGAAATGGGATGTACATGCACATGAGTGAGGACCACTGCTGGGAAGGATTTCAGGGGGTGTGTGTCTCTGGGAAGGTTTTGGGGGGTAGTGCATCTCTGGGATTGATTTTGAGTGGAGTGTATCTCTGGGAAGGATTTTGGAGGTAGTGTATCTCTGGGAAGGATTTTGGGGTAATGTATCTCTGGGAAGGATTTTGGGGGTAGTATGTCTCTGGGAAGAATTTTTTGGGTAGTGTATCTCTGGGAAGGATTTCAGGGGGAGTGTATCTCTGGGAAGGATTTTGAGTGGAGTGTATCTCTGGGAAGGATTTCAGGGGTAGTGCATCTCTGGGAAGGATTTCTAGTGGAGTGTATCTCTGGAAAAGATTTCAGAGGCAGTGTATCTCTGCTAGGACCAGTTTAATGAGGACCAGATAAATGTCTCCAGGAGATATTTCATTCTGCTGAATTACTGCTAGGTAAATTTACTGTATAATTACCATTTTTATAGTCTCCATCAAATTCCCAAATAAAAATGAAGTGATCACATGCCTGCAGTATTTAGCTTACCTAAGTACTTCCTTTTCCCTCCTTGCTGACATTAAGGATCCTGGATTGCATTTCAAAGCACATAGGCTGCTTTCTCTACATATGTTATTACCTATTACATAAACTGACAACCTCATCTGGATGAAGTCTTTTCTTTCCAAAGAAGAAATATGCCTGATGGAAATTTAGGGCCTAGTTAACTTTCCAGATTCACTACTGCTTTTCTTTGTAATTTATCTGGAAAAGCAAGGCTCTGTGGCCTCCCATATTAGAGGGCTGTATTTGGGATTGTGTCCTGATGAAAGATTACTGTCCGAATCCCATGCTCCAAAGCCTGAAGATATATGAACGTCAACCCTGACCCCACCACATGGAGCTGTGAACTTGGGAAGATGTTTCAGTTATATTGGAGTAGTTTAATGGGTTTATAAATATCTGTTCTAGCATCTATAAATATTTCCATTTTATACCCTCAAACAACCAAAACCAAAAATCTTGTGCATATCTATGTGGGAAATGAGAGGAATCATTGTGTAATTGATTAATTTGTTTTTATTATAGATTTAGGAAAAACAAATATAAATTCTCAAATATTCATTTTTTCCTACTTTATAGAATTTGAGATTTCTTAATCTATTAAAATTAAGCCAATTTTTAATTTTTTTAAATAACTTATTATTTTTATTTACTTATTTAACATAAAAATAAAGAGGCACATAGAGAGAGAAAATAGGCACCCCAGAGCCTCCAGCTACTACAAGTGAACTCCAGACACATGTGCCATTTTGTGCATCTGGCTTATGTGGGTCCTGGGGGGTTTAACCTAAGTCCTTTGGTTTTGGACGCAAGTGTCTTAACTGCTAAGCAGTCTCTCCAGCCCCATCGATATTCTTATTGAGATAGGATTATGGTCTCAAATATTAAGGAAGTCCTCTTGCCTCAATCTTCTAAAGGTTTAGATAACTGATACATGTCACCATGTCTGGTGAAATCTAAGTTTAAATAAAACTCGACTAGAATAAAAGGCATCACACTTTTATATGATGGGAGAAGTAGAGCATAATCCTCCAACTTAGTAATGGCTCTCCATTATCAATGAAAGAGTCCATGAATGATAAAATCAGCTCCATTGATCACAACTCATCCACCGAGATATTTATTTCCTTATACTACATGACAGAAAGCTTTAAGCTCAGAAGCCTTGTGCATACACCTAGGCCTGTATTCTTCCTAAAAACATTTTACGGACAACCTCCATATATATATGTATATGTGTATATGTATACATACATGTGTGTGTGTGTGTTTGTGTGTGGATATATATATATATATATATATATATATATATATATATATATATATATATATATATATAAAATCCCCTTCCACCACCCTCATTTGTCCCTTCCTTCCATATATCCCTCCTCCACTGTACCCATTATTTCAGCTGGTCCCTCTTCTATTTTTGTTGTGTTTATTGATTTGCCCTCATATTATACAACTCTTGGTTAGGTAGCATCAGCTACTGGTAGGTCCTGAATGACACAGCCACTCGAGTATGGAAGACAGCATTCCAATGCACTCTACTCTTCTCCATCTTTCTAGCTCTTATATTCTTCCCACCACCTCTTCCACAATGGTTCCTGAACCTTGACATAGTGATATAGATGTTGCTCAGTGCCATACACTCCACTCTTACTTCCGAACAGTTTGGTAATTTCTGAGACTTTTCAGTAGTCACTGCTATCTGAAAAAAAAGATGCTTCGCTAACCAAAAGCAAGAGTAACATGAATGTATGAGTATAAATATTTACACACAATTTGGTTGGCATAATATATCTATTTAGGCAAACAATAGTAGTAGATTCTCTCCAGGGCTTATGACTTCCTCAGCCATAGGCTTTTTTTTTTTTAATTTTTTTTTAAATTTTTATTTATTTATTTGAGAGTGACAGACACAGAGAGAAAGACAGATAGAGGGAGAGAGAGAGAGAATGGGCGTGCCAGGGCTTCCAACCTCTGCAAACGAACTCCAGATGCGTGTGCCCCCTTGTGCATCTGGCTAACGTGGGACCTGGGGAACCGAGCCTCAAACCGGGGTCCTTAGGCTTCACAGGCAAGCGCTTAACCACTAAGCCATCTCCCCAGCCCAGCCATAGGCTTTTGACTAGGTTTTCAGTACCACACAGAAATCCGTCCCATGAAACAAGCCTCAAATCCAATCAGAGAGCAGTTGGTTTCCTCCATAAGGGACACACCACCATCACACCAGTTGATACATGTTGCCTGGCTGAACAGCCCTGTAGCATGCAAACACCAATGCTCACATTTGGGGACTTTTCTTCTCATCCCCACACCTACATTCTTGACATCTTCCCAGGTGGTTCTCACCAGAATCATAGTCACCAGGGCTCTGTTAGCTGGAGGAATGAAATTTCCAAACCCCTCAGTAGGAGGAAAATGAATAATAATCTACATCTAGCACATTGTTGTGAACAAAAATTTCTATACTATGATCCCCAGTCAGTGTGTTTGGGAGAGATGTTGAGCGTCTTGGCTTCTCTCTAATGCTGCACCAAGCTCCATTTGCAAAGGTGTCGAGGAAGAGTTTCATGTGCTCTGTGAGGGGTCCAACAGTGCCCATGCCGAAGGGAAGAGTCCTTGTTCTGACCCTGGAACATGCTCCCATTGTGCCACATTCTAAAAACAGTACCCGTCACTCATTGGTGCACACATATGACCTTCTGTGTCTCCAGGTAAGCAGCATATGTGCATAAAACATATTACTTTGTAACTCCTGGGACAACTGTCACTATGGATACTTAGTGAACACCGTCCTTAAGGAATCCCTCAATATAAGAGGAGGACAGTTAAAACTCAGTCTTGGAAAAAGTCTGGGTGTTATGTTTCTTGAATAATTCAGAAGCATTCTCAGGGAAAATTAGCTATGTCCCTCTCTGTCAACCATCTAGAGCATAGCCAGCTTTCAGAAAATGGCTTTCAGTCACATCCTACCACAATTATTAGAGGTATTCCTAACTCTTTCTAAACATCTCAAGCCTTTTGTTTTAATCCTTCCATCTTGGCATTAGTTCTCAGCATTAGTTATGCCAGAGTTAAAAATCACCTAACACTCACACAAAGATTTTTGTTCCCCCCTTATGAATTGAGTTTTAAATCTCTACCTTTATTTAGTGAGAAAATAAAATTAGGCAATAGTCAAAGTTTCATTTGTATATAATTGTGCAAATTCTGTAACCCAAAGGATATCTCCAATACAAGGAAATGTAGCCATTAACCCATGGCTAAGCAGTTTCTAAAGGCATTTCTTTTTTTCAGAGAACTAGCTTTTAAATGCCCAAGGAGCTCAATCTGACGGCAGAGATATTTGAAATATACACAAACATACAAGCCTTTTAGATAAACACATTTTCAGGGAGCTTTTGATGAAAGTGATAAGTTACATTCTCTACAACTACACACACTGGATTTTATTACTCTTCAGTAGACACTTATCAACTATAAATGTTGGGTGGTTTAGGCTAAGAATCAACCCTGAGGGAATGACTGGGAGAACTCTGGGACTCACAGTTCTATAGACCAACATAAACCTGAGACTCGATTTTATTTTCATTTATTAAAAAGGTCTGCCGTCCGCTTCTGCAATTTCAAATCCATTAGCTTCCTGGCCCTTTTAAGAAAAAAAAAAAAAAAGGCAACTGCAGATTTTATGGGCTGATTGCTGATGGTTATGCTACTGCTGTATTGGTTTTGAGTGGAGAGTCCATTATGGATACATTACCCATAAACCATGTTTCCAGTGGAACCTGTGGCTTCCAATCTGGCTGGGGAGTGAGTGGAGTTGGCTTGGTCAAAGAGAGGTTGGAGAAAGGGTCAGGTCTCCTGGAAACTAGCACAGGGTAGGCCCTGGTATAAATTACAAACTTTCTTTCTACTTCCACATCATTATGGCTCCAATGTGCAGCGGTTGGATTTTGTTAGCCAGTCACCAGATGAGCTTGGAAATCATATCGGCAGTAGATTAGAATGGGAGTTTTCAACCTTTTTGCTGCCATGTATACTCAAACGATATATTTGTCTACCTTTGAATTCCCATGCTTCTTGCCATACATACTCAGCAGCTGACTGTGCCCATATGTTTTTTCCCTTGTCTCTCATATACTGTGATTAAACCTTTTTCAACAAAGGCACAAAACATTTTTAATGGCAGTAAAACAGATGGAAATATGGTCTTGTACTTTCTCTCTGCAACCCTAAATCATTCTTTTCCAAAAAGAAAATGTGAAATGTTCCCAGTGTGGCTGCTTGTTTTCCCTATTTAATAACTATTTATGGAAGGAGACAGAAGAATAACTTGAATAATTAGAACAATACAATTGGCATTCCTATAACAGGCAGTCCTCTCCGAGGACAAATTCTCATTTATATTTGAATTCCATTTCCTCTCATACCTTATGCTTGGCATGTAGTAGGTGACTAATAAAATTGCTAAACAGAAGTAGACTACTTTTTAAAGAGAATTAATTATATGAAAGTAGCCTAGTCTTCATAAAGTGGGAGAAACAAAAACAAAATTTACTCTCCATTATTAACCCAGAGCAATGTTAGCCCAAGAATGTATTTATTTATTTTTTTTGGTGCCTTCATGTATATGCCTGACTCCTTTTCAGCTTGAAATTTCTGCTCTGATTTACTGGTGTTCATACAATATGAGTGCAATAAAGATGCTCTTAATATTTTTTTCCTAACTATATGGCTTTTGTTTAAATAGTACAGTTAGGTATCCTGACGTGGTTTTATTACTTTTAAAATTTATTTTTGTATTATGTCTGTGTGTGAGAGAGAGGCAGAGAAAGAGAGGGAGAGGCAAATATATAGAGAGAATCAGCATGCAGGACCTCCAGCCACTGAAAACAAATCTGGATGCATGTGTCACCTTGTGCATGGGTACTGGGGAATCGAACCCTTGTCCTTAGGCTTTGGAGGCAAGCTCCTTACCCACTAAACCATCTCTTCAGTGCCCTAATCTGGTGTTATTGCACAACTCATCCACTAATTAGGCAATCTTATCTGTCTATATCTATCTATCTGTCATCTATCTATCCATCCATTTATCAATCTATCATCTATATCTAAACTGATCTTTCTGCCTATTATCTATCAATCTATCAACTATCTACCTATAAGCCAATCTATAAATGTAGTGATCTATCATCTACTAAGTTATTTACTTATTATCTATCTATCATTTGCCCATCTATTTATCATCTACTGCCATTGTCTGGCATTTCTATAATTATTTTTATTAATTTCTTTTTTGAGGGAGGGCTTCTCTCTAGCCCAGGCTGACCTGAAATTCACTTTGTAGAGTCAGGGTGGCCTCAAACTCAGGTGATCCTCCTACCTCTGCTTCCCAAGTTCTGAGATTAAAGGCATGTGCCACCATGCCCAGCTTCTATAATTATTTTAATAATTTTGATTTCTTGTGCATAAAGACAAGATTGAAAGCCTTCCCTTACATTAACTTCTACTTTTAATTAGACCATTGAACTTCCTCCTCTGCTTTCCTAATCTATGAATAGCTTTAAAGTTTTGAAGATCATGTGTATCAAATTGTGTAGTACATTTATCTAAGTTGGATATTCATTTTAAAATTGTCATTACAGCATCAAAATCATGATGTCCAGCTAGGACTTGTGGCTATTTATTCATTTAATACTAAAAAGACTTCAAAGATAGAGCAGCATACGTCCTGCCTCAACAGGAGACTTCAGTGTCAGGCTCCATCATCATAGGCAGAGCTGTCAATCATCACCCAACGATGGCCCTGCCAGGAGGAAGGGGTACACGTGGTCAGAGCTGCTAACAGCAGCTGTTAACAAAGATCTGCTGACCTCGTGCTCTTTAAAGATGTTTTAAATTCCATCCTTGTATGCCCTTTGCCCCTTGACAGGATGATCACAGTAACCCCATCTCAAGACACTGAGCTACAATGGGAAACCCAGCAACAATGGAATGATTCTGCCTCACAGAAGGTACATTTTGAGTGCACAATTTTACAGTTTAAAACATAGCTAAATCACCGGCATTCTTCTTGCTGCGTCAAATAACCAGAATGTGCTATATTCCCTGATCAACTTTCTAATGAATCAAACAAAAACAATGTAACACAGTCTTGACTGAGATGGCCTCTTCCCAGTTGGTAAAGATTCAAATAGGTGTAATTATCTACAAAAAGAATAGTACTTTTTACTCAGTTAGTAACTGCATAAAGGTATACAACATTAATGAAACCAGTAGAACATTTTCAAAATGGAGGCCAGAGAATTGTTACTGTGTATTATCACCTCTCACCACCCAGTAAGACCATAAACAAAAGCAGTAAAACCGAGGAGACTGTGGTTCTCTCTTAGCCAAGGGATATGAAAAAACAAAATATATATATATATATATAAAACATATATATATTACATATATATAATACATATACATAATATATATACATAATACATATATATAATACATACATATATATGTAGATAGATAGATAGATAGATAGATAGATAGATAGATAGATAGATAGATAGATAGAGGGATCTCCTCATATTTAGTTAGTCTGTCCTTGCCAGGACCAACATCTCCAGGTACCGTGGGCTTTTCCATAGACACCCAGTCATGCTTAAGCTTACTTTTCCAATCATAAAGAAAGAGTCTTGTCAGGGTGGCATGTGCATGTGAGAGAGAGAGAATGTGATAGAAACTCCTTTCTGGCAATGAACATGAATATGTTAAGCAGTCAGATCATGTGACTAACATGGTTTCTACAACAGTGATTGTGACCCATCATCTCTTAAAATTTTATGTTGAGATCCTGTGTTGGGAAAGTAAATTGGCAAAGGAGACTTTTACATTTCCACGGCCACCACAGGAAATTGCTTCTGCATAGACTTTGAAAGCAATGCTTCTTTTTACAGCTGTGTTGTTAGCACAGGGATGGGACTCTATGTTGTGGATGGAATCACAATGTACCTAGGGCTAGGATTGGACCACATGAATGGACTCAGAGCCTATGCAAACGGGCAAAGATTCTGAGTTGAAAATGGTCTTCAACACTTTCTCTCCATCACTTCATTCTACAGATATGGAATTGGAGCTCATTAAGGTTTGATGACTTGCAAAAGTTCAATGCAGTAGATTAGTAGTTGAAATTTAGCTGGGTGTGGTGTTGCACATCTTTAATCCCAGCACTAGGGTGGCAGAGGTAGGAAGATCGCCATGAGTTCACGGCTACCCTGAGACTACATAGTGAATTCCAGGTCAGCCTGGGCTAGAGTGAGACCCTACCTTGAAAAACAAAAATAAAAGTAAGAACTTCCTCAACCTGTGTCTTCCTGAACCATCTCTCAAAAGTATCTTCTAATACACAGCTTCCATAATGCTCAACTCCATCTTAACATGAATGGGAGGGGTCTGATGGTTCTCACAATCATTAGTCAGTATATTCTACCATAGCTTTAGCTTCCCAGCAATGTTTTGCTTTTCCTACTATTAAAAATTAGCATGAGAGCTGGGAAAATGGCTGAGTGGTTAAAAGCACTTGCTTCACAACACTTATAACCAGAATCCAGATCCTAAGAACCCATATCAAACTGGATGCAGGTAGCACTCATCTATAATCCTAAAGGGGCTATGACAACAGTCAGGAGAATCCAATAGCTTGCAGGTCAGATAATCTGGCATTCATGGTTAAAAAATAAATAAATAGGGCTGGAGAGATGGCTTAGCGGTTAAGCGCTTGCCTGTGAAGCCTAAGGACCCCGGTTCGAGGCTCGGTTCCCCAGGTCCCACGTTAGCCAGATGCACAAGGGGGCGCACACGTTTGGAGTTCGTTTGCAGTGGCTGGAAGCCCTGGCGTGCCCATTCTCTCTCTGTCCCTCCATCTGTCTTTCTCTCTATGTCTGTCACTCTCAAATAAATAAAAAATGAACAAAAAAATTTTAAAAATAAAAAATAAATAAATATAGAGAGATCAAGAGAAAGAGAGAGAGAGAGAGAGAGAGAATGTGCCTTAAACAAGGTAGAAGGCAAGAATAATACTCTGATGTTTTCCTCTGACCTCCATACATGATCTATGACATTGATACGCATGGTCTGCAACAGAGAGATCGCAATTTAAAAAATCTAAATATTCTATATTCTACTTAGCTCACAGAATGGGTATTCTTGGTGATTTAACTTGCTATGTAGGTCTGATTTTTCAGTTACTTCTTCTTGTCTCCCCTCCTTAGGAAACACAGGCACATATTCTTTGTAGAAAGGAGAAAATGTGTTGTGTAGATCATTAAAATGCAAATATGAGCTAATGAAACCAAGGCCCAGCAAGGCCTCCTATTTCAGTCTGCTGCTGCCACCCAATTGCTTAGCACTTAATTAGCCTGGATATTAGAAGCCTACGTTTGTAGGTCTCACTTACCACATTTCCTGTATATTACTAAACATTTCAAGCCGAGACAGAGAGAAAGCAGGAGAAAGTGATTTCCACTGTCAAAAAGCTCACATTTCTTCTGTCTTGTAAAACAAAAGGGGGAAAAATCATGGGAAATTATCCTTTTGATGACTCCTTTCCTTGACTGGCCTCACTCCTCCCTCATCCAGCTTCAAATAAAACCTGATGATGCAAAATGTAGTCTGGCCTCTCATTCTGCTGTCCATCAGCTCACGAGGGAAATGTTTTCTTATTTTTATTTTATTTTTTTAAATAGCTACATATTAAAAGTGAACCAGTCTTTGCCAGTTTTGGATAAAAGGCTATTTATTTTCAACCAATTTGATAGCTGCAGTTTTCAGTAATTGAATTTTCTGTGGTCAGAAAAGCAGTAATCTTAGAAACCAAATAAATATTTTTTAATAAAATGGAACACTGAGAAACCCTATAATAATGTCAAAAATGTAGCCACTTATGGATGGATAAATATTTTAAGAAATTTACATTTCACCCAAAGCTGTATGCTTCTAGCTTCCCTGGAGATTTTGAAGAGCGCAACATTTTGCTCTGGGGATGGAACAATGTAGTGCTTAGATGGAGTGTGTGTATCCTATAGAAGGCTTTCTGGTTTGCTGGGGTTTTGCAAGCTTGTAGCTTAGTCAGTGCCTCTCCTGAAGAGCGTACCTGAGATTTTCTTTCCTTTGTGCCTACTGTCCTTTCAGGTTAGATAACTGTTTGTAGTGATGGCTGAACTGTACTATTATAATATGTATTTCAACAGTCTCTCTGATGTATACTAAAACAGACATTAGCAGCAATCTCCATTCTCCTACTTGTGACAACCGAAAATGTGTCCACATGTTTCCAGGTTTCATTTGCACTGTGATATGCCATGATGTTCAATTGGATATAACAACATTACTGGATCAAAGGGTAATTGTATGTCTGATAAAACATTATCTCTGAGTATATCTGGGAAAATGTTTCCAAAGGAGATAAGCGTTTGAATCAGTGGAATTAAAGATCTGTCCTTACCAATGTGGGCAGGCTTTATGCAGTGCATTGAGGGCTCTTATGAGTAGGGTATCAAGACTGACCTGCAGAACCCAGGATCTATACCAGCAGCCCTCCATCCACCTCTGCCTCTCAGGTCCACAAACTGATCCTGACGGGCCAGGTCTGGGTCTTCACTTGCAGACAGCTTATCTCAGGGCTTCTTGGCCTCCATGATCTTGTGATATAACCTCATGATAAATTTCATCTTATACCTCCATGTATATGCTATTGGTCTCTTTTTATGAATGACCTTAATGTGGGAACAAAATCCTCTATGTTTGAGAACAAGTGGTATAATGAAGGGCTTAATCAAATATGTTATACACATTTCAGTGAATTTTATTAATGTCTCAAATGTTGCCTTTTTATTCATCACTTAATGGCTTAGATTATGTTGAACGTGAGCAAAAGTACTTTAGAAGACCAACAGAAGTATGCAGCAAAAAGCACATTAAATAAATTATAGGCATGAGTTGGTTGAAGAAATAAACACCTAAACACTACAGGGAATTACATTTGTATTAAGCCTATCCCTATATTACTTTAAAAATACACAATTGATACATATATGGTTAAATAAACTTTCATTAAGTTAAATTATGTTAAAATATCCAGTTTTAATATGATAAATGTTTATTTTGACTTTTTAAAAATATTTTATTTTATTTTTATTTATTGATTTGAGAGAGAAAAATAAGGAATGAGAGAGAGGGGCAGATAAAGAGAGAATGGGCACACCAGGGCCTCCAGCCACTGCAAACAAAAACCAGATATATGTGCCATCTTGGGCATCTGGCCTACGTGGGTCCTGGGAAATTGAACCTGGGTCCTTTGGCTTTGCTGGCAAGTTCCTTAACTGGTAAGCCATTTCTCCAGCCCTATCCTGACATTTTATATGATGCACTTGTATAATATTTAATGGATGGAAAATAATAGGTATAAAAATGGTCACATTTCAACATTGGGAAAAATAGATGTAAGAAGGAGTTGTTATAGTTTTGGGTCCTTAACTAGAGAGAAGTGTCATGGCAGAGGCACGTACTTAGTTCTCAAATGGAGAGTTATGATTAGCAATGTACTGAGAATACAAAACTTAGAATAACTGGAAAGTATGGACTTTAAAAAGACAGCATTGTGTTGAAGACGTTCATAGCCCACCCTGTCTGTGCCTGTTTTAAAGACTGAGAATATTTAAGGTGTTTAAACATGTCATTTACAACTCTATGATGAAAAGGAATTTGTTTTCTTATTTGCATTGTGGGATTGACTTCTAGAGTAGTGTTAAGAATTCCCTACTTTGTGCAATTTTCAGGGATTTATGCTTTGGTATCCAGAATGTTCCATTCTAGCTAGGAATCTTCAGTATAAACTGGTGAGTATGAAGTTGGGCTGCCTGGCTTCAATTCCTTTTCCAATCAGTCAAGATTTGTGGGATCGATTTCCACATATGCAAACCCATTCTAATGGTTGAATCAATCTCCATGGAAAAACCCTTTTATAAAATAAAAATGGTCTATTGATTGACCAGTGTCTCCCTAACACCTCCCTCCATAAAGTGCCTCAGCCTTTTGTAACTCCTAGTCTGCTCTAGATTTCTACAATAGCAACTTTTGTAGATCCTAGGCCAGTTTCAACTATGCTACATTTCCCTTTATACCTGGTTTAGTTTTCTTAACATAATGTCCATGTTAACCTGTGTTCTTATAGTTAGATGGCTGAACAGCTTTCTCCTGTATTCAGACCACAAGCATTTATCCATCTATCCATGGACAGATATGGAGGCTGAGTGTTTGTCTTGACTATTATGGGTAGTTCTGAAATTAGAAGGATACATTCAAGAAATCACATGCAAACTATAAGTATGTCTAATGAAGGCTGGCAACATATTGTATATTTGAAAAGTGTTGAAGCTATATAACTTAGGTTATTCTCTTATCACAAAAATGTTGCCTATAAGACTGGGGAGATGGTTTGGTGGTTAAAAGTACAGCCTTCCAACCAGAGTGTGGATCCCCAGCACCCACAAAGTGGCAGATGCAAAGTAACACACTAAATTGTAATCTTAACACACCCATGGTAATGGGGAGGAGGAGTCAGTAAAATCCTAAAGTTCATAGACCAGCTAAATTATCCTTCTTAGAGGCAACACAAGAGAGATCATGAGTCAAATAAAGTGGAAGGAGAGGACCAACACCCTAAAGTTGGCCTCTGACTTCCATATGCATAAAGTGGCACCCATGCACCATGCATACACATCCACACACATATACCATACATAGAATACATACATACAAATAAAAATGATAACTATATCAGATTTCAATATGCTAATTAACTAAATTTCCTCATTGAAGGATATGTGCAATCTTCCATTCACATATAGTTCACAATAGATACATATGATTTTATGTAAAAAACTCAATACATTGATAAACCCTCTTGGGAAATATCCTCATTAATAACTTCCCTTTAACTGCTCTAAAAAGTCTTGCAATTTTGGAAGTTCCCTATGTCATTATGCTTGTAGAGTAATCCTAGGCTAATTGATGCAGGTTTTTTTTTTTTTTTTCTTGTTTGTTTGTTCTTGCTTTTGAGGTTTTTGAATGTAATGCTGATTTTTCTTTGGATGTATTCACATTCTAATCTCATCTCTACCAGAACCTCTGTGACAGTCTTGGCAATTATTGTCATTAGAGTTTCTCTTTGTTATGTTTCTGGATTACACAACTATAAAATAATGCTGAGAGATGTTAGAGTTTTGTACTACATGTACTATATGGTTAGAGCCAGTAGTAAAAGTTTAGATAGAAACTGAACAGTTTCTCTTGTAAAGTTTTTTTTTTTATTTTAATTTTAATTTTTATTTATTTATTTTTTTCCTGAGGTAGGGTTTCGCTCTAGCCCAGGGTGACCTGGAATTCAGTATGTAGTATCAGGGTGGCCTCGAACTCACAGCGATCCTCCTACTTCTGCCTCCTGAGTGCTGGGATTAAAAAAGGTGTGCATCACTATGCTCAGCTGTTGTAAAATTTTGTTAAGAAAATGCGAAGGTAAGACAATTATGGCATTAATTTTTTTCATCTCCCAATCTTTAATTAGGATTTTTCCCTAATCCACTAAGAACATATTTCATGTAAAGGGTACATTAGAAAACCTAATGGGAAAAGGGCAGCAGACCAGCATGTTGTTGACAGGGGTAGGAAAGGTCACAGAAAAATGAAAGTCACACAGCTTTCTTCTCTGGTTTACTACAGAAGAATGAGCAGAAGAGCAAATTCCAAAATTATACCAACCCATGTGTCATTGACAGCTCATGTGGGCAGAAGGCACACACATACAAAAAACAACAAACAACTCCCCCAAGATACAAAACTGTACATTACCATTGTCTCATGTAAAAGAATAAAAACTCCTCCTGAGCTGGAAATAGTGGTCATGCCTAGAATACCAGTACTTGGAAGGCTGAGGTAGGAGGATCACCTTTAAAGTTGGAGGTCATACTGGACTGCAGAGTAAGTGTGATGTCAGCCTGGGCTAAAGTAACATCTTGCTTCAAAAAAAAAAAAAAAAAAATGAAATCCCCAAAGCAGAATTCCTCCAGACAAGCAAGACTGAGAGGCTGAGAGGCTCTGAGGGCAACATAAAGCAGGTCCTTCGCTTCCTCTTGTATGCCAGGGCAACAGACTGCTGCCTCACTAAGCTAAAGCCACTCTGCTGGAGTGGGGATGATGCTACAAGATAACACACAAAGACTTAAAATTAAAATAAGAAAACACAGCCTGGGCCCAGGTATGGATTCTGTCACAGTTAGGACTTTCACTCACATCTGACAACGAGGCTGTTGGGTGTCACCACACGCTTGACTACATCTATAGGCATTCATGACAATAGCTCACCTTGGTGTGTTTCCAATCTTTAGTGCATTTCCCATGAAATATTCATTTTAATGCAATGACATGGCACAACTTAAAATGCATAAATTATTATTTTTTTAAAATATATTCCTTCATGACTACTTCCTTGGTGTTTTTGGAACTTTCCTAGAGGCAGTGGGCACCATTTCAGAATAAGTCCAAATGTATACTTGCTGGAGGTAGGAAGGAGCCGCAGTCACATTTTTATTAGTGGATCCAGACTTATCCATTGGCCTGGAGACTTCTCTTATCCTTCTGCATATGTATTTGTTTTTGCTGATTTAATTCATTATTCAATTAAATTAGTCCCAGCTTAATCATCACGACCTCCCTCTAGCCTGTGCCTTTAATGTTCATGAAAACTAAAACCCAGGTGGTTTTCAACATGACACTGGTTGGAAATCAGTTATGAAATAACCTGTTTATTAATGACGTGTCAGGAGACTGACATGCTAACGGCAGGCACCGGCTGGAATAGTGCTAATATAGAAATAACAAGGCCATATTATGTACAATATGCATTCTAGAGAACTATAACTTTCAGCCTCTGGGGACACCTCTGAAATCCAGATGTTTCATCTCAAGATTTTAATCCCACAGAGTGAAGATTTTAAAGAGAAATCAAGTCCACTCAATGTGGCTGTTTGGCCACACTTCCTCACTGGGGAACTGTCTGAGCAAACATTTAATACCAGATGTGCAAAGGATTAGTGTCCTATCAGTTAATTAACCAGACTGGGGGAAAGAGTCATTTTGCAATCAAAAAGTGGATTTAAAGCATGACCTTAAGATGCATGTCGAAGACTGGTCTATTGATTAGTGTCAGTGAAATTTCCAAGGGATGGGGACTGTTGAACAAAATCAGAGCTGATGTTAAATTGGGAAAGAAAAGGGTAATTTTATTGAAAATAAGGAATTTTTATAGGAAGGTTTTAGTTTTTTTTTTATCATAAAGAGCTCTGGCCACAAAACTATAAATAATATACTGGATAGATTCATACAGACCATATTTTATTTTTTTTAAGCAGACAAAAATGTGCAATAAAGTTGAATTTAATAACAGGTAAAATAAACCAGTAGACCTTACAACTTGGGTGGGGATATTTTTTTCCTTCTTTTTTATTCCCTTGGAGTATGTTATAAACTGACTCACACAGGAGATAATAGAGAATTTTCAATTATATGATGATTCCTTTATGGCTGCAAACAAATCCTGTAATGAGCAAGCAACTGAACAATTTACCAAGAAAGACTGCCTTCCATACAATGTGCCTCATTGATCAGTATGATCACCCTGGAAAGCTTGTTACATTTTTTTTTCCCATTACTCTGTCTTACTATAATTATTCTAATCTCTTATTGTTGATTTTTTTTTTTTTTAATTCTGAAGGCCAAGGTGAGATGTATATAGCAGTCAGTAGCTTTGGAGTCCAAATGTGGAAAGTCACATGAACCCACAGAGGTCTAAGTTAAATAAGTCCTGAACATGGATCAGGGCTCTAACAGAAAATCTAAAGACAGTTAAGAACACATCCATATCCTTTTACAAAAGAAGAGGAAAATATTATATTTTTACTTGCTTGGACTTTAAAATTCATTCTGGCAATCGCCTTCTTTTTAGGAATGTGCCCCCATTTTGCAGAATAGATGGCCGTGTCCTTCATGTCGTGGAGGGAGGCTATGCAGCGTGTTGTGTGGATAATCTGTGTGAGTAGTTCAAGCAGGCTGCTGACTCTTGTGCTGGGCAAACCAATGGTGTCATCCGCTGCTGATCACCAGGAATTTAATTTCTAAAAAGGTGATGACGTGATAAAGGAAGCTTTGAATTTTAGCTCTCATATCCCCTGCCCTTCCTTACATTTCCCTCTTAATATGTGTTTAAAATCTTTTTATATAATCATTTCCAGGGGAGGAGAAATAGCCCGGGGGGGAGAGGGATAGAAGAGAGAATAGGTATACCAGGGCCTTGCAGCTACATAAGCCTTCAGATGCATATGCCATTCTGTGCTTCTGGCTTTAGGAATTGAACCCAGGCTGGAAGGCTTTGCAATCAAGCACTTTTAATGACCGGGCAACTTCTCTAGCACTAATGCTATTTGTAATGTATGTGTACATACATGTGCATATGTGTGATGTGTATATATGGACATACGCTTGCCACACTGCACATGTGGAGGTCTGAGGACAACTTCACAATCTTTGTCCAGGTTTGGTTGAGACAGGATTTCTTTTGTTGATGTTTTGTTTTTGCTACTTATTAGCATAGACAAGTCTACCTGGCCTGTGAGCTTCAGGATTCTCCCAGCTCTGTTTCCCATTGCCTTAGGTACTTTGGTATCATAGATGCATGCACCATTTTGCCTCAAGCTTTATGTGGGTGATGGGGAATCAAACTCTCCTCTGCAGGCTTATACACTGAGAGACTTTAGCCATGGAACAATCTCCCCAACCTCTTCCTATGCTTGTGATATTATACTTTTGTGCTTCCTCAACTGTTTCCTGAGTTCTAGACAGAATCATCTTATTCTCTTTACCTACCACCTCTCTTTTATTGTAATTTACTCTTTTAATTAAAAAAAAAAAAAAAAGGAGCAGGATGTGGTGGCTCACGCCTTTAATCCCCGCACTCTGGAGGCAAAGGTAGGAGGATCACCATAGGTTCAAGGCCACTCTGAGACTGCATAGTTAATTCCAGGTCAGCCTGAAGAGTGAGACCCTACCTTGAAAACAACCTTCTATTCATTTATGTTTTTTGAGATAGCATCTCACTCTTCAGTCCAGGCTGGCCTGAAACTCATTTTATGTAACTCAGGGTGATCAGGAATTCCCAGGGATTCTCTCGCCTCAGCCTCAGGAGTGTTGTGATTGCAAGCCCAAGCCAACACACTCAGCTCTGCAATTTAGCCTTGATTTATATCATTCTGTCCTTCAAGTCAAGCCTTAGGTCCTTATTCAGAGCTAAGTCTATATAAACCATAGAAAATTCCGCTAGTGTTTGTAGCTCACAATTCATGCTCCTGTGTAATTTCTCATTTGATATTTGCAGTGACCTTTCGAGATCGTCATGAGTGTTTCATAATCTCCGTTTCACAGAAGGCCATTGAAGCTCAGAGAAGTGAGACAATGACTATAACACTGCACGCAGGTAGAAAGGGCTAAGGGATCAGAGCTGAAACTCACGGACATGATGACTTGTGTTCCTCCTAAGAGCTGTTCAGGGACATACTGCTGAATGAATAGGAAACACAATACCTTCGCTCCCAGAGACAGTAGCTAAAGAGAATGCCAGGCAGGAAAGTGCTACAATAAAAACAAACTACAAGCTTAGAACTTAAAAGCTCACCTCTTAGAAGGAAAGGTCATCCTTTTGTTAGAACATGTTTTGGATTTGAGAGCCACCTTGTCAACTCGAAAATACTTTTTCAATTTGGAACCTATTTTAATGGGAACCCCAAGAATGATTTGGAATATTTTCTGGAGCCTAAGGGGTGTATGAAATCTACATGGCTATTTACATAAATTTCTCATAATTTCTATCACAAATATACCCTTGTTGCTTTCCCCAAATCTTTATTTAATAACGATCATAATAAAATTAAGTTTATCTTCACTGCTTTGGCTCTTGGTGCCAAGCAGCCAGTCAGAGATCCCAGTGTGTAAAATTCTTTTTTAATAAAAGTTGCAGAATAGAAATCACATATGACCATGAGAGCATGTTATATTCATGGGACTCAAATGCACCAATTCCTGTGTGAAAATGTGGTTTAGATGATTGTGAGCAGACTGGGCTACTCTCCCAGTTACGGAAAAATCATGTCTTCTTATGGTCCTAATTTATAGAGATTTAAAAGTCCTCTAGAACGAAGGATGTGGCTCAGGTTATTGTCTTTCTTTATAAGTAATTTCCAAAGAGAAGTTCTGTCTTCTTTCCACTGTCTGACTTCTAAATTCAAAGGCTAGATATACTTCAAGTTCATACTCACAGCTAGTGGGAGTATGACCCTAGGCAAAAGCCATAAAAGGAGAGAATTTAATGTTGTTGAGTGTCCCTCCTAAGGAAAGGAGCCTCACCAAGTACAATGTCTCCCTTTATTAGCTGAAGAATTTGGGGTGTTTGTGAAATGAATACACTCTTGTGTTTTTCCATCTCAGATGCCTGGACAGAACATGATTCAATTTAACTTAAGAAAACACAAACAAAACTGAAAACAACAAACACTATTTCTAAGACTTACTTCTAATTTTTCCACTCTATCTCCTCTAATATAATCAGTCTTCAACATTTGTTGAATTTCCTTGTAAGGGAAAAAAAAAAGATTTCAGTGTATATCCATCAATTTCTTACCATCCACCTAGGTTTGAACTAAAATATTTGTAGACATTATCTTCTATTAGATTTCTTTTAACTCTTTCTTTTCCTCTTCATTCTGCTTTCAACTCTCTCTAACAATTGTGATACCTTTAAAATAGACCATTTAACTATCCAAAAATATTTTTAAACCATAAATGAATGAAACATATGTGAATATATAAACATTTAGATTTAAATAATGTGTACCTAAAGTCATACAAAATTAAAAATATAGAGTTACAGAAGATATAATAATAAAAATGGTGGCAATTTCTTAGAATTTTAAAGACTAAGTCATTTGCAGGCATTTGCATGCATATACATGTATGGTATGCCCACATATGGTTAAGTGTGCTCATAGGAGAGAGCAATGGAAGGAATGGTGTGATTGTGAGGATGTAGATTTGTAGGATAAAGAGAGAATGGGAAAAAAAAATTGTTTTCAAGGTTTGCTGATGTATGAAATGACAAGTCATGTAAGCAGAACAAATAGTAAAGCAATTAGTAGAAGAACACTGGAGTGAAATCACTCCAACACAAATGAACACTTGAGTTAATTTGCAGAAGAAAGAGAATTCTGAAGAAGACAGTGGTGTGTGATGTTAGTGCAGCTGTTGGCATCAGAGATAGTGCCTGGAAATTCCAAAAGAGCCCGCAGTAGTCAACATGGATGACAGCAAACTCTACCCAGGGGCATGTTTATTGGAGCCTGATGGCATGCTGATGGGTGCCAATGTTACATAACGTTTTGTACAGGTAATGAACGCCACTGTGAGGTCATGAATGCCAACTTCTGTTCAGTAGACATCATGACAAAGCCCTCCTTCGCATCCTTCATTGCTTACATTCGTTAATCGGTTCTTCTACAATCTTCCCTGAGTCCTGCGGAGTGTGAAAGTGATGTCTCATACTGAACTGAACGCTCCACTGTCACTTTTTCTCAGCACTGTGATGAGTTTTGGGTCTTCCCATTGATCATGGCCATCTGAGAAGAGAGACTTCTCAAACCACAACTGAGAGCAGCATTCATCTATGGGCATACACACATATATTTATAGGGCAAAACGGCATAGCCCAGGCGGACCTCAAACTCTTGATCCCCCTGCTTCTGCTTCTTTGGGGATTCCCTACAGGGGTGTGGTATCACCACAAACCATATTTGTATTCTCTAACAGCCAGTTTGGGGACTCTAACATAACAAGTGTGTGATTTATTAGTCTGATTGAATGATAACCTTGAAACTGATGGAAACCTCTGAATCTTGTTGACATGGGGTTTCCACCAGACGTGGTTATGAGCCCTAGACTTTTGACTTTTAATTAGAAGTGATTATTCTCTATTTTCCCTTCCTGGGGCATCCCAGATATGCCTACCTACCTTGGCCTTCTCAGGCAAGAGCAAACCCAGATAAACTTTCAGGCATGCTTTTATCATGAAAGGTTGCTCAGGAGGATGCATGCAGGAGCAGGTAGGAAGAGATGAGAAGAGGAACTGCCTGCCAAAACAGCCACTGTGCATGCAGAGAAGACCACAGTGGCACCATGACAGCCGATCAAAGTGCCTGAGTGCAACCATAAAATATTTGACTTGAGTTCAGAAGACTCAGACAGAACCAGCTGCTTGGGATTTCCCTGTTGGTGTTTTCTTCCCCCCGATGGCTACTGAAAATAGTTTGCAATTCACTGGAGGATTCCTTATATGTGCTCTGAAGTATACGTAGCATTTAATTGGAATGCCATCAAATAAAGACTTTCCCACCATGCAAAGGGCCACCTGAGTATGATACTCCTTCCATGGCTGTTCATGCATGGAGGTTTCTGTGCCATAAAACTATCTTTGCCACTTCTCCAGGCAAAGCACATCATGACCCTTTAGAATTTGCTGTGAGTGTTAAAGACAGGGTGTTCCAGCACCAATAAAACTGCCATTAAGCTATCATCTTAGGAAACAAACTCATCTCTAAAATGAAAGCTCTAATCTACCAGGAAGAACTGGGGCTACAATAATTTTCTTTCTTGAAGGGAAATAATTGAAGGAAGGATGGAAGAAAGGAGAGGAGGGAGAGCTGGGTAAGGGAGAGAGAAGGTGAGGATGGGTAGAGAGAGATGGAGAAAGATTCCTAGACTCCCCCAAACCTATTTACACTTATGAAGGCACATGACAAAGAGCTAAGTCTCAAAGGTACATTTGAATGACTAGCTCTTGTGTCCACAGTCATGTGGTTATGAATGATGGAGTAGAGAAAAAAATAAAAAATAAAAATGACACCAAAATAGAAAAGGAAGTAGTTGGAAAAAGGGGATGCGTAGAGAAGGGGTGGGAATGGGGGGCAAAGGAAATGAATGATGATGATCAATATACATAATACATACATATGAACACTGTCACCAAAATATTTTACAATGTTACCTAAGCATTCACTTCCTTTTCCATCACCTACATTGGAAGCCTCCTCCAACCTTCACCAACACACCCCATAGTAATTTGTTTTAGAAGAAAGCATCTTCCTTCTAAAGGCAAAGATGCCCTCTGTACTGAGCTGAAGATATCCAAGTGACCCCCTTGACAGTTTCCTGGAGCCTTTCTGTCATGCAAGCCACTGAGCAAGCTGGTGGACCCCGGTTTGGCCTGCAGGCAGGGTGACGGTGCAGGATAACCCACCATGATAGCTCTCTACCCGCTGCACCCTTGCTTTTCAATGTCTTCTAATGGACAAAAGCTGTCTGTGTCATAGAAAAAAGGTAGAAGGGGTCGGGGGGAAGGAGGTTGGAAAAACTAGCAAAAAGAAGGGAAAAATGTGGATAGCCAGCCTGGCACCAAAAATATAATTTAGTGTGCAGGTATTTGATTTGATAGAAAACCTGCATTGATTTTTTTTTTTTAAATAGGTTCTTGACAAGGTCGTAATTCATTGAGAGAGGCCAAGCCTGCAGCTTAAGTTTGACAACCCCCTCCAAGCTAAACCATGACTGGTTTTAGGTGATCCCCTGTGAGGGTAGCATGTTGCAGCTGGCAAAAAAATAAACACTCCAGAGCCCTGTGCTAACAAAACTTTTTTTTTTTCCTTCTCTCTCTCTCTCTCTCTCTCTCTCTCTCTCTCTCTCTCTCTCTCTCTTCCATTTATGCCATGAGCTAAGGAAAACAGCTACATGTTTGCAAGTCTCCGTTTTGTTTCACTTTTGCAAGCTTGCGGGATCAGTGTCCCGCTGAAGGTGGGGGCAGGGTGAATGCTGTAGCCGGCAGGAGCTGTCAGAACACTCGACGTAGCAAAGGCAGGGTGGGCTGTGGAAGCATGAGGGGGAAGAGACAGTGTGGCAGACTGGTTGCTCCTCTGGTTTTCCTTCCCGAGCTCTGTTTCTGCCAGTGACGAGGGCTTACTTTCCTTTTCTAACTTCTTTTCTAGTTATGTGAGGCCAGATTTGGTCAAGAAAGGCCAATGCCTTATCAGCATCCTACCCTCATGCACACCATCCTTAGTGGGCAAGGGTGAGTCTCCAGGGAGATACAGAACTCAGTAATTTTAACAGGCTCAAAGTCCTGGGCTCCTTAGGGATAATCAGGTTAGGTCCTGACTGTCTATTTAGTGGACTTCACCCTCTGGTGCATGCCCCTTCCCACGCCTATATAAAGAAATGAAGGGATCAGGGAGATAGCCCATTGGGTAAAATGCTTTCCTTGAAAGCATGAGGACCTGAGTTTGATCCCTAGTACCATCTTAAATGCCTGGGGTGGTGGTGCATGCCTATAATCCCAGTGCTAAGGAGGCAGTGACAGGAGCCTCTGGGGAGCTCATTGAATAGCTAGTCTAGCCTACTTGGAAAGTTTCAAGCTAATGAAAGACCCTGTCTCCAAGAAATGTGGACAGCATTTCATTCAGGATAATGATGCATACTCTGTACTCTGTACTTCCAAGCCTGTACTCTGGCTTTGAAATGCAGACACGCACGTGTATGCACACCTGCACACACAAATATAGACATGAACACACACACACACACACACACACACGCACACACACACACACACACACACACACACACAGATGCTTCTTTCATCCAAGTTCATCGGAGAGCACACCACGAAAATGGCTGCTGTTGAAGACACGGGTTTGCTGCTTACTCCTAACAATTTAAATGAAAGGTTTGCAAGTGCATCCCTTGGGAGGTTGAAGAAGAAGTATCATGAAGGAACATGATCACGTTCAAGGCCTGTCTACCAAGTTCAATATTAGATTTGGCAAATTTGTGAGACTCTTTGCAACTAAAAAGGGACAGGAGTGATGACTAAGTGGCTTAAGGTGCTTACAAAGTGTGACAGCTTGCATTTGATTCCCCAATACTCACATAAAGCCAGATGCACAAAGTGGCACATGTGCTTAGAGTTCTTTTGCAGAAGGACTAGGTCCTGGCATGAATATTTTATTCTCTTTCTCTGTCTCTCTCTTTGTAAATAAAACAAAATAAGATAAAATTGGTAATTTTAAAATGGCAGGGATATAGCTTAGTGATAGAATGCTTGTCTAGCATGTGAGATGTCTTGGGTTCTAGTCCCTAGCACTGTGAAGGAAGGAAGGAAAGAAGGAAGAGAGGGGAGGAAGAGATGGTAGAAGGAAAAAAAGGGAGAGAAGAATGAGAAGGGAGGAAGGGAGGGAGAGGATGAGAGAGGGAAGGAAGGGAAGGAGGAAAGAAGGGAGAGTCTTATCCCAGCTAGAGCTATAAGGTAAAACGAGGTATTTTTCAACTCTAAAGATCTCTTAGCATGTCAAGGTGTGGAGGTGGGAGCTCGTATCACTGTTTTCATCATTAGAGGAGAAATTTTCATTTCATCAATTAATCTCAATGTACGGATGGAGCCCTGGGGACTTTAAGGAGTTGACTTTGTCTTATTTCTTGCTGAACCAGAAAATTACTAGCTCCTAGCACTGAATGAATCCTACCTTAACCCCAACATTTCTTGAAAAAAGCACAAAGCAGATCTCTCCCCAAGAGCACGTAGCCCGTCTTTGCTCCAGTAGACTGACTGCACAGTTTACCACCCATGTGCTTGCCAGAACCTCGAAATGAGTTACATTATGACGTCACCCTTCTTTGTGTATGCACTTGTCACACTGCATAAATATACCCTCGCCAGCTCGCTTCTTTAATCTTTTCTATCCACAGCATATATCACTAAAACGATGACTTCACAGGAGACAGATTATTCCACAATAATGCGCAGAGTCATTTGAATCCCATGCGATCTCCATGGCAACATGAAAATATACATGTCTAGTGCATTAAAGAGAAATTAAAAAAAAAAAACACCTGTGTCACAGAGGTATGAAAAGTGAAGTTAATTCAATACTTAAACAGTTTTTTTTTTAAATTTCTTCTCAGCAATTTGTTATCATAAGTACGTGATGTAACCACACTGCCTTTTAAATGACACATACACACACACACACATGCATGCACACACACACAGAAGTAGACATTTTTCATTCCCATCCTATTTGTCTCTCCTTCAGACACAACCACTGATTCACCAGTCTCCACAAGGCAACAGCAGTGGCAGCAGCAGCAGCAGGAGAGGCGCCTGTGAACTTGAGTATAATAAAATTCTAGTATAACAGTGTGTTGAATGTTTACTTTGGCTTGACTGCCCTCTCAAATCCCCCTTTCAACTAATATTTTAAAATGTGGAAAGACATTAAAATGGAGATAAATTCAAGGCTCTTTTGGAAAGTGAGAACGCCTTATACTTAGAATCCTGGATTCGGTCTGCCAAGCACCCCTCAAACTTCCTTCATTTGGATAATTATCTTGTCCTGGGAGCTCAAGCCACTGCCTGCCTTTTGGCAAATGACAATTTTACTCTGAAATAAAAGAGACGATAGGGTCAGATATCCTTTTATAACTATTCCTGTTTCTTCACTGACATTTGTAAATAGTCCTATAGGGAAAAAATTGAATTAATTGGAGTTTACATTGGTGTTTCATAGAGAGTCATGTAATTAAAATAAAAACGTTTGGAATAAAGGGACAAAACAGATGAAAATAGACTTAGATGTATACTAGCTGTGTTAGAAAACCTCCTTAGCATACTGGGGAGATTGCTCAATGGGTAAAGTTGCCTCACAAGCATGAGGACCTGAGGTCTATCTCTATTGTGAAAAAGGGCTTACTTGAAAGCCCAGTGCTAGGCAGACAGAGATAGGAGCCTACCTGGTGCTTACGATCCAGCCAGTCTAGCCTAATTTGTTAGCAATGAGAAGCCCCATCTTAGAAAAAGAGGAGGATGGCATTCCTGAAGATGGCGTTCCAAGTTGTGCTCTAGCTTCTGCATGTACACAAGCGCCTGTGCAGGCCCACCCATGTGTCATCCGTCCAACCGGTCATACATGCAAACACACATACACACATATGCACCATGCGTGCGCGCGCGCGCGCACACACACACACACACACACACACACACATAAATTTTTTAAAGGAAAAAAAAAGAAGTGAACATTACTGTAGGAGCTGCCTGCTCAAAGGCTTTCCCAATCAATTGCCACCCCCAGATTTGTTCCCTCTGTTTGTGTGCTTACAGCATCATTCCCCTTGGGAACTCCTGGTACTATAACTTGAGAAAGCGTATATCTGCTAGCAAAATTTAGAAGAAGAAAATATTCTCATGAACTTTAGTTAGGTGGGTAAGCACTGGTATGTACCAATTCTGATAAGCCATGTCCTTCCTTTATCTGGGGATGGCAGTGTTCAAGCTTTCATCCCTCAGAAGTGCATGGATAACTCCACACGGATAGATTTTAAGCATGTTTGCTGAAGTATTATTTTTAATGGTAAAAGAATGTGAAGTGATCTAAGATTTTGCTAATTTCAGTTGGTTTAGTAAGTGAAGACACAGATTAAAGAAAAATAAGTGTGCTCAAATCCATACTGACCATGGCAGGAAACCTACATGTGGTGCTACCAGGACAAACGGCTTGGCCTCCGTCAGCATCGGTTGCTTCCGGTGCAATATTGAGATAGCAGCAGCTGTGATTCAAGAGAAAAATCACATTGTTTAATGAATAAAAATTCTTCAGCACTCAGCCCCACAGACAATGAATGCTAGAATGAATTCACCACGAGAGACTATTGACATCACTATGACATGCCCCTTTTATTCCTTCAAGTCATATACTATGCCACACGAGGTTCTAATCAGAAGAGAGGAAAATGAGGCACCTACTTGCATGGGTCACCTATTTTAGTGGAAGAGGTGAACCAGCAAAAAAATAGACAAATGTATCATCCCCAGCTGCAAGGCACTACAATACAGGAACAGGGCAAGTGTGCTGGGGTCTGGACATCCTCATGGGCAGCACAGGCACGGAAGATCCCATTCATCAGATCTCAGTTGAGCAGAAACCTGCCCCAGGTAATGGACTTTGAGCCAGCTGCACATCTAGAGGGAAATGCTCCGTGCAGGGAAGCAGAGAACTTCCTTGGCAGCTTAATGGAATAGCTGAGGATCCCTGAGGCCTGGGAAGGAGAGAAGCCAGAGCTGTAGCACACTGTCCTCCCGGAATGGCACAGCCACTGCTGGTCACCCACAGGAGACGCAAGAAAGAGTAGGCCCACTAATGGTCAGTCATGGTGTGTGGGAGGGGCTCACTAGGACCCCAAGCCTCCTTGAGGAAACCTAAGTAGTTATCCATTGCAGGTTCTAAGCTCACTGGTTCACTTGAATGGAATCCTTTCTTTGGTCTGTCAGTGGCATCCTACATGGGTAAATAGATGTTTGTCCGTCTCCCCAGGAAACATTCACACAAGGCACATAGACCTGACCAAGAGAGAAGAATAAGAAGTCCTTTGAGGAGTTTGAGCATTACAGGTATAAGTAAGATCTGAGCTATGAAAGTTTTAACCTGGGAAGGGCATTGGTTGGGGCTAGTGGAAATGGGGAAGACAATGGGATCTTGACATCAGGTTTACACAGAGATAATCATGGTTTGATCTAGGCAAAGAAGAGATCTCATTTACCATATATTTTGAGAAAGAAAATACAGGATTTGTTTTTTAATTTTATGCTGAGCCCTCTCCCTTTCCATATTATACTTGTTTCATGTCAAAACTCTGTCAATGAGTATGATCAGCTGACTCAAAATGATATAGTATCTTTCTAGAATCATCTTACACTACAGAACACAGGTGTGTGTGTGTGTGTGTGTGTGTGTGTGTGTCTGTGTGTGTGTATATGTATGTGTGTGTGTGTGTGTGTGTGTGTGTGTGTGTGTGTGTTCCTTCCAGCTTGACCCTTGGCCAGAATGGAAATATGCTAGGATTCAGTGAGTTTCAGGGACAAGTAACTAATTTGCCTTTTTCTCCGTGGACTTGAATGAAAAGGAAACAGATGATGCAAAACATAAGAGTAAATAGTTATCATGATTCAAATTTTCATTGAAATTTTTAAAATAGTCACCAACAAAAATGAAACCCACCTTTCTTCTGCTATGTCCTGTGTAGGATTCTCTGATCTTCTGTGTCTTGAAGTTCTCATCAAGATTGAGATAACAAAATATCAAGTGAAACAACAGAGAGAGCAAGGCTTATTACTATGATGTGAAAAGTAGATTTATAGAGAAAGAAAAGAGAACATCATGAAAATATGAGGATTATTTTAGAGGGGAATGGTAGGGAATGGTAAAGTTCTATAGAAGGAGAGGAAAAAGCAAAGGAATAAAAAAAAAGAAAAGAAAAGAAAAACACATTTTGATAGGAAGCTGAAGATATACAAAGCCTGAGTGGAGAGGCTCTGTTTTTGGAAGTGTCCAGTCACTATCGCCTGCAGTGATTCTGTAAGCCTTTGTAACCGTCAGGCAATACAACTTACATGGAAAATGTCTTCTAGAGACTTCAATATAGTAGAAATAATATTCATTAATTAGAATATTGATTAAATGATTAATTTTGATTTTTTTTTCTTCTGGAATTGATAGGTAAGAATGAACCTGAATATCTGGTTATAGAATTTTTGAAGAGTATAGATTTTGGTTTACTTATATATATTTTAAATCTAAAAAAAAAAATCTCTGTTCTTCTTCTTTCTTTCTTATTTTTTTTAATTTTAATTTTTATTTATTTTTTGGTATTTTCATTGTAGGGTCTCATTCTAGCCCATGCTGAGCTGGAACTTACTCTGTAGTTCCAGGCTAGTCTTGAACTCACAGTGATCCTCCTCCCTCTGCCTCCCAAGTGCTGCGATTAATGGGATGTATCACCAATTCCAGGCCTAAAAGCATCTTACATTGAGTGTTTACTGCCTGTATGATTATTTGTAAAGAGAAATTACAGTAACGAACCAGACACAATGATTTAGAGACAAGTTTCTGTTTTCTACTTTGTTATCACACACACACACACACACACACACACACACACACACATATCTATTTGTTTATTTATTTTATTTATTTGAGAACTACAGAAAGAGAGAGAGGGAGAGGGAGAGAAAAGAAAATGGGCACTCCAGGGCTTCCAGACACTGCAAACGAACTCCAGATGTGTGTGCCCCCTTGTGCATCTGGCTAACTTGGGTCCTGGGGAATTGAGCCTTGAACCAGGGTCCTTAGGCTTCATAGGCAAGTGCTTAACCGCTAAGCCATCTTGCCAGCTCTCATCTCACTTTTTGATTGTTCACTTATGTCTGGGTTCAAACCACATTCACTAGCTATACAAGGAAGGAAAAGCACAACATAGTCAGCCTAATGGAGTTCGCAGTGTGGTTGAGGCTGGGTATATATTCTAAACATGGGATCACAGAATGAATGGCATTGTGTGAGAAGTGCTAGGCACAGTGAATATGGGAATGAGGGAAGCTTATGTAGTAGCCCCTCCTCCCTTATTTACTGTTTCAGGTTCTGTCCTGTCAATCACCTTTTGTCAATCATGGCCCAAAAACACTTAAATGGAAAATTTCAGAAAGAAATAACTCATGTGTTTCAGAGCACTTTAGTGCATAGTAAGATTGAACTCACATTCTCCTGATCCATCCCATCCCAAACATGAGCCACTCTTTTTCCCAGTATATGTGTCCACTTGGAGTACTTCACATATTTGTCAGTGATTTGGTAGTGTCTCATTTATCAATGAAACTCTCACTGGCTTACAAATTTGTGTCTAAGTCACTACCATTTGATTTAATGACCCAAAGCAAAAAAGTAATGATGCTGGAAATCCAGATAACCAAATAAAAAGCCTTACTTACTTATTACTCCCCTCAAATGAAAGGGTGAAAGTCCTTGACTTAATAAGGATCAAAAAATATTGTAAGCTTCGGCAAATGTTGTTGCCTCTGTACATTGTAAGTGCTTAGTTAAGACAAAAATTACATTTGGCCTTGGTGTGATCAGTGGTTTCAAACATTCACTGGTGGGGCCTCTGGGACATAGCCCTCTCATGGTTAAAGGGGTGTTCCTGTGTATGGCCTGACAGGGTAGCACCCTTACAAGGAGGTGGTATGTGATATTTAAATTCAGAAAACTGAAAGATATTAAGGTTCCAATGGAGCCAAACACAAAGAAATGAATGTATGTAACAAGTACTAAGTCATGACAAGAGCGTGTCACATTTACTAAACCAGCAAAAAGAGCAGCATTGTTGGGGCACAGGGAGTTGTGAGTGATAATTCTTGCATTGTAAAGAGATAGGATGCAGGGGGAGTCCATTAGACTAAGATTATGTGTGTATGTATGAATATACATATGCATACATATGTGTGCTGAAGGTGTAGTATGTGGTGTGTGCGTTTATGTGGTATGTGCACACATATGTGTAAATAGACTCACAGATGTGCAGCAGCCAGATGAGAATTTTGGATGTCCTTTCTCTATTGCTTATCTGCCAATTTCCTTGAGATGTTCTCTTTCTCATGACATGAATCTGAGAGTTTTCTCAAGCCCCAGTAATTCTCCTGTCTTTGCTCCTCAAAAGAATGAGGTTATAGATGTGCATGGCTATGCCCACGTTTATATGAACCTAGAGGAATTGAACTCAGGTGGTCTCAGGCCCTCCTAGACCCTCATGCTTGTAGCAATCATTGTCTCCCTGCTCTTACATGGTGTATGTTGATCACCAGCGTCTGAGGAACACTTTTGAGAACAGAGCACACAGGCACACACAGAAGCTACCTCTGGGAAGCTGGGAAGTGTGGACACATATAGGACTATAGGTTTTATTTGACCAAAATTGGGAAGTCAGGAGTGGAATTTCTATTAAGTTCAAATGTTAGACAGAAACTCATATATTTAATCACCCCAAAATATGTCACTAGAATGAACAGCACTATTAATCATAATAGCCAAATATGCAGCTACTGGAATGGTTTTGAAGACAACAAGTGAGTTCAGCATTTCCTGTACATTGGCATAACCCTGTACTACAAAACATTGAAAAGGAATAAGCTATGAGTACTTGCCAAAGGATGAATCTCAATGTGATAATATTTGAGCAAAAAAGTCACAGTATCAAAAATTACCTCAATGCAAAAAAAAACCCCAAAACCTCAATGCATCATTATATGTATAAGATATAAACACAAAAAATATATGATGTCATGTTTTGGGTAAAAATTTATATTTCTAGGGAGGGCCCTAACTAGATCCCATTAACTTCCCAACTTTTGATCTGCATGTCAGTATCCTATGGGAATGTCTGCTTAAACCTTTCATCTGTGGATTCGTGACACATGTAATTTTCTACATGGATAGTTACACTTGAAAGAAGCAAGATGCGCTTCTCATTAAACTGAAAGTAGGGTTTTAATTTTTTAGCTGTTTCTTATAACTTCAGCCAGAGATGTATACTTGTTATATATATAGCTGTGATATGGTGTCTCACTGTTCACGTTCACGAGTATTCTGGAACATCCTTGGTGGTGGTGCTAGTGGGGGTCCGGGGCACGCTATAACGTCTGTTTGCAACCCTGGTCTCCATCCACTAGAGGTCAGTAGGAACTCCCACTCTTCATTCTGACCACCCAACATGGCTCCCAACATTGCTAGATAATACTGTAGAGCCAAAATTGCCCTAGTGGAGAATCATGTATGACAGTTTGTGATTTTCATTGAATGCTTACTGTGTATTGGAGTCTCTTCAAAACTACTGACTTACCAACATGTTGACCCTCCAAACATTCTGTATAAATAAAGATGCTGCATTTTTGTTTCCCAGTGGAGGAAACAAAAGTCTAAATAGTTTAGACGCGTTTCCTAAGGCAACACATCAGCTCCTAAACATCAGCGAGGCTCTTAAAGCTTCCTCAGCCTCCACACTTGCCTGGTTCTTGCCTGTTTATCTAACCCATGGCCAGTGCCACCAAGGTTATGCTCCCAGTAGTGCGATTTGTCTGGACATTATGGTTTCCATTGTGACTATCAGCACATCTTTCCATTCTTTCAAGTTACACAAAGTCAGGATTCATATTTTTTTTTAAATCTTATGAAAATCAAACTTAATAACTAAGTAAAGTGTGACTCATAGGTTACACCTTAATAAAACTTCAAGAGCTCACTGAGACCAATGTGATTATGGGACAAATTATTCCATTATTTAAACAGAGGGGAAATATACTTATATTTTACAATTGCCCTGAGTTATATATAAAGCCTGCTTCTGGCCCTGTAATTACAGATACAGGTAAAAGCCATGAGAGGCTCATGGATAAAGAAATACCATCCACACCTGAAAAGGAATCTCTTTAGGATCCTGATTCAGTGCTTGCTTTTCCCTTTGAAGCTAACTAAATATTATCTAAAGTGCAAGAGACTCGCATATCAGCAAGCCTGTGGTAAGTGAGTTGTGCAAACAAAATGTCCCTGGCCGTGAACTCACATTGCTGAATTCTGTTCTACTACTTCTTGTACCCCATCTCTATAGGGAAGGTGGTTGTCTATTTCCTTTAAGACGCCTCGTGTGTTTATCTGCCTGTCTCTCAGGAAGGCATGCTATCTGTATTTTATTTGTCCTCCTGTATACTACTCCTCTGATGTCAGGTTAATTTGTGTTTGAAAAGTTGGCAAGTTAATTGCTTAGAACTAAGAAAGCAGAATCAAATAAAAATGTTACTAGAAATGCCTGTGGATTTCCCAGGCAGGCCACCTAAAGAATGGAAGGAAGGAAGGAAAGATGGGTGGAAGGATAGAAGGAATTAGAAAAAGAAAGAAAAGAAGGAGAAGAAAGAGAAGGTAAAGCTAGACCAATTATTCCATGAACTATTGGCATTCTTTGTTCTAGTTAGTGTGTGTGAGTATGAGTGTGTGTTTATATGTGTGTATAGATTAATAAATATATGTATATATGCATATATTCCTTCACTGAAACTGCATCATGTAACTTAAGATTGTTGAAAGCTGCATAAATTAAAAATGTCTGGTGGTTTGATTCTGGTGTCCCCCATAAACTTAGGTGTTCTGAATGCTAGGTTCCCAGCTGATGGACATTTGGGAATTAATGCTTCCTGGAGGCAGTGCATTGTTGGGGGGCAGACTTATGGGCTTTATAGCCAGTTTCCCCTTGACAGTGTTTGGCACAGTCTCCTGTTGCTATTTTCCACCTGATGTTGTCCAGGGGTAGATGTCCACCCTCTGCTCATGCCATTATTTTCCTCTGCTTCATGGAGCTTTCCCTTGAGTCTGTAAGCCAAAATAAACCTTTTTTTCCCCAAAAGTTGTTCTTGGTGGGGCGATTTCTGCCAGCAGTGTGAACCTGACTGCAACAATTCCATTTGAAAATTTTAGTTAATACAGGGTGCTTGTTCGTTTGTGTACCTGGGATTAAACTTTGGACTGTGCACATGCTAAACATGTGATCTACCACTGAGCTATATCACTAACCTTTATTCATCTTAGAGTTGGTGGCAGTTGTTTTTCTTCTAACATAAAGAATTGAAATTAGGGCTGGAGAGATGGCTTAGCGGTTAAGCGCTTGCCTGTGAAGCCTAAGGACCCCGGTTCGAGGCTCGGTTCCCCAGGTCCCACATTAGCCAGATGCACAAGGGGGTGCACACGTCTGGAGTTTGTTTGCAGTGGCTGGAGGCCCTGGCACACCCATTCTTTCTCTCTCCCTCTATCTGTCTTTCTCTCTATGTCTGTCGCTCTCAAATAAATAAATAAAAAGTGAACAAAAAAAATTTAAAAAAAAGAATTGAAATTAGTTATTGAGAAAGTAGCTGTTTGTTTAAAAAAGATATTTTAAGGAGTTTTTTTTCTAACATGACTTCAAAGAGTGCTAATTTTACTAAGAAGGCAGATGTTGAAAGCAATATGGAATTAAATTCTGAATATCGACATAATATTTTCTTCCTTAAAGGTGTATTCAGTTAAGGTGTTTGTGTATCTAAAGGGGGGATTGAAGCAAATGCTGACTGGGTATTTCCAAAAAAAAAAACAAAAACAAAAACAAACAAACAAACAAAAAAAAACAGGGAAGCTCAAGGACACTGTCTCTCTGAGGTGAGTGCTTTGGTCGTGAATGGGCAGAGCAATACAGAAGCTGTCAATGTGAGGTCCCCAAGCCAGTGTCCCAATATTACCCAGAGTTTCCTAGGCTTTCAGGGTCTCATGGCTCATCCCACGAACTTGCACTTCCAACAGTGTTCAGGGGCATGCGTGTCCAGTAAGTCACTGGAGGAGACTGGCTCAAAGGCTGCTATTTGTGGTAGGGACTGGCTTCTGACATTCAGCAAGTTATATCTAAGACTGACTCACTTTTTGAGGATTTTGGTTTCTCTTTGCCTTGTAAATGATCTGTATTTGGTTAATTTTCTGCTCCTCAATTCCAAGAGGAGTCAAAGGATGGACCTAGTCTATGCATGGAGGGAAGAGAAAGGTCTTCTAGTAAATGTCACTGCCTTCATTCATCCAGTTTCCCTTCTTAACAAGTCGTACTACAGTTTTCTCCATGCTCATTCAGAGTAGTTAGCACGCCTTGGGTGAAAGTGCACCCATTTTATCTCTGAGCTGGGTTCCAGTTAGTTAAACCAGTATATATCGATTAGGCCTTGATCATCATCATAATATATGTAGGTGGGTATTCAGCTTAAGCCAAGCAGTCAGAGCGAGCCCTGACACTGGTTTTTGGAATTCTAGATCAGACACTCTCTGCTTTCTCTTTGACAAGAATGAGGAAACACTCAGCTTTATTGCCACTGGCAGACATCCATGACCCAGGGTCATGGGGTAGGGAATGGAAGGCAATCAGGTGTAGGATGCAGCTAATACGTCCTGAAGGCAGAATGAGGCAAGTCATGTATGGACTTGATGCTTCCTAAACGCCGGTTCATAATGCTGAAGCCTTCCCTATGGAGGGACTTCCTGTTACTGAGTCCAATAAATCCCAGTTACTGAATAACTCAACTTGAAATGAGTTTTCCTTAACCTCCAGCTTGATGAGTCTTAAGAGATCCAGTTTTACAGAGAGAGTGGCATTTGGATGATTAAAGTTATGCACGAAATACTAAGATGCATCCTTAAAATTACAAACTAGCTGCTTAACTCCAGAGGGCTGGCCACCCCCTGGTGTAACCGACTGGTTCCTATTATGCATATGCATTTGTCAGAGAGATTTTTCAAAACCGAGTTGGCAGGATAACTTGATAAAAAAAAAAAAAAAGAGAAAAAGATAACTTCCTGTGTTTGAGCAGAATGACCTAGATTTATTTTTTTTCTTTTCATCACTGAAAGGATGTATGATCCTAAAGGTTAGAGTTACCCAGATGTGTTAGGTCTCCGATGGGTGTTACCTTGAATATGTAGTGCTTGGCCATGACAGGGTATTGGACCAGACTTGAGTTCATCTTCTCTCTGGAAACAATACGCCCTACTACAGCATTAGAAATACTGGAAGAAAAGATGAAAACAATCCCTGTTGCTATACTTGTGGTCATCTTTTCCCTCCATTGCTTTTACTGGGATTTTATTCCTTCCTATAATTTCTGATTGGTTTAGGAGATTTGCCTGTTATAGCAGCCTGGAGCTTCCTCTTGGAGGATCCAATGGCTCCCTAAGATTTTTCTTTCCTTCTTCAAAAGTTTCTTATAACTTGACATGGGGTTCCCATAAGCTGTCACAGCAACTCATGTATCCCTTTATCTTGGCCCAACATAGTAGCGATGGCTTTACCTTCTTGTGGTTTTGGTACTTGGTAGTTTCCCACAATGCCAACATATATGCACAATGACTGTAGTTTTAATTTTAGTGCTGTTCTTGCTCTGTTTCCTGCAGGAAGCACCTTCCATGCTGAAACTCAAGACTTTTCAAACACAAAACCTTAAAGTTTTGGAGTCAGTGAACACAAATGCCCCGCACAGGTCACCAGGAATGTGAATGGGGCAAATTTTACTTCTGTCCTTGTCTCCTGAACTCATATATTTGCCCTGTTGCTATCAGAGCCTCACATGTGAGCCTTTGGTTGAAGAGGTACACTGTCCTCTGAAGGGTGGGGTATCATCTCCAAACTGGATCCAGCACTTAAACTGCAACAGGTCATTTGCTTTTCAAATAGCCTCTTGGACAATGCAGTATACTGTGGGGGAAGAAGGGCTCCAATGATCATGTGCTTATGATCACATACAGCTCCCTTTGATATGATATCACATACCATGCTGGTAGGTCACATAGATGCTGAGCCTATGTATAGCTTACATCTCAGCCAGCACAGTTCTTCTGCATACAAGACCATCGTTAAAGCAGTGTAATGTAGAGGCTGGTTGAATCTTTTCCATGCATTGGGTTGTCTATTCTGAGATTCCCTCCATTGGGTTGTGCTCCCTTCGGACATTCATGTGATATACAAAGACTCTAACTCTAGTAACCCCTTTAGGGCATCTTCTCCAACACTCTTGTCTCCAGTTGTCAAGCCTTCCCAGATCATCGTTCAGCCTGCCAAGTCATTTGGCAATGTCCTTAGGACTACATGTACTGTTTTTTTTCATGCTATTTTTTGTGTGTATGTCTATGTGGTGTGCATTCATATGTATTTGTGGGTGCTAGTGAATATGCATGTGCCAGTGTGTGCTGACTTCCACAGTGCTTGGATATTAAACAGACGTTTCCTATTTCTTACTGTAATCTATTCTTAAAACGCACCAGTCTGGCATCATGGCGTACACCTTTAGTTTCGGCACTCAGGAGGTCAAGGTTGGAGGACCTGTGAGTCTGAGGCCAGCCTGGGCCTTCCGGCCCAGTTCTGTGCTAGTCTGGGATAAACTGGGACCCTGCCTTGAAATTCCTCTACGCCCTCCCACGAGTTCACCACCTTTCCATTGTCATTGTCATTTCAAGTGAAAGCAAATGACTGCAATCAATCACATGGGGGTAAGTGACACAATTCAGAAAGAACTTGTTTGAAACAGGATAATGAACAATGCTAGGGTCCTACCTCCAAAGGAATCATTTCAGATCTCACTTCACTCCTAGTATTAACACCCATGCTGAGTTCAGAGCTAATCAAGTAATCAGTCCTGGGAAATACCCTAGACTCTCCTCATTCCACTGGCATATCAGTTTTCTCTAACATGCTTTGCAAGAAAAAAAAAAAAGTCTTTGTCCATGCTTCAACCTCAGTGGGTGCCCAAGAATTCTTGCTGGTAGAAAATAAAAGGAGGTGGTTTGCAATATGTTTCACAATAAAAGGAAAGTTACTAAGAAGTAAAACACATTTAGTACATTTGGAGGAAGGAGCAGAGTAACAAGCTATGGGGAATCTTCTGAAGTGATTTTCTAATGGCTGTGATGTGAAAGCAAATCATTCATGAAGTGTCTACCTCCTCCAGCCACCAAATACCACATGCATTATTCACCTTTTTTTTTCCCCCTCTGTGGGACACCTTTTGTGACACTTCTCATTCCTTGACTGGTGTTTGTACCCTACACTGTAAGCTTTCAACATGGTTTTATGGAAGCCCTGGACAGCTGGGGACCAGGTGGATGGAAAAGCTCAAACAATGACTAGACCACCATGCCTTAACAACAGAAAGAAAGCAAAAACAATCATGGAAAAAAAAAAAAAAAAACAGATATAAACATGTGGAGGAAATATTCTCTAGTAATATGTAAGGAGAGACAAAAAAGGGGGGGTTAGAAAAAGCTTTTTCTAAAATCAGTAATTTAAATTGACACTGTTGCCTTTATTAAACTTAACTTAGATTTGGCTGGAAAGCTCTTGCAATGTCACAAATGATGAGAGGAAAAATAATGTGTGTGTGTGTGTGTGTGTGTGTGAGAGAGAGAGAGAGAGAGGGAGAGAGGGAGGGAGGAAGGGAGAGAAATCACAGAAGGGCTCATTTTAAAGCTGTCACCGAAATATACAAAACAAGAAACATCTAGAAAACAAAATAAAAGGAGTTCCAGGCTGGGTCCATATTTTTCTGCCTGAACATCACCACCTCATACTCACGTATAACACATGAAATCATTAAGCTGAAAATATTGGAGCTCTCTTATGATGTAACAACCAAAGGTGGGAAAGAAGCAACTTTGAGAGAGAATTTAATATTTTACTTGTGGAATTGTAAATAGAAGTCTTTTGAATTTTGTTCTGTACAAAGAATTGGCAATAAACATAGTAGGGTTTCTTTTCTCCCTTTTATTTTTGTCATCATCTTTAAGAAACCGTAACAGGCATGACTGAACAGAGTGAACTTCAAAGCCTTACTGTATGGCAGGAAGTATGCTTTCGAACAAAAATCATAAACTTTTGTCAATAAAACCTTTGTGAGAAATGATGAGTGCCTTTGTCCCTTGTATTGTCAAAGTCATTAAAACTGAAGGAGGTTCCTCTGTCTTACAAAGACCTACAATCAGAAGAATCCTGTCCTAACAGACCTTTCTCCTTGCCCCAAGCATTGACCTGGCACTGAGTCGAGACATGATTTTGTAATATATTACAAATAAAGAAGCAGACATGGACTGCTCCCTCAGTTTATTCCCTCCCTCCCTCCTCTCTCCCTCCCTCCCTCCCTCCCTCCCTCTCTCTCTCTTTTTCTTTCTTTCTTTCTTTTCCTTTCTTTTTTCTTTCTCTCTCTTTTTATCCCTTCTTTCACCCACTTCATTCCCATTTTCTGACACATATATTTCTGACATAAGGGGAACCTCTAAGGTTGAGCATCGCCATGAACACATTGATGCCCAGAAAGTCAAAGTAAGTTAACACTTGACAATTAAATTTGCCTAAACGGGTCCACTGTTTCTTCAGCTGATTTTCACTGGAGCAGAGATGGAATCTGTTTTCCAGAATGAATCTCCCACCCCTTTCTCCACTTTTTAAAATCCCAGTTGGAATAGCCACAAAACAAATCACATTGGTCAAAAAGCAGCAGACTTCTAGCAGAAACATTCTATTTTGTGGTAGACTGGAGTTTATTTTTTGTTGCCTCTAAAGTCAGCCTCTCTAGGGCTATATTTGAGGCTTAGTAGAAATAGTTCAGACCAGACAGGTTTGGCAACCATTGCCTTACAAGTATAGAAGGATAAGTGGAAGGAAGCTTGGTTAGTTAAGTAGCTAGCTTTTTAACTAAAATCTCAGCAAGATAAATATGTGGAATGAACGTGAATAACTAATTTGAACCAGAAGCCGGCATCATTATCACCTCTGTGATATTTTCCCTATCTGAGTCTCCTCCCGAACTATTTTCTTCCAATTCTTAAACAAAAAAAGAAAAAAAAAATAAAAAAAAAAAACAAAACTCCACAGATGGAAATGAGGCTGTACATTTCATCCTTGACTTGTCAAAACAAAGCTGATGGTATTTGGCAATTATCAGTATTTTTTTTCAACTTAGTTTTTAAGTGACATATTGGGCACATCGTGAACATAGAACACAGGACCCTTTCTATGTGGCATGGAATAAAGGGAGTCTGTAATTCAGGCAGTGGGCAGAAGGGCCGAGCTGGCTGGACTGGGCACTGTGACTTCAGTTTGTACTAACTGAAAAATGAGGCGGCAGCTTACAAGGTGTGAGTTGACAATCAGTCACCCTGATGAGGTGGACTCTTTCACATAAGGGACCAACCCTCCCCCTCCCCTCCAAGACCAGTATCAGTTCTGCTCAATGCTGTGACCAAACACATGAGCAGAAGCCACGTAAGGGAGGAATGGGCTTGTTTATAGTTCTGGGGAACATGGTCCATCATGGTTGAGAATGATGACAGGAACAAGAGATGGCTGGCCACCCTATCCAGGAAGAAGAGAGAGAGGGCTGGAGAGATGGCTTAGTGGTTAAGCGCTCGCCTGTGAAGCCTAAGGACCCCGGTTCGAGGCTCGGTTCCCCAGGTCCCACGTTAGCCAGATGCACAAGGGGGCGCACGCGTCTGGAGTTCGTTTGCAGAGGCTGGAAGCCCTGGAGCGCCCATTCTCTCTCCCTCTCCCTCTATCTAGCTTTCTCTCTGTCTCTGTCGCTCTCAAATAAATAAATAAAATATTAAAAAAAAAAAAAAAAGAAGAAGAGAGAGAAAAGGGAGTGAAAGTCCGGTCGTGGAACCTCAAGTTTCCCCACCCCACCTTCTCAGGGATCCGAGTCCTCCAGCGAGGACCCTCCTCCGGAAGACTTCTACCTTCCCAAACAGCGCCACCAACTTTGGGCCAAGAGCCCGAACACAGGGCCTTGTGGGGTGCATTTCACATTCAAACCACAGCACCCCTTTAACCCACACAGCTTTAGGAAAGATCAGGAGAAAGGAATGACACTCTGCTATCAATGGGAGACCCCAGAGTGTCCTTTATGGAAGAATTCGTCCCAGTGCAAGCGACTTTGTCTACTTGAGCTACTGTTCCAGACTTTGAATTTTACAAATTGCAGCACTATCACCTTGAGAAGAGACTATAGCCATTATTTTGAGTTTTACTTGTTTGTTTGTTTTGTTTAGGGTCTCACTGTAGCCCAAGATGATGTGAAATTCACTTTGCAACCACAGACAGGCCTCAAACTTACAGCGACCCTCCTACCTCAGCCTCCCAAGTTCTGGGACGAAAATGAAAAGCATGAACCACTATCCCCATCTCTATTTTGTTTCTATTTATTGCCTCTTCTCAGACTTGCAGCTATCAAATTTTACTGATAGCATTTCACCAAAAAGGCAGTTAAAAAAAAAAAAAAGTATTGTAGAAACTATGATAATGACCCCCACCATCTTCACACTTTGTTTAACAGTGCGTAGTCCATGATGCCAGCCCTGTACACAAGACCCCAAACTCTTGTGCTGTGCTTCTTCTGTACTCGCTTGAAAGAAGAGCAATCGTATGAAGGCACGTGACCCTAAGAGGTTTTCCACTTACTGTATACAGATTAGTCACAAGAAAGTCTAAAACTACAGAACCTCCTAGGCCTGCTTAGAATGACCTTAAAGCCATACGTCATTTTGGTCAGAAAAAGTGCATAACCATGGAGTCTGATTGCAGAAAGCTGTAGTCTAGTGACATGAGCTCATCTTCCTCTGGTTGAAAGGATTAAGATGTTTCAAATTCTTAATTCTATTATTAGACCATCTGCAGCCCAAGGAGCAGGAAGATTTATGATGCCTGCTTCTCCTAAGCTCCCATGTTTAGTAAAATGCTTAAAAACGCCAAGGCATTTAATCACCTATTGACTTAACTCTCAGAGTGTTCTTCGAGAGGGCTTTAGTTCAAAAAGTCTATCTTAAGAACAGGTCTAGACTGAGTAACATGTTTGGCTGGGAAAATCAAGTTTGAGGGTGTCAGACATGCAAAACCCTATTTCCTATCTCTACCCATATCTTTGCCAAACTACGAAGCAAGCAAGCGAGAGATACATGCAAGAAACATACTTTAATTGATTGTACATATTTTAAATGCAGTTTAACCCTGACAAAAATCTTGAATGCCTTATTAAGAAGGGTCAATTAATGATGAAGTATGAAGATTCTAAAAACAAAGTTTGCAAGATTGAAGTGAGTTGTGTGTGTGTGTGTGTGTGTGTGTGTGTGTGTGTATGTTTCCTGTGACTTTCTGTGTTTTGTGTTTATCGATGAAAGGGCTCGTGAACAGTGAAGGCTTCATTGCAATGGGAACAGAAATACTGATGCCTTGTGTATTCCGGCAATGTGTAGCCCCACAGCCAAAGGACTAAGAATAAGTCACATTGAAATATATAAATTCAAGGTTAGAGATACAGCTTAGTTGGTCAGGTCCTGAGTTTAATTCCCAGCTCAGAAATAAAGAGAGGGAAGAGGGGAGAGAGGGAGAAAGGAGGAGTTTAATTCCCAGCTCAGAAATAAAGAGAGGGAAGAGGGGAGAGAGGGAGAAAGGAGGAGGGAAAGGAAAGGCAGGGAGGAAAAGAAGGAAGAAAGGAAAGAGAATAAAGGAAGAAGGAAAGAGGGAAGGAAGGAAGAAAGAAAGGAAGGAAAGCAGGAAGGAAGGAAGGAACTACGGGCTTGCTCAGCCTTTCAAGCCCATTTCCTTTGCTTAAGATCTGTATGCACAAAAAGTTCATTACACCTGTAATCCCAGCACTTGGGAGTTAGAGGCAGGAGTATCAGGAGTTCAAAGTCATATTTAGCTACATAATGAGTGAAAGGGCAGCTTGAGCTACAAGGGAGCCTGTCTCAAATAAATAAATATATATAAAACAATGTCTTAAATCTCTTAGTTTTTCATCTGAACCCTCCATGGGACAGTGATCAAATAGTGCCATATTTGTGTGTCACTTAGCTCAATTTTGACTAACAGCAGGGACTTCAAGTCTCTAAATCATCTCTTAAATTCCTCTTACCTGAGACAATACCCTATTGATTTCATCAATGGCTAAGCAGGAAAGTGATTCAGTAGAAAGAAAATGGCCTTTCCTCTCTGCCACTCAGCTAGAAAATCAGCAAGAAAAGGACGGCATTTGCATAAGCGGAGATCAAGTTTAGTCTTCTGTGCATATGCAGGGCAGTAGGAGTGACCAAAGATCAGATATGTTTTCAGCCTGTTTTGGCACCTGTCCACCCCAAAATCGGAGTGACTGAATACATAATGGGTTTTGCATAGCTAGCTCCAGTTCTCAGTTTTTGTCTATGCAAACGTAATGTAAGAGATATAGTGTAAAACAAAACTTCAAGCAGCAAATGCTTGAATTTAAACCCAAGTATCCTATTTAGTACATTATTCTCCAAAACAGGACAGTAATGTTTCCCTTGTCTTATTTCCATGTTTACTGGGATGCAACATTGTGACACTTGGTTGCATCAGAAAATATGAGAAAAGTTCTAGCAGTGGGCACTCCCACATGATGGCAGAGGACTGTTCTATCACTAGGGAGTTTACCAGCACAAACAAACTCAAATACCGTCTGGGCTGCCACTAGCAACTACAGAGATCTGAACTGGTTTCCACGTTGGGATGGGAAGGTTTCTATTATGTCTCAATGGATGCACACATGGGTATGTATGAAGACGGCAACTGGGCCATCAGTTCCTCATATTCCCATGGAAGGTATTGGGTTCTGCTATGCCCGGGATGAGAAGAGACATCTCTCACGTCACTTGGTACTTCAGAGACTTTTGGCTGAGAGGTGGGATTTGTCTTGGCATGCTCCCTTCTCTCTCGAGGTGTTTCTGCTTCCCCTTCCTGAGCATTTCATTCCTCACTCCATCAGGTTTTAATCTTGCTCTCATTTTTCAAGTACTTCCCTTTAGTTGTTTGTGATAATGGCTTAAAGCATTCTAACTCCCAGAGGTATCTGTACAGAAGTTTCAGCATATTAATAAGAGGGCTGGAAACCCGAAAACCCTCTCAGAAGAATGCATTACGGATAACTCTGGGGTAGAGCAATGGGAGGAAATGCTATGGTGGTGAGGGGTTCTAGGTTCCCACTAAATCAATGAGAATTTTCCTGCCAGTCCACAGATTTGTTCTTTGCTTTAGATATTTTCCACTAAGGATGTTTACATCATGACCTCTAGGATGAGGGCCTGTGATTGGAGTTCACCTCTTCAAAGCAATGGAGAAGGAACTTTGGATGAACAATATGTGTGTGTGTGTGTGTGTGTGTGTGTCATATCTTTTCCTATCACAACTTCTGCAAAGAGAAAAGCAAAAGTTTGAGATAGCCTTACTTAATTTTTAATATATTTATTTAATTGGGAGAGAGAGAGAGAGAGATGAAGGGCCTCTTGCCACTGCAAACAAACCTCAGACACATGCCCCACTTTGTACACTGGGCTTTAGGTAGGTACTGAGGAATTGAACCAAGGCTGTTAGGCTTTATAAGCAAGTATCTTTAACCACTGAACCATCTCTTCAGCCCTGAGAGAGCCCTGTTTAAAAATAAACCTGAATTACATACAGTTACTACTCTCTAAGTCTTCATTAGTTATCCTTCATAGGTATTTTTAAAGAGAGGTGGAAATCAGTGACAAAACACACTAACAAAATAAATATATGAATCTTGTCTGTCAGGGTTCCAGATGGGGAAGTAAAAGAAAAAGAAATTATGGAAAGAAGAGAAAAGAAGAGAGACTTTGTGTTTGCTTTGTCTCATTTTTTTTTTTTTTAATCTGAGAAATTGTTAGTTATTGGGGCTGAAACCATGCCTCAATGATCAAGGGCACTTCTGTGCAAGCATGAGAACCTTCGGAAGCCTGAGAGAATGCTGGGTTTTGTTTAGTTGTTTTTGTTTGTTTGTTTGTTTTCTGTTTTTAAATATATTTTATTGATTTATTTGAGAGAGAAAGAGGTAGAGAGTGTGAGAGAGAGACAATGGGGCAAACAAACTCCAGATACATGTGTTCCCGTATGCATACAGCTTACATGGGTCCTGGAGAATCAAACCAGGATTCTTTGGCTTTGCAGGCAAGCACCTTAATTGCTAAGCCATCTCTCCAGCCCTTGTTTTTTTTTTTTTTTTTTTTTTTTTTTTTTTGTGTGTGTGTGTGTGTGTGTGTGTGTAAGATTTTGCTTTAGTCCAGGCTGACCTGGAATTCACAATGTAGTCTTAGGGCTGCCTGAAGCTCATAGCAATTCTCCTACTTCTGCCTCCAGAGTGCTGGCATTAAAGGTATGCACCACCACACCTGAGAAGACTGCTCAGTCTTGATCCCTAGAACCCACATAAACAGCTAGCCATCTGTCAACCTGGTTCCTTATGGGAACAGAAATGCAAGAAACACCAGAGCTGGCATAGAACCTGAAAGTTACTGGATTAGGAGGAGATGTCAGCTCAAAACCAGATTGGATAGAAAAGCAATGAAGCTAGACATTTGACATTCTGCTCTGAACACTTAGGCAAACACCTCCTCCCCCCAACCAGCCACCACCACCACAGGAAAGGTCATGAGAAACCACATGGGCACATACATGTGCATGCACCACATACAAACTTAGAAACCTACACACACACACACACACACACACACACACACACACACACACACTGTGTCATACACACACACAAGCGAAAAAGACATGATTCACTAAAAAAATATAAAATATAAAAAATTCTATGAATTCAGTCTTGAGACAGCCCTGTTTAAAAATAAACCTGAGCCGGGCATGGTGGCACACACCTTTAATGCCAGCACTCTGGAGGCAGAGGTAGGAGGACTGCCATGAGTTTGAGGCCACTCTGAGACTACATAGTGAATTCTAGGGCAGCCTGAGCTAGAGTGAGACCCTACCTCAAAACACCAAAAACAAAACAAAACAAAACAAAACAAAAAAATAAATAAACCTGAATTATATACAGTCACTCCTCTCTAAGTCCTCATTAGTGATCCTCATGAGTATTTTTAAAGAAAGGTGGAAATCAGTGGAATATGATGAATATAAAAATATCAGGTTCTGGAATAAATTTTAGATAGCATGATATTTAAAATTATTTATTTATTTGTTATTTATGTGTATGTGTCTATACATGTACACAGGTGCTCACAGGCCACAGCTTATTTGTGGAGGTCAGAGGACAACTTTTGGGTGTGTAGTGAGAACGTTTTGCCTGGGGAGATATGAACACATATCCATTTACATAGGATAGGGCTCAGGTGATACGCCAAAGCATGATTGCCCCCAAACCACTTTTGGTGAACCCATAGGTTCCTTGGAGTTATTTGTAGGACAAAGTGAGGAGTCGTTTACAAGGCACAAATGGTTTGGAGGCAGCAGCATCCCCCAGCAGAGGTGAAGCTCACAGAGCCCTCCTCTCTGGAGCTCAGTGCACAATCTGCAGGTGGCTCAGCTGGTAGAAGAATCTCAAGCTTGGTGTGGTGTCCTGAGTCTCCTGAGTCTCCCTCCTCTCTCCAGGGGGGAGAATTTCAATGGCTCCACAACCTTGGTCAGCTTGTCCCCACACAGAAGTTTACCACTCCTGTCATTCTGGGGAGTGGTCCTGTGACCTTTGAAGTTTTAGCTCTCCCAGAATTGATCCCCTGAGTGTCTCTGTCTCCTCAGAAAGGAGTATTTCACTTTGAGGGAATTTTTTTGTCCAGTGGGATCAGTCCTTAATGACAGGGTCTTTCATTTTTTACCACTCCATTTGTGTGCTTCCCAGAAATTTCCAGTCTCGACTTCCCTTTTCACTACAGACACACTGGTACCATAGAAGCTACTCTGGGGATCTGAACTCTGGTACTCAGAGTTGCAGGACAAGTGCTTTATCCTCTTAGCAATCACTCCAGCCTGGGTAGCTGGATGTTACTTGATAATTATAAGCCTCTTTTTGTTATTTGCTACATATTATAATCATTCTATTAAAGTTCCCTGAATTGCTGCTTTCTAAGGCATAAAGAACTCGTTAACAGTCTGCTTCTGCATACGAGTTATGAGTATCAACTGATTTGTTCCTCTTTGTTATTTTTTATTTTTTTGAAGATTTGAAAGTCTCTCTTTTTTTTTGGCTTCTCTCTCTCTCTCTCTCTCTCTCTCTCTCTCTCTCTCTCTCTCTCTCTCTCTCTCTCTGTGGCTTATTGCCAGGTATCTGTCCTTGCAAGACACCATGTCCTGTCTTGCAATGGTATCCACAGGTAGCGAGCACAGCAGAACTAGAAAAAGTCAGTGTCCAACTCCATCAGTCACTTCTACCCATTCTTGTTTGGGCTGGAGTCTTACTCATCCTGAAGCTTTCTCTGTTTCACCAGCCCCAGGGATTCCCAGGTCTCTACTACCCTATTAGACTAGTGCTCAGGTCTGGATGGACACACCTAGATGTTCATGTGAGTTCTGTTGAGTTAAAGTTTGGTCTCTCGGGCCCTCACGCTTGTACATGAAGCACACTTAACTGCTGAGTTATCTTTTCAGCATGAAGTGTTTTTTTTCCCCCATCATTTCCAGAGTTAGAACTGAACAATTGCTTGATCAATATGGCATGGTGTAAATGCAGGCTTTCTAAGCTTATCAGTTCTCAACACAGAGCTGGTCTGGCAAGCACAGCTTCCTTGCATCTTAAGGAAGGAGGCAACTGTGGAATCATATGCACTAGTTCATTTCAATTTCAATAAAAGTAATAATAACAAAAGCCTTTGGGAGCTTTATGTATGTTGGCCTTAAAGATGAGCTCTCAGGCAGCGGTCTAAGAGAAATGGAGCTCACTGTAAGAGCAGCCATGGCTTTAGTCATCACAAGGAACTTAGCACTTGTCTTCAAATTCCCCAGAAGGAAGCCTCTCCTTTTTACCTTCTAATTATGTCACCTTCCTTCTTTCTGTCTTACTGCATCAGGCCTGTTGATTCATTAAAATCTCATGAAGACTTTTGAATGTTTCTGTGAATTCTAGTTGCAAAGAAGTACTTTCTTGCAGAAAGGCTATTACTCATTTTCTCAGGGAGAAAATACCAGCCACTCGTTAAACCATGACATCAAATCTAGGTTGTCTGTGGGATTATTAAAAGCCATTGGATGATTTTCATTGACTCTCATTTCTATTATTTCTGCAATTATTTTCCATTCATAACTGAAATCTCGTGGTGAAATACGTTCTGAGTTCCCCATGACAAAGGAATAAGACCTTGGCATTGATCATTTGGACAGACTTTACCCTGTACTTGGGCTTATTCTAAAGTGTCACTACACAAGAGGTGAACTAACTGAATCCCCACATGTCATATGAGCACATGTTTCTGTATATGTGTTGAAGAAACTTTTTTTAATGTTCTAAATTCATAGTATTAGGTTGATCTGGGAAGATCATGAAAAAAATTTGTATAAATAAATATTTTGGTTTAGGAATGAAACAATTCATAAAAAAGACCAGGCTGGGGGGATGGCTTAGAGGTTTAGGAATTTGCCTGCAAAATCAAAGGACCCAGGTTTGATTTCCCCACATTAGCCAGATGTACAAGGTGGTGCATGCATCTGGAGTTTGTTTGCAGTGACTAGAGGCCCTGGCTCTCCCATTCTCTCTCCCACTTTCTCTGTCAAATAAATAAAATAGAAAAACTAAACATAAATAAATAAATGGCTGGTTAAAAATAAGAGGCCTATATAGCTTTTCTAAGATAACAATAGTGACCATTTGGATGTTGTTGTCTGTGTTGTGATGACAGCTGACCTTACATGTTGCGATGTCCTTCACGTAAGGATTAAACTGACCATGGATCACAACTATTTCTACAGTTTCCCATCACTGAGTTATTTTCCTTCTCATACACATGCGCAGTGAGACTGTCACTGAAATTATACAGAAATCCCATCTTAGAAATATTAAAAATTTTCAGACATCTCAGTCTTTCTGAGGACTCATATATTCAACCATCAACCTGATCATGTTGTGAAGGTCAACAGAGTTGTGTCTTCTTGAATTAATGATTTTATTTACATTTTGAAGATTTGGGTGTGAGTTCCAACACGTTCTGGGAGGGGAGCAATTTCCGCTTCGTTTTGAGAGCCGAAGTTGTCTGCTGTGCTTACACCCTTTAGCACAGTCCTAGAAGTACTTAAGTAAGTGCCTGTGAGTGGCTGCAACTGTGAGGGATGTGGAGTAAAGAGTTACTTTTATCCTAACTGAGATTTCAGTCAACATATGCACAATTTTAGCATTTCAGACATATTATATATATATTTAATATAAACATATCCAAATATAAACACATATATGAATACATCTTAAATGTGTAGTTGCAAAATGTATGAGTATATATCTCTCTTTTCTTTCTCTTTCACTCCCTCACTCCCTCCCTCCTTTTATTCCTCCCTCCCTCCCTCCAGTCTCTCTATTTTAAGTATCTTGATAATGTTCTTTCCAGGCTTAGAGTTTTTGACCTAATTTCTCACTCGCCTTAATGGTATCTCCTCTCTCCTTCCTCCTCTTTCTTTTTAGTCTTGTGAGAGAACATTTAAGCTACCACATTAATGTATTTATTTTCATGTCACCTGCAATTATTAGGTTAGTTACCAAATGATGAAATTTCCTTTGTTTAGGTGAAAATTTCTCTTTCTTTCCCCCTTTCACTCATTATTTATTAAACTCTAAATAGGAAATTATAGTGTTACTTTATAAATTAAAGTCTTAAAGTCTACTTTTCTAATGTCTACATTGAACATCACATATGCAATTTCTTGAGGCTTTAGACCTTGTCTGGTCTAATCAAGTTACCAGCTCTATGGCCACCATTCAGCTTCCAGCTGGTAACTCTCAGGAAAATAGCAGTCTTTATCAAGAACAGCATTCTGTGAAAAAATAATAATAATAATAATAATAATAATAATAATAATAATCCCAGAGTAGCAATCCCCCTTTCTGAAAATGACTCTGATATTCCATTTAAAACAGTCAGTATATTTTTATTTAGAAAATATTTATTTAGCTGTCAGAAACACCTCAATTAATCACTGCTCTAAAGGGGTTGGGATCCAGTTACTCCCTCAGACATCACTGGAGCCCTGGGTTTTCAAAGCTGGGCAGGACTGCAGTGGAGGAACACTTGAGTTTCCCTGGGGACTTCTCTAGTCACATGGTGTACACACAGCAGGAGTCTCTAAACCCTTTGCATCTTCTAAGGCTTTATGCTCCCCTTGTCTGCACCCCTTATCTGGCTTAGTAAACAGAGACACGCCTTCAACAAGGGGAAGCTGAGAAGATCAAGGGAACTCAATGGGTCAGTTTAATCTCTTTATGTACCCAGACAGAGAGATTTCAGCAGCTACCCAGGCAGACATCTCTTAATGGAGGAAATTAGAAAGTCTTGATAAGATAAGTAGAAGAAGGTAGTAACTGATTAGCTCTTAGGGCCTCCAGGAACAGACTGACCATGAGAAAAATCAATGGCCATTTAATTTATTTATTTTTCTTTTTCTAAAGCAAGTAGTATCCAAAGAAGAGTTAAAAATCAAGCTAAATCAATAGTCTAGTGAAAAAAAAAATATTCAAGCATAAGAGAGAATCTATAGTTGACTAGACTAAGTCAAGACATCAACTAAGTAATCTGTTTTTGTTTCCTTTCTGCCTTCCTTTATGTTTACCTAGCTTTTGACTTTAACTTAAAAAGTATGCCTTCCATATATATATATGTATTGAATGGTTCCAGTAGGAATTATTCCTCTCTAACACACATACACAAATGGGAATTTATGATAATGTCACTGCATATATTATTATACACACAGGCCATACACAAATTATATATACATATGATTATATATGATATTATATATGATTATATATGATATTATATGCATACGATTTGTTGTCACATTGTTTTGGTTCTTGTATACATCTTAGTTCATAATTCATTTCATAATGTATTTTTCCAGGAGTTTATTCTCATGTACAGGCTCTAAGAACAAAACCATATTCATTTGTGCTTACCTATTATTAACTCGTCCTTTTCACCCTCCCCTAGAAACTCTGCTCTATAAATATGGAAATTCGCCTATATTTATTCATGCAGTCAGTGCAGAATTCTGGAATCACAGCAAAGCTTAAAAATTTCATGATCAGCTGCAGGTTCTGGACAATACTGAGACAATCGTAATAGAGATGGAATTCCCAGGGATATGTGGCTATTATTACCACTCACTGGGCAGCGTCCATGTACTCATACATTATATTCACTCACACACATAGAGTACTTTAACAGCCAGTTTTCTGAAAAATGTTACATTAGATTGAAATACTAAGTGACTTTCTCATCTCTATTTTATTGGTAGCATGGAAATCAAACCTAAATTTTGCCCTCATGGAAAATGAAGGTAAGATTGAGGTTTGGAGAGAACATAGATTATTACTCACCTAATTTAATCCTATATTGAAGGTCAGTCAGATCATTTTACATGTGGGCATTAATTGGCTGATGTCTATTATCTATGCTATTTTATAATTTTCAAAAAAATGACATTTAGTCTCTGTGGGAAACTTTGAATTATTTACATTTATCATCATTGAAAGCATGATCACATACAGTGGGAAGGAGGTTTCCTAACATTTGCAAAATTTGTTTTCCCCAAACCCTGATCTTGCTGGACCTGAGCTTTTTCAGCGGGCCTGTCAGAAGAGATACTGTGCAGACCCATTTCTGAGCTGTGTTTCTCAGAGCAGAACTAGCCTGTTGCAATGTTTAGAAAATATATTTTTTTTCTTCTGTGCTCTGAGAAAAACTAAATTCACTGAAGTCATTTGTAATGAAAACTGGCCACGCTGACACTTCAGGTAGCTCATTCTGCCTGCCCTGGCTATTTTGACATATTATGTAACTTTTAGGGGATCTGGAAAAGTGATACCAAGAGAAGTGGTGGATAGCCAATGCTAATATTTGCTCAAAACAGTTAGTCATAGAAATTGGGATTTCCTCCTCGGGCAGCTCATTACTGGCATATTGTCTGAATCTCAATATAACTTGATGCAATAATCCATGTTTCGAATGAGGGAGGATGCCTTGTTCAGGTAAAAGGCAGACCTCTATTCATCTAGATTATTCCTGTTGGAGAGTTTACTTTGGAGGCATTTGGAAGACTAATGGAATAATACCATCTAACAGTTAGCTAGTAAATTCACTAGTGTTTTTGTTTCTTGCCTTTTTACCATCTGTCCAGGGCATGTGTACATTGGCAATGATCTGATCTTAACATTCTCTCACCTGCCTTTTCCCATACTTGACCACTCAATTGAAACGGAAGTTCATTCAGATAGAAAGTCAGGTAGGGAAGATGAGGAAAGGATAGATGTTGGTCACAGGGTACAAATGTTACATTCAGATTAGAGAAATACTTCTTGCTCTAGTGTGTAGTATGGTGATCAGAGTTAATATTAATGTCCTGTATGTTTTCAAATTATAAGAGTATATATTTTAAACATTTTTATCACAAGTAAGTGAGTGGATAGGTATGGCAATCAACTTGGTTTCATCACTCTATATGTATTTATATAAACCACAAGGTCACATAGTTACAATTATTATTTGGCAAGTAAAATGTAAAAGGGAAAGGCTAGAATTGGTCCTAGAACAACACCTTCTGTGAAGATCAAGAATGCATCATTTTACTTTTATCAGGTAACCACTGGCCAAGTGTAGTCTGTTTATCTGGGCTTTACTTTTCATGACTCCAAGTGACAGATATTATAACATGCTACATTATTTTGTTAGCTATTTCTCTCCTAGCTGCAACAAAATACCTAACAGAAACTACTCAAAGGAGAAATAATTTATTTTTGGCTCATTGTTCTGAGGGTAGAGTCTTCCATGGTGGGAAGGGCAGGGAGAGGGCTTTGTCTGTGAAGGCAGAGAGTGCTTGAGCCACAGTTGGTCCAGGGTGTAGCATTTACCTTTTCAATCCCAAGACAAAAATACATAACCAAAAGCAGATTAGGAAAGGGAAGAATTTATTCTCAGTCTACAATTTCAATGAGAAGTTTCATTCAGGATGAAACTTGGCCCAAGCAGATAGCAAGTATCATGTCATCATCACATCAGTCAGGAGGAGGTAGAGAGAGCAAACAGCCAGTGGGGCGTATCTCTAACAGCTCACGGTCTGACCCTAGTCTAAAACTTCTCTCCAGCAAGGGTCCACCTCCTTTATGTTCTGCCACCTTCTCAAATAGTGCCACCAATTGGGGATTAAGGATTCGAACCCATGAGGATTTTTTTTTGGGGGGGGGGCATTTTACATTCAAAATAACCACAGGATTCTAATCATTGACGCCTGCCTCAGCAGACTCACTTCTTCCAACTAGGTCCTAATTCTTAAACGTTCTAGAACCTCACAGACAGTGCCACCAGCTGGGGACAAAGTGCTTAAACACATGAATCTGTGGGACACGCTTCACAACCAAACCATAAAAATGATCATGCAGTCCTTCTGTGCGCATCCATCAAGTATGCCCCTGGCTTCAATGAGAATGAAAAGTGATATGTGATACCATAAATAAAGAATCTAATAAAGGCTCTGGGACTGTCCTTACTTCCACTAAGGACTGGGATCATTAAGTCAGTTTCTAGTTGTAAAAGAATGCAGGCTTGGTGATCACTGAAAATAAGTTAAGTACCCGCTTACTAAATGACACAGTGATTCCTCTCAGAGATATGTACTCAAGAAATTCAACTGCTATTTTTTTTACACCAGTGTTCATTCCAGGATTATTCACAATATCCAAAAGGTAAGAACTACTCAAATATTCATTACAAATAAATAGGGTAAGCAAAATGTGGTATGCCTACACTGTGCAATACCATCCAGCCTTACAAGAATGACATTCTTGCACATGCTGCAGTATGTATGAGCCTTAAGGGCATGGTGCTGCTAAAAAGTCAGACATAAGATAGTAAATATTGTATGAGTCAACTGGTGAGACTTGTACCCAGAATAGTTCAATTGATGGAGACATAAAATGGATCTAAAAAAAGAATTTATTTATTTATTTATTTATTTTGTTTTAGAGAAAGAGAGAGAGAGAGAGAGAATTGGTGTGCCACACAAAAGCCAGTTTGCTAGCCAGTTGTGATAATAATACTGATAATGACAATGATAAGAAATTTGTTTTCCAACCTATGAGAGATACATTTGTTACACCCATCACTGTGGTTATCATGTTGAAGTCATAGATTCTGAATTCCTTTATATTTGACCACTGAGGAAGTATAGAAATATAATGTTTCAGTGGGGGAAGGAAAGTATGTTAGCTTGCTAATATATTTAATTAAAATTGCCACAGCATGTGTGTTAAGTAATAGTAGCAATTTTTTTTTAATTTTTTCATAGTTATGGAAGTTTATGTCCAAAGTCATGGTGTCAGAAGGGTTGGTTTCCTCTGAGGATCCAAAGGTTAGGTCTTTCCCACACCACTCCTTCTTTGTTCTGGAAGACATTTTTCACTTTTTTGCACAATAATTTCTTCAGTGGATGGTTTGTATCTTCTAGAGAGTGGTTACATTATATTTGTCATGCACATTTTACATTTGATCACCCCCACAGGCTACTAAAAGGTTCATGAGAAGAATTACCTCAAAGGGATATTGGCTCCACCATGATTTGGGAAGGAAAGAAGAGTTACCATTCTCTATGAAAATGCCTTTTATTTCATAAAACTTCATGACACTTCTGAAAATTCTATAACACAGAACACTCCAGCTGCTAACCTTCAGGTCAGCGCACTCCAATCTGTACCTGGGGTGTATGCATTCCTTTGTTTTTCTAAATCAACCTGTACTTAAACTGTGTGTTTCTCTAGGCTTAAAACCTTTCTTTTGGTATCAAATGTGTTAAGAGGAACAAGACAGGAAAATGTGGGATCAGGTGGGTTGTAGTGGCTGCTTGGGGGGCACATGGTGACTGCTGGCAAGGAAGATGACAAAGAGTAGAAATATTTAGGGTGCTTTGCAGTCACAGCTGTAAGAACCTACTATTGACTTGACTGATATAAGTGAGGGACAAATGAATGAAGGCACCTATTTATCTTTTTATACTATGCTGGGGAGGGGGAAGAGGAAGAGAGAGAGAGAGAAGAAGAAAAATAGGAGAGAAAGAAAACAAATTGAGGTGCAATTTTCCAAGTAGTGTGAGATTACAGACCATTGCATTCAGAATGTCTTGTGTATGTGTGTGTGTGTGTGTGTGTGTGTGTGTGTGTGTGTGTAAAGGGAGATTTATGTATGAATTTTTTTGTTCTATACATTCTACATTTTATAGCTAGATTTATGAACCTGGAGTTCAGGAAGGATTCAAGACTGGAACTATAAATTTGAAACTCATCACGAGATAGAAGATTTTCAAATCCATGAGCTTAGATGGCATTAGTTAGGGGGGATAATGTGTATTTAATGAAGAAGTGAACTAATGCAGAGTCTTTTCTACTCTAACATTTAGAGTTTCATAGGAAGTACAGTGGTGAGCAGTACTAGATGAGGCGATGAACTGTCAAACGAGGGATGCCAGACTGGACCAGACAAAATCTATAAACTAGAAATCAGATGTTACGAATAAGTAAGGAGTTGTTGGTGATTATGTTAGGTGTCATTCATCATGAAGATATAGAGACAAAATGATAGAAGTCAGAGAGAATGGGAGAGAGGGAGGGAGACAGAGAGAGAAGACAGAGAGAGTGGGGGGGGGGAGGAGAGAGAGCCATGTACTTTTTCCTTGCTTTCATCCACACCTTGATCCAGATGTTTGAATCCTTCACCTTCACTGTCAACGTGACTGGATTTGGAGTCACCCAGGAGACTCACTTCTGCATGTGGTTTTGTGGGAGATCCCAGAGAGCTGTAAATGAACAGCATTACTGTGGGCAGTACCATATCTGGGCTGGGCACTGTACTGAATAAAAAGACAAGCAGTCATAATTTAGCTCAGTGGGTTACAAATAAAACATGGATATGAGATGGGGTTTAATGTGGCAGGGGAAGGGTGTTAATGGCAGGTGGAGCCGGATCAAGAGGGAAATTAGGGAGAATATGATCAAAATATATTATATCTGTATATAAAATATCAAAAATGGGATTTTTTTGTTTTACAGGGAAGAAATGGAAGGCCAGATGAGCTTTCTTACCACTTTCTTTCTCCTTTTGTGCTTCCTAGTTGATGCAGGCCACTGTGCTACTTTCTTCTGTATTTCTTTGAATTGAGAGCCAAAATAAACCCTTCCTTTTTCAACTTGCTATTGTCCAGGTATGTAGTCTTAGTGACAAGAAAGGGACCTAATTCAGATGTTAAATAATAATAACAAAAAAAAGTTAAAATAAAAGCTCCATGGTCTACTCACATTGTCCCTTCTAGGCCAATGGAACACCGTTATCAATATTTTAACACCGCCTTCTACTCCGCCCCCATTAAATCCTTTATTTTTTTCCCCAAGTTTGGATGTCATCCTAGCTCAGGATGACCAAGAACTGTACATTCTTAGGCTAACCTTGAACTCATAGTGATCCTCTTGCCTCTGCTTCCTTAGTGCTAGAATTATAGTGCACTACCACATCCAGCTTAATACTTTCAATTCTGTTAAATTTTATTTATTTATTTATTTTTCAAGCAGAGAGAGATGGAAGAGAGATAGGCAGAGAGTATGAGTTTTCCAGGGCCTCCAGCCACTGCAGATGAACTCCAGATACATGTGACACTTCCTGCATCTGGCTTTACTTAGTTACAGGTGAATCAAACCCAGGCCATTAGGCTCTGCACGCAAGCACCTTAATTGCTCAGCCATCTCTTTTGCCCAATTCTTTTGGTGAAAACAAAAACATTAAGAAAGCAATCTGACAAAGTGTTTTTAAGGCTTTGTTAAAACTGGAGTTCTTTTGTTTTGGTTTGGCTTGCTTTTTTTTTTTTTTTTTATTTTAGGTCTTATTCTGTTTCTGAAGCTGGTTTGGAAGCCACATGAATCTGAAGTTGACCATGAAATAACTGCAATCCTCCTGCCTCGGAATCACAAGTGCTGGGATTAAAGATGAAGGCTACCATACCCAGTTTTGTATTTCTTCCCCTTCTTCTTATCTTTTCACTATCCTTCTCCTTCTCTTTTTTAAATAATAATAACTCTAAATATCTTTTAAAATAGCAAAATATCCAAACACTACTTATATTAAATGCTGGCAAAGCTGTGGGGAGAATGGAAACTGTCACTCATTGTCAATGAAAATGCAAAGTTGTGGAGAAACTTAGGAAGATACATTGTCAGGTTCTTGCAAAACTGAACATCATCCTACAAGATGAACCATAAATTTTGATACTTGATACTTTTCTCCTTGATGGGGAACCACACACTGCCTAAAGAAGTAGCAGCTCTACTTGTGTCTGAAAAAAAAAAAAAAAGGGTGCATCAAGAATTCCTCCATTAGATGAAAGGATAAACTGTTGTCCATTCAGACAAAAGAATATATTTCAGTTCTAAAAAGGAATAAATGTTCTAGCCATAAAAAGAGATGAGTAACTTTAATGCCTATTATAAATGAAAGATGTCAAAATAAAGAACTCTGTGCTTCACCAAATCCTCCAAGCAACTAAACTCAAGCATGTTTGGAAATTTAAAATTCAAAGCCCAGAATCACAATTGGTAAAACTTGGAGACAATTAGGTTGCCCTTCATTAGTGCAGCAATAAGCAGTTAGATATCCATATAATGCAACAGAATTCAATGTGAAAGATAAATGACAACAACACTACAAAAAGACCCAGAGAAATCTTCAATGTGTACTACTAAATTAAAGAAGCCAAGATAGTCGACTGCCCCCCCCGCCGTGATTCCTGCTCTGTGACATTCTGCATAAAGCAAGACTATGAAGACACTACAAAAGAGTAAAGGCAACATTCTCTAGAGACACCTGCCTACCCTGTGAATTGTTGCATGATACACAATAGCCAAGCCCTGGAACCAGCTGAGGTGCCTGTCAATCAGTGAGTAGTGATAAGGAAAATGAGTCCTTTACACACACAGCATTACTCATCCACTTAGAATGTAATTATGGCATTTGCAGGAAAATGGATGCAACTGGGGAACTGTCATGTTATAGCTCATGTTAAGCAAAATAAGCCAGGCTCAAGGAGAAAAAAAAATATGTGTTTTCTTTTATATGTGGAATCAACATAGAGAAAAAAAGAAAGAGAGACAGATACACAGAGACACACACACACACACACACACAGAGGAAGAAAGAGAGAGAGAAAGAAACACTATTAAGGAAGAGGAAGTGGACTTATAGCAGATAGAGGGGAGGCAGGAACAAGTATAGATGACAAGTAAGCAATATGATTAAAGTATTGGATATATTTGTATAAAAATGTCAAACAAAAATAACTATACTATTCAAAAGATAACATTGGGGTTAAAAAAAATAGTCTTTGTAAAGAACCAAGAAAGAAATAGGAAGGACACTGGATTTTAGACTCCTCTATCTAATTCTTTACTGGAGAATGTGTATTATTATACATTTGTCCCCACCCATAGAATGTATGATGAGACTCTTCCATCTGATGCTATATTGGTGAATGTATGTCATTATCCATTTCTCCACGCCTATAGATTATATAACCCCAAGAGTGATCTGTAATGTCAACTGCTGACTGTGGGTGTTAATAATATGTCTGTGTAAGCTCATCGCTTGCAACAAACATAGCACTGCAGTGGGGAATGCTGGTGGTAGGAGCGACCGCATGCAGAGGGGTGGCCCCATGGCAAGCCTGCGATTTCTCGGCTATGTTGTGTACCTGCTGCACTCCCACAATAAAGCCTGGTAAGAATTAGTAGTCCTTAAATACGTGGGCTCAGTAGATATTCAGATTACTGAAATTTAAGCCCACTCAATTTGGCCTTAACCACATTTTAGAAGCAAAAGGGCTGTGCACAGTTCCAACAATTTCAACAGAATGATTCATTTCTTTTTATGTTAATTGAGTGATTCAAGCATGCATTAAACCTTGGTGCAGGAAAACCTCTTTCCCTTTTACACAGCTCTCTCCTTTATGTCCAACAATGACACATAATCAGAATTAAGTCACAAGTAATTGGAGTGAGATTGAATGTTTGCAGTCACTATAAAATATAATGACAATCTTTTGAAAAATTGTCAGTAACTAAGCATAAAGGCCTAAAGAAAAAGAAAGACATAGAGATAGGAGAGTGGTGATAGCTAGAGAAGTGATGGAGGTGAAGAATAGACAGAGAAATAGAGGTGGAGATGATAAAGGAGATGGAGGTGAAGAGAGAGCAGCAGATAGAGACAGACAAACAGAGACATAGACATACAGATAGGGATAGAGAGGCCATTGCTCAGTGAATTCCACGTCAGGCTGGACTAGAGTGAGACCCTACCTTGAAAAAATATTTAAGTTGATATTGAAGCAGAGAATTTGCATATATATGTGTGTGTGTGTTATATAATTATATAAATATATTATATTTATTTAAATATATATTTATAATTCTGTATTCCAAAGCAATGATTATTGTAATACCGAATCAACCACAGATTTTTTTTCAATAAAATGACCTATTTTGTTGTATTTATTTGATTTTATTTCTATTAGGAAGAAAGTTTAACTACTTCATGGTTTGACTTTTTTTTAAATTTTTTTATTTATTTGAGAGAGACAGACACGCAGAGAGAAAGACAGATAGAGGGAGAGAGAGAGAATGGGCGCGCCAGGGCTTCCAGCCTCTGCAAACGAACTCCAGACGCGTGCGCCCCCTTGTGCATCTGGCTAATGTGGGACCTGGGGAACCGAGCCTCCAACTGGGGTCCTTAGGCTTCACAGGCAAGCGCTTAATTGCCAAGCCATCTCTCCAGCCCCATGGTTTGACTTTTAAATTGCTCATTGAATCTGGAGCTCGCACTTTGTTTAGACTGGCTGGGCAGTAAGCCCAGGGACCCTCCCATCTTGCACTCCTCACCATCAGGATTAGAAATACTCAGCACCACGTTTGAGTTTCATACGAGTGCCTGAGATTTGCACTCAGGTCTTCATTCTTGCATGGCAAGCACTTTATCAGCTGAGCTATTTCACCAATCTCTAAGTCTTAGCTTCCTATCGTGCAATTTTAACCTCTACCTAACATGTTTACTCTCCCAGGCGTTTGATTTGTTTTGGTTCTGTTACATTCACTGTTAATGATTTTACTATGCTCATAGATTTTTGCTTCCTTCAACATGTCTCAGTGACTTTCTCCAAGGCCTCCACAGTGTCCCTATGGCCTGGAAGAATCCCAACTCAAAGTTATCGTGACCAACACATTTTTTTCATGCTCAGTCTTCAGGGGAAACTCAAGTTCTGAAGACAGTTTTCTGAAAATGCTCTGAAGTCAAGGACTTTCCTGTTAGCTGTAATATTTTGTTGTGGACTTAAGGTGTGCGCAGCCTAGGGTTAGGCTGATTTGGGTAGAACTGCATTTCAAGTACCATGCACCATGCGAGACACTTAGTAGATGCTCAGAAGTATTTACCACATGAGCATCCCTCCTGAGCACTCAGAGCTGCTACCAACCGAAGTTCTACCAAACAAACAAACAAAAGAACATCTGGGACCTCCTTTGTGTACATGATCTGTGTAGAAGGTGTTTGTAGCTCTCCTTCACACATGTACTGGAAATTAATTTACTTATCACTTCCTATTGAAAATCAAGATGTAAACTTACATATGACAGAAGATCTTCTTTTGAATAACTTTTCTAGCTAGAATTTTCCTCTTGAATTAAGTGTTGCTGAAAGAATAAAAATAATTTATCTATTTTGGAGTCCAGTTTATAAAAGTTTCTGGAACCTAACGGACTTTAGCTGTTTCTTGAATAGTACAGATGTCTTTCTTAAAAAAAAAAAAAAATATTACAACACCATATGTGTGCTGTTCCCAAGAGTAGGTTTCAGGGAAGTTTTAACGGTTAATGTAGGTTTTTTCTTTCTTTTGAAACCCAGCGTGTGGGTTTAGTGCTTATTAAAGTGAGAGGCTGAGTGTATTGGCTTGATTTAAGAAGAGAAATAGGAGACGCACTAAAAGCTTAGTTTCTGAGCTCTGCCAAGAGCCTCTTCCTGAACAACTCCGGTACTTACCGGAAACTGTTGCTAGAGCCCTGGGCTATGTTGCTGTCCCTCTGTTCAACATTTGGTCACGTAGGCACATGGCAGCTCAGACCATCCTTCTTCTCCTTCAGAGGGTTGGGTTCAAACTCCCTGCCAAGGAAGGGCCTGTTTAAATGATGGGTATGTTTACTATCTGAATCACCCATGCTTTCTTTCCATGACACAGCTCCTCTGAAACTACCGAACACAAGCCTTTAATTTTTAAAAGTCCAAAAAGTCTGTGGCAGAGTCTACCCAAGGATCCAAATCATACACCAAGTACCCACAGGTTTATCATTCTGCAAAGTAATTTACGTTTGTAGTCTGAAGCTGCCCGGCCACTCTAAGTTGCTAAGACAATGTTCCCACCAAAACTAATGCAAAGCCTTCCCTGAAAGGAAACAACTATGTTCATTATTCCCCATGATGGCAGGAATTATCAGCCAGTGGTGCAGTGCTTTCCCCCCTCCACCGCCACCAGAAGTTTATAAAAAAAAAAAAAAATTATGATATCTTATCACCTGGTAGGACTGGGCAAAGAGATAAAAGCTTGTAATACCTGGCTTGATGTAGGAGAGGAGCCATGGTTCCAAAATGAACTACACTGCAAGGCTCAGTGAGGAACTTGGGCATGGGATGCTAATCCCCCACATCTTTGCACAGAAGCAGAGAAGACAAGATTCAGCCATGAGCCTTGCCCTAGAATTGTGAGTGCATCATTCAAACCCGGGGTGGTGCACTATACAGCCTGGCACACACTGGGATGGCAGCCTGGGTTTATAAAATAAAGGTGGATTTTAAGAATTATTTGTTTGTTTGAAAGTGATACCAGGAGAAAGTGGCAGACTGTCAGTGAGTGTGGGTGTGGCGGAACCTTTTGCCAGACACATGCCCCACTGTGTTCATCTAGCTTTAAGTGGATACTGGCGAACTGAACCTGGGTCATCAGGCTTTGTAAGCAAGCACCTTTGACCACTGAGTCACTGCTCAAGCCCTAAAATAAATTTTTATTATAATATACCCCTATCTGAGGTTGTCTTGGTTATGGTGTTTTTTGTTCTACAACGGTATGTCTGAGTACATGTGAGATAGATTGCATAGCCCACATAGCTGAAAATATTGTTTATCTATGCCTTTATAGACAGAGACAATTACCCATCTTCTGGACTAAGCATAGACAGTCTTCCAAACTATGTTTTGGGGTCATTGAATCTCAATTTATTTGTTATAGTGAGAAAAGGGTGATGGCTCCTATGACGTTGACCGGTGGTGAAGAAGGTTCTCACATATGTTAACATGGGAAGCATGCATACAGAGATGGCTGTAACCATTCCAGCTGATTCCAAAGATCATGTTTTATGTATACAGAGATGAAAAAAAAGTCAGTGTATATATACTATGAATTGTGCATAAAAAGAAACAACATTGAAAAAATAAGTTAGTGACTCTGGGACAGCTGTAGCTCACCCATCCTTCTGAGTCACCATCCTTTGGCTGTTCACTGTGGAATCAAACCACCCCTCCATTACTATGGCAACACGTGGAGGAAGGAACACAGATTCGCAGTTATTTTAACTTCTTGCTATAGAGAGGGATTTTTGCTTTCTATCGTTTCACATTTTAGGGATTGCCCAAGACTTAAAAAAAATAGACAAAAATTACTCACTAGTCCTCTTTTTACATGCGTATATTCTCAATTCCACATGTTTTTTGTTTTTTTTTTTTTTTTTTTTTTTTTGTAGCAGGGTCTAACTAGTCCAGTCTGGCTTGGAACTCACTCTGTAGCCCAGGCTGGCCTCGAACTCAGTCTTTTTCCTACCTCACCCTCCCAAGTATAGTACTAGGATTAAAGGTGTGAACCAACACACACAGCTTGATAGTATATTTTTAAGATTCTGTGTGTATGCATTAATATTCAAGATCTTATAAATTACTCCCCTGTATAATTTGTGCTTCTCTGTACAATCTTTTCTAGCTTCACAAAACAAATTTTTCACAACACAGGAACTAATTTTTGGGATTATCACACAGAAGTATATCTACTTTTTTATTTTAAGTGGGTGCATTTTATGGAGCCTTATTATTTGCTCCTGATTAATGATGAATCCAAATAAAGGACAAGGTTGCCACTCAAAGTTTACAGGCCAGTTATTTATCTTTTCTTAGTCTTTTCTTAATTGAGTTCTACATTCAACTTAGCTTTATCCCAGCTAATGAATGTTATAAATTTAAGAAATGTGCTTGTAACATCTGAGGGAGGGGAACATGCTGTTATTAGCCTCTTTTATTGCAATGAGCATGCAACTTTCACATCTCTAAGGTTCATCCAGTGACATTCAAAAGAACATCCATTTCTTTGCTACATCATTGTGCATCAGTATAAATGGAACATTTCCCACCAAAAGTGAAAATGGCCCAGTCTGGCATTTCTCTGGGTTGGGAAAGAAAAAAACAAAACAAGAGCAGCAACAATAAAATCATCTGTCAAAGGCACTATTTTATGAGGACTTAAATGGGCACAAATGGAATCTATGGCTTGGCCAAGGACATAAATATTTTGCAAAACTTCCCAAAGATGACCGTGATACCCACTTTGCCAATGGTAGCAATTTGAGAAATATTGTGCTGCCACATATTTTTGAGAAGATGGTAAATATTAAAGGGGCAATGAGAACCGACATTTCTGTATCATATATTTCTCCTTCACAAAAGTCTTAAATTCACAGAAGCTTGCTAACTCCTTCCCAGTGCCATGTGGAAATTCTTTCTCAACAGAATTAAATGGCAACCAACATCCAAACCCTTTGATTGCTGCCCACCCACTGCTGCTTGAGTATAAGCTCGAAGTATCCCTTTAAATGCTCCATTCTAGTGTCATTTCAAGTTTAACTTTACATAGAGATCTTTCTTGTCAAAAACATCATAGCCAGCAAAGTTTAAGAGTTATAATGAATCTAGCCTTTCTTTAAAGTATTCTATGTATTGGGTAGATATGAGAGAAGCACATCAAAAATAGTTTATGTGTATTTATTTATTTGAGAGAGAGACAGGAAGAGAAAGGAAGGGGGATGGGAATGGGAACCCCAGAGCCTCCAGCTGCTGCCTTGAACTCCAGACACATACACCTCCTTGTGCATTTGACTTTAATGTGTACTGGGGAACTGAACCTGGGTCCTTTGGATTTGCAAGCAAGCCCTTTAACTGCTAAGCCATCTCTCTAGCCCAGAAATACATTTTTAAAAATATTTTATTTATTATTTATTTTGGAGTGGAGAGAGGGAGAAAGAGGCAGAGAGAGAGAGAGAGAGAGAGAGAGAGAGAGAGAGAGAGAGAAGGAGCAAGTGAGAGAATGTGTGGGCTATGGCCTCTAGACACTACAAATGAATTCCATACACCACCTTGTGCATCTGGCTTACATAGGTACTGGGCTTCACAAGCATGTGCTTTAACTGCTAATCCATCTCTACAGCACAAGAAACATACTTTTAAGAGACTTTTTTCTACTTCTTTCACTAGAGAAATTCACATAACATATACCCAAATTGAACCAAAGCTAGAGTTTTCCTACTGAAGGGCAAATGAAGGTTTCCCATGAGGGGCCCTGTCTCAAGTTGTGTCTTTCTTTACAGGAACTGGTTTCCCCAGTTCTTTTGGTCTCATGATATTTAGCGATTGAACAATACAATATTTTGAAATAATTCATCACAATCATGCATGCCAGGATGTATTTGAAATACACAAGACATGTCTTAAGAAAGACAAAAGATGTTTTGTACAGATGGCATCGAACCACAGTATGTCAGTTTCAGTATGCATCAAACTGGATCCAACCATATTGCCTAAGTTCCACTAAACCTTAAAGACTGATAACTTTTTCTTAAAAAGAAATAAAGCTTTTGTCACATCTTACTAACACAGGTTACCATATGGTTAGATCTCGAAAGCCTTGCGCTAAATTAAGAATAAAGGGCAGGACATATACTAGTTAATACCGCTAATAGGAGATGTCCATCATAATTACTTTTAAGCAGATAAGTGACTACCTGAAGTAAGGAATTTTAATAAAGACTGACTCCCAAATCCAGGAGAAATTTTTTTGGGGGGAGGGGAGTAAGATGATAAAAGTATCCTAAAATTATATTGTTATGATTATGTAATATTGTAATTTTCAATACAGCTGTTATAAAAGGAAAGAACGTGATGTTGATTGAATATCTACTTGAGCTATGAACAATACTAGGCTCTTTGTCTTTATACATTCTTACCCCAGACAGCCATTTTGTCCGACACTGTCATTTCCACAGGGAACTAGGGCTCAGAAAAGTATGTTAGTCTTGGTCTTATAAAAGATTAAGAGATAAAGACATCATTTCAATTAATTTCTGCTTGGGTCCTTGCCTTTCCTTTGCTTTTCTAAACCAGTTCTACAGAATAGTAAAGTCACTTCAAAATCCACTTTAAGGTTGTTCTACAAACACAGCTCTCACCTCAAAAGAAAATGAGGTTTCATTTTTTTTTTTTTTCTGGGCACAGGTATGAGTGACTATGGCACACAAATACAATTTAAGTCACCCCAAATTTCATGTTACAATGAATAAAGTGTTTTAAGAAAATGTTAGAACAAAAGACAGTCATAAACCAAGCTGCCACTTTAAACCAAGGCACTTTGCACCTGTGTTGATGAAAACATCAGGTAGGAAGGGTTTGCACCAGGCTTTAGACTCTGTCTGATGGAATTCTTAACTTGTAGGATGATGAAAGCTGGTGGTCTGTTGGTATATTTCATAAAGGTTTCACCTCATTAACTGATAGTCACCAGGATGTTAGGTCAGACCCAGTGGTAGGAAATACAATGCCACTAAAGATGCCAAAGAAAGCCTGAGACAACTGAATCATTCCATCTCTACACATTCATGGAAGTTCTGTCAGTCAGTTGGCCATGCAGGATATTGGAGAACGGTGCAGCTGTTTGTGAGTGACTTTAGTTCATATTAGTGAGTATTGAGTTGAGTTCATACTTAACATTTAGCACTTTTTGTGGAGAAAGCATTTGTAACACATGCAGGATTGCTTCTACACTGAAAGATGGCATCATTTAAAAACTACAGGAAACACCAAAATACACCAAAGGAGCTGGGCATGGTGGTGCACACCTTTAATCCCAGCACTTGGGAAGCAGAGCTAGGAGGATTGCCATGTGTTTGAGGGCACCCCGAGACTACATAGTGAATTGTAGATCAGCCTGGGCTAGAGTAAGATCCTACCTCAACCCCCCTATATATATAAAACAAAGGATGGCTGCAATTTTATACATACATACATACATACATATATATATATATATATATATATATATATATATATCTGTATATGTATGTATATATATATATATTTACAAATAAGTCTTTAAAGAGAGCAGAGGATAAAGGCCACAGCAAGTAAGTAACAAAAGGACATTTGTAAAGGAAATGATGAGTTTGTAACATGGACATACAGGCTGCGGGTACCCTGTGCAGGGGGAGAATGACACTGAAGCCAAGTCAATGGTGGTACAAAGTATATCTGTGTGTAAGTGAACCCAAAGAAGACCTGTCTGATGGAAAACCATGCGATGAGCCAGGCAGATGGGTGGACATGCTCTGGAGGAACAATGACTACATAAGAATGTATTATAGAAGAAATGTGGCAGGTTTTGGGCTCTAAGGGAATAAAAAAGATCAGTGTGTTAGTCAGGGTTCTCTAGAGGAACAGAGCCTTTGGAATGGATTGGTATTATAAAGGAGATTTATTGGATTAGTTTATAACATATAAGGTGGGAAGTCCAGCCCTAGCTGTTTGCAGCCTTGAGCACTGAGTAACCCAACAGCTTCTTAATCTGTAAGGTTGGGTGCCTCAGCAGTTCCGAATCTGGCACTGAAAGCCTGGAGGTCTCCTTGAGAACCAGTGGTCTTTAGTCCAGGTTGGAAAGCTGATACAATTCATCCCCATGTCCATAAAAGGTAGCTGAAACAGGACAGTTGTGTGTATGAGTGAGGCAGCAAGGGCAGCCAGATCAAAAGCACCCAGTGGTGTGTAGAATGGGCAGCCAGCCTAACAGGGTGGCTGTGTTCTTTCAGAACTTCTTTATATGTAGCCCACCGCTTGAAAGGCTGCCCACTCTGAAGGAAGGACTTCCTCCTTCTGTTAATCCTTCCTGGAAACAAACTCACAGACCAGCCAAGAGGTGGGTCTCTTGATTGCTAATTTAGACAAGCTGACAACAGAATTTAGCCATCATATTCAGTAAAATCACAGGTATGTCTCAGCTGCAGAAAAACAGGCCAAGGGGCTTGGGAGACTGCTAAGTGGGTAAACTTCCTGTTGTCTAAGCATGGGGACCTAAGTTTGGATATTTGCCACCCATGTAAAAGCTGGGGGCACTGGAATGTTCCTGTCATACCAGTGCTAGGAACAGGAGTGGTTCAGAGGCAGGAAGTTTTGGGGGCTCACTGGTTAGTCTCCAAGTTCATTGAGAGATCCTATCTCAACAAATGAGAAATCAAGGAAGACACTGACCTCTCTTCTCCAAATGCACATGTAAGTGCACACACATATGAACACATGCACACGCACACAAACACATACCCCATACAAAAACAAGAGACAAAGGAAGGATGGAAAGAAGGAAGGAAGGAAGGAAGGAAGGGAAGAGGTAGGAAAATGGATAAATATTGTTTATCTCATATTGATAGAAAACAGAAATTATAGCTTTGGTATAGGCAATCACCCAAGGGATAGAAACCCAAGGAGAATATGGATGTACCTCCTCTGCCCTGGCAGGATTAGAGCCAGCCTCTGATCCAGTTACATTTAAGATGGCTACAAGCAACAACTCAGCAACATTTCCTGCTTCTTCTTCTGATTTACCCATGTTCAGAACATGGGTGGGCTGACCCTTCCCAAGTTAGCTTCTTGAGTCTACTAGCCAATCAGGTCTCTTCCTTATACACCCAGGACTGATGATGAGGCTCGTCCTAATGGGATGTTTGGCCTCATAAAGGAGCCTAACATTGTATGTACATTGCTATGACTCTCCTGCTCTTTGCTTCCTATCCCTTTTTCGTAAACTCTATAGTAAGCCAAACTGGGACTGGGAAAAAATCCTCTTTGCTTGGGCATTTTCTTGCTAGCTTTCTTTTTCTACATGTCCACCATCTACTTGGCTCACCACACGATTTCTACAATCCCATTAGGCTCGCTGCCCATTCAACACACCGTTGGATGCATTTGATCTGGCTGAACTTGCTGCTCACTCATACATGCAACTGTCCTGTTTCAGCTACCTTTCATGGACACAGGGATGAATTTCATCAGCCTTCCAACATGGACTAAAGACCAGTGGCTCTTTTCTTTTGTCTTTTTTTGAGGCTTTCCTGTTTTGCTACATGTGACCCTGTTTTAAGTTCTGAGTCCTTCGCTCTCTCTTGGTCCTCTCTGACCCACTGGGTGGGAGGATCTTGTGCTTTGGGCTCTCCTGCTTCTCCTCTATGCATGTGTGTGTGTGTGTGTGTGTGTGTGTGTGTGTGTGTGTGTGTGTGTGTATGTGTGTGTGTGTGCATGTGTGTGTATCCGGACTTTTCCCTATGTGAGGAAGATGTTTTTTCCATCTTTTTTCCCCTTTTCTAGCTGGGCTAGGAAGAAGGAGAATTTCCTTAAGGCTTGAGTCTTCCTGCTAGCCTTCCTTCTGAATCTTAACTCTTCCTAAAATAAGCCTTATAATTCATAATTTGCCATTCTCTGAGTCCTCATTTTCAGTTATTTCCTAACTTGGACAAAGATCCAAAAGTTGTCGTCCACAGGCCTGGGATCTCCTGAATCTGTACGGAATTAAAGCCATTCCTGCACCTAAAATCCTGCATCAATATCATCAAATTAGGTCCTTTTCACAACTTGTTATATTGGTATGTGATAGACAGGCTACGTGAGTCTTAGAAATTAATGTGATTCACTCAGTATTATACATTACTGAGGACAGAGAATTTGCTTCCTACCTCCCAAAGTGGCACACTTTTCTTTATTTGTGATATTAAAAATCAGAGGTCTCTAGGAGTCAATCTGGCAAAATGAATGTGGAGAGCCTTTAGAGCATAAGGAACATGATGGAAAATGGCAGCTGACATTGATCTTCTTTTCCAGAAGTAACAAGGAGTAGAGGATGCCAGGTCAAAAGCCTCATCTTAAAGGCAAGACACTCTTAGCTTTTAAAAGGTGATTGATGGTCTAGACATTAAGGAACACAAGCCAAAAATTTAGGAGTTACCCTTGACATTTTCTCTTTCTTCTCCCCCCCCCCACCAACCCACATACCAAATCCCAGAAACTCTTTGTTATGTTTGAGTGTGAAATCCCCCACAAAGGCTCATATATTTAAATACATAGCCCCAGCCAGTGGTGCAGTTTTGGAAGATTACGGAACCTTTGTGGTTGAAGCATGACTCGTAGGCATGTGTTCCTGGAGGCAGACCTTTGAGAGTCACAGCTCAGAACTGCTTCTTTTCCAATCCCTGCTTCTCGGCTGGTTTGTGTGAGAAGCCCCACCGCGAAGCTCCCTTCACTGCAGTCAGAAGCCAGTCCCAGCTGCCACACCTTCCCATCCATGAAACCGTGAGCCAAAATAAACCTCTCCTCCCTGAAGATGTCTGTCAGGTATGCTGTCATAGAAACTAAAAAGTAACTAATGCATTCTCCCTTGAAGGGATGACCAAAACTTGACCATCTTTTTTTTTTAATTTCTTTTTTGTTCTTTATTTATTTGAGAGCAACAGAGAGTGAAAGAGTAAGACAGAGAGAGAGAGAGAGAGAGAGAGAGAGAGAGAGAGAGAGGGAGGGAGAGAACGGGTGCTCCAGGGCAGCCAGCCACTGCAAATGAACTCCGGATGCCTGCTTCCCCTTGTGCATCTGGCTAACGTGGGTCCTGGGGAATTGAGCCTCGAACTGGGGTCCTTAAGCTTCACAGGCAAGTGCTTAACTGCTAAGCTATCTCTCCAGCCCTTGACCATCTTTTTATAACATAGTGCTCCCAAGCCTCTGTCTTGATCCCTTGATCCTACATACACCTATTTAAAGGGTCTTCCTTGTTCTTCTTTCTATCCTTAGTCTGGGTTATCTAGGTCTTTTTTACATTTCGTTTTGCAAAATTATTAAGCAATGATTTGATAAAAGCTAAAATTCTGGCTATTTATGGCAAGAAAAGATTTTAATTATGTGAATTTAAAAAGGGAATTATGACCAGAATTTTATTTGAAATACCCAATTGTCCAATAAAATAAGATAAGCTATTTGATTTAAAATGTGAACAAAATGTTTACAAAATACTTCATTTTGAAGATATTCAAGATCCTAATCCATATGAAAAAGAGAAACATTACAAATATGCAAAGAAAAACATTAGAAATATGCAAAGACCACTTGTTTTTCATTATGAAAATGTATAACTTAGCAGGCATGATGTATTGCATGTCTGTGTGTTTTTCTGTGTAATATTCACATGTACATGTTCTGCTGTGCAACAAATGTGACAAACGCACTATCCTAAAACATTCATTTCTGATCTCATTATTGTTACAGGAGTCTCCGTGGATTTTCTCTTTTGAAATCTCATCATGTCTGAGTCATGACTTCAGCCAAAGCTAGAATCTTGTCTGAACATTGGATAAGGATGAAATCTGCTACTGAGCTCCAGTGATACTTGACACAATTGACCTCAGTAGATATTGATTTGGGGGTCTTTTGCCATCCATCATCTATTTGCACAAGAGTCTCTCCATTAACAGCTTGCTTCATAAAAACCCACAAGCCAATTATAGGACAATATTTATCATCAAGGTGTAAATTGTGACCTTGTCACCTAAGCTTAGTCATTCATATTGACATGGCATCATTTTGACCTACAAGTCCCGTTGTCATTCCAGGGAAGGGAATGATCACACAAAGGTGTGAATACAAGCATGTGGAATCTTTGGAGCCATCTGAAAACCTGCCAGCCCACAACATGGTCTGTCAAAAAAAAACCCTCATATCCAGAACAGTAAGGAATTCTACTACTCAATCAAAGGGGCATATGGCACAATTAAAGTGCAGGAAAGCACGTGGGTAGGCATTTCTCAAAAGAAACATCTGATAATCAAATGGCACATGAGAAACGCCTCCCCATTAGTCATCAAGGAAATTCAAATAAAAACCACAGAGAGCTTCGAATACACACCCACCACAATGGCTAAGTTTAAGTAACTGACAATACGGACTATTGTCCAAGAAGCAAGGGCACAAGAACTCTCATTACCTGTGGAGTAGGAGTGGTACAACCACAATGGAAAACACTTTGGCAATTTCTAATAAAGTTAAACACACACCTACTCTTGGCCCAACAGTTCTACTCTAAGGTGTTTCTTCTCTAGGAGAAACAAATGCATGTGTTCACCTGCAATGATTTTCTTTTTTATGGCTGTATTTTTAGACCCTAGAGTGAAGCCTATCCCACAGCACTCACTCACTTATTTAGAAATGAACTGATAAGTGATTCTATTGTTACTATGGTGTAGTGTTTAACCTGTTGAGTTCTACCTAAGATAACTTAGATTTCTTCTCCTGTCTTAACTTCTCCCATCCTTTTCATGTATTTATATCACAATTAAAACTATATATATATATGAAGTACCATATATACATGGCATGATTCTGGTGTATAGTCAATGGTATTGCATAGCAAAGTCAAATGTAGAGCTTATTAAAACCACAGAGACAGTTTCTGATTCACCTGTTTTGGAATAGGCCTGTGAGATTTCATTTTAACAAGTTCCCTGATGGGAATTATTTATGATGCTGCAATAATGTAAACAGACAATCTTAGGCAAATAGTGGCAGTGACTTGACCTTTTATCCCTTTGGGTATTGTTATGTTTGCCCTCTGATTTGCACTTCTCGATTTTGTGGTTGTTGTTTGTTTGCTTGCTATTTTCTGCTTTGTCCTCCGAACTTTATCTTGGAAAGTTTGGCAGAAGATGAGTGTGTCTGGAGCACACATTTGTATTTAGATTGGAGACTGCGGAAGTGTCTGAGTTTGCACTGTCCTTGCATGGTAATTGACTGGCTGACATGTTGGATCAGGTTCTCTAAAAGCAAGTTTTAAAAGGAGATTCTCATGATCATTTAATATAAGCAACTATCCAGGTGACAACTTGGTGGGATGCACTTAACAAAGTACAAAAGGGCACCATGCCAAGCAAAAGTTGAGATTCAAGGCAAAATTCTAGCACTGGTCAATTCTTTGAGGAGAGCTCTGGGGTGAGAGATATGAGTTGGGCTTATAACATTGATTTCAGTTGTTCATTAGTTAAAATTCTCTTGAAAACTTGAAACTGGTCCTACACACTTGCACACCAAAGCTCTCTTTGGGGTGAAGAACAAGGAAATTCAAGTGTCTTTGGAAGAGAGTCTGTGTACTAACTCTTAGAAGCAAAAATGCACTAAGCCTTGGATGTAGGTTCCTAAAGGGTTAAAAGGAATCTGGAGGAGGGGGATTGGAGAAGAACCTGAAATGTCAGCTCCAGAAGAACTGGGAAGTTTCCTTTAAGTATCTTCTTATAGTGAGGATGTTGGGAAGGGGCATAACTATATATGTATTCTCTTCTCTTTAGCTTCCCCCCCCCTTTTTTTTATTTTAATCTCCAGCTAAGTCTAGAGTCCTAGCAAAGGTGTACAACTTACGGCCCCACAAGCTTCTTCCAGCCCAGGATGGCTAAGAATATTGCCCAACACAAAGTTATACACCTACATAAAACATCCTGAGATACTATTTCACAATTGTTTTGGAAACTTGATTGAATGATTCTTGAATGTGGACTTTGCAGAAGAGAAGGTGACGTCACAATGTCAAAAGCATAAATAATCCTGTTAGTATCTAGAGATACACTACTTTCTCATTTTCAAAGAAAAATAAAAATCTCATCACCTGTTCGGTGATATGAAGTTGTTCAAGTCAGAAATGAGCAGGTTAATAACTCAGTGGATTTGGGAGCATGACCTTCCTCACTGGAGGGGATTAAGGGGATGAAGCAATGCTTGGTATTAGTGAAAGGCTTGGAGTAGGTTATCAGTGAATCACCTGGGTGGACCTAAGGCGCATTATTAAAAACAAGCTGAAGAAAGACTGAGTCTGGAAGTGAGGAAATCAGGATCTGTGGCTTCACATTCCTCTGAGACATGAACCTGGACCTGAACTTGTCCAGACACAATCACCCTAGAATTTTTTTCTCGTTTTTTTTAAAGTCTGGAAATCTATGTCAGGATCATACAAGTTCAACCTGGTCCCAATCATATGTTAGGATTCTCCTGTGATATATGAAGAGTAGTTCAGAAACTTGTTTAGTTATATTCAAACATAAAATATGACAACTTAATGTGAGGCAGTTATCACTTTTATTTGTTTTTGAAAGATAGAACTTTGTTTCTTGATGATTTTTTTTTTGTTTTAAGTTGGTACTTTTGGCTTCCTATGTGAATGGAACACTTTTCCCAATACTTAGAAATTCTTCTAGTTGAGGCTGTTATATCTTAAAAGTTATTACACTTGACTCTTGTCAAAATAACATTTTCAAGTTGAATTTGAACAAAGAATAATAATATAATAATAGTAATAATATTGTTTTAGCAATTTGCTACATTGAAGAATTATAGAGGGGTGGGAGAGGTGGTTTCTTTGGTAAAGTGTTTGCTGTTTAAGCATGAAGACCTGAGTTTGGATCCCCAGAACCCAGTTAGAAGCCATGCATTGTGATGAGTGCCTATCATCCCAGCACTGGGGAGGCAGAGTTAGGAGGATCTCTGTGGCTGGCAGGTTTGCTGATTAAGTAGTCTAATATGAATAAATGGACTCCAGTTTCAGGGAGAGACCATATCTCAAGAAATAAGATGGAGTGAGATGGAGAAAGACTCCCAACCTCCACCTCTGGGTTCCAGACTCCCATGCACACATGTCCATATTCGCCTGCATACATGTGAACATGCACACACATATACACAAACAAAAATACTGAGAAATTATTTCTGGCAAAATATGAGTGTATAAGATAAAAATAATGCTACCTACCTCATTGTATGGGTAAATAAAACATGAAATAGAGAGCATGCTGTATTGTGGCTGTTTAAAATATTTGTTTCCTATTCTCCATTTACCCCAAATCTATTCACAGTATCATCCAAACCATCTTTTTGCCCTGGTATATAAAACATCATTATAAAAGGAGTTTTATCCCCTTGTAAGTCTGTACAAAACTTAACATAACTAAATAGCATGTCCCATTTATTACCTTATCCATCCCAGAATCTAGGGTAAGCATAATGTAAGTAGGACAACTGAGAGATCACTTAGAGAGCTGCATTTTACGTTCAGAAGTTTTTAAACTTAAAAATATCTTCTGTACATATGTTATGATGTGTTGATTGATGTGTGTGTGTGTGTGTGTGTGTGTGTGTGTGTGTGTGTGTGTGTTCATGTGTGTGAGTATGGGTGTCCTCAGGCTACAGCGTGTGTGTCGGGAGGTTGGAGGGCAACCTTCAGTGATAGTTCTCACTTCCTACCTTGTGGAGGCAGGCCACTTGTTGGTCACTGTTGTGCAGCCCTGTCTAGCTGGCTCTTCAGCTTCAGGGAATTCTCTTGACTCCATCTCCTGTCTTGCAATAGGTGCACTGGGATGACAGCTATGAACTCCCAGGTCTGTCGTTTTGTGGGTTCTGGTGATTTGAACTCAGGTTATCAACACTTAGTAAGTGCCTTTATTCCCTAACCATCTCCCTAGCCCCAGAGAAGTTTTATTTATTTAGTAAAAAAAAAATAAGCAAAGCACACTGAACAATGTGAATTGTGAAAATATACTAACATTACTGCTAGGGGTATTTAGCAAATCTGACTCCATTGCCCCTTTTGTGCCAGACTTGCCCTTTGCCTTTGGCTTTCTTCTCTACCACTGTTCCTTAGTGCTGGCAGAGTTTGAGAGAGCCAGTCAGGATGGGATTGGACAACTCTGCCACTCTCTGAAATCTCACTCAGCATTTGTGTGGACTCAAAGTAAAGCAGTAATAGAGTCCAGGATTGGCAGCAAAATCTCACTCTGCAATTCTAAGGGGGTGTCCCCAGTGTGAGAAGGAAGAGGGCACTCTTTCCAAGAGAGCTGATGCGTGACTTTGAGGAACAAAAGGAGGGCTGTGGATTCTTGTTCTCAAAGAACCCTAGGAAACAAAGAGAGGTGACAATTAGAGAGGAAGATATCTGAGAGTGGAATGACTAGTTGTCCAAAAGTATTATTACATTTTATAAAATATTTTTGATTGCAAAGGAATGAACGGTTTTGTTATACAATTTAAGTCAACACAATAATAAAATTACAAAATAAAAAAAGCAGTGCAGTTTTTTTTTCAGAATTTTTGCATTTCATATCAAACAATGTTGAAAGGAAACAGGACATACAAGGTGTGGAGGGAAAAAAAAAAACCCTCAAGATATTAAAACTCATGGCAAAAATATACATGAATGCTAAAGATCCAAATGGCAAAACCTCTAACAGCAGAAGGGTTGTCAATAAAAAGATGAGGGGTAGATTGCAAGAATTCAGGAGAATTTACAGTTTTATGAGGTGTGTTCAGCCCCCCTGGCCTGCAGAATAAAACAGATGTTTTAGAGCTCTCACAGCAAGACAATTGGGATTATACAGACCTGAATCTCTTCTCTATTTTTGCCTAGTCTCCCCTGGGGCTGCCCCAATGACAAAGTCTTATAGTAAGCTGGAGGAAATAGCTTGGGAAGTCTCCAAGATTAACTTCAGTCCCAAAATTTTACTAGAAGAACGTTTAGAGCCACCAGAAGTGTCAATTTCATCATTTTCATAACTTATGACACAGGGGATATAGGTCAAAGCCAACAGAAGGAACAAAGAGGTCAAGTACTATGAAAGGTGGAGGAAAAAGGACTTCCAGCTGTGTTCTCTCCGAGAAGGCTGAGGATGGTACCTGCTTCTAGTAATATGGGTAGGTGACAAGATTCAGGGAGGTTTGCCCACCAGATCAAGGTTGGTCACTTAACTCCAGTAACTGCCTGGGTACAACTTGGTGCCTCCAGAGGTAGAAAAAGTATTGTGTGGCCGAAGGTCCCATCATAAGTAACACCACTGTCATGGACATCTGGTCTGATCCAAACATTACTATAAACACAGACCCTCTTAGCAGAGGGTGCATTCCAGCACTTATTGGAGGCCTCCTATGAGCTGGGCACAAAGGGATAACTCTTGCTTTGCACGAAGTTAACTCTTTATTACATACTCCTACAAAAATTTCAGATCAAGTGAAGTGAAAATGTGGAGTGCCTATTCAAAAAGTATTACAGGGAAGGGAGAGATGGCTCATGGATAAAAGCACTAAAGTCTAAATAGTGGGGTTCAGACAGACCCATGTAAAGCCAGACACAAATAGCATGTGCATCTATAATCCCATTACAGATGGTGATGGACAGTGTAGTCAGGAGGATTCTGAATTTGTGGGACAGCCAGTCTGGCATCCACAGTGGAAGCCAATGAAACCTTCTCTCAACAAGTTTTTTTTTTTTTGTTTTTAATCTTATTTTATTTACTTTTTTTGAGGTAGGGTCTTGCTCTGGCTCAGGCTGACCTAGCATTTACTATGTAGTCTCAGGGTGGCCTCAAACTCCCAAGTGCTGGAACTAAAGGTGTGCACCACCACACCCAGCTCTCAAACAAGTTTGAAAGTGAGGATATAAACACCTATGCACTTTAGTATGCAAACATCTGCCACCACCCCAGTGCAGTTTGCACACACACACACACACACACACAGAAAGAGAGAAGTATCATAAATTTTGTTTTCACCTAGTCAAGAAGATGACAGGTGACCGTTAAGTCAAGTGGTGCTTCTAAGCAAGGAGACATAGACTAAAGGTCCCATGCTCATGAAACCAGCCTTACAATTCAACATCTATCAGAAGAGATCAGCAAGAGTAAGGTTATAAAATCATGTGGGAAGAGGTGGAGCAAGTGGAACATATCTTACCTATGTCATTATATACACATGAGATTTTCAAAATCCTCCTAACTATGGAATTATAGACATACAAAATAGAATGACAGAATAATCTCCACTTTACCCAATATCCAGATCATTTTTTACCAAGTCATTGCATCTTGTGTTTGTGTATACTCCCCCATTTCTTCACCTCGTATTTCTAAGCAAATTCCAGACATTGGATCATTTCAATCCATAAATAGCTCTTTCAATGGTAAGAACTCTTTGAAAAAGCATATGACCAATTTAAATCTGAAACCATATATATACATGTGTATGTATGTATGTGTGAATATATATATATATATATATATATATATATATATATATATATATATATGTGTGTGTGTGTGTGTGTGTGTGTGTGTGTGTGTGTGTGTGTGTGTGTATATATACCTTATTTTAATATAGCCATATATTTTGCATATTTTCAGTGCTCTTAATGTATTGGGTCTAGGGAGAGAGCTGTGTGGACAAAAACGCTTATCGTAAAACTGTGATGAGCTCATCTCCAGATGGAGATCTCCAGTTTGGATCTCCAGAATGCATACAAAGACAGATGCAGTAGCATGAGTGTCTGTAATCACAGCACACCTCTGGAGAGATGGGAGGCAGAAAAAGAATATCCTCGGAAACCCACAGGCCAACAAAACTGACATGTGCAACTGTGAACAGATGTCTTTCCTCAAACAAGGTGAAAGGCCAGATCAAAACTACAGGCTGTCCTCTGACCACTACATACACGCTGTGCCACATGCATGCCTATAGTCACAAACATGAGCACACACATACTCACAAATGTGAAAGCTTCATCTCTGTGCTGGGGAGATGGCTTAGCAGTTAAGGCATTTGCCTGCAAAGCCGAGGGACCTTGGTTCAACTCCCCAGGACCCATGTAAGCCAGATGCACAAAGTGGCACATGCACCTGGAGTTCATTTGCAATGGCTGGATGCCCTGGCACGCCCATTCTGTCTCGCCCATTCTGTCTCTCTCTTTCTCCCTCTCCCTCTCCCTGTTTCTGTCAAATAAATAAATAAATAAAATATGAAAAAGTAAATAGAGAAAACATATTTAAGGCACCATATGACACTTTATTTCTCTATTTACTTAGTTTTTGTCTACTTCAAAAATCATATTGTAAGAAAATTAGGTTGAATGCAATTTATCTGTATTAGTAGTTATTTCTATTACAAAGAAATTCTGCATTAGAAGTTGGCTGAAAGGTCCAGGTATGTATTTTAAAATTGCTTTCCAGAGTTGAAAAATAAATTTTAGATAAGGTCATTCTTTACCTCACTGAAGCTAGGAGGAATTCTAGAGGGAACATAATTTGTCCTTACTTGTAAAACACACTTTTTAAAATATTTTTGTTCATTTTTATTTACTTATTTGAGAGTGACACAGAGAGACAAAGAGGGAGAGAGAGAGAAATTGATGGGGGGGGGGAGAATAGGGGCACCAGAGCCTCCAGCCACTGCAAACTCCAGATGTGTGTGCCACCTTTGTGCATCTGGCTAAGATTGGTCTTGGGGAATTAAGCCTCGAACCAGGGTCCTTAGGCTTCACAGGCAAGCACTTAACCACTAAGCCATCTCTCCAGCCCAAGACACACATTTAAAAAAATTATTTAACTAATTAACTAATTAATTGTCCATTTTATTTTTGGAAGTGTGTACACAGTTCTGTGGTCAAATGTACCTGTCCCGTGGCCATGTACCAGGGGAGAGTGTTGGATGTCTTTTATCATACTTCACATTTACTTCTATGAGATAGAGACTATCACTGAACTGAGTACTTTGGTTTTATTTAGATTTTCTGACAATAAAGATTCAGGATCCTCTTGCCTCCATCTTCCTCAGCCCTGTGATCTCAGGCATCTGTAGCCAAACCCAACTTTAAAAAATATATTTGAGAGAGAGAGAGGGAGGGAAAGAGAGAAGGAGAGAGGGAAAGAAGGAAAGAGTGAGAGAGAGGCAGATAAAGACTGGGAACACAAGGACCTCCAGCCTCTACAAGAGAACTCTAGGAGCATGTACCCCCTTGTGGATCTGACCTAGGTGAGGAATCAAAGCTGGATCCATTGGTTTTTCAGGCAAGCGCTTTAAATGCTGAACAATCTCTTCAATGCCATGCCCAAGTTTTACCTGGAAGCTGGTCACTGAACTCATATCCTTACACTTTCACAGCACTGAGCCACCTCTCTAGTCCAAACATTCATACATTTTATTTTTAGGGTGGACAAAATGTATCTTCAAATAAAAGAAATGCATACTAATTCTATTTGCTGTCTTTTTGTCTTAATTCTTTGTGTGCATTTCTGAAAGGCCTGGCTCTCTCTCCACACTTTGAAGCCTGCCTTTATCTGAAGCTAATAGCAAACTGAGACGGTGCCCCACCTCCTCCAGTCCAGGGGAAAACAGGGAACCCTCCTGAAGATTGCTGGCTCCTTGTTCTGCTGGCTGCCGTAGACCTGCTACTGTGTGGCGTCCTAGAATCACTAGCGCAACCATCCATGAGTCCTACAGTGCTGCGCTGAGTGTCTCCACTTTCCATGGTTCTTTCTATAATCTGCTTTCAGTCAGCTCCATTTGAGAAACAGACTATTTCAAGCTGCCCTTTGACAAGTATGGGACATGTTCGCAGTGAGCTTGTCTTGACAGGGGTGGAAAGTTGGGCTCTGTTCCAGAGAGTCTCATAGGGCAGTTGGCAGTGGGCTGCATGCTGTTATCTTTCTCTGAAGATTCTGATATCTTGTACCAAATGGTATTCAAGATTCTCACACCATCATGGCCGCATAGTGCTTACCACACACTCCATATACTCTCTCTGTGCTTTAACGCTCACGCAGGGGGTAGCCGATGGCCAGCTCCATTCAAAGTGCTCCCATCCTTGCTGCCCGAGGGTCCCTTGGGTCTTCCGTCCAGCATAGAGCATGCTCACCCTGGTAAACTTGAAAGCACTAGATTCAACCATCAACTGTACTCATTGCCCCTGGAACACGGTCAGAAGCAATGGTGCCCACCTATACTTCTTGGTTGTCTGTTGCTATTTTTGGGCACCTTTGTCAATGGGAGGTGTCATCCAAGAGCCTCAGTGAACAGGCTGGCTTTGGGTTGTGCAGGGGGGCTAACCATGGTGGTAAAGAGCTCCTTTCCTCTTCTGGGTCCTTCCTAAACCTTCTGGGTCGCCTTTGATCAAGTGGGACCTGGTGGGTTAGGGTGGGAAAAAATAAGTGTTTAAACAGGAACTTGCCAAAAGCATTTTATTTCTTTGGACACTTATCATCCTATATAAAGATGAACTTTGTGTTGAGTTGAATAAGCCCACACAGTATTTGAAAAATACAGTTATTCTACAAGTATGAGTGACAATTTTGTAAAAGATAGCTAAAGATATAGCAAATTCCTGAATTTTACTCTCTTGAGGAAAGCATTTTAATATTTAAACAACATTTCCCTCACAAGCTCATACATATTAAAGCACAGCTCTCCATCTAAAATATACATCTGCAACTTAACTAACCTGAAACATGCCAATATTTTGTTGTATACAACTTAATTAAACCTAGATGAATTCTGAATAAAAGTAGCCAGCACATTAACATTTTATAAATTAAACCATATTTATATTAAACAAAGGAGACTCGGATCTTTTTAAACATTGTATTGACATTTTTCATACATGTACATAATGCATCTTGATAAAAATCCCTCCCCATTAACTTCTTTTGTTCGCCCTGCAAGTCCTTCTTCCATTGAATCCCTTCTTCCCAACTAGTCACACATCTATTCTTAAGTCTTCTTTCCTTCACTCCATCATTTATGATGACATGTGGATGGACCCAGTCTCGTTCAGGTATTAGCCGCTGTGAAGTTATGACTGGGCAGCCAATTTATGTCTGGAAGACATGGTACAAAGCATTCCTCCCCATCCTCTGGCTCTTACATTCTTTCTGCTCCCTCTCCTGCCATGTTTCCTGAACCATGGCCGTTGGGGCGGGGGGGGGATGATAAAGATGTCATATTTACTGCTGAGCTCTCAATAGTCGCTTCTTTCAGCTGTTTGACAAGATTTGAGTCTCCCCAGCTGTCACTGACATCTGGAAACAGAAGCTTCTCTGACAGAGGATAGGTGCCTCACTAGCATGTTGGTAGAGACGTAAGTATTTATAGGGTGGCTTGATGGACAGTTTATCAGTTCACTTGAACAATGAAACTTAGCTCTTAAACTAAACCCGTGAAAGACCCAGTAAGTGCAGCTTCATTGTCTAGCTGTACAGCTTAGATCTATTAGACTCTGGGAAAGTGGGCTGGAGAGATGGATAGCTCAGCAGTTAAAAGACACTTGGTTACAAAGGCTGAAGGCCCAGGATCAGCTCCCCAGTACCTGTGATGTAAAGCCAGATGCTCAAAGCAGCTCATGTTCATTTGCAGTGGCAGGAAGTCCTAGTGCACCTATTTTCTATTCTCTATCTGTCGCTCATAAAAAAAAAAAAACAACTTTTTTTCTAATTTGGGCAAGTTACACCATGTCTCACTGGCTTCCTTAGATAATGGTCGTGGAGCTTACCTGAGTGGCTGGCTTTTTAAAAGTGAGTGAGAGGGCTGAGGAGTTGACTTGGTGGTTAAGAGCACTTGCCACTTAAGCCTGAAGGCCTCTTAGGCAAGAGGCCTCCAAGTTGTACTCTCAGGATCTATGTAAAAAGATGGGTATGGCCATGCACAACTGTAACCTCTGTTGGTAAGGAGTGGAGACTGGAGAATCACAGGGTGTACTCATTGACTGATGGCCGCTCTGAGTTGAAGGAGACACCCTGTGCCAAGGAAAAGAATATCCAGATGAGTGACGAGGAAAAGACCCTTGGCATTCTCTTCTGGCCTCAACACCAGTGTGAATGTGGCTCATGCATCTTCACACGCATGTGCAAACACATCACACAGATCACACACAAACTGAATGAGTGTGATAAGTGTGTCTGTCTAATTTAGGATGAACATTAGGTGTTTAGAATGCACACTGGAGAGATAGCAGAGTGGTTAAGTCATTTGCCTACGAAGCCCAAGGATCCAGGTTCAATTCCCCAGGATCCAAGTGATCCAGATGCACAAGGTAGCACCTGCATCTGGAGTTCATCTGCAGTGGCTAGAGATCCTTGTGTACTCAATCTCTCTCTATCTGCCTCTTCCACTCTCAAAATAAATAAATAAATAAATAAAATTTTTTTAAAAAGATTTTAAAAAGTAGTTTGGAATGACCCTAGAACAGTAGCATTGCACCACACTCAAGTGTAGTCTATCATGACACGCTGGCTATGGGAACTGGAACCCTTCCAAGTCTCTGTATTAAACGTCTTGTTTTAAGATTAAAGGATCCCAATATTGAAGTAGAAATGGGCATTCTTCATTGATCAGGATCCTTGTACTCTCATCTGAAATGAAGCTGTGTGCCAGAGGCACATCTGCACACTCTTATCACACTTGCCGGGAGCTGACATCACAGAGAAAGAGCCCACTACAAATTTTTCCTGCGCCAGAGGCCATAGCTTGATCTGACTGAAATAACTGACCAAACCAAAAGTCAGAAGGTCTAGATTTTATTTCTAGAATACATTGACATCTTTATATTGAGCACTACTTCTTCTGAATTTGTCTTGAACTCTGATGTGTCTAAACTACTGCTTAACCTCGTTGAACTATATTTCATCTTCAAAACAATGGGAAAAAAGGAGTTATTGCAAAAGACTCATGACAACATGAGAAAACCTCTTCCTTGTCTGTTGGCCAGTGCTGCAGCGCTCCAGGGTCCTTGAAATCATTTAGGTGCATGTTAAAAGTTCAGCTCCTACCAGTGTCCTATTCTGTCTGTGTCCATTGGAGATGAAAGGAGATTTGTCTTTTGTTTTATTTTTATGCATTTATTTGACAGAGAGAAAAAAAGGTAGAGAGAGGGGTGGGGGAGAGAGAAAGAGCACACCAGGGCCTCTAGCCACTGGAACTCTAAATGCATGTATCACCTTGTGCATCTGGTTTATGTAGGTCCCGGGGAATCAAACCTAGGTGTTTTGGTTTTGCAGGCAAAAGCCTTAACTGCTCAGCCATCTGCCCAGCCAGCGATCTGTCTTTTTAACAGAGCCAGTTGTATGTGGTCTTCAGTGGAGCAGACTTTGAGGCCATGTTGTTGCACCCTCTCTTTGTCAATTGGTCATCTGAACAGCCACTGCCTTTCTTCAGTGGCTTGGTGACATAGGTGTCTGGAGAGATGACGCAACAGAAGGAGGCTGTTTGCGCACACTGCACAGCCTTCGGCACTCCACTCTGCCTGGTAGACAAGCGCTCCGTGTCATCATTCTCTTCACCCCACGTGACTCCTTCTAAACAACTGGCCTTCGGATGTTTCCAAGCAAGGTGCTGATTGAGGTGTTCATGTTCTCAAGTTGATCTCTGGGGGTTTCATGGCAACTAAAGTTAACACCAGGCTTTCTAGGAGATCATGCCCCTTCTCCCTCACTGAGTAGGAGATTTGTCTTTTCCTCCCACACCATCTATTTTGGTATTCAACACCAGCCCTGATGAATGTCTACTAACTCCAAACCAGCTTTCAAGTAATTTACTGTACTCTGTTCTAGCAAAACTCAGAGAAACCAACCCGAAATACCCTGGATGCTAAATTTCCAAGTAACAATGATATTTCATTCTGTGACTGAACACAGGTCGAGTTTCCCTGAGGCTGGATTATACAGTTTATATAACTCCATAAAAATGGCACCTCTGGCCTTCCATAGTCTGACTGTGGGTGAGAAAAGCAGAAAGGAAAGAGGAGCTCCCTGGTTCTTGATGGTTGTTCTTTCCAGCCTTTTTTGTTTGTTTGTTTGTTTTTTGTCTTTCTTTCTTGTTTCCCATCATCTCTGCACTCTCTCCTTCATGGCTCTCCACCCCTGACATCTCATTTTGGCTTTAACCATATTACCTTCACACCACTGTTCTTTCTGGACTTACTTCTCTGATTCTGTCTTTCCTTCTTTAACATATTCTTGAAGTATCTGGGTTGCTCTCCACTTTGTCTTTTTTTTTCTCTCTCTCTCTTCTTGCTTCTTTTCTAGACCATCAGAACTCCCTCCTGACTTTGCAGCTTCCCTGGTAGGTCTTCAGTATACTCAAGGAAAAGGTTGGGGTGGTGTTTCCTCTAAGGGGTTCCCCAGACATCACAGAAGGGGCAGACAGCTTTCTGGCTCCTGTCTGTCGAGTTCCAATCAGGAGGCCTTGTGCTGCTGTGGGTGTCTAAAAGCCACCTTTGCACAAAAAGGATAATAAAAATGTTCAGTCAGACGTTTGAGGCAGTGTTCCAAACTGCTGGCTGCCAATTCCCTAGTTAAGAGAGGCTTGGCTCTGAGCCGTGCAAATTAACCCTTTTCTCTCTGGATCTCCAAGGAGGTGTAGCTACTAAGATGCCTCAAACACACTGGAAAAATGAGGGCTTTGGACCATGAAAGAGAATTTCAGACAGAATGCACATTTCGGTGTTGCAATTTATTTACTTTTTTTTTTTTTCTTTTTCCATTTGGACAACGTGTGTTTAGCTAAATAAGATGTTGGGAAGGTAGGCTGGTCAATGTGTTTGAAAGAAAAACATTGAAGGGTGAGTCTCAGCTTTCCCTGGTTTTTTAATAGCCTTGAAAGTCTTGGTATTTTTGGCGTGTGTGTGTGTGTGTGTGTGTGTGTGTGTGTGTGTGTGTAAGAGAGAGAGAGAGAGAGAGAGAGAGAGAGAGAGAGAAAAGAGAAAGGGGGGTTAGAGATACATAAGTGTACTTTTCATGTGATGTACTAGGCTTTCTCCCAAAGCCCATTCATGTGAGCCTGTCTCTGGGCCACATCTCTATGACGCTAACAAGTCTTGCAAAAAAGAGGGCTAAAGAGAAAGAGGGGACTCCTTCCCAGAAACAAAGTCATCTACGTCCTGATGGCATCATCTCCACAGTTTTCTTTCTGTCTGTGGATTAAGATGACTGAAGCATAAAACATGAAATAATTGCTCACTGACTGTTCACCATAGCAAAATCTTGCACATGATAGATCCAAATACCCCAGGCCCCAGCGAGAGAGGACACAGGAGTCACCATGCTTTGTTTGTTTTGTGACCCACCTAATGGCCTGCATTTGAACCCTGGCTCTGCAAGGTTGTAGTTTTCTTATTAAGTGTCCATATCCTCAACTGTTTCAATTAGGGTCATTATAGAAATGACTTCATGGAGTTCTAGTGAAGATGAAAAGAGACACAAATTAACTGATCATTGTTCAATGAAACCCATCATTTCTATCTATCATTTTAGCATCATTAGTCCAAGGAATGATTCCAAGGTTCCTCTGGGGCCTGATTCACAGAATAGTCACAATTTCATTCTGAAACCAGCAGAGACTCATGTCACTGTATCATGACCAGGAGGGACTAGTGGATAAGCCTACTAAGATGTTCTGATTCCTATCTCATTCTTTGCTAGTTATGAAGTTTCATTGAAAACATTCCACCCTCCTCACCCCAGTACCCAGGATCCTTGTGCCACATTTGGAATTCCCATGTCCAGTACCTTGTTCTCTTTCAGTTTGCTTCTGAAATAATCTCCTTGCATTCTCCTCACCATCCTTTGCCCTCTTGTCTGAGCTTATAAGCACAGTAATAACCTCCAGGGATCATGGATTACAAAATATTTTATAAGGAATCTTATTGATTACTTTAAAAATCACATTTACCACTCTTCTATGAAGCTAGGTAAATTCATGTGGCTATATTATCAACAATGAAATGTTAGAAGAATTACTTTTCTTCTCTTCAAATGTATGAAAGTATTTATTTTCTGTGACTTCCCCTTAATACCTGAAATATGAATCCAATGGCTGGATTTCCAAGACACATCTTGGAGTTCAGTGACATGTTGGCTATGTTTGTTTTGTTTTGAGTACAATTAGTGAATAATGAGCCTCTCCAAACTCAATGGTGTATAATGTGATTGAATTTATCACGCCTGACTGTTCTGGAGCTCAAAAATCAAATGGATACAACAGGAATGCTGGTCTTACCTTTACCTATGAGGCTTCATAATGTCTGGGATCTCAGCTGTGAAGATTTTGATAGCTCAGTGCTGGAGTTACCTGAGAGATTTTTAAACTAAATAGCCAGTAAAATAGGATTATTTCAAGGTTGGACTCTGGTATGACAGCAAAACATGACATTTTATGTATTTGGATTTCTTTTGGGATTAAAATCAGATTCCCAAAGCAGCTATTACAAGAGATCCAGTCAAATGCTACCTAGTCTTTCAGAACGTATCTGTAGAAATCAACCAATAATCCTGATCCATTCTCCAGCTGGTTTTCAAGTCACCGAGGCTAATAAAAATTCAAGAAGACATTCCCACCTCTTCATTAAAGATTAGCAGAGCTAGACTGTGATCTTGTGGTATGGAACCACATGTTGTGGGCATCACTGGAAACTTTAATCTGCCTGTAGGGTAGAACAAAATGATAGGGGAGGTCAGTCCTTAATAACCAATAAAGTCACTATAACTACTCTAAGATGCCAAACTCGTTCACAGGTGTGTGTGTGTGTGTGTGTGTGTGTGTGTGTGTGTGTTTTAGAAGACATGGACATTAACAATTTAGGTTGCAGATAGGGTGGTTATAAGAGAGTCTTGTCTATGCTGAGAAAGTGAAAGGAACATTTGTCCTGTTCTGACTTTATGTAAGGTATAGTCAAAATGCTGGAAACTGATATAGTGGTTAAAGGCCATAAATTTTATTCAATGGATAGCTTGCCATGAACAAAAATGAAAGGAAACAACAACAAACAACAAACAATCATCAGGGAAATAGATGCAAATTAGTGGGCAAAATTCAACATCAAGTCCACGGGAGTCATTAGATTAATGGCATTCACTTTTGTTCAATTGCTTCAATTTAGTTTTTTTCCAGATATTTATCTTTGCAGAGAGCAGTTACCTCTGCTGAAATGGCTCCACGGTGTTTCCCACCAAGTGGTGTTGCTGACGGTGGACCAGCACGTTCTGATCCCATTTTTGGAGCTGGAGCAATCTAAACTTGTATGGAGAAAGCCTTCATGGGTTTGTGTTGGCATGGCAGAAGTGTAATTACACACATGCAAATACACAAGGGAGGAATGGAAGGTTTTTCCCCATTGACTTGGAAAAGTCAGTGGTTTTGACCTGCAGTGCCTGAATGAAAGATCCAGGCTAATTACGGGATGGAGTGTTTGAACAGCCATTTCTTTACTGAATACTCCTAGCACATTTATAAGTTTAATTTTCTTTGGGTTCTGTGAGTTTCATGACTTTCTGTGCAGAAATCTTTCAACTGCAGAGAGCACATCCATATTTATCAGGCGTAGCTTGATGAATGACGTCCCTGTATTCTCAGGATGAAGGAACAGGTTGCCTTGGCTACACCCACATGATTGTTTCTATCTGTCAGTCCTCCATTTCCAAAGATATGTGTCCATGCTCGAGTCACTTTTACCATCACGCATTCTCTGTGGATTTCTTGGCCCCTACTGCCCATCTTATTTTTATTTTTACTTTTTGTTGTTGTTGGGGATTGGTTTTGAGCATGTCAGGCAAACACTCTACTCCTGGGCTATAGGTCAATCTCTGTTTTGTTTTATTAACTGATAGTTTTCTATTTCCCGCAGTAAATGTAGCTAATCAACATTCACAGTGAATGAATGAACAATTAGGTCTTGTGACTGTTGTGGATGTTTTTATTTAAAGTTATGGTTAGAGTAGATTTAGTCTGCACTTTGAGCACCACTATATAAATCATCTCATTGCTTCAGTAAAGTGACAGATGTCATTGGCATAAGCACATATTGGATCTAGGCTGAAGTTAGTATATTTGATATTCTGACAACTTTGTCACTCGTTGTTAGAATGAGAGAAGCAATACATAAGAATCTCTAATTTCCATCAACAGAAGGGAGGAAAACAACCATATTTTCAATGTAAAAGATGTTATTAAGTTTAACTCATAAAGAAGCTAGTTCTATGAGCTGGGCATGGTGGTGCACACCTTTAATCCCAGCACTCACTCAGGAGGCAGAGGTAGGAGGATCGCCATGAGTTTGAGGCCACCCTGAGACTGCACAGTGAATTCCAGATCAGCCTGGGCTACAGCGAGACCCTACCTTGGGGTGGGGAGTAGGGGAAGCTAGTTCTATAAGTAGTCATGACAAAAAATGAAACCATGAAATGTAAATAGCATGAATAATGGACTCCCTCCTCACTTCACTTCTCCTCTCTTCTCTCCTTTCCTCAATTTCCCTTTCTGTTCTTCCTCTTATCTTTCCTGTTCCCTGACACTTCCCTCCTCTCTTCATCCTCATTTCCATTCTTTTCTTTCCCATAACTTCTTTTGATCACTTTTAGTAACCACATCTTCCTCATACTCTTTTTATTGCTAAAACTTTTAAAACTTGTATTTTTGATATTAATATGCATTGATTGGTCTTATTTCAATATAAGTTTATACTACACTGATCAAAAATAGCCTTCATTTATTGCTCTTTTTTCCTTTAACACATAACTTAAACCATTTTCATTGTAACAAGTGAGGTGATTCAGAAATGTGTAGGCTGAAAGAGAAAAGTTCACCTCCTAGGTGTCACACCCCCATCTAGCTCTTCCGTACAAATCTTCCAGTTGTCAGGCATTGCACTTCTTCATAGCATGCCCCCCCCAAACACAAGCACGCACGCACACACACACACACACACACACACACACACAGAGTGAGACAGTGACAGAGAGAGAGAGAAAGAGAGAGAGAGAGGCATATCAGGGGGATGCTTATCAGAGGGAGAAACCTGCAGGGAATTATATAGCACTTCTTTGTTTAGATAATAATTAATTCAAATTCTTTTTTGATTTTATTTTTTCTCATGGTAGGGTTTCACTCTAGATCAGGCTGACCTGGAATTCACCATGTAGTCTCAGGTTGGCCTGGAACTCATGATGATCCTCCTACCTGTGCCTCCTGAGTGCTGGGATTAAAGGCATGCGCCACAACACCCAGCGTTAGTATTCTTATAGATGATATTCACACAATTTTTACTGACAATGAAAACAAGAGAACATAACACCCATCAAATGAACTGTATTCTTTTAACTTTACATATAAGCACATAAGCAAAGATTTGATCAAATAGATTAAATAATGCTCTTGGCAAAGTAGGAAGTTACACAATGTATTTCACACTGCTCTTGCTTTATTCCAGCCTATAGTGATAATATTTAAGTTAAAACCTTTACAAATGGAATGACTAGTAACTGGCTATCAAGGCAGTCATAGATCTGAACTGTGTTATTCCTCTTTTTTTTTTTTTTTTTCCTTTCTGATCTCTCTTCTCACAAAATTTTCAACCTACAAAAAACTTACCTTAACAATAGATGAGAATCCTACTGCTTCCTCAGGAAATCAATCCTCCTGTCTCTCCTTTATCCTTTAGCAGGTTAAACATGAATACTCATGGAAAATGTCACTGATTAAAAACCAAGGGGAGGCCTCAGGAGGAGGGCCTCATTGGTGAGACTGCCTTTGACCTTGAGCAGCTCTTTCCATGTCACTAATTCTCCAAAGTTGTTTCCATAAAATCAGAGACTGGTTCTTCAATGGGCTCAGATAGTTTAAACAGCTAACCATTTTGGCATGCATATGTCATAATTTATGGTAAAAAATATTCATCACCTAGAATAAACACGAAATTTCATTCTACTGAAAACTCTTACTTTAGTTTACTGACAGAGTATGAACACATTTTGTTCACAGGTATAGATCTTGTACAGATAGGAAATAGCACCAATCAGAAGCCCATGGCTCAATTAGATAATGTGGCAGTTTTAATGTGAAACAATCAAGATCCTGATACTGTATGAAGATTTATGTTTATAGTTACGTACACAAATAAGTAGATACCTATGTATTTATATAGAAAGATAAATGGATGATAGATGGATGGATGGATGGGTAGATAGACATGTAGGTCGATAATGATATTCTCGGAAGACTTACGTTTATGACTGACAGATGATAGACATAATATGTCTCCTAGATTGAAGAGTTTTTTAAAATGCTCCTTTCTATAATTAAATGACTTCTGACTTTTTAATCCCTCAGTATAAATACCTAGAAATAGTGAACTCCTAAGGATAAGATTACTATGTTGTAGTCTGATAAATTGCTCTAAGCCAAGAGATTTAAAGGAAACTACCTTTCGGAATTTAGTGAAGCAAGTTAACATTAATATCCTATATTACTTCCAGGCACTGTGCTTGCACATATTTTATATTGTCTTTCAAATCTATTTACTTTTCATTAAAAATGAGGATTTGTTCACAAGAAAGTGAATCATTATTCTGAGTTAAAGAATTTGTCCAAGATCTTGGCTGACAAGTGAGAGAGCATGATTTGAAATACCGACTCAGTGTCACAAACATGGAAAAGTTCTATTTACAGAATCAAGTAAATAGAACAGAATTCATGGAAAACTAGATGAGACACAGTGTGTGTGAAACACATGAAATTATGACCTTCAGTCTGTGAGATAACATAAAACTAGGAGTATCAGCCCCAGATCCAAAGGACCTCACACTCCTCTTTGTGTCACGTTATTACAGAACACAAACTAGTTACCAACACGATCCTGTTAATATTTATGAAAAGCTAGACAAATGCATCATGGCAGAGGTAATAAGAATGCATGATGGCCATGGTACATTGCTGGTCTATACTTATTTCATATTCTTTCATCCTGATATCACCTCCAGGTCCTCTGGTCTCACAACAAGTACATACTTGCTATTTTTCTTTAGAATCTAGATCAAGTGGGAGGGCGTGAGTAGATGTGAGTTGTGTGGCACATTAGAAACCGGTGTGTGCTGCCTCTGACATCTTGTCTAGATCTGAGAGATGAGGTAGAGGCTTGTATTTCCTCCATAGCCCGTCAAAAGATGCCACATGGAACCTCGTGTCACTGCCACTTTGTGAAGCTGTGATCATATTGATCACATACAGCCTTGACACTGCTTTTTTTTTAAATTATTTATTTATTTATTTGAGAGCGACCTACACAGAGAGAAAGACAGATAGAGGGAGAGAGAGAGAATGGGCGCGCCAGGGCTTCCAGCCTCTGCAAACGAACTCCAGACGCGTGCGCCCCCTTGTGCATCTGGCTAACGTGGGACCTGGGGAACCGAGCCTCGAACCGGGGTCCTTAGGCTCTACAGGCAAGCGCTTAACCGCTAAGCCATCTCTCCAGCCCAAGCCTTGACATTTCTTCCCAACTACATCTGTTCACCTACTTCTTTCATATAAAATACTCAATGATGATACTTGTTTCAAGATCTTTTTTATTTTATTTTATTTTTTTATTTTTTGAGATAGCGTTTCACTCTAGCTCAGGCTGACCTGGAATTTATTATGTAATCTCAGGGGAGGCTCAAACAGCAATCCTCCCACCTCTGCCTCCCAAGTGCTGGGATTAAAGGCATGTGCCACCATGTCTGGCATCAAGATCTCTTTTTAATTGCACCTAAACAGTGAGAACAGTAATGCAGAACTCTGCCTCAATTGACATCCAAAAGTTGTCCTCTGATCTCCACATATGCACAGTGACACATACACTCTCATATTCACACATAAACACACAAACATGTACATACCTATGTGCATGCACATACATATATACCAGAAAGAAAAAATTTAACAAAATATTAAAGATACATGGAAAAACATAATATGAAGTTATGATATGTAAAAATGGATATTACAATGGAAGTATAACAGGAGTTTCTTTAATTTAAGATTAATTTAAGGGCTGGAAAGAGGGATTAACAGTGAAGGGACTTGCCAATGAATGCTAAGGACACAAGTTTGATTCCCCTGTACCTACATAAGCCAGACAGATACACAAGATGGCAGAGTAGGTTAAAAGTCAAAGGCTATCAAGGGCAAAAGCATTCTATAAATATTTAAGGTCAATAGTTGATTGATAAAATATTCTCTGGTAGTAAGGAAATTATATTGTCATGGTAGATTAAGACCTGAGACTGTTTTATAGTTATAAGCTTGTAAATTAGCCTGCCACAATGTCATGGGTCATAATAAAAGATACTAAACTCTTGAGTTAAAGATGAAAGTGAGTTCCTTACTCATAGCATGAATATTATGCATTCTGGCAACATATCTTCAGTGGTTCCCTGAACCACAGTTCCACCAGGCTACATGAGGATGGTCAAATATCACATGCATGTAATATAGGCTACACCCCAGATGCAATTCTACAGTCGTGAGCCGAGAGATTGCTAATGTCTTACAGTGATGAATAAGCATGACTCTTTTCTACTGTGCTGAGAGAAATCATCTATATCATCTATGTGCTTTAAGACTGTTCTTTGTATATAGATCCTTATAAGCACAGTTCAAAATAAAGGGCAGTGACTGTCTCTGTGTTTCAGACATGAAGAAATGAAATGATCTTAAGTAGAATTGTCTTCCCACACATACAGATACAGTTAATTTTAAATAACTTAATAGTTTGTTACTCCATAAGATGATTCTTTCAACATGTAAAGAGATATTCAAACACAGACTTTTAAAATGTGCTATAACTCTTTCAAGCTCTTATATATATTCAGCAGAGAAAAACTGCTATCCTTCTAAAAATAGTATGCTTATGGAAAAGGATGGGGGACTTTATTATTTCTATTAATTTTTGAGCTAAAAACTGTTCTATTTTGTCTTTATTTCCTCATTAAATAGTGGACGTAGACAAGTGGATGTTTGACAAGGGTGAACATGAAAAATATAAGCTGGATAGGATATCAGAGAAGCCAGATTTAGAATCATACAAAACTAGGGTCTGGTGCAAAACTATAATTACATACTAGATCAAGGTTATTAAAGATTGCTAATCCTTAGGAATATCATCCTTAATGTCAAGATTGCAATGCATATTCTATAAAATTAAATTGCTAGCATAAACAAAATATTTACTGATGCTTGTTTTGTTTAATGCTGAATACATAGTGGTATTTGTATAAATAAAAGATAAATGTCATTTCTTAAACAGAACTGCTGAGAAATAACCTTGCTAATCTGTAATTCATAGTATATATAAAAAAAAAACAAAATCATGTGCAGTGAAAGGTATTTTCTGAAGCTGAACTGAGGCATAAGCTTTGGTAGCTACTTGTGTCAGCTCAGACCACATGTACACCATATTTGTTTTTTCCATGATAAGTTATTTTTATAACAAGGATTGTTGTGTGACTCCAAATGCATATCCAGTACTCACACCCATGTGTTAGAGCACCTCAGGGGTACCAGTAGAGTCCTGTAAGCGTGAGTCTGCACAACAGGATGCTAAATCAGTCAGAGAGTTAATGGCAGTGTATTTTAATTAACTAGATTTTAAAGACCGCTTCTTGAAATACATGCTCCCAGCATGACAGCATGAAATTAGTGATTAAAAGCTGTTGAGGGGGCTGGGGAGATGGCACAGTGGGCAAAATGGCTTGCTGTGCAAGCTTGAGGGCCCAAGAGGGTCTGAGTTCAATCACTAAGCACTCATATAAACAGCTGGGCATGGCCACACATGCCTGTAATTTCAGCCTTGTGGGGAATGGAGACAGGCGAATTACTGGGGCTTGTTGGCCATTCAGTCTGACCAAAAATGGTATCTCAGTGTTTAGTGAGAAATGCCAAATTAAGGAAACCTATAAGAGTGGTAAAGAAGGGCATGCGACATTCTTCTCTTACCTCCACACGTGTACCTATGGTGTGTACATCTGTACACACATGACAGTATACCACAGATACCTTAGTACATCTCTCTCTCTCTCTTACACACACACACACACACACACACACACACACACGCACACACACACCAGTTGATATCTAGACATTTCTAGGTAAATTCTATTTTCACTTGTATCAAAAAGTTAAAAAAAGAAGCAATTACCAAATGCCCGTAAGTGGTTTCATTTTTCTTTCAGTTTTTATTTTTAATTACCCATGTGAATGCTTTTTATTCTATTTACTCTTGAGTCTTACTATATAATTAATTGAAACTGTGAAACTGTAAGCAACATTTCATTTCTAGGAGGTTTAATCCCTCTTCCCTCACATAAATAGATTTGCATTTATGGGTTTGTGTCTTTATATCCATGAGTTTAGTAGGCATAGGAGGAAAAGTGTGTGTGTGTGTGTGTGTGTGTGTGTGTGTGTGTGTGTGTGTGTACTCTCCATGTCCTGTTCACTGAGACCTCACTTATGTAGGGTGGGAGCAGTTTGGCACATTTTCCTCTAAAGAAAACAGACTGTGATGTGAGGAGTGCCTACTTCTTACAAGGCCTCAATTGTGTGAGAACGCCAAGAAAGAAACAAATGCAGTTTAATTGCGTTGGATGCTTAGTGACTAGTTCGCAAATCTTTTATTTGTTTTTAAAAGTGCTGCAGTGGCCCTAAATTTTGTGTGTGCTCAGGGAGATGCAGACGGAGCTTACAGTAGGACGTAGAAGCGAGCCTAATGACCTGGGCCCCCATCAAACTAACAAACTAATATAGGGCTTAAATAAGAGCAGGAGTGGCCAAGGATGTGGGAGACCAGACATTGATTCCTGTTCAATTTTCTCTATGCCTTTATTTTGCCACCAAATGATCTACCACTGAACTCTCTCTACTCTATGCACATACTGTAAAGATGAACAAGTCCATAGGAGATATGAGATATATTGCCCACTTCCAAAACTTGTTTATGCACCTATTCTGGGAGTATTCCTCTTATGTTTATCCCAGTCAATAACATCTCCCCATCTAAAGTGAAACTATTCTTGCAATGTGTAAATAGCAAGAAGACTCCTGAGAATTCATCCCTGCTCACTTACAGACAACCATAGTCATTAGTAACATTGTGCAGAATCTGAGAAAAGATACAAACATATAGCTCAATGGCTGCCTAGAGGGATCTTTTTGAAATTGTGAAAAAAATTTTGGTGCACATTCACACACTAGGAAGCTCAAATCACCTTTCCCATCTGATAAAGGTAAGACTTGCTGTTCGTGCTGTATTTAAAATACTTAGCACACAACATTCAAAAGTTTCATGGTCTCACCATGGTTCCTGAGCTACAGATTGCATGGAGTGCTTTGGTTATGGTTTGAATATGAAATGTCCTTAGAAGGCTCATGTATTAAATGCTTGGTTATGATGAGTAGAATTGGAACCTAGCTGGAGGAAGAAGGTCACTTGAGATATTTCTATTAGGCTCTATCTTGTCTTACCTCCTCTCTCTTTCAATCTCTCTCCCTCACACCCTCCATCTATTCTTTCCTGCTTCTCCCCCTCCTCTTGTTCTTTCTTCTTCTTGTCTGTCATGAGATACTTAGTTTCTGTCACATACTACAATAGTCACCAAGTCATGATGTCTAGCTTGGGTCAAGAATCCATGGAACCAAGAACTACGGACTGAAATATCTGAAATTGCTAACAAAAGTAATTATTTCTTTCTTTAACATCTTTTGCTAGATCTTTCTTGTCACAGAGACAAGAAAAGCTCACAGTATGCAAGAAATTACAGAGAAACAGATAGGCAAATGGTTGACCACGTCAATGTATCTATATTACTGTATGAAAACAAATATTAACTTATGATTGTTCTCCTTACTAGCAGGGTCTTTGTCCCTGTATTCAAGTTCAGTAAATATAAACCCTGTGGTCTATATGAGGTTTAAGGGCATTGTTTTATATTCTTAAAACATTCTTAAAACCACTTATACAATATAAATGCTATGTGATCTATAGTATATTTTTGTCTTTCTTAGGTTTTTCTTTTTAACAATAACAATATTTAATAAATGGCCCATTCATTCAGTAACATCTGAGAGGTTGGCACATTTATTACTGGCAATATACTCCAAGTTGGGAATAAAAATAAAAGATCAGGATGGAGAACTTTCCCTCAAATATGTCATTAATCATAGAAGACCCTGAAGTATTAATAAATTATTTAAAACACCAAGCTAATAATGATATGACTAGTTACATATACAGTGAATGATGAGAATTTGACTAGATTAATCATGATAGCATGAGAACTCCCAAAAAGACACTTGGTTTCGATTTGAAATTATCAGTGAAAGTTTGCCAGAGAAGAATGAAGAAAAAACTTGTACACACAAAATATGGCAAATTCACTATAAACATATTACCCATGAAATGCTCCCAACATCATCTTTAAATTTAGATTTAAATAACTCCTATTATATGGCTCCATACTATAATTTTGGAAGGCAGTTTCATTTTTGAGGCCTCCTTCTTTGGACTGGATTCTCCTTGTTTTTCCAGCACAATCAATCTCAACCAATTGGTTGTTTAGGTGGATAGTCAGAATATTGATTTGGGATCTCTCTGTCTTTGTAATGAAGGCATTTAGGGCCATGAATTTTCCCTTTAGCACTGTCTTCATTGTGTTCCATAAGTTTTGGTAGGTTATGTTTTCATTATCATTCAATTCTAGCAATTTTACAATATCTTCCATTCCCTATTCATTGTTTAAAAGTGAATTGTTTAGTCTCCAGGAGTTGGTGGAGTTCTTGATGTGTCTCTTGTTTTTAATTTCTAGCTTTAAAGCATTGTGGTCTGACATAATGCAGTAAGTTACTTAAATTTTCCTGACTTTATAAAGGCATGTTTTATTGACTGATATATGGTCAATTTTGGAGAAGGTGCTGTGGGCTGCTGAGAAGAATGTTTATTCTGTAGAGTTGGGGTGGAAAGTTCTGCAGATATCTATTAAGTCTAATTGATCTATGATGTTGTTGAGCTCCATTGTTTCCTTGTTGACTTTCTGCTTGGATGATCTGTCTACTGATGACAGTGGAGAATTAAAATCTCTGACTATGATGGTGTTGGTGTTTCTGTTTTATTTTATTTCATTTTATTTTTAATTTTTATTTATTTATTTATTTAGTTAGTTATTCGTTTGTTTTTATTTATTTGAGAGAGACAGACAGAGAGAAGAGGCAGATAGAAAGAGAGAGAATGGGCACGCCAGGGCCTCCAGCCACTGCAAACAAACTCCAGACGCATGTGCCCCCTTGTGCATCTGGCTAAAGTGGGTCTGGGGAATCGAGCCTCAAACCAGGGTCTTTAGGCTTCGCAGGCAAGTGAATAACCGCTAAACCATCTCTCCAGCCCATCTTTCTGTTTTATTTATTTATTTATTTATTTATTTATTTATTGGTTTTTCAAGGTAGGGTCTCACTCTGGTCCAGGCTGACCTGGAATTAACTCTGTCATGTCAGCGTGGCCTTGAACTCATCGTGATCCTCCTACCTCTGCCTCCCAAGTGCTGGGATTAAAGGCGTGCGCCACCACGCCCGGCTTCTGTTTTATTTTTGATTAGATTTTGTTTTATAAACTGTGGTGCACCTGTGTTTGGTGCATATATATGTTTTTTTTTTATTTTATTTTTAAAAAATTTTTAAAAAATTATTAATTTATTTATTTGAGAGCAACAGACACAGACAGAAAGACAGATAGAGGGAGGGAGAGAGAATAGGCATGCCAGGACCTCCAGCCTCTGCAAACGAACTCCAGATGCGTGCACCCCCTTGTGCATCTGGCTAACATGGGACCTGGGGAACCGAGCCTTGAACTGGGGTCCTTAGGCTTCACAGGCAAGCACTTAACTGCTAAACCATCTCTCCAGCCCCATATATATGTTTGATTGTGATGTGCTCTTTTGGATCATTCCCTTGATGAATAAGAAGAAGTGGCCTTCTTCGTCCTTTTAGATTACTTTTGGTTTTAAGTCTATTTTATCAGATATTAATATAGCAATACCCACTTTTTTATTTCCATTTGCTTGGAATATCATTTTCCAACCTTCCACCCAGAGGAGGTGTCTATCTTTAGTGGTGAGGTGGGTTACAAGACAGCAGATAGAAGGGTCCAGTTTTTGCTTCATCCTGATAACCTGTGTTTTTTGATGGTGAGTTAAGACCATTAATATTTTTGATGGTGAGGTGTGAATTAATCCCTGCCATGATAAGGTGTTTTATGGTGGGGTTTGGTGCTTTCTTGTGTTTTGTACTATTTTGAGCCTGGTCTGTTTTGGTTGTTGGGATCTTCTTCTTGTTGTCTCTTGAGATTGGTTGTTTGACTCTTCTGTGTGGGGTACTCCCTCAAGTATTATTTGTAGGTTTGGCTTTGTGTTCATATAATCAGAGACTCAACTTTTTTTCATGGAAAGTTTTTCTTTCCCCATATATTATGAAGGATACTTTTGCTGGGTAGAGTAGCTTGGGTTAGAAGCCATAGTTTTTCAGACTTTGATGTATTCTGCTCTAGGCCCTTCTAACTTCCATTGAGAAATCTGATGTAATTCTATTGGAATTGCCTTTGTTTGTTACAAATTGTTTCTTTCTTGCTGCTTTTAAAACTCTTTCTTTGTTTTCATTGTTAAGTGTTTTAACTATGATATGTCTTGGAGAGTTTCTTCTTTGGTCCTGTCTGTTTGGTGTTCTGTGGACTTCTTGTATCTGGATGGGCCTCTCTTTTGAGAGATCTGGAAAATTTACTTCAAAAATTTTGTTAGATATGGTCTTTATACCTCTGGCCTGGATTTTCTCTCCTTCTGGTATGCCTATGATTAGGATGTTTGGTCATTATAGGCTGTCCCACAATTCCTTTGTGTGGTGCTTTGATTCAGGTGTCCCCCATAAACTTAGGTGTTCTGAATGCTAGGTTCCCAGCTGATGGAGATTTAGGAATTAATGCCTCCTGGAGTCAGTGTATTGTGGGGGGAGGGCTTATTTGTGTTATAGCCATGTTCCCCTTGCCAGTGTTTGGCACACCCTCCTGTTCCTGTTGTCCACCTGATGTTGGCCAGAGGGTGATGCCCACTCTCTGCTCATGTCATTGTTTTCCCTGCTATCATGGAGCTTGCCCTCAAGCCTGTAAGCCTCTTTTTCCTACAACCTGCTCTTGGTTGGGTAATTTCTACCAGCAATGCGAACTGGACTGCACCACCTTGTATTCTGTTCACTTGATTTTTTAATTTAGCAAAGTTTTTGGTCTCCCAATCAGTTTTTCCTGTCTTATCTTCCAGGTCAGAGGTTCTGTCTTTGACATGGGTAATCAGTTGGTAAGAAATTTTAGAGATGTTTTTATAATTTTTATTTGATTTTTTTGTTTTCTGTTGTGTTATTTTGCATCATATCCATCTTTTTTTTGAGGTACAATTTCAATTCGAGTTCTGAACTTCTTAATGCTTCCTGGAGTTCGTTCTGGCATTTTATCAAATCTTCATTAAGTTTTATCAACCAGTTGTTGGGGTCTTCATTTCTATACTCACCTTCAATTTATTCATATCTCTTTGGAGGGTTCTAACATTATCTTAAATCAAGTTAAGCCTACTGTCAAAAACTGAATGCTCTAGGAGATTATTCTGTTCAATTTCATTGATATAATTGTTGGTTCTTTGATGGTTTGCTTCTAATTCAGCAAATTTTGATCAGGGTCTCATTGGTTGTTGTGTTTTCATTTTGGGAATGAATTTCTGTTGCTTTCTCTATGATTTCCTTGGAGGCTTCCATTGTAGGACTAGGCATCTTTGGTGGAGATCTCTCAGTTTTCTGACCTTTGTTGGCATTTTTGTGTTGTTGTCTACCCTTTTTAGGAAGACTATTTTATTGAGGAAGAAGCAAGTTTTTGTGCTTTGACCTGTGTATCCCCTGACTCTGGTGAACAGGGATGTTGGCCAGTGAGGAGCAAAAGGCCTAATTAAACAGCTTACACAGTGCCCAGACCTCCCCAAGCAGGGCTCAGTGGGACCTAGCAGGGCCAGGGTACAGGGAAGAGCCAGAGAACAGGGATCTTGCCTACCTAGTCCATGCTGCACCCTCCTGCAAAAAAAAGACTGACTCAGGGAACTTAGACCAGGCAAGTTGGAGGAGTCAGGAAGGACAGGTCTGGCCTACTCACTCCACATCCCTGGGCCAGCCTGCAGGCTGCACACTGTCCAAGCCAGCAACCAAGCCAGGAAGGTGGGGGTAGCCCCAGAACTCCTACTCACTGCAGAGCACTACGCCCTCCCACACACTGTCAGGCACAGGCAACCCAGACCAGGGAGGTGTGAGGAGTAGAGGGCTCCTTCTTTGGCACTGTGTATGTATTATTGATCACTACAGATATAGGTTTTGCTTGTCCTGGAGAAGTGTGTGTGTGTATGTGTGTGTGTGTGTGTGTGTGTGTGTGTGTGTGTGTCCATATGTGTCCCCATGTGTGTATTTGCTTGGTGAGATATTTTAGTTTTCAGACCTTGCCCATACCACCAGTATGAATAGCTTCAGCACTGCATGATAAAGCAAGTTCATCCTTTAATTTTAGAATTTGGGAGGTCGAGGCAGGAGGATCAGAAGTTCAAATTCATCCTCAGTTACATTATAAGGAGTTCAAATCAAGTCAGTACTACACAAGGCTGTCTAAAATAATAGATAGATAGACAGAGATAGATAGATAGATAGATAGATAGATAGATAGATAGATAGATAGATATGTTGATGTTAGATAGTTGAATGGATATATATTATGGCTCAAAATTAATATGTAAAGGGATTAGAAATAGAATATGGAAAAGGGAAGAATGGTCAGAGAGTTGTCTTGAAGCTGTTTGCTTTCTAGGCAGAAGGTCTTCAGGGGACAGGAAATAGGAGAGCTATAAGGTCTACTGTAGCCATACTTCAGTTTTGCAGTTGAAATAAGTAAACAGAAAATGAGTTAGTTAATAAATATCAAAGCCACATTGTGTTTTTGAAATGAAGAACTAGAGGAAGTGATGGTGATAATGAAGAAGCACAGGGGAAACATATTTCCATCAACAACCTGCAAAGTTCTAAATGCAAAATTATGAACACTGTTAATGTCACTTGCTACAAAATCATCCCAGTCCCTCAGATAAATTCACTCATTCTGTGATAGTAGGAAACAAATCCAGTATTCTTGTCATCAAGCAGGGCAGAAACATACTAGATCACCTAGCCTCATTTATCTAACTGGAAGTATCCTTCTCTGAGTCTGTATGTATATTGCCAAAGTTGTAAGTGAAAACACCCAACATAAAGACACATATAGAAAAACATTTTTTTTTTCTCTCTGAATTACATAGATCACTAAAGCCAAAGGAATTTAAAAATCTAATTTGTTTTACACCGGGGATCAGGAAACCTGGCAGAATTTCTGGTTCTTCAAGTATCTTGAGTTATTTCTCAAATATTTAGAGTTCAATAAGATCCAAAATGCATTTTGCCCTGAGCACTTTTTCTCTAATTTCGAAACCCATGTGTAATCTAAAGGAAATGTAATCCATATGTTTCTGATTCATTTACACTTAACTCATCAAAATATTTTTCTAGGAGCTATTTGATGTTCAAGAAGCATTCTCGATTTTTTTTTTTCCTTAGGCTTTTTAGTCACCCTTCTCCTCCTCCTTTAAAGTAGAAGACAACATTTTGGCAAGGTGAAATAAGCCCCTATAGCAAAATATCTAGGTCTAGTTCCAACCTCTGAACCACAGAATGTTAAGACAGGTTCTCAATTCATCCTCTCATTTCTTGGATCCTATTTTCCAGGGCATGCTCAGGAGGGTTGCTTAAGATGGAAATGGGACTCCTGTGAATTGAGCACAAGATGAAGAGGAAGGATTAATATTGCAAGATAACAATTTTGTGATGTTAGTCCCAGAAAAACAGAAGGCTACCTCACATTAGCCTTGGTTCATTCATACTGGAACCAGAGGAGTTGAGGAAGATAACTAGCTTCAGTGACAGTCAGAGGAAAGGCAACCAAATTACCAGAATTTGCTTCATTTTGTATGCATGGCCCTTTTGAAGTGAGACAAGAGATCAGTTTTCCAATGCAAAGAAATTTCTACTGAAATGTCTTTGTCAGATTCCAGTCCTGCTTGCCAAGTTCATCACCAGCATCCTTGATTATATGGAACTTAGGCGTTTTTATTTCCTTCGACCAGGTCTCATCATAATTCCCACCGAGGTGTTCTCAGACTCAATGACCACAGGTCTGTAACATGACCATGATCTCAAGGTAATCACCACCTTAGCCTCTCTCTTTTTTTTTTTAATCACATATCAAACTTTGCAACATTTGATTTTTCCACACCTATTGTCTTTAATTCCCTATCTCCATGCACAGAATCTTGTGGTTTCATACTTGCGGCATTGTGAACATTTGGGGAAAGACTCGGTTTTGTGTTTTTATTTTATTTTATTTTTTCATTTTTCATGGGACTTCCTAGCTGTCTGTGAAGAGCACGGTAAGATTCGGGGTCCCTGCCTGTGCTCCCCACTCTGTTCTACTACCACTGTTGTGTCAAGCGACGGTATCTGCATTGGCAAATGTCCCAAAAGATAGGAGGAACATCGTCCCCAGTCAGGATCCACTGCTCTCAAACTTGGCTGGTACAGTCTATATGGACAATCACACAATTATCTGTAATGAATACCCACTGATGGGCATGTGTAAAGTTTTCTGAAGGAAGAAATACTATTATGTTCAACTTTGTATTCCAAACAGTGCATTCCTTAGTGATTTGCAAAATCTCAATTTTGTATATTTGCTAATTATTTCATAAGTTCCTAAAGGCCAAATAAACAACACATAATCAGACAAATATATTTTTAATTTTTCTATGTGTGCATAGTGACACAATTCAAATTAAGACACATGATGTGACTTCTCTCTGTTAATCTCCTCTCCAAAATCCCACCTTACAGTTATTGTTATTAAACCAATTTTCAGGCTTCTGCTCTTCTACTCCACCCAGCCTTGCCTTCTCCAAGCTCTTTTATAATAAAAGAAAGAGAATCATAAAATATAATTCCTGTCCTATGGATAGTTATAATCTAAGTGAAAGATTTATTGCAATAAATAATTAGGATTAGCAAGATGTATGCTATCACAGAATTTCCAACTTCAAATGGAGCTTCACTTGTTCAATTTGAATTTCAGATCAGAAAAAAAAAAAAAAATAACTATGTAATGAACTTGCCCCATGGGACATATAGAACATAAATATGCTACGATTAGTAACTGCATAGCCATGATCCACACTAATCTGAGCACGCTGTGTTTTATATTTCAACTTTAAGTATCAGAGGAGGCATTTTACAAAAGGGCTGAAATTGGAACAGTACAATGCAGAGAAATACATTTATGCTGGATGGAGAAAATGAAGAGTTCGTTAAGAAGGAGCCTTTCCTCCTCTGTTCTATCTGTGTCTCATGTGCTTGTCTCCCCAGGGAGTCTGTCTTCCTGTGGTGTCTGGATACTTTGTCCTTCCTTTCTATCATCTACATGTCTCTCTATTTATATCTATCTATCTATCTGTCTATCTGTCTATCTATCTATCATCTATCTATCTATCTATCTATCTATCTATCTATCTATCTATCTATCTATCTGTCATGTATCTACCATTCATCTATCTATTGTCTATAATCTGTCTTTTAACTGACTTATCTATCATATATCCCTCCATATATTTACAATGACTGTTTATCTACATACATACCCTTTTAATATTTATAAAGATCTGTATGGACAAGTTGTAACCATTTATCCACACTTGGTTTACAATGTGATGTATTCAGACATATACATAATGTTAAGTTATTAACTCCAAGTCATTGACATATGTTTCACCTCATGAGTTGATCATTTTGGTTCTAGAACCATTTTCTATCTTAGAAATTGTTCAAGTATACAATACATTCTTGATTTCTAAGCAGTGACACCAACATCAACAACCACACACAATATTCACATCTTGGTTTCTAAAGCCATCTTTGAATGAAAGGGAACAGTCCTCTTTGAAGAAAAGACTGATTCCAGGGCAGAGACATGGAATTACTAAGAGGGCTTAAACTATATTATAGTATCAGTTGTAAGGAGCAGCTTCATAAGAGAGAAGCTATGTTACATGCCCATCAGGGCCATGGTCAAAGCTAGAAAGATTTGGGCAACAAAGCATGTAGATTATTTCTCTGAAGCCCATAGAATGAGAATAATATTCATGATTCCATATTGATTTAGTTGAATAAATAAATGAGAAAATAGACAATTTTCCCTTGCCAAAAAAATTCCAAATAAATTATATAGATTCTTCACCATGGAGAAAATTGGGTACATATTAATTTCTTCATTGGGCCTGAGCACAGACCTCTGTAGTTTTCACTCCAAAGAATATACTGTGGGAAAGGAGAGAAGAGGGTAACTTTTCCCCTCAGGTAGGAGATCTCAGTTAATACTCAGCAGTGATCATGCTCAAAGTTGACACCTTGATGGCATATAAGGGAAATTATGCTTTGTGTGTGGTCTTCCTAAACCAAGCCATATCCCATGGATATATCAGGAGGACATTATGTGAAATCTCTGTGTCCAATACATATAGTACCCTAAACTTCTGGGTCATTAAAAGTCAGAAAAGCTTGCGAGAGTGTCATGGCCAAGATGGCCCTAGGGAGACATGGGAGTACGGTGGGATATTTTAGGCAAGATTCTGGAATAGAAAAGAAATTAAAAAAAAAACACCAAGAAAATCAGAGGTAAATTTGAATTTTCATCTTTAATAGTGTCTCAATATTTTTTTAGTCATTGTGACAACTGTTTCACATGATGTAAAATGGTCACATCTGGAGAAGCAGTGTGAGGAACACGATGTCTTATTTTCTGTGATGTCTTGTAAAAAGTTTTGGAACTCTAAGGCTATTCTAAAATGAAAAAGAGAGAAATAGAGTCACAGGTACATCAGACACACATACACACACACACACACACACATGCGCATGTGTGCGTGCGTGCACACAGAAAGAAGGAGGAAGAAGAGAGAGAGGATAACAAAGAATATCTAGTCATGGGAAAAAAGAGCACCATGGACATGGTTAATCAGGGGAGAAAGTGTTTCATGGACAAGAAAATGACCACAGCTCTGTTGACACAGGCTTAGGTGATGACAAGGCCCTCCTTGGTTTTCCTGAGAAGCGTTTCTTTCTTTGCTATGTTCTTGCACTTAGAAGACAAACAAGCATTCACCTTCAAGTCTTCCCTACTAAAAAGTGCATTCCATGGATTCTTCAGTCACCAAGGAAACTCTATAAGGTACAGAGCAATCCAAGGAAGGAAGTTCAGTCTTACCTGTCCTCTCCTCCCTATATCACTCTTTTCATCAATCAGCATGATCACAATCTAAAATGTCACATCTTTCCTTATAAAGCATGGAAAAGCCGTGAATGGGTCTGTCACTATAGCCCGAGCTTTATAAACTACAGGGGTTATGTTTATCTTCACACTCAGAGGAATAAGCCTGTGTTAATTAAACCTGGGATGGAGTGTTGAAGTCATTAGCAAAGGTAGAGAGAATTAATCCTCAAAAATGCAGCTGTTGGGCTGGAGAAATGGCTTAGTGGTTAAGGCACTTGCCTGCAAAGCCTAAGGACCCAGGTTCTATTCCCCAGGTCACATGTGAGCCAGATGCACAAGGAGGCACATGCATTTGGAGTTCATTTGCAGTGGCTAGAGACCCTGATGTATCCCTTCTCTCTCCCTCTCTCTAACTTATTCTTTTCCTGTCTCTAATAAATAAAAAAATAAAGGCCAACATTATGTTATTCGATTGTCTAATTTCTTCCAGCTGGGCCTTGCTCGTGTGAGCTCTTTGACTGGCTCGTGTTGGCATGTGATATATGTTCATTTGTGAAAGTAGTTCCTTATATTGGGATACTATGGTATGTTTTTTAAGTTTACCTGTATTCCCCTGGGCTAGCCCTACTATCAACCATTTTTCCAAGGAGCTCAACTTCCATTACTGGACTGTAGGTTTAGACACAACAACCTCAGTACTTTCAGCACCTGCTTGTACTAGCATCTGGCTTCTAGGACCTCCAAGCCAAAACGGCAGAGTGCACCATATAGCTTAACCCAGAAGCATCTATAATCTACTGATAAAGCATTTCCTAATGCTTAGTGATTTGATCATTGTGGGAACATTATAGCATGAGATGGCCCCTAAGTAGAATGCATCCTTGAATAAATCAATAATATGTGGAATTTGTGACCATATGTGTATGTGTGTTCGTGTGTGTGTGTGTGTGTGTGTGTGTGTGTGTGTAATTTAGAGAGAGAGATTATTATAAAAATTTTGTCCCCCAGAGACAAGTTTTTTCAAAGATAGGCACCTTGTTGTATTTTTCCACTATCCAATTCACTGGTCTTAGAAACGTAAAGTAGTTTTTGCATTTCTGTTTGTGTGGGTGTGCTGCATGACTATATGTGTATTTATAAGTGTGTGTGTGCACATGGATGTGTGCACACATGGATGTGGAAGACAGAAGTCAATGTTGGTTGTTTCCTGTATTATTCTATCAAGAATTTATCACAGCCCCCTGTTTAGTGTAGTGGATCAGCTCAGCCAAGAATCCACCTATCTCTACTATACCACAACCAATCTTTATGAGGCTGCTTGAGGTTCTGAACTTGGTTCCTCACACTTGCATTACAAATGCTTTACTTATTGAGCCATCTCCACAGCCTCAAAGAATTTTTTTAAAACTTTGTATTGATAATCTTCATGCATATAGACGACGCAAACATGATAATAATCTCTTTTTACTACCCTTCCTTTCCCTCCTACCCCCTCCACTGAATCCCTTCTTTCCAACTAGCTTCTCTTCCATTTTGATAACACTAATTTTTTGTTTTCATTCCTAATATGCAGAACTTGTGTAGGTGGCATCAGCCCTTGGGATGTCATGCATACCACAACTGCTGTGTATTTGGCAGACAGTATTGTAAATCACTCCTCCCCTTCCTTTGGCTCTTGTATTTGTGCTTCCTCACTTGCAATGGTCTCAGACTCTTGGAGGGTATGAAAGAGATGTCTCAGTGCTGAACATACCCTTGTCTTTTCTCAGAATTTCAGTGAATTTTTAGTCACTCCAGTGGTCATCACTATCTGAAAAGAGAAGCTTCTCTACCCAAAAGTGAGAATAGCATTAACATATGGACACAAACTTAAGTATTTAGAGAGCAGCTTTGGGGGCAAAATACATTCATTTAGGCAGACAACAGCAGTCGTTTCCTCCATTCAGAGCTTATGCCTTCCCTGGCCAAAAGCTTTTGATTATGTTTTTGGTTCCAGACACAAATTCTTTCCTATGGAGAGGGCCTGTACCCACATTGAGCCCACATCTACTCACACATCACAAATGAATTCATCATTCCTTAAAAATGCAAGGACCTTGCTGACTGGGCAAAGGTGTGTCAGTACCACCTTGGCCTGAATTTCCATAGTAACACTAGTTTGAAGCAACCTTTCCACCATTGGCTTTCATTGTAGTTTTACATCTCTTCCTAGTTCCAAAGGTGCAATTTTAATATTTCTAACTAAACTATAATATTCTTAACCACAAAAAGAGCTTATAAAAATATTTTTATATCTCCCATGTTGTCTGCTATGCTTCTGGGCATATAGGGAATGATCAAGAAATACTTTTGGGGGGAACTTTAATTGAATTAGCTTTCAGGGAAAACAATTTAGAAAATAGTATATAATTCATATCAAATGTTTGAAAGTTTCTTAAAGAAATTTGTAAGAAAACTTGCTTCGAAGATTAACCCTTCTTACTTAGAAATTTTCCTACAGCTTCAAACTTGAGTAATTTTCCAAAACCTATGTAAGGCTAATACTTAACATTATCATGCACTAATTATCCCCAGTTTAAGCCATAAAAATGATCATGACAATAAGCAACTTTCCAGAAACTCAACTCTGTCCTAGGCATTGTCTTAAGCAGTTTAAAGAATACTGCTAAGGATAAGCAAGGTAAAACAAGCTGGCAAAGAGACACACAGTGGTAAATAATAGTATTGGGATTAAAACTTAGGTTGATCTGATTCTAAAACCTGCTTGTAACTACTGCGCCCCTCCCCCTGCCATGTTCTAGTAGGATGGCCACAGGGAAATGCAGGGGCACCACCATCACCTACATATGACTTGATTGAAATCAAGTGTTAGATCATGAAATCATGCTCTGTTAAAGGAAACTTCTGTAAGAGTCTACCACCCACCACCTTCTAGAGAAACAGCCATGATATCTTTAATTAATTCGTCTCTTGCTGCTTTAAAAAGAGAGAGAGAGAGAGAGGTTTGGATGTAAGGAAGACTGATTGTATTTTTATTTACTTACTTACTTATAGTTATTTATTTATTTATTTATTCACTCTGTAGTGTCAGGGTGGACTTGAACTGACTGTGATCCTTCTACCTCTGCCTCCTAAGAGCTGGAGTTAAAGGCGAGCAGCAACACGCCAGGCTCCTCTACTCTCTTTCTTCATGCTGTGTCAATGGTCATTTTCCTAGCTTTTTCCCCCGTCTCTTTCCTCCATGATTGCAGCATCTTACCATTTTTGTCCAGTTTGAATATATCCATAATACGTCCACAACCCCTGTTTAGAAGTATTCAGAAGATATCATTTAATAAAAAAGTACTCCCCTGTTTAAAAATGTATGTATATATTCTTAGGGGCTGGTAACAAAGTTCTGTGGTAGAGTGCTGGCCTACGATGCATGTGTTCCCTGAAACAATCCATATCGCAGGGGGTCGAGTGGTGCATCCAGTAGGATGTGGTGCCACGTACGTTAATTTCAACATTCAGGCTGAGGCAGAAGGGATGCCACAAGCTTGAGATCAGTAGCCTGGGCTACGTAGTAAGTAGGAAGCAAGCCAGTGGCTACCCTGAGAGGCCTGTCTCAAAACAGCCACAAAAGAAGCAAACAGAAAATTTCAATGGCTTCCATGTGTAATTGGTAAAGAAACAATTTTTTTTTCTTATTTATTTGAGAGAGAGACAGAGGGACAAAGAGGGAGAGAGAGAAAGGGAGGCAGATAGAGAGAGAATGGACATGCCAGGGCCTCTAGCCACTGTAAACAAACTCCAGACACATGTGCCACCTTGTGCATTTGGCTTATGTGTGTACTGGAGAATTGAACTTGTGTCCTTAGGCTTCATAGACAAATGCCTTAACCGCTAAGCTCTCTGTCCAGCTCTAGAATATGAAAATGAAAATCATTTAACACATAGAGAAATACAGGATTGAAAGTCTAGGATTAGTTTTTAAGGTTTGCATACTATTACCTTCATCCACAAAACTATAGTTTTTCAGGTTAGAGATCAAGTAAGCCTGGGATCTGAACATGAGACAGGTCATGGCATTGTTAATTTTCTCATTGTTACAAAAGAAATTAATTTGAAATTCATGAGGGCTCTCCAAGATGATTGATGATGGTTTGAACCACAGTGAGCGTGACGCATGCCATGTCCCACTCCAGCACTTCTTGCAGCCTCAGTCTTCCTGTGACCCTGCCCCAAGGTGTGCAGGTCAGGGATTTAGCCTGAAAAAGATTACAGCACCAAGGGACCATCTTGGTTTTCAATGGCATCCAAAGAAAATGCCTCAACCTAAGGACAAGCGTTTCACCGAATTAAGCTCTCTTCACTGACAGGTTTATTCATTCAGGGGACGAAAGGAGTCAGGACGGAGTGCAATTCCATGATGACTGTAAGTATAAGCATTTGGTATTCCATTTAGCCTCCAATAAAATTCAAATTTATAACACTTCATTTAGCAGGATATTAATCCCCAAAGATTGGAAAGGAGAGCTTGTGTGAACAAAGGTGTTCAGAGTGGATCAAGTGAAAAACACACGTGTACCCATATCCATGAACACACGTATGCATGCACAGGGGAAGGAAACAGCTATGACCCCAACAAAAGTCCTCACTTCATGCGTCTACATTTATCTGTGTTGTAACCACTGATCACTTGCTTAGAGTAGGGCAGAGAGTGTTGCAATGAGTAATTATTTAATCAAGTAATTGTTCCAGACCTGGGACATCAATCCTTTTAGAATCAGGTTCAGAAAAAAGGGGGGGAAGCAAATATGTAAATTGGAACTGATTAGGAGATTAAGTTTCACTAAAAAAATAAATAAATAAAAATTGGAGTAAAAACAACTTGCAAATCCCTCTAAGCCAAGCCCTGTCTGTGAATTACAACACCAGTGCCGGCCGGCTTTGATCACTTCACTTCATTAAGGTCCACATATAAATAGAAAGCCCCTTTCTTTCTGTGCACCCCCTTGAATCAGCGTAGACCAAAAACACAGGCATTATTGATGCCCTCAGCTGTTTGTTATTGAGTCTTTGGTCTTGCTTTGTTGTTGCATTAGGGTCTCTCAGACACCTATGTCATGAAGCCAGGGACCATTCACCTCCATGGCATCCATTTTAAAGGTAATGTTTTCCATGCCCCCCCCCCAAAAAAAGATAGTTAAAAGAATAAAACTTATCAAGTATGCTACTTACTGAAATAAAAAGCAGATGCAGGGCTGGAGAGATGGCTTAACAGTTAAAAGATGGCCTGTGAAGCCTAAGGACCCTGGTTCGAGGCTCGATTCCCCAGGACCCACGTTAGCAAGATGCACAAGGGAGCAGATGCGTCTAGAGTTAGTTTGCAGTGGCTGGAGGCCTTGGCGTGCCCATTCTCTTTCTCTTTTTTTCTCTCTCTCTCTATCTGCCTCTTTCTCTGTCTGTCACTTTCAAATAAATAAATAAACATTAAAAAAATTTTAAAAAGCTAGATGTGGTGGCGCACGCCTTTAATCTCAGAGCTCGGGAGGCAGAGGTAGGAGGATTGCCTTGAGTTTGAGGCCACCCTGAGATCCCATAGTGAATTACAGGTCAGCCTGGGCTACAGAGACCCTACCTCGAAAAATAAAAAAAATAAAAATTAAAAGAAACAGATGCATATATACAATGAATTTAAAGAATCCAGAGAAATTAATAAGAAAACTCGGTTAAATACCAGTGTTTTGGACAAAGTACCAGGTTACTTTCTACAGAAAATCTTAGAATTTTCTGCTAGTGTATAAACCAGGCTTTTTAAATTAACTATAATTTTGGCCTTTCCAATTTAAAGAGAAAAATTTATTACATCAAATAACATTAATTCCGATCTTAAAAATAAAGATTTATTACAAAAAGCAGAAACTGAACTCAGAAAATACTAAAAGTAAATTTTTATACTTTAACTCTATTTGGCAAATATTTTCTGTAAAAGAGGCAAGGAAATAATATTACATTGGTATTTCTATAAATATTAAAACAAAGTTCTATAAAAAAATGTTAAGTCTATTCTTAGCTCGCAAGTCCTATGAAAACAGGTAGTGTGATGGCGTTGTCCCAAGAGCCAGGGTGCCCACCCTGGCTTGACATGTACAAAGATAATATGTGTTACCACTTTACTCATTACTTACTATTCATTTCCTTGGTAGTTCAACACTAGCTACTGTTTGAGTTTTGATATTTAATTGGCTTCAGTTTTAACTGTTTAGATGCAGAACCTTACACTCAAATGTTTTCAATTGAGACAAAATGATTTTGCAAAGACTTCACCTCATGTCAGTGGGCATTGGTCCATGTAATAAAAAAATATTTGATAACGTTGGGTACCAACAAACATGACTGGGCATCTGGTGTTGGCAGAAATCTGAGAGTAGATATGGGAATGAGGCTGTAATCCACATGGCTGAGCAAAGCCTTTGCAATGGGGTGGGAGTATGGCGGGCTGGCTCTGCATCTGGCGACACTTGTGCTTCACTGTAATCGTTTGGTTCTATGAACGCTTGGCATGGGGACATGCGTGAAGATGACAATTCCAAGAAGCCAATACCCAAGGGCACAGTGACTCAGGAGAATCCTCAACTAAGTTAGCTTTGTATTGGTCAAATGCTTGGGACACACATCCCACAAATCGAATGAGTTTAGCAGAAAAAAATGACCCCCGACTAGCTTTCTGATATCTTCCTTGAGTCAAAATGCCTCGCCCAAGTTGAGTTCAGTCTCAAACCTCATTCCACAAGAGTCTAGAGGCTTTGATCTGAGCTACTGATGTTCAAGAAAGTATGAAGGATGCATGGAGGTGAGCAAAGGGTTTGTGTAAGAAACATGAAGAACATATACTTTCAGAGTTGAAAGGAACATTGAAACTAACATAAGAACCTGGGAATCTTGGAGGTATAGTTCTGTACTTTTATTTATTTATTTATTTTTTTAAATTATTTATTTATTTATTTGAGAGTGACAGACACAGAGAGAAAGACAGAGGGAGAGAGAGAATGGGCGTGCCAGGGCTTCCAGCCTCTGCAAACGAACTCCAGACGCATGCGCCCCTTTGTGCATCTGGCTAACGTGGGACCTGGGGAACCGAGCCTCGAACCGGGGTCCTTAGGCTTCACAGGCAAGCGCTTAACTGCTAAGCCATCTCTCCAGCCCAAGTTCTGTACTTTTAAACCAGGCATGCTAAGGGAGTCATTACCATAACAGCAGGACCTCTGAGAACTTACAGAAGGTAGATATCCAAAATATTGTTTGTAGACTACATATAATATGTAAATATATGTATGACTTTTAATGTACATTCTTAATTTATGATTTATAATATATATGCTGATATGTGAGTATATCATAAATAAACATATATATGTACATATATGTGTGTGTATATATATATGTACATATATATGTGTGTATATATATATATATATATATATATATATATATATATGTAAAATCTTGACATGCATGTTACAGTTGAAATCAAAATCATCACCTAATTATAATCATAATGTGTTTTGAGTACCTACACTATAACAAATTGTTGAATTTTTTTTCTTTTTATTTATTTATTTTTCATTAGTTTTGTACTCAGTGAGTACAGTCAAGTTGGTGCCACTGTTAGCCTTCTCCCTGTCCTCCCCTTTCCCCCTGGCCCCTCCTTGTTGGGTTACACAGGTCACGCCTAGTGGGGTTAGCCTTCAGTTATGGGTAGGAGGAAATGTCTCTGTGTATTATGGCCCAACATGTGGCTCTGACATTCTTTCTGCCACCTCTTCTGCAAATTTCCCAGAGCCATGTTGGATTCATTTTAGATCTGCTTCAGTGATGAGGTCTTGGGAGCCTCTGTGTGTCTGGATATCTGATTTGGTAGGAGTTGATCAATTTTCATACATATGTAGTATTCGAGCCTAATTACTTTCCATTACCTCCTTTGTTCTCCATACCCCTCCATTTTCCATTCAACCCCTACTTTTAAAAGCCCAGGTTTGGTTACCCAATACCCTATAAATCTAGATGCACTAAAGTGGCACATGCATCTGGAGATCATTTGTTGTGGCAGGAAGCCGTGATATTCCCATACTCACTCTTTCTATCTGCCTCTTTCTTTCCATCTCAAATAAATAAATAAATAAATAAAACATTACAAAAATTCAATTCATGGGCTTTGGGATTACAGTCAAACTATGTCACACAGACTTATTGCAATTTTCATACTTGATTGCACATCATTATTATAGTTTTTATCCTAGTTCCCAAAGAGAAATGAGTTGAGGGCCAGTTGATGAATTTACATTTGGATTTAGAAAAAAGAATAATCATGCTTTTGAATTAGTTGATGAAATCTTTACCTGCTAACTTTGTCTGGGTCACCATTGACTAGTTGCAATCTAATGCAAGTTTCATAGGTAACTTCAAAAGAAATAAGTGAAATGAGCTTCAATATTATATTTTACTTGGTATCAGGTATTATCATGCTATCATGTCATTGAGATTTTATATATATATATATATATATATAATTTTTGTGCTGGTTTTAAAATAAAACATATATTTTTTACTATATATCTCTGCTTAGATACTAAATATTTTTGTAAATATTTTACTTTCAGTAAACAAAATGTACAGTTGAAACTACATTTTCATGCCCAAGCTATTACCATCACATGTAAATTTTTCCAGTAACTGAATCAAGTGCATGAAATTAAATATGAACTAATAAAAATGAAATACAACTTAAAATTCATTCACTCAGTGCATTGGATGCCATTGACAATCTGAATTTTTATTCATCTGCGATTTCTCTAGGTGATGCAAGTCATGTTGGATCAGTGTTGGTGCTCGGGGTCATCTGTGGTCAGTGTCTTTCTAACTGGGCAGAGAAGATCTGAGTTTTATTATTATTATTATTATTCTAGGATGAGCTTCAGAATCTCCTTTAAAGCTTATGAAACAAATAACTCACTGCTCTTTCGTGTTGACCACGTCTTCCCTGTCACCTTTGCTGGTTGTGAGCATCATCACTTTACAGACAACTGCAGTACTGATGAATTAAGTAACTTGTCCAAGGCAAGCTACAAGAGACCCTCTAAGGCCTGTAGTCCAGAAGACTCTTCTGCATATGACCCATTGGTCTCTGTGGACAAGGAAGGTGCCAGGAACTCTTAGAAGAGATGATGACATCTTTTCTTTATTTCTTTGCAGAGGAGTGAATATTTGTGCACACGTGCTGGGGCGTCTTACCACTGAAAACACATGCCAATCTAGCTTTACGTGTGTAACTAAGGAATTGAACCCTAGCTAGCAGGCTTTGCAAACAAGTACTTTAAAGCATGGAACGATCTTCCCAAAGCCCATAACACCCATATTTTCTATATGATCCAGAGAAGCTCATGTAGTAGATTGCCTCTCAGTATGACCTCACTGCCAGGTTCCTTTCAAACTGAACAGCACAGACTAAGTGTTGACTTAATTTAAACCATCCTTCAAAAACCTTTGTTGAATGCTAAGGTGTAATGGTTGAACAAAAACCTTTTGTATCTGCTTTTATCTTTGGTGAAATGATACCAGAGACTCAACATCTGTTCCTTCTTGTTATGCAGTCAATTCTAGAGGGAGTAACTAAATATTGAAGCATTTTGACCAATAATTACATACTTATAAGACTAATGTGCTTCCTTCGTGTTCTGTGGGTAAAATCTAGAGGACATTGTTCCTAAATTTTGTGATTAAACGATGAAATAGGCAAACAAGTAGTAGCTTCTAAAAAAGGAATTACTAATTTATTTGCCTCAAGGAACTGCTGTATTTGCTTAGAATTAAGGCCTGTGATCAAAGGACAGAAGTCTCATTTATTCAGGAACAACTGGGAAGTGTGCATGTTTCCATGGAGATGGGTAAATCATTTCCTTTCCCACATCACAAGATCAGGCCTTTCCGCCAAGTCTGATTCCCCATCCCTTCATCCAAGTGTTTGCTGAGATTGGGAAGTTTGATCCTGTGGTCTGGCATGGCTCCAGGCAGAACAATAAAAAAAAGGCATAAATCTTGAGGGAAAGAGGTTAACACCGGTGGGAGGTGTGAAGGTGGAGAGTTGAAATATGGCTGCCATCGCACATCTGTGCAATCCAGAACACACTTAAGAGGAACAGAGCATCTTAATGGACATGTGTGTACCGTCATGGACATTCACAGAGTAGATGTACACATATGTCACATTGCTAAGGGATCATAGCTCAGTGGCATTCCTGGACTTTAGTAGATAATTCCATGGCCTCAATTTTATTATTTCAAGATGTTATTTTCTCCATGTTTTCATAGATTGTACTACTCTTTCCTTTAGCACCCATTTTCTGTGTGTGATGTACATAGCATCATGGCAGATCACAGCATAGAACAGGATAGAGAACAAAGAAATGCAAATATGAATCCTATTGTGAAAACGAGATGTATTATATCAAAATAGCACCACAGTATGAGATCAGTGTGATGCTCTGAAAATGGGTATGGGTTCATAGTTCATCATGAAATGAATTACAGACAAATAATGTGAATAGGGACACTCATTCTACATGTATATAAAAGTGGAATTTAAAGTTAATGAATGTGAAGTGTAGAACCTCCAGCATTGAGTTAGCCAAAGAATAAAATTACTCATTAGGCAGCTGAACTGGCCATTGGTGTTGGGATCTTTCACATGGACAGAACTCAATTTAAACTTCCAGGATATTACTTGGACGTGTCAACATACTGACAAACTCATTGTCTGTTCAGAGGTAACACTGGTCAACATAAGTGAGTAGAAGTAGAAAATGGATGGTCCTCATTGAAGTGTGTGTGTGTGTGTGTGTGTGTGTGTGTGTGTGTGTGTATGACTGTTTTCCATATAAAGATATTATCTCTGAAAATATTCAGAGCTTTAAGAACGAACAACTAATTTTTGGATGATCATTTCATTTAACATATTTCTGTTGAGTTTTTCACCTGATACCTAAACTCTTGAGCTCATATTTTACCCAACACATCAAAATCTGTGAAGAAAAAGATGAATACATTTTTTTTTTCTTTTTACCCTTCCCTCCTCTCTCCTTCTGTGTGTCTTTGGGTCAATTACTATTTGGGAACTCTAACACTATAAATAAATTCATCTGCTGAGGAAGAAGATTCCCATTAAATTCCAAAGTATCTCATTAAATATTATAAAATTCTACTAATAGAAATTTGAGAAGTATTGAGAAGAGACAGATTTCCTGCACACCATCACTTACACTTTACAATAAATAAGCCTTACTATATAGGGTTAATGCGGGAGACTTTACAGGCTGTGAAGTTGCAAGTAGACAAAAGAGATTTTCAGAGTAGCTGAAGTTGGTAAGCTTTAGAAGGGCTGGGCTTGTGTCTCACCATCTTAAGTTATCCATGCACGTTATTTGGAATTGTTTTGCTATGCTTGTTAATTTATTCATCTATTTAAAATTTACTTAATTCATGAAGCAAGGATAGCTCAGAAAGAAATACAAGCTCAGTTTCATACTACATAGAAAAACCACAGGCTTCCTCTTCTCCATGTGGAAGGACAAAACAAAATTCAGTTTCTGGAAAGAAACACAGGCCCCAAGATACGCCTGGGAATACATATGGCTGCTGAGAGATGCATTCCAGGAGTTTTGCAAAATGTGCAACAGGATTCATTCATAAGACATTGCAAACTTGAAAGAATAAAGAACTAAGGTTAATTTAATTTCTCCCCATGAGTCTGAATGCCTAGCCTTTATGTTCATGTTTGAATATCCTGACTTGCTCCTGGGGATTCTAACAGCCCTTTGTCTCCAAACATAGAAGTGAGCCCAAACCTGGGACTCAGGATACTATTTGATACTGAGGATACCAGACTTGGGCCAGTCTTGGGAATCATTAAGACAGACAATATGGAGAATGCTGCTGCTGACTTTACCCTGTTGACTATCCCAACAGGACAGAATAACAAGTTCTCTAAGTGCTGGGGATTTAAGTACTGTATCCTCTACTCCACAGCTTGAGAAACCAGAAGTATTCAGCAACCTATCAGTATTATATTCATGTCCAAGAACTCTGAAATTTGGATTTTCTTTCTCAAAGATTGCTACAATGAATCTCAAACTATTTGTTCTCTCCCATAGCTTTAAATAGCATGTATAATTCTGGGAATGATCTACTTTGATATACAAAAGTACAAAGAAGTTTCTGGTACAAGTGAGTTGTGGAGCCAATTGAAAGCATCTATATTTGGGGTAACAACAGAGCCTAATTTGAATCTGGCTCTCTTTACTGAAGTCATAGTTCACTTTCTGAAAAAAAAAAAGTTTATTTGTGTGTGCATGTATGTATGGATGTGTATGCTTCTGTGTACGTGTGGAGATCAGAAGACGACATGGAGTGGTCTGTGGGCCACTTTTTTGTTTTTGCTTTTGTTTTTGAGACAGAGTCTCTTGCTGAAGAGTCTCCTGCTGTAGCAATTGCACATGCAGACTGCAAAGGAACATCTGACAAGCTGGCCCATGAGCTTTGGATTCTCCTGGCTCTGTTTCCCACACAGAAAGAGAGAGAAAAATTCCCTCCCCCAGTAAAATGTATTTACAACCTTAGCATGGTGGGCTTTATCTTCTTGCTTAGGTGAGCCAGAGAGAGACAGCTGAGCTAGAGGCTGGTGCAGGAAGAGTCCAGCCATGATGGCACGTTCTGGAGTCTAAGCTTCACTGATCACAATGCCAGGATTCTAGATAAAAAGACCTCCCTCTCAGGGAGGGGCTCAAGTATGGAAAAATAGGTCTAGGGAACTATGCAAAAGATAAGAAATCAGTTCATCTTTTGATCTCATAGCAAGTGCACACCTACCTACCTATTCAGGGGCCCGGTCACCCTAAGTGCCTCACAAAGGTACCTGACTCCCTCTTCCCTTATTACAATGGTGATGACATTGAGGCTCAGAAGTATTCAAGTTACCATGCTTCCCCAGATGTACGTGCCACGTTAGAATTTAGACCAAGGAATGAATGTGTGTGTGTGTGTGTGTGTGTGCCCTACATGTGCATTGAACAGACATGAGAGGAGAACATCAGGTGTTCACTTATCCCTGACCCATGCATTTCTGTCCTGGAGATGAGTTCTTTTCCTCAACCTAGAGCTGCTGTCCATCAGTGAGTCCCAGAGATTCTCTGGCTTCTGTCCTCTGTGGCCCAAGGCTACAGACATGTGCCTGTTCAGCTTTTTAGTGGTTTCTGGAGAGTCAACCTTGGCATCCTCTGCCCAAGAAGCTTAAGCAGCAAGAACTCTTAATGGCTCAGCCACCTCTACAGCTTAGGCCCAGGACATAGTATGTGCAAAGCCCCTGCCCTTTCTCCCCTCCACGTCACCGCTTTGTGAAAAATGACAACACAATTCCACTCAACCCACAGTCAAGATTCCTGGTGTAGCAGTTAAATTCTCGACCCTTTACCTCAAAGAGAGAACATCTTTGGAATTTGCACTTGTGACTGCCTTCTAGTTCCAGATTTCTGACAAGTGCCACTTACTAAATTTGCTTTCATTACCTGATAACACACATCTACCTCTACAAATACCAAAGTCTATACAGACTATCAATGTATCTATCATTATCTAGTATGATAGACTAGAGTGAAAGAGTGGTAAGTTTCATAGGCTAGCAATTAGATTACTATGATTCTTAAATCTTTCATTGAGCTAATATTGATCCAGAATGTAGCACTAACTGATAAAATATTTAATTCAGCTAAGATACTTTCACTTAAACTATTAGACTTGAGCTGTATAGTCATACATTTATTTCTTACCATTGCATGTTAAGCTTTATTCTCCTTAGAAACAAATGTGATAAATGGCTTTGTTATTTCAGTTTAGGAACGGGCAACTATAGAAATCACATTTTTAATGTATTCCAGATTAGACTGTATGCTATATTTGTAATAAGGAATTGTTTCCAACATTAGTTGGCAGATCACTCACATGAACAATTATCCAAATAGCTATTAGGATATGATTGCACTCATTTCCAGGCAAAGCAAGGTTGCCAGAGCTAAGCCTGGCTGCTAGTGAGATCTTGGTTTGACTTTTGGAGAAAGCCACAAGAATTTGTCAGTCATCTTGGCTGTAAGGGAGTCTCCCTGTCTTGAGGCTAGTCTCCTTCCTACTTGAAACTAGAGGCAAATGTGTTTCTCCTTTGTTTTATTTGTATAGTTTTACATGATCTAGAAAAATAAAAGAAAGAGAATGAAATAGGAAAGAGGAATGCTGCATAGGAAGGAATATGACACACTAACATAGCAAAGATACAAAAGACTGAAATCCATCGTAGGGATTGAGAGACGTCTGGGAGCAAGGAGCATAGCTCCGTAGCTACGTGTCTGTCATTTTGTGTATACGCTTCAAAGTTAGATCTCTGTAGAGAGGTTAGAGTAATTTGTAGAATAGGAGCCCAAAAGAAATGATGTTTACAGAAATAGAGAATCAATCTTTTTCTCGTTTCTCATTCATTATGTGCCTGCATAATTTGGCACGTAGGGACTCTGCTAGTTAATCTGGTCCAACACTCTAACCCAAGAACAGTAACTCCCTTAGACTAAGTTAAGAAAAGCTGCCTTTGTGTTCAGGTCTATGGCTGGTGGAAAGATTATTTAGACAGTCCTGGGGCTTCATGGGAGTGGGTGATCCCTCCCATGGCTGCACGACGATGGAATTTTATGACAGGTCTCATGTTCCACTCATCAGCCTCCAAAGCCACTGTCCTGCCACAGCTGGCAAGGTTACTGTTCTTCAGCTTTGGGGATGGGAAAGGTCTAGAAGGTCAGAGAAAACACAGTTGTTGTTGTTTTTTTTCCCCATTAATCTAAACTTATTGTCATCCAACTAACTTATATCCTCTCCAGTGTACTTGTTTTCAAGGTAGGAGCTCTAGTCCAAGCTGACCTAGATTCACTATCTAGTGTACTCTTAATATTTCATGTCTTGAAAGGCATGGCATACAAAGAAACTAACTTTAATGGGTATAAAAAGTGATGTGATCAAAGTTTTTTTTTTTTTTTGACCAGAGGGATAAGGTCATCTTACAAGGGTCTCCCATGGTCATAGAGCTGAGGTTTTGACTTCAAGTGATTTTGTTAAAATAATCCATTGTGAAATGGCTAATAATTGTTCTGAGATTTTATATTCTATTCTGAATGATGGATACTAATCTTCTACCTACTTTGACTTGCTGATCTTGGCATTCAGTATATCAATGGAATAAAATCAAAGAATAATTCATCATATGTACATTATATGTACATATATATACATAGTATATGTACACACATATACAGTATAAATTACATATAATATATATGTGTATATGCACATACACATACACTTATATATGGTGTGTATATTCATGTGCAGATGCACACACCCTGTGTGTGTCTGTGTGGATGCCAGAGGAAAATGTCAGGTAACCTATTATCACTCTTCTACCTTATTTCTGACTTCTGCCATATTTTCTTGAAACAATTGGAAGCTCACCATTTTTCGATCATACTGGTTGACAAGTGATTGTCTCCACCTTGCTCCCCAGTGGCAGAACAGCAGTGAGCAGCCATGCTCAGCTTTTGATGTGGGTACTGAGAATCTAACTCAGACCCTCATGCTTATTCAGCAAGTGCTCTCACACAGAGCAATCTTCTCAGCCACCAACATGACTGATTTTGAATAGAGTATGAAGAACCATGACTAAGGGTACAACAGGGTCTTACAAAGCCAATGTAAAATGTCTCTTCTCTTATTTGGGATGTTTAGCCTTCATTCCACATGAGCGGCATATATATGAATATACAAAGGAATTTCAGATTGTATTGAGAGATAATGATTGTCCTCTAGACATTTGGCCCTTTGTGTATAAACATAGTTAAAGTCAATGATGTTTTGTATTATTTTCCTATTTCCTAGAAAAATGGGATGAGAGATGGCTAGAATACAAGATGAAAAAGTGGCTCCCACTCAAATAAATAAAAATATTTTCTAAAAATTCATGATATATATATATATATATATCATATATATATCACACACACACACACACACACACACACACACACACACATATATATATATATATATATATATATATATATATATATATATACACACACATTCAGTGAAAGTTTGAGTTTCTTCCTCTTTACTACTTTAACCTTGCTTCTCATATGCCATTGTTTTTGGCAGAAATATAAAATGCATCTAATACAGTCTTTATAAATAGTATACACTGAATGAATGATATTCGTAAATTAGCTACATTAGTGCAAGGGATTTAGGTCAGTGGTAAAAGGTTGACCTGGCATGGAAGAGGCCAAAATTTCAATTTGCAGTACTGAGAGAGAGAGAAAGAGAGAGAATAAAAGCATTAGTTTCACCCAGCTTATAGAACATCTTACAAAAACATGCCCCATTGTTGCAGTGAACGTTTCTTGAGGCATGATGATATAAGCTGGAGCTCCTAGTGCATGCTCTCTCTCTCTGTCTCTCCGTATATGTGTGTGTGTGTGTGCACACACATACATACACACACAATGATAACACACCAAAAGTTACTAACAATAGGGTGATGACATTTCCAACAAAATCCTTTAATTTCTTCCAGAAATTCCAGTCTTGGCCTGGAAATAATGGATTTGTACTGTCAACTGGGGGAAAGACACAGGATTTTCTCTGCCACATACTCCATTCGTTGCTGATTTTTATGATATATCACAATCACAGAAAGCCCATACCACTCCCAAGGTCAAGGATATAACTATAGAGAACACACCCTCCTGTTTCTTATAAATTATAGTTAAGATGTGCAATTGCCCAGGGTAGAATGGGATTCTGCCTATACTTTCCTATCTTTCTCATAACTACTGCTGAAATTAAACTTGGAAATGAGAGGGAAAAGATTGATATTGTTGGTCATTGGGGTTTGCATTTGACATTCCTCAAATAATGGGATGTAATATAGTTATGTGGAAAACAGACTGATTTTTCGCCATTTTCCCACAGAGGTAATAGGGAACAGACTAGAGGAAATTCCAAGGTTTCATTGGGGGAACTACTTGCAACACAACTGAAGAGGAAAACAAACTGGAACCATCCTTTTGTGCAATTTTCCCTTCAATATTGTTAAGTAGGAAATTTGCTAACCAATTTGTTTTCATTTCTCTGAGCTTCAGGAATTTGGGAAAATGTTCAGTGTAAAAAAAAAATATTTCAGAAAAATCTACCAATTTGGTCAATCACAAATGTTAACTGTTAAAAATAAGGGTGATAGTGATAGAATTTACATAATGATTTTCTCATAAGGCATTCTGATAAATGTTGAGAATATGCTCATATTTTCTCCCCAACTCTTTTTGTCTCTATATCCCTGGATACTAGCTGGGCTAAAATGATGCTAGCAGTATCTACTTCACTGAATAAGGCCAGAGATCTTGGGGCATATGCCCAATGTCACACAGTTGGTATTAGAAGTCCTGGAATCCCTCTTATTCCAAATTTGGCAGATTTTTATTAATGTTGAAGAAAGGAATTTATCCATTGATTTAATTTCCTATGTCTTTGTGGCATGTCTGTCATCTTTAGTTAGAGCACATTGCTAATCAGGCCATGTTCACTGGTTTGACCCCAATGTGGTATCTCTCAATTTGTACTTATAAAGTTCCATTCATTTAATAAACCCAGAGAATGGACAGGCATGGAACAACTTGTTTGATCAAGTCCCTCTGTGATCAGAGTAGAGTTGGTTCATCAAAATACATCTTCGCTCTTGAGAAGGCAATTGAAAACGTTGATTCTAAATTCTCCTTAGAAACAACAGCACTAGAACAATCATGCCATATTACTGAGTCTAATTTTTATTAATCAAATTTTATCCATTTTTTTCTCAGTAAAAATCTTCCTCTACTTTTTATCCCTAGAACAGAGAGAAAATTGTTCCTCATTTTCCCAGATCTCTAGGGTCTAGCAAAAGAGCTACAGGAAACCTCAATAAAGAGGGGGCTGTAAATGCAGAGAGTAAACATAGTGTGCGCTACACACACTTTCCACTCTCAGTCTGGTGGTCCTTTTTGCAGACCCATAAAGAGACTGAGTCCTGAGGCTCCAGGAAAAATAACAACATAGCTACGTGGTTCATGTGTACACCTTTTTTCAAATTACTATGACTGCTTTTGATGCTCTCATTCCAGTTTCACATTCTTTCCCTCCACTTGCTTTGTCAGTTCCTGATGCATGGAAAGTCTTATTGAGAAGTGGAGATAATTGCAAATATATCTATAAGAATGATACTTCCAAAGATGTTGTCTTGTGCTTCCAAGGATGTTGTCAATATGGCATATTTACACCATGCTTGCAATTAGCTACCAACTGGGAAAGTACTATGGATACATGATTAGAAATTCACTGGCCAGGTTATGGAATTATCTAGAAAGTAATACCTGGTGGCATGCAGGCACAGTAGAAAGAAGCCTTTTCTTTCTTTCTTTTAATTTCTCTAGCAAGTAATATAGAAGTGGCCATAGACATCTATGTTCAGACTGTTATGCTCCTAACATAGATGCTTCCTCAGTTTCTGTCTTAATAAAACTGAATGTGCATGCCATTTTCTCCTGTAGTCCTTCATTCAGTCAACTTTTCTGCTAGAAGGTAATCGTGGTAACTGTTATGGTTTGAAGGTAAAATGTCCCCCATATATAGTCTTTGAACACCTGGTCTTCAGCCTTTGCCCCTGCCTGAGAAGGTTGTGGATCCTTTCAAAGAAGGATTTTTGCTTGAGGAAATGGGTCACTGGGAGTGAACCATGATGGCTTTAGTCCATCCCACTTCCTGTTTGCCCTCTGCTTCCTGACTCTGACTACATGTGAACACCTCTGCCTCATGCTTCTGCTGCCATGCCTTCTCCACCATGATAGAATGTCCCCCTTACAACTAAAAGGTAAAATGAAATACTTCCTTCCTTAAATTGCTTCCTGTCAGCTATGTTGTCCCTGCAATAAAAAGTATGTAATACAGCAGCTTATTGAAATGTTTGGCTAGCAACTCTATTCTTTCCCAAGTAAGTCCATGTAAAGTTGAACTTAGAAAGCAAAGGCTTCCTGTTAAACTAGCCATTTCCCAATGGACAGAAATTTAAACAAAGGCTTACTACTAAACTATCCATTCAACAATGGATAGAAATTTGGATGTTATAGAACTCAACTTTGAATATGTAAGTTGAGATGAACTTTTTTTTTTTTAATTTATTTATTTGAGAGCGACAGACATAGAGAGAAAGACAGATAGAGGGAGAGAGAGAGAATGGGCACGCCAGGGCTTCCAGCCTCTGCAAACGAACTCCAGATGCGTGCGCCCCCTTGTGCATCTGGCTAACGTGGGACCTGGGGAACCGAGCCTCGAACCAGAGTCCTTAGACTTCACAGGCAAGCGCTTAACCGCTAAGCCATCTCTCCAGCCCGAGATGAACTTTTTAATTGAGCCTTTAAAGTTATAGTATTGAATCAATGTCTGTTTGTCTTCACTATTATTCATTGCACAAAACACTTGACTTCTTAATATTGACTAAGTACGTTTTGAGGAGGCTAAAGCTTTGAAGGAAATGTTCTGTGGGCTCTGAGACCACTACATCCCCCTAGAAGATGGGGGCATATGAAGGTGTACTTGACTTACCCTCTCCTTTTTCTACTGAGATAGCACCCCCAGTGTCTCATTCCCAGGACAGACATGAATTCTGTAGCTCTGCCACTGCTTTTCAGGCAAGTGAGCCGAATATAGTTGTTAGTTCAGAGTAAAACAAACGTTTGCTTTCTTTGTTCCATGGGAAATTACTCAGTGCAGAGTCCAGACGTGTCACCCTCACCTTTCCCTAAGATTCGCTTCCCCTTATAATTTTAGATCCTGCTGTTTCACAGCGATCAAAAGCTACAGAAGCCTGGTTTTCATTTCTCTTCTTCTGCTACTTCCCAATCTCCAATTTCATGCACTTCCCTTTTGCTTTCGTGTCTGAGTGAAGCCCAATGAACAACAGTGACATTTTTTTTTTTTTTCTCACACGGGAGCCTTGTGAATGGGTTAACTGAATGAGATAATGCACTGTTTTATCAGGATTGCATTTTAAATGAAAAATATGAATGATAAATTCAGTTGTAGAAGTGCCAGTTTATTTTGCGTCCTTTAGTACATTCCTATTTTTGAAACTACCAGTGCGATAGAGAAGTGACTATGTAGTCTCCACCCTTGAATCTCACTCTTCCATACATGGAAAGAATGGGGAAAATACATTCTTGAAAAAGCATCTTGGATTTTTTTTTAGATGCTACAATAATATTTATTATTGAGGTAGTTGAAAGGATACAGAGTATTTTACATGTTTGACTCCTACTTCTTTCAGCCCAAAGTGATTTATTGCTAAAGAATCTAGATAGATCTTGTCATTGACTATCTCACCTCTAACACATCTTGAAGCCATCAAAAGAACAAGATGATGGCTTGTAAAAATATATTCAAGGACAAAAATCTCAGCTATGGGTTACTGTGGTAGTTTGAATATAAAATTACACTCCTTCAACACTTCTTTCCTAGTTGGCAGTGATGTTCAGAAAGGTTGTGAGTTATTTGGAAGTGGCACCCTGCATGACAAAGTGTGTCACTAGGGACAGGTCTTGATATGCTATAGGTGTGTTTTACAACTCCCCTTCTCTCTCTCTCTCACTCTCCTTCCTCCTTGGTGATATGAAATTGTGACTTTAGCTTCTTGTCCTGCCATATTTCCTCAACATAATGCGCTCTATCTTCTGGAACTATAAATAAAAAATAAACTCATTAGTTTCCTAAATTGTTTCTGGTCAGGTATTTTAACCTAGCAATGGATGACTAATAGCTCAATCTGAGTATATGCATGTGTGTATATATACACCAGCAAAACAAAAGCAAAGATAAGTGTTAGCATTATTGCTGGTGTGAAACACTTTTTATCATCTAACTGACCCAATACAAGAACATTACTCAGCCCATCTTCCTGATGCCAGCATTACTCATATGAAGTATTAAGTAAGAACATGTAGTTAAGTGCTGACAGCCAGTCCCCACAATGCCAAGTAAAAACCAATTCTAAGTACATAGCCTAATAATGATGGATTTTGAGCATAACCCTTGTACATAAAATACAGCATGTTGTCAAACAGGTTTCACAGTTTGTGTGGGGGGGAGGGGTCCTGCTGCATGAAGTTAGGAAGGTATGACTGTTCCATTTAACTCCTGTGAAACAATGGACTAAAAGAAATGTCTTCCATGTAATAGTTGAGCACTTAAGCAATTTACTTATGCACTTTCTTTCCTGTATGATGAATGTATGGGAATAATTAACACTATTGAGACATAATAGAACCACGCATGGTATATTGCATGAGCAGTTCTAGTACTCATGAGGCTGAGACAGGAGTATTACTATTTTAAAACACGGTAGAAAAACATGAGTTCCAAACCAGACTGAGCTTCATGTATTACCCCGTGTCAACAGAAAAAAATAAAATCATAAAATACTCTGGAGATTAATTTTAATTGTCAACTTTATTGAATTAGGAAAAGCTTAGGGCTTTGACAAGGCACATCTTTTGGTGTGCCTTTGAGGATTTTTCCAGACAGAAGTGATCCAAGGGAAGACTACCCTTCAATATGGATAGCATGATTTGATAGGTTAGGGTCCTGGACTTACTACAGAGGTGGGGAGGAATGGAGAAAGTCAACTAACTATTAGAGTCCCTCTTTCTCTACCTCCTGATCTCTGAATACATGGGCAAGCTGTCCTGCTACCACACCTTCCTTGCTATTGTAATTGTCTCCATGTTGTTCTAACAAAACATTCAAGCAAAAAGCAACTGATAGGAGGAAAGATATTAGTTGGCTCACAGTCTCGAGGGGAAGCTCCGTGACAGCAGGGGGCAGCATGGCGCGTGCAGAGGCTGGGCATAATCTCTACCACAGCAGGTGGAAAATAGCAGCAAAAGAGTGCGCTGACTCTGGAAAGGGAGATCTGGATATGACACCTTTATGCCCACCCCAATAACATACCTCCTTTAGCAAGGTTCCATCTTTCAAACTGACACCATCTGGGGATCAAGACATGAGTATATGGGGGACATCTGATTCAAATCACAACAGCTATCCTGATGGACTTTATTTACTTCCTGAACAGCAAAATTAAAAAAAATATATATCCATCCACATTCCCCCTTTATGTTGTTTTAAGTCAGGCATTTGGTTATAGAATGAGAAAAATAATGCAAAGTGTAGTACAATGAGAAAAGTACCGAGAGAACATGACTTCTAATCGATTTACTAAAACACTAAAGAAAATGTGAATATATATTTTTTAAGCCATAGCACATAAAGCTATTAAAAGAAATGCATGTGTGTATGTAGGAAGGAGAGTTGCCTTGGGTCACTCTTGAGTCATAGGAGAAGTGTCAGAGAACCCACATTCAGCCAGAGACAATCTTCTTCTGAGTCAGGGGTATTATCTCTACACATCAGGGGCTTCCAATCTTTGCTAGCTTATAAACTGGAGAACTTCTCACCTTTAAGCCAGCCAATGGTGCCTTATTTGGTCTTCCAATACATAAAACAGAAAGATATTATGTCTCAGATCAAATAAGAATGGCAGTGCTGGGCAGGCTGTTCTGCATTGCTTCCTATACACTGTGCATTTTCTGTTGGGCGTGGAGTGGGAAACAGTATGCTGATTCCTAGTACCAAAATATGGACCACACACTTCTCTAGGTACTCAGCTGTGTTTTTCAGTATGACTGGATTTAAATCTCTTCTCTCTCTTTCCTTGCTTTTTTCTAAGCTAGGCTCTCCTGTAGACCAGATAAACCTCAAGCTCACTAGGTATCTGAGGATGGCCTTGAACTCTAGATCTTTCTGCCTCTGTCTCCCAAATGCTAGGATAATCAGGCATGTGCAACCCCATGTCTGGTTGACTAAATGTCACTTGTTACAATCTGTCATGTGGCAAGGACAATTCAAAGATTTAACCCATTAGATATTTAATAGCATATCCAGAATATATTAAGTGTTCAACAAAAGTAGATGCTATAATCTTATTAACAATTAGAATTGACTGAGAATAAACAGCTCTCACTGAATGAGTCACAAATCTACAAAATACACCAGAATTTAGTAAGTAATAAAATACTCTATTCAGGGAACACAAGTCCCTTAAGCAGTGAGTCAAAAATATTAAATAACAAAATAAAAAATTATTTGTGAAATTTACAATTACCTGGCAAGTTTCTGTGAAGTAGTGAATGAAGACAGCAGTGAATAATTCATTATCCTGCTTGTTAAATGTGAAATATTTACCATTTGAAATCTGCTAACTCCTCCATGAGTCAGGTGACTGTAAACTAATGAGCACTGACTGGTTGTAACTTGTGTCCACCAATGAATGAAGGCAAATCATTCATTAAGGAATAAAGGAAAACAAGCGATGACTTCATAGGACATTCCTGATTGGTTTCAGAAGATGTGTTGGCAGTTAATGGAGGGAAAAAATGATATAAGAACAAATTTCAGAATGTTCAGTTAATTAAAATAATATATTGTAAAGCTCAGCACAGTTCCTGGCAGAGACTAAATCCCCAGAAGATAACATCATCTCCATAGTGAGGAGCACCTCCTCTCCCAACATAGCTCCCAGGAATTCTGCAGTCAGATGGTGTCTTCTTTCTGACAACTCAGGTATATCAAGTTGTGTATATTAAGGTCAGAGCCCCTCTATGTATGCTATCCACAGAGACAGATAAACTATCTCATGGTTAATGGGATTGAGTAACATTTTAACAAAATAAGCAATGTTCTTATCTCCTTTTGATTAGATAGTAGACCTTTAATTAAGCAGTTATGCTGTTCTGCTGTGGGTCTTTACAAATCTTTACTTTTTAATTAATTAATTTATTTATTTATAAGGTAGAGAGAGAGAGAGAATGGGCACACCAGGGCCTATAGCCAATGCAAACGAACTCTAGATGCATGCACCACCTCATGCATCTGGCTTACATGGGTACTGGGGAATTGAACCTATGTCCTTAGACTTTGCAGGCAAGCACCTTACCTGCAAAGCTATCCCTCCAGCCCCTATTTTCTCTCTATAAGCATTTAGTCACTGAAGTTGGAGAGAGGGACTTATTTATTCAGCAAACAAAGTTTTAGGGTCTATCAAATAAATGCAGTGTAACCAGTTTCTCCTTTCATATTTTTTAATGAATATTAGGGAAGTGAGAAGGATACTAAATCATATAGACTCATGTAATACAGATACTTCAGAGGAAAAAAAAAAACAGTTATTTTATTGTCAAGTGTAACTCTAATACAGTTGACCCCACTCCATAAGGGAGGAGCTGTGTAAATTCTCACTATCAAAAATTTAATTCATCGGGCTGGAGAGATGGCTTAGCGGTTAAGTGCTTGCTGGTGAAGCCTAAGGACCCCGGTTCGAGGCTCGCTTCCCCAGGTCCCACATTAGCCAGATGCACAAGAGGGCGCACGCGTCTGGAGTTCGTTTGCAGAGGCTGGAAGCCCTGGCGCGCCCATTCTCTCTCTCTCCCTCTACCTGTCTTTCTCTCTGTGTCTGTCGCTCTCAAATAAATAAATAAAATTTTTTTTAAAAATTTAATTCATTCCAGTTTCCAATTATTAAGTGTACATGCTTTTAATTTTAGTAGTAGTAGACATACATAGAATTGATTTAATTATGGAATTTAATACATATAGATCATTGGACTTTGCTTGCATTCCTTTCCTATGATCCTTTCCTATTTATTTATTCTTCCTTCCTTCTTACTGGTCTCCTTCTCCCTTTCTGCTTTCATACAATGTGCAACATGACATATATATGTGTGTGTGTGTGTGTGTGTGTGTGTGTGTGTATGTATATGTATATGTATATGTTTATGTATATGTATTTAAATCTGTATTCTATATGTGAGAGAAAATATGTGATATTTTGTTTTTATTCCCCTTTTATTCTCTATTGTTATCCCCTCCCCGACTTTTGATCTTATAGCCCATCCTCACAGCTACCTTGCAACTTTCATAATAGATTTTTCCAGATAAGAGTAAATATAGACCCTTGCCTCTCTGAACTTTGCTCATCTCCTGGACAGTGTTTTCATCCATACTCTATACTAAGTAATGCATTATGGACTTTTGAAACCAGTATTCAGCTCACATGGACTCACCTATAGCTTTTGAAAAATAATCTATTTGCAAGCAAAGAGAGATAGAAGAGAGACAGAGAGAATGGGTGCATCTATCTGGGCCTCCAGATGCTGCAAATAAACTCCAGATACATGTGCTACTTTGCACATTTTGCTTTAAGTAGGCACTGGGGAATGA